>NC_044351.1:16128609-16876109 GCF_007364275.1 Archocentrus centrarchus
AGTTCTTTTTTTTTTTTTTTTTTTTAGTTAGTCTTATTTTACATCAACTTCAGACCCACAATGAGTCTCAGCAGGAAAATAAAAAAAAAAACCCAGCACCTCTGTTAGCTCGCTTTGGAAAGGTGTGCCATTTCTGACTGTGTGGTTTTCTCCTGCTTTGTTGTGTGGGTGTGCACGTTTCTTTCTTATGACACCCTTGCTGCTTTCTCCACTTCACCTCGAGGTAAATGTGTTTCCTTATAAAGAGAAACGGACAGACTGCTGGCAGCAAGTGCAAGGCTGCTGATTTAGAATAATTCTGAACTCACTAACATACATATGGTGGGGAGATCATGGCGCCCGGTGCACACATCTCATAAATCCAAGGGTAATTTTATGCAGACATTTTTGGTTCATTCTTTGTGCAGGGTAAGAACATTTGTAATCAGGTTTTAGTGAATAAAGTCCAATGAGATTAAGTTTTCTTACTATGCTAGCTAGTTAGTGAGCGCTGGCAAGGGTACTTTGCTGCCCTCATAACCAGTTTAAATTGAAAATGTGCCCTGGAAGAAGAAAGCATGACAGACTAAATAACTTTACCTAACGGGGGGGGGGGGGGGTCTCACCAATAAACTGTGTACAAGCAAACTTAGTTCAGTCCCCTGATCAACTTTCATCTGTTTAGAGATACTCGAGCCACCCTCACAGCCACACGGCTTAAGACATTACTGCCCCCCCACCCCCTTTTTTTTAATGGGATGATTATGCGTATTAATGACCCAAGCACTCCTCTGCCGCAAGGCAAATCTGTGACTCAGTAGTACCACAGCCTTTTCCTGCATGACCAAAGGTGTCTCATTCTTGCTTCCCATCTTTCTGTTAAATCCCCTCCCTATCATTCATTCTCTGATTTCATTCTGCCTCTTCCTCACATTTCTCACTCCCACTCCTATTTCTCACTTTCCTCCTATCTCCGTCTCTCCTATTCTTTGCCTCATCTATTCTGCCTGCATCTGTCTTTGGGGTCTCAGCATCAATCTCCATCTTTGTCTCTCTGTTTGGAATTAATTTGAGAAATGCTTCCTAATCACCCAAGTTCATTCTCTCTTCCTTTCCCCACTCCCTTATTATTTCTCTCCGCATTAGATTAAACTCCCACATGCACGGAAAGGAGAAGGCTGTAGAGGTGGATGGGAGATGGGAAAAGGAAAAAGAGGAGGATGGACTGCAAAAACCTCAGAGAACAAAGGTTTTTGCTACAGTCTGTTCACTGGAAGCTTTTAGCAGAAAGCTGAATTTGCAGTCCTGTGCCAGTACTCTTGTCTTTGCCAGATCCCTTTGTTTTCTAACTTTCTTTTCCATCACTGACCTTGCACCCCCCTCCCTCTTTTTAGTTCTTTCCCGCTTATCTCTCCTTGTCCTTGTTCCCTTCCTCACTTGGCTCTCTGATCATCTTCAGAGGCCATTCAGTCAAAACCTTTAATAGGAGAGTGGGAGAGTTGGGAGTTCGGTGGGATCTCCCCCTGAGCAAAAGTCCTGCTGATAATCGCAGCGTTCTGCGAAGCTCTCTCTCCCTCTTTTTGCTTCCAATGTTCGCCTCCAGTGGACTGAACCCAGGAAAGCTAAGCTGGGAAAAGGCATTTAACTGGTGATGACTGTGCAGAACAGTTCAAGTCTCAGTGGGCTTAGTACAAGTTTATCCATTCATTCAGCCAAGTGAGGAAGATTTATAACAAGCCCTGACATGAAGGAAAGCCACGGTGCTGTGTGTGCACGTGCAACTAGATCACACGAACATGCATGAACTCCTAGAGCTCAAAAAAGGTGAATTTTGTGAAACTGTTTCAGGCTTTAGGTGGTTAAAGACGTGCAGGAGGTGTTTTACTCACATGTCCTCTGGTGTCCAATGTAGAAGAACTTTCACCTTGCCAGAACCCTCTTTCCTTTTATAGCACCTACACAGACAATTAAGCAAAAAAAAAAACGAAAAAAAGAAATCAGATTGAGCTGACTTCACTGAGGAAGATTAAGACCAAAATATTGACACAGGCATATAATTTAATCCAAATGACTGCTAATTTTTGTATTTAAGTCAATTTGTTTCTCAACAAGCATTACATTTGCACAAATCTATCACATATCTTGTCTGTATCGCAGAATCTGTGAAGAAAAGGCCTGACGTGCCTCAATTTTGGCCTCATCTCTCTAATGAATAAGGTTACATGCTTCAATCACACTACCAAATAATACAGTGCTCATTTTGCTTGTTAGTGTAATCATCAGCCAGTCTTAATAATGCATGTGAGCGCTCAGTGAGACTTCTATTTTTAGGTTCATCTATAACCTGCAACGCACTGCAAGGCCAAGAAATTCTAATTCAGAAGAAAGATAAAGCCTGTGAGCCGTTATCATCACAGCTAAAATCACTGCTCTTGTTGTGGCTTATGTCAGAACCGGATGCTTCGACACTTTAGGCAGGAATGTGTTAAATGGAGACCAACACCTACTTTGTAATGTTTGCCGTCACGAACCTGCCGCTGGTTTTGTTTTGCTATCTGGGTTTCAATACTCAGTTCTTGCACTGCCAATGCAACTACAAACTTCAAGGCTTTTCTTCTTTGAAAATACAGTTGAGACCATACCGCACTTCCTGCCTCGTTGGTGCTTTTAATGCGTACCATTTCATCCATCATGCTGTGTGGTTTATAGTAAGCTGGGTGTGGAATTCACAATATTGTCAGTGGGGAAAAGGAAAAGCAAGAAAAATAACCAGGAGGGTCAAAATAGCCCCAGATATAACCTCTTGCGTCAATTGGCCTTTTTTTGGTGAGTGTCTGTTTTTAGGATAGTGAATGAGCTCACATGTGAAGAACTTCTCTTACGCACATGAATTTTTGAAATTATTTTCGTGACTCCAGGGACTAGCTCTGGCATTGATGAAACTGGTTTGAGGACAGGAGGGAGCAGGCTCCACTCAGACGAGAGGCAGAGGCGTGGAGTCGCTCTCCTCCTCTTACAGCTGCTCCTGCATTTCAACATTTTACAAACACAGAATTAATTTTGTGTTTTAAGTATATCAATCTGTTTTATTAAACTGATCGCATCATCCTCAAGGATAAACAGATATAGTTGGGGATATATGGATGTTGACAAATTTGTATTATCACCCCCCCTTCCATGTTAGGCAGAAATTTGAAGCAAGCAAGGGGGACACAAACATGTCTAGTTATAGACTGATTAACTTTAAAAAAAAAAAAAAAAAAACAGAAAAAAAACAAGGAATATTTAGGTTAGGGTAGGTGAGATTATTTGTTGTTTCTGGACTGGTGCCTTAACATTTGTCTGCTAGAAGCTTGCAAATAGCAGCCAAGTTGGCAACTCAACCATGTTCCCTCTTGTCTGTAACAGTGTGCAGACATACGACTCCTGACGGGAACGAGAAGAGAGCGCGAAGCAACCGAAACAGTGTGACTGATGAAGAGTTCGGGGAATTAAGGAGTTAGTCACAATATGACACTATAACTACACATTGCCCATGATAACTAATAAAGGCATCGCAATACAGTGATATGCTGAAAAGTGATTTACGATTAAGGGCTGCAGCTATCAATTATTTTAGTAATCGAGTATTCTGTCAATTATTCCATTGATTAAATAGATAATCGGTTAAGAAATACACTTATTAATGAGCATAATAAATATTCAAAAGAGAAAAAACACAGGTCTTTAAAATTAACTGCACGTGGGTTTCCATTTTAGAAAATTGCAGTGGTTTAAAAAGTTTAACTGCATAAAAACATCTGGTAGGTTCGTCTTAAATTAGAGGAGGCAAAGTGAATGAGTGAGTGTCTGTAAGCCTTTAAAGGAGCGTGTAGTATATCACTGTTCTCAGAGCCGAGGTTTGTCCTGTGCTTTGATGCAAACGTTCCTGCTGCAGAAAACAGACCGTTCTGATGCTATAGATGCTAATAATTATATTATAATAATAATAATAATAATTCAGTGTCCTGCACAGCCCCAGGTAAGGTGCACAGCATTTTACTGGTCTATGAAAAGAAAAAAAAAAAAAAAAAAAGAGAAAAGATTTAATTTTTATATTTTAAATAATACAACTGAATTTATAATTTATTTATTTTAATCTAAATCTGCAAAATAATGTTACTAAAGCCTTGAAATAAATATGGTCTAGTATGCCCCGTGCCCCCCCTTTAGACTCACCCCTGCTTGTTGCAGGTATCACTGCCATATGTAGCTGGAGTCAGCCTTTAGCGAGCTGAATTTAAACACGGTATCAGACTAAGTTAACAGTTCATCTGCATATTTTAACTTCCTGTAGCTTTACTGTAAATATTTGCTGTGTCAAGTAAACGGAGGTGGATGGGAGCAGCTACAAAGTTCACTTTTCTTCATGCTCGTTGATCGGGTGGTTTGATGAAGGACTCCTCCAGCTTTTCCCAATAAAGTTTTTAAATGGAACAAGTGCTGTTTTGGATGCTAGAAAAACATTTCCTTTCATTCCACCATGAGCGCATCATCTCGGTACAGCTCCGCCGTGTTGTGTAGACAGACTCTGGCTCACATTAAACTATGACAGCATCAGCTTCACGGTCCTTTTGTTGGAAAACTGGGGGCTTCATGTGCCTAATGTTGTATTCTTTTTATTCATACACATGCTCCTAAATACATTTCTATTGCTTGTCTGTTTTTAGTTGCAAACGTGGGTGACACCCTCATGCTTACACGGTGACACCCGAGCGCTACAGAGTTTAAATGAAGCACTGAAGCAAAAAAAGTTTGCATTGAGCTTTTTTTTAAATAATCAAGTTATTGGAGTTACTCAAATCATTGCAGTCGTATGGCCGAAAGAATTCACAATCACATCATCGTCTTTAATAAACAGCTACGAGATAACTGTGTCCATTAATAAATAATACTGTTTTTCTTTCATTAAGTCCTGGTTTTGGAGTTTGCTCGTCCTCCCTGTGCCAGAGTGGGTTCACTCCTCCCACAGACGGACTCCCAAAAACCTGCATGAAAGGTCCTGATCTAAAATTAACTGCAGGTGTGGATGTGTGAGCGTGTGGTTATCTGTCTCTCTGCATTTGCCCTGTGAGGGACTGCTGACCAGTCCAGGATGTGACAGCTGGGATAGGCGCCAGCCACCCCAGTGACCCTAAGTAGCGTGCGGTTTTTGGTAAGTCAAATTAGAGGAAAAGGTTTGGAGCACTTTTGTGTTTTTAAAAAATAAAAATAAAAATAAATTCACATTTTGGCGCCTGCATATCTAATCTACAATCACAGGAGAAAGAGTTACATTTCCCTGTTGATATTACTCAAAATGAATAATCAAAAAATACTTCCTGTTCTCTGCTAACAGGAGTCTACTTAAAATGCTCTCAGAAATACCTCTTCAACTTTCCAACTTAGTCTTTAGAAGATGTAAAAACTCCTTTCCAACTTTTCAGAGCATTAGTCACACCTCATAAATAAGCACTGTATCTCATTTGTTCTTGCTTATCTGCCTCTTCCTTTATCTCCTAGCTCTCTGGGCTTGGTAAATGCACTGAAGACGAACAGGCAGTTTCTCAGAGACACTACAAACTCCTGTGCTAGCTGCAATGAGCCCTACTCAAGTGTCTTAAGCCCTGCAAGGTAAGACTCAGTGCACTAACCAGCTGCTTTACTGCCTGTTAAGCTAACCTATGCTTTCAGGCACCTTGTAGCACCAAGTTAATAATCACAAGTCAAGCCTATCCTTGAAAAGGGCTGCAGACATATATGTAAAGAAGTGGGCTTGTGTTTAAGCAGCAGGAAGTGATTTGTGAGCTGAGTGCTCTGATGATGGCAGTTGGTGCTTTAAGGGACAGATCTTAATCCTCTATAAACCCAAGGGAGAGCACGAGAATGGGAGGGAGAGAAAGCAGGAGGACTTAGGGAGTGAACAGTAGATATTAATGTGGCTCCAAAACAAAGCAGTGAAAACTGCAGGAATACAGCTGGGGAGGACAGGCCTGCTAAAACTGGGTGCCTGTCTAGTGTCAGGGGGTCAAGCTGTGGATGACGCAGATTGGTGCAATAACAAAAATATCCCATCATAAACATGACTGAGTTGCTCCAGCAGGTCAGCAGACCCGCTGGCCAAGCTCCACAGAACCCCCCACGGCTCTGTACTGTCTCCCCAGGCCTGGGAGGGTCCACTGGGGACCGGGGTCTAGCTCAGCATCACAGCCCGTCACCACAATCCTTTAGAGATTAGAAAGAAAATCTATGCCCGACTGCCCAGATCTCCTTCCGATTCCATGACCCTAACCTTCACTTAACCCCTTTTCCCTTTCCTCGCTCTCCAAGTCTGTTTCTCTCCATTTGTTACTCTCCCTCCCTTGACTGGTTCTTCCTCCTTCTCACTCTGTGTCCAAATATGCAGTTACCTCTCTTAACCTCTTCCCAAGCTTTATCTCTTTTTTTTTTTTTTTTTTTTTTTTTTTTTTTTTTTAAATTCTTGGCTGCTGCTGAGGTTTGCAGAACCAATGCAGAGCAGAAAAAAGCTGAATGGCAGTCCTATAAATACTCCTCAACATGAACAACAGTAAGCTATAGTAAGTTTGTCTTAAACAGCACTCACTTTATGAGTAGTACATGCAAGTATTAGAGATACAGTAGATATAGAAAGTGTACACCCCCCTGACAGTAATCAAAAGGTGCTTCAACAAAGTATATAAAGGGTGTGTGCATGTATGCTTATTGTCTTTTATTTTTTATACCCCCCAAACAGATTTGTTTAATTGAATTGTGCAGGTTACAGGTCACATTCAAGGTGGGAACATTTTTGAACTGATTTACTGTGGTCTCATTTTTTTTAACATCACAATAACCTGGCGTTTTAACACTTTTTACATCCACTGTATGTGTATTAAGCTGAAAGTGTATTACACAGCTACACACACTCATTTAAACATCCTCACTGAATCCACTGATCTCTGTTGTCTGTCTGGCAGTAAAGCTCTAACTACTAAGGTTTCACCAGGGAATCTGCAGCATTACACTCAGATGGGCTACGCATTGTTGCCATCACTGTTAAATATCTGTTGTGCAAAATATCCATTTTAAATATCAAGACAATAATAAACAAAACCTGCCCATGTTTTTAAAATGTCCTTTTACTTCTGTGTGTATTTTTCATTGCGGTTAAAACAGTGGTGATGCTCTATAACAGCATAGGGCATAAAATGCCGTATATCTTTCCCAGCTCGAGTGCTAGCAGCAAGTAAAGCAGAACACATTTCTGAATGAAGATAATGAGTGTAAATGGAATTACTGACACGGGCTGTTTCACAAATGTAAAGAGAGGCTGTGCGGAGAAAGGAGTGAGACTGTTTGTGTGTTTTACGAACAACACGTGAACAAAAGAGGATCAGGCAGCAGATGATGCTCCTTCCCCCCCAAATCTTTGGAAGAAAAGTACACCATCATTCAGTTTGAACTGGAGTCAGAGTGCTCCCTTGTGGAACTGCATTAGAATAGCAGTCCAAAATGATCCCACAGTTAAGTTTCCTTAATAGAAAATCCATTAATCAAAAGCCATTTGTGTCAGAAAAATAGTATTTCTTCCTATGAGTGCTCATATACGTCTCCAGTATAAGGTGAAAAAGGCACTTTCCCCACACATTAATAATGAATTTGGCACAGGACTCAAAATGGGCAAAGCAGCACATACAAAAACCAATTGTCTTTCCTGTGAAGCCTGCGTCAGAGAAAAACAGCATCGGGCCTTGGGGGGGTGTTTCTACAGGTTCAGTTCAAGTGCACAGAGGAAAAAAATCTGCAGTGATTGGAGCCTTTCAAATGGTGACTCTTTCATGCCCCCTGTTGTCTATATAGCAAAATAAAATATATCTTTTATAAAAGCGGGTGCACAAAAATTCTTATTTGGAGCAAAATGTAACCAAAATTCAAAGATTTCTGTGAACACATTACATTAAGGTACCATAAATTTACAAACAGCTTTATTGGCGTCCGTGAAGGGAGGACCTGAGATTTAGATGAAAGTGAAGACAAAGTCAGCTTCATGTTTTATTGCTCATTATGATGATTCAGGTCTAAACTATCTTGGAAAATGTCATTAATTTCTTATGTGTTCTTCTGGATGATTGATTTAAAGGAAAGTTCAGCTGTGTTGCTTCAAACAACCCTTTTTTGAACACCTGATTTTATTTGCAGACTTTTGTCTGCAGTGTATTTTATTTTAATTCATTTTTAGGTGCTTTGTGAGGTCATGTGGGCTGGGTGCATGTGTGTACTTGACACAATAATTTAAAGACCACTTCAGGGTTTTTCCTGCAAAGACCAATTTATGGCAACCACCAAAGAGGGCAAGCAAGAGCCAAAGGGGAAAAAATTAAAATAAAATCACCAGCACTGTAAATAAGTTTCCCAACCTTGTTTTGTTACTTGGAGTGTCATTTACTGTATTATAGACACATTTTTACTTATCAAGAAAATAAGAAACTGCAACAAAATGCACAAAAACTCTACAAAATGAGGCAAGAGACTGAACGCCTTAACTGTACACTGACCAACTGTGCGTACTTGTGTACTTGTGTAAGAGAAACCAAGTCTTTAACCCGTTTCATAAGTCATACACCTTTTAATACAGAGAGGCAGGCACAACCTGGTGGCCAAGTCGTAAGGGTGTATACCTCATGGTCAAAGGTGCACTAAGCAACCAAATCTAACTGATGGTCAACCAATTAATCTTAACTAGCAACCTCCAAGACAAAAAAATAAATAAATAAAAATTCTGAAGAGCCAAAACTGCAGTACCTCTAATGGCCACTTGGAGGCCACTTGTTCCAAAAGAAATAGTTTTTCCTCTTACAACAGCTGCAGAGTGGGTGATTTTTTTAAATAAATCATCCCAGTTATACTGGTAGGATTTAAAGTTAGGGGTGTGCCTGCTTTGACTGACAGTTGTGTGGACAAAAGTGGTTGCAGCTGGCCTTCACTCTGCTAATTCAAGGCTGTGAACTGGACCACTAGACAATGTTTGTGCTGTTAGTGCTTTTTGGAGCATTATTTTCCAAATAACAGACCCCAGAAGTTTGTGTTTCAGTTTTGATGAAAGGATTTCTAGCGTTTTACTCATCTTAGCACCAATTAGCCGATATCTTCTGTGCCGAGTTGGCACAGAAGATATTTTTTATAAAAGCAGAGTTTAACTGTAAACTATTAGTGCTGGTGTAACTCTAAAACAAGCTTAATATTTTACACGTATGCCATTCTGCATGTTGTGTTTGAGTTTAGTCTCTTCTACTCTTCAAATCTTTAACAACCACAGCAAGAGGTTCATTAAAGTTGGACATGCATAAAAAGAGGAGAATGCCTGCTCCCTCTGAACACCGTCCCCCGTTGTGTGTAAACCCATTAAAACTGAAAAAGACACTCGGAGGCAAAGACTACAAGACATTCAGTAAAGCACATACCGTACTGTGAAAGACAACACTGTGACCATTGCCCACACTTTCAATGTGGGTGGCGAGGTTGAGACAGATGGCTCTGTGCCGAATAGCATCCATGGTCTGGGCATCAAAGAAGTCGTGGGGTCTTGCTGGAGAGGGAAAAAAGAAAAAGTCAGTCACACACATTCATAGAAAAGCATTAGTCCAACTTTGGGCCCCCAGTATGCAAAAAAAAAAAAAAAAGCGTGAATTTTTCTCTAAATACATATATCAACATCACAATCGTTTCATAGTTCAAGAAATGACAGCTCTCCATTGAGAGCTGCATTAAATAAATTATTGTTTTAGTTTCTCTGAATAACTGTGACATTACTGGTCATATTTAGTGGAAAGAAAACTGACCTGTTAACATTTGAAATTATTAACATGTTTTCTAGGGTACTTACACAGCACTCTGCAGTCTTTGAAAAACAAAAACAAACAAAAAAAACATTATGTAAAAATAACAGAAATATATATTTAGAAGAAATATTTGCTTGAATTGGGCTAGACAACCAAATAAGGAAAACAAGGCAATTAACTAAATGTAGCACAAAAAAGTAAGGAAATTTGTGTTTGGTCGATTATTTCCTTGTTGTAACAATACTTGGTAATAAATCTTATACTGTTAAAAAGCCTGTTTATTTCCCCTTAAATGGAGCCACATTTGTGGGTTGAGCAGCAGAGTTGAGTATGTGGGTGGCGCCCATGAAAAACAGCTTATTCTGCTGTTGACTCACATTTTGAGCTTCTGCTCCTCCGGGTGCTGACAGTCAGGCTTGTCATCATTGGAGACGATATCGAGATGAGCTTCTGCAACCAGTGACAATCCCACATCTCCACATCCTGGGACCGAACTCTATCCTCCAAGATGGCAACGCTCTCTCCCACAGAGCGGGTTTATCAAAGACTACCTCCAGAATTTGGGAGAGGAGGGGATGGATTGGCTTGCCTGTAATCCTGGCGTGCTGTTCATGCCAGAGTGACCAACACAACCACAATGGCTGATTTGCCGCAAATGCTGGTTGAAGAATGGGGTGCACCCCATTAGGAGGTGCCAGGCTGTGGTGGCTGTGTGTGGTTCTTCTACATGCTGCTGACGCCCCTGTTTGTTAAATGAATAAATTCTTAAATTGCCAATATTGTTTCTTCGGACTTCAATCACCCAATCCAATAAATGACACCAAACAAGAGTCAATAAAATCTGTTTGGCATTGGCAGAGAAGATTTGGCAAGTTTTTCCACGGGGGCAACCCACATACTCAACTCTGCTGGTCAACCCACAAATGTGGCACCGTTTAAGGGGGGGAAAAAAAAAAAAAAACAGGCTTTCTACCTGTATAAGATTTATTGCCAAGAAGCATTGTTGCAACAAGGAAATAATCGACCAAACACAAATTCCCCAACTTTCTCTGCCAAGTTTATTATATAACTTCACATTTTATAACAGTACCTTTGTTTTAACTAAACCATAAAAGATTAGAAACCACTGGCACGTATGACTCATAACCAGCAGACTTATGTGCAATAAACACATGGGATTATCATTTACTGAGATGACTATCAGCAGAAAGTGTTAATGGCAGAATATTACCTTCAAAATGCAAAGCCAAAATAAAGAGACTCATTTTTGAATCTCAGTTTTTAATTTGTGTATTGATTTAGATTTTCTTAACCCATAAAAACTAGCTGCTATCTAAGAAAATAATACGCTTTATAAAATAACAGTTGGTAATAACATCAAGTATATAAACTTTGTGGCAAACTGACTGGAATGTGCAAAACTATTGACAGATGACCCTCCAAATGACCCAAAGAGCCAATTTCTCTTTTTAAATTTAGAGTAAGGGTGGATGGGTGTTTTTACAACTGCGAAATCACATCTGTCTCCCAGGTTGTGAACTGAAATGTTACACATATTTTGTAAAAGCCTCTCTTCTTCTGTCTTCAGACAATCAGAGGTGTAGAAATAGAAAAACTGCATAACGCATAATCAGGTCATCTGAGGCAAAACCTGCCACAAGGTAGCCATCGGTACCTGTATGAGCATCGTAAAACTACACTTACAGACAAATTGTTGCCTTCTGAAATGCATCACTTTGCCATGTGGAGAGTGTGTCTATCTATCTGGCGCCAGCTTAAGTTCCTGTTTGTGTTGGTGTATGTGTGTGTGTGTGTGTGTGTGTGTGTGTGTGTGTGGTCCAGCTCTCACTTTTCCAACAAAGACATGTGGGAGTTTAGAAGCAAAACAAGCACAGCGTGACCTCAAAAACGTGCTCAGGTTGTAATCCTTCTTAACACAGAAAGGAGGGGAAAAAAAAAATCACAATGAGAAACATTTCAAAATAAGATTAGCGTGTGCGCCTGTTAGGTACGTACGTAAGGAGCACCTGCGTTTGTTCTTGAGTTTCTTCCTCTTGTTGAGGCCAGCCTTAGAAGGGGACTCCTCCTTGAGTTTGGCCTGACCGGACATTCTCGAGGAGCTCTGCTGACTGAAGTGACTGGGTACATGCCGAGCCAGCCCACCTTGAGAAGCAAAGCTAGCATTGCAGCCACCGACTACACACTGCAAGAGAAACACACGGCTCAGGCTACGCATTACTCCTTCTAAGAAGGACAATGAGACGACGAACAGAAGAGCATGGCATTGCGTTTTACCTTGAAGGGCTTATCTCCACTGTGGGTCAGCATGTGTCTCTGGAGCCAACTCTGACTGGTGGATGGCGTGTTATACACCTTGCAACCCTTCCACAGACACACAAACATCTGAGGAACACAGACAGGCAAGCATGAAGGAGAGAAAGACTTCAGATGGTACAAATGGTTTATAAAACAATAGTGAACGGTGGATAAAGGCTGCTTAAAAGAAAGGCATTTTTCAGATTAAATGAGCAAATCCTAACGTTCTCTGATGTCTAAGGATTGTCCTCAAATGCAGACTACAGGTGGAAGAAGTCAGCATGATTTGTGATACTGCTTGTATTTGGCAAGAAGTAGAGAAATTAAAACTGAATAAAGGTTACATTTAATTCATTTTGTAAAGCCATGTTTTGACTGAGCATTAGGGCATTTAAAAAACAAAAACAAAACAAAACAAAAAAAAAACTTGTTATAAAAGTGGCTACAAAAATGTGCTTAGTTTACAGATGTGTGTTGCTGTATTCTGTGGTTGGTGAAAAAGCAGTTTATCATTTATGTTAATCAGAGTTTATGCACATAAGGTACTTTATGAGTGCATAGTGGTGGCATACTGCACGTCAAGCTGTATCTGGAAATTAATAAAGGAAAGATTCAGAGGGGTTTTATTTTGGGTTTGCCAGGCTGTTGGATCTCTAAAATCAGATCGGCTAACTGTAAATTTAGACTAAAGCAGTCCCAATTATAGAAAATCGTTCTCCTCTGATTTGGGTCTCTTCACTATCAATGTTAAGCTAGACCAAAAAAAAAAAAAAAAAGGGAGGCACCAGTGTACAAGGCTACAAGTTCAAAACTTTTAAGTCTACTGACCTCTCCTCTCTGCCCATCCACATGAATCCCCCTGATGTGCTCTGCCAGATCAGGACTACAGTTGAAGCACTGTGGACAGAGGTCCCAGCAACACTGGTAAGTCATCGACTTGTTCCCAGAGCGGCTGGCACTACCCTGTCCATTCATCATGGCAGGGGTGGAGCGCCCGCTGGAGACTAGGCTCTCCATCTCCATCAGGGTACTGTTGATACTGAGGAGAGGGCGAGGAGGAATTCAGTTTCAGAGTTATAAAACAAAGCTGGCTTTGCACAGCCATGAAGAACAGGTGCAGATATTACATACTCGCTATGCGTGAAAGCCTCTAGGCTGCAAGGGATTTTCCACGCATGCCACAAACACTCATGCCAAATCAACTTTATGAATGTGGTGCACACAGCTTCTGAGCACTATATTATAAATATGCTGTGTTGTCAACGTCACCAAAAGGCTCAAAGTCGGCTGTTTTTACTCATTCAGCAAGTGTTCACATTTCCGGTGGCTACAGTTTGATTGATTCGTTATTAAATACACCCCCACACTTCACACTTTAACCCCCGCTTTACTCTCAATAATGCAGTTTGCCAGCCCTTCACTGCACTGAATGATCGGAGTACAGAGTTGGACACTGAAAAGTTGTTTTTCCGCACAGCTGCTGAAGGTTAAAGTCCCTCTCTGCTCATCTTACATGTGACATTTAAACTTTAACATTGTTAGTACTCGTTCAGTTAGTACTGGAGGGGTAATGATACTATATCAGCAACTACTACAAGAGTCATTTCGCCGACCAACCTGTCCTCTGAGTCCATACGGCTCAAGGGTTCACCATCCGAGGATGATATCTCCACACTCGCACGCCTCTTGTCGCCCAGTTCCCCGCCGCCACCGCTGGCTTTATCACCATCTTCGCTGACAGTTTTGCTCTTCTCGCTGTCTGTCCCCGAACTCCGGCTGTCCTCTCCAGTTTCCTCCTTAGCGTCTTTAATTGTGTTATCGCTGCTAGCTTCGCCGTTACCATCTCCCAGGCTTTGCTGGGACTCCGTTATTTGCTCTGGTTCTTCATGAGCGTTTGTTACCTCCTGGTCGACCGGCGTAACACCACCGTCTGACACCACCTCGATCGCGGCCTTGTCTGAATCCGCAGCGGGCTTCTGCTCGCCGACCTCCGCCTCCACCGCTTCCATTTTCGGCTCTACGCTACCGTCTGGTTGTTCCGTTTCCGGTTCGGTAGGGCCATTTTCCTTCTCCTCGCCGTTGCCGTTGTTTGTGTCCACCGTCGGCACTTCTTTCTCAACACTCAAAGCGGGTGTTTCTTCCGATGCCGCAGAAGCCATTTCAGCGGCGGACGTAGCCAGGAATACTTTCGGTATTAAGATTTACTCATGCCACCGTCAAACGCTTCTCCGCAGAAGGAGGGCTGGGTAAAATCAGCCTGCTCCCCGATTGGTCAGAGACGGCACGATGTGGCGACGTAGCATTTAAAGCTTCCCAGTGTTTCCGAACGCACGTGGTTTATAAAAACTGGAGTATTTGAGTACGTACCTTTGTGTGATTTACTAAATAAATAAATACTCAACTGTAGTCGTTGTTATACTAATGCTTTTATAACCGATTAATGAGAACAACTTTGCGCTTTCCAGGACCTCATCAAATATTTTCAGCAGGATACTATAACTTTTTAGACATGTTTGTACTCGATTGTTCAGACCAGGGATGTCAAAAACATTTTACATTGTGGGCCACATACAGACCACACAGTTTGATCTTAAGTAGGCCGGATCAGTGAACCTCCCCTTTCTGCCGGTGATATCTTGATGTGAGAAAAAGAAGTGCAATTTCAACAGTATATCTCAGTTTTTCCTATTACTATTTCCTTTTACTGTTGACCTGCTGTAAAAAAACAAAACAGGAACTTTTCTTTCATGTAATAATTTATCTATTAATTATTTTTTGACGTAGCATCAATGGCAATGGGGGAGGTCTTTATCAGTAGAAAAAGCTGTAAATTAGTTAAATCCAAAATCTATGCCCTCCTTCACATTTTCAGTTAGACAGTAGACCATATACCTCTCAGAAAAGCTGACCAAAACCCACTTATATTAATATTTTTAACTATGTCTTTATCTGTTTTTATTTAAGTCTTATTTTTTTGCTATATATTTTTCTTAAGAATTTTTATTTTTTGCATCATTGGCCTCAAACTGTTTACATCGTTTCCTGAATCCGTATTAGCAGGCCCTTCACATGTAAAGTGCTTTGAATTACACCAACATGCATATTAGAGAAAGCTGTAAATTCTGCTATGATACCGCCAAACAAAAAGGTAAGCACGGGTACTTCTACAACATTAGCCACTCAAATATAGCCTATTATTAATTTATTAATGAGACGATTAGTGGTTAGAAACCGGTTATGAAAGGAAAGATATGGCCAATGGTGCTACCGCGGAATGACCACCAGAGGGAGCCACAGCCCCGTATTAAAAACACGTTTGATTGTTTGGGGTTACTATTTGAATCACATGCATACACTTTAAATAAAGGATTCAACAATTTAACCAAAACATGAGAGCATAAGTAACATAAGCCTCAAAACATACTGAACTGAACTGGTGGTAAGTATAGCTTTCATGAGGGAAAAGCTTTGTAAAGCTTTATTTTAGAGTAAAGTCAACACATTTTCAAATCAGTTTTTATTAAAATTGATTGCTGCATCTATACATGCAGTTTTTTTTTATGTTTTGTTGATCATTCAAATTAGAGTTAATTTAAATAATGTTTCAAAGTAACTGCCCAGCTTCCAGTTGTTCAGTCTCTCAAATAAATCTAGAGACAGGGGACATAAGGAGCACAACACAGCCACACATTAGGAACAGCAACATTTATTTAACATGATAGAAAACAGATGGGATGTGAACATTTGCAAATTAAATCTAGTATGTAACTGTATGCTGAACATATCCTCCCATCCAGATATACCATGTACATTATATACACAGTAAATCTCTGATAATTACACTTTGTACACACAAAAAATTACCTCAGATTCAGAAAGGGTTTATTTCTATTGCTTTTTACACGTACTTATCCTCTTTTTTTTTTTAATTCCAGGGCTCCAAACCAACATGGCATAAAATGTTGTCTTGTTTTTTTTTTTGTCATAAAATATAATCAAGCTCTATTTTTTCCATCTCTCAGTTTAAATATATCTCTCAGCAATAAAAAAAAAGGACAGTATAGAGTGACTCGAGTCAGAACATTCACATACCAGGGACTTCAGATCCCATCTTTAAATAATTAGTACCCAGAAGTATGAGAAATTACAAATACTCTTAGTCTGCAGCAATAAAGTGGTTCCTCCTTAAATTATAATGGAGGGATCTATATCTCCTATCTACTCATCTTTAGCATAGACACATTTTCTTTACAATAAATGGATAAATATGCCTGGTTAGTTAATGTCTGTGTGAAAAAACAAAACAAAAACAAATTAAGCAAATTATTAAAGATGTAATTAAACACAAAGAAAATGGGAAACTTGTTCCTGAAACCTTTTAGAACAGGTGATGAAACATGAATGAAAATGTATAACTGACCGACATATTCTGTCAACAGGCTATTAGGCTCAGAACAGAGCTCAGTCTGTTAGCCTCCTATATATACAGATAGACTTTGGCCCACATTCAAACACAAACCTAATAAAACCGTATAAATAATAAAAATGATTATAAAAGCCTTGTAAAAACTGAAACTGCAGCAGTCACGGTATGAATCCACATAATGTCTTGCCAGGTTGAGGAGAGCGTTGCGCCCCAAAGAGGGAGGAGCTTAAGACGTCACAGTGAGCGTACAGAAGTCAGAGGTTAAGACCTGTGAGTATGAAGTAGGCAGTTTCACTCTGTAGGCAAAGGCCTTGTGCTGAACTCTTTGGGGGGAATCCTCAGGAGCTGCTTCAGGCCTCTGCAGGCGTTTCCTTCATGTGTAGGTTTTCACTGAGGCCAGAGCCTGGGCTGAAGAGGGCAGAATCAAAATTAAGAGAAGCAATCAACATGTGAGATTCTCTCATAGTTCTGCTATGCAGCAGTACATTAGTACACTGAGGCGAGTCATGTCAATAGACAGATTACAAGAACTACCGCAACACAGCCACATTTTTACATGAAATGAATCCAACTAATCATTCAGATATGCTTTTTTTTTTCCCCTTTTTAAACACAGAAATGAAAATTAAGCCATGAAAACACTTGAGCAAAATGAGTATGAGCAAAAAACAGGCAGATGAAGGCCCTTACTGGAGCTACTACACACACATGAAGTGAGAACCGTCAGTGAGCTGGGGGGGTGCGGTGGTGGGAGACTGCGGATGGGGTGGGGAAGAGGACGACAGGCTTTTCACTGCAACGAAACAACAACATGGTGAACACAGTCGCACGCGTGAAATGACAAAATAACAAATTAGATCAGTTAATAATGACTGAACGGCCAAAAAAACCCCCAAACAAACAAACCCAGAAATAATCACTGAAGTCAGTGAAATTAATGAAAAACTACTGAGACTACCACCACAAGTAAATGACTGAACACACACACACAATGAAAGCAGCTACAGTTTGTTTCTAAGAACAGGCTCCCACAAGCTTTTGTTTTATTACATGCATTTGTTTGATCCAACCACCCCACCTCCTCCCTCCTGTCTCTCTAGAGATGTACCTGCTACCAGCTTGCTGCGTTTGGAGGCCTCGGCTGCCAGCTCGTAGGAGATATTAATCATCTTCTCTTTTTCCTGTACAGTAACCTCCTCTTCAGTCTCCTCCTCAGGGCTTAGAGCCAGACTAGGCAGCACATTCTGCATGCTGGGAACAAACACAAAATCACAAGGTTTCTATAGTATGCGATGGACAACTTCTAATTAGCAACAAATGGGCCATTTCTTTTAAATGAATATGAGGGCACTGCGATTTATAATGCAATGCCAGAGTGGCTCAGACATGAGCACACAGACCTTTCTCCACATTCAAGGCATAGACGTGCATGCAAAGTGCAGGCGAATTTCATACGCGACATCTGCTCACCTGCAAAAAGCCAGCACCTTTCACCGCAGCAGCCTTATCTAATATTCAAGGCCTGAGCAGACCTGTCCATGCTAATAAACAATTATTGCTTTAGATGGATCGTGACAGTGTGCTTACCTGTTTTTGGCTATGAGGGCTTTGATGCGGTCAACTTTCCTCTGCTTATCAGCCTCCTGCTCAGGACTCAGAGCCTCCTCAGGGTCTGATTCAATGTAACGCTCAGGAATGAGCACTTTGTCAGGCACAGAAAGCTGAAGAAAAACAACCAGACAAGAAACACTTACATTTGGTATATGTGGTACAAATGACTGGTTTACTAAGAGCTCTGCAAATAAAAGAAGAAACTGACACGAAATTACAGAGAAGCTAAAAGTGGAGACAGTAAAAATATACAGATATCAGAAAATTCCACCTCTGTACAAACAGCAGCTTATTATTGGGATTGGCATCTACAGGATGGGAAGACACTCACATTTTGGGTGTTTTATAAGTAAATGGAGCATCATGGACAAATAATTAATGTAGGTATTCTGTAGTATGCAGAAATCAATTGGGGAAAAAACTGTCAGGAGGTCATGGATGTAATCTAAAGCAAATCCACAATACTTAATATTCTGTGGTAAATAGCACCAAAATTATTTGTCCATGACAGTTTTAAGCCCTCTGAGTAATGATTTGTAGAAGACAGCAGGCTGATGAGAACGACAACCAACTGCTGTGCCGTACCTCTCTGTCGACATTAAAGTGCTCAGCCTGCGAGGACTCTTTGAGACGAGCTATCTCCTCAGCGGGCGTCTCCTGCTCCCTCACCACCTCCTGCTGCCTGAGAGAGGCCTCCAGCTCCTGAATGTCGCTGCTTATCACCTCATCTCTGCGCTTCACTTGAAACTAAAATAAAATAAAATTTTAAAAAAAGGTGAAATAATAATTATAAATTTAAAAAAGCAGAAACATCATATCATATGAACATCTTCTGACTCCAGAGCTACCATAATGTCAAATAATGTCTGCGTCACTCAGCCAGTACCTGCGTGTTGCGGAAATGGTTTTCTTTAGTAAATGAGTGGCTGCGAGAGGGTGTGTTCTCCTGACTGCTACCCCTGAGGCTGAGGCTTCTTTTCTTCTCCCTGAGGGCGCCCTGCTGGTGGCGACGGATCCTCTCCAGCTGCTCCTCCACGCTCATTCTGGGCCGGCTGCTCTCCGCAGCGCACAGCTGCTGCTCCACTGCGCTGCGTGGACGCTCCTGATGGCCAGAGACAAAAACAGAATATAATTTAATAATGATAGAGCATTACTGTAAAGACATTCAGCACTGTGACAAATGCCACCGTGGTGACTTTTTACTGCAAGCCCCAATTATTGTGCATGGTGGGGGTCTGGAGCCTAAGCTTGATTAAGCAGACCATCTCTACCCATAGTCTATCTACTAGAAAGCATTTGACTTCTTTAAACAGAGTTAACAAACAAATTTGACACAATGGCCTTAATTTAATGACTGGGAAATTGCTTTTAAATGTTCACTCTTTGAGCTACATTTGGCAAAAGGCCAAACGACCTGACTGTTGTGTGCTTGCACGCTCCTGCTGGAACACATGGGTGCACTCGGAGCGGCTGGGGGCTTGTTAATGCCTGAGCAGGAGAGGCTGATGTGAAGTGAACTGAGGAGAAGTTGTTCATTCTCAGGTTTGTGCCATGCTGGAGGGCTGGCAGATGTGAACTCAGTCCAGAGGCCAAGGACACAGTCTCCACTGTCCACACTGTTAAAGATATCCCAGGACCTAAGCTGAACTCTAGAAGCCCTGGACATGCTCTCTTAGTGCCATAGGCAAAAGTACATAAGCCTAGAGGGAGTTTGTGAATTCACCTAGTTTCATTTGTACTACATGCCCATCCACATAGATGCACTTAAAGCGGGACACACCCTGCAGTGTGGTGCACTAATGATATGGTTAGTATATTTAAGTTGATAGTGTTTGAGGCTGGAAAATGTTTAAATGCAGCTTGGCATCTACTTTATGGCAGCATGAGTCACAGCCTGACCATGTGATAGCTGCCTTTTTTACTGCACATGTGAGTTTTGAGCCAGCAGCTTGTAAGTAAAACAACCAATTAGGAGAGGAGTAATCACAATTCAAAATTAACTTGATGGTTAGTTCACAGCTGCCCACTGGATGCTCATTTGGGCTAAAAAGAAAATAATAGCAAAAAGCAGGCATTAGTTCAGGCAGGCACCAGAGCCAAGATATGAACTCAAGCCAATCACGGTGCCTGCCCACATCAGCTAACGGCCCAGCTGATACCCCTCTATACAACTGGCAATCTGCATACAGCACGGGGCTGGCGGTAGCATAGGACAAGGGTGGGATCAGCCCACCCAAATCTGATTCTTGCCCACCCAATAAAAACCTCCCATACTGCCTGCGGGCAGCGAAAGGTCCTCCCATCAAGCTACGCCTACAATAGTTTTTATTTTCCACACTTTGACTTTCTCACACTCTGATTCAGGGCTGCGCCCTCTCGTTTCGTGCTTTTCCTTAATCTGGGTCACACTCTAGTTTCCATGTTAATATTTTTACTTCTTTTTACCATGAGCATGTATCACGTCTATCAGTAAGTCTAGCCCTGGAGTATCCCCGACAGCTCCCGTCCCGCTGAAATATCTCCCCCTGAGCGGGTTACCTGCTCCGTCTCCTCCTCTGTCCGATCGGCAGACAATCTGCTGACTAGTTTCTCTGCATGTAATAGCACAAGCACCCCTGATGCTAATCCCACTCTAGCCACATCCCCAGACCCAAAGCAGGTCCTTCCTCTGGCCGTTTCAGCGCCAGGTCCTACCGTTGCGGACCTGAATAGCACTGTGCCCACACAGCCAGTGCTAGCTAACTATCCACAAACGTGCCTTCGCCAATACGTTCCGCTCATTCAACCCGGCGTGGTACCGCACTAGACCTTGGCTGGAATACTCTGTGGCTCGGGACGCATGTTTCTGCTTCCCGAATGAATTTGTCACAAAGTTTGCCCAAAAACACAGAAGACTGATTCTGTAGTTTTTCACATTTTGCATTTTTTGCAGTTGCTGTTCTCTTTCTGTTGTACTGTTGTATAATAAAAAACAAAAAGAATAAAAAAAAAAAATTATTCAAGCCACAGAAGGTCACAAATCTATGTACTTTCTGTGATGTCTGAAACCCAGATAAATGGAGAGGGTATATATATATATATATATATATATATATATATATATATATATATATATATATATATATATATATATATATACACACACACACACACACACACACACACACACACACTTGCCCACCTACATTTTCAGTCTGCCCACCCAACTACAGGGGGCTAGAACCAGGCCTGATACAGCACTTGCTATTAAGCTACTTTAGCCTGCCCATAGCTGCTGCACACCTGCGAGCCGCTTTCCAACACACTTCTAGGTCTCACCGTTCTAGGATCAGGCTTCTTGCTCTTCCTTAAAGTAACATATGAAGCTATGGAGGAAGAATCAGGCACTGGAGATTTAGTCCTTGGGGGGACGATGCCAACTGGATAGGACATCCCTAGCCACAGAAAAGGAGACAAGATATCAGTAAGAGGTATAGTTTGCACAATACAGAACTCATTTTACAACAAAAAATATTAGACAGGGTTAAAGTTACAGGCGGTATTTTGCCATTAATACTGTCTGTTCAGCAAAATCTCCTGTATAGCCGAAAGACCTGTGTGCTGTTTAGCCAAATGTAGTGGTAACTGCAGCTCATCTATTCACAGAGAATGTTTGTTGGCATCAAGTCTAAATACAGTAAAACAAATATTATAGCTCACACATTTTGGCTAAGTTAAAAAAAAAAAAACTGAGTATGCAAGTGCAACTGTCACTGTATCCATGGTAACCACCATATGACAAATTATGGTTGCCATGAGTTACTTTGTGATACACTGACCTACATTACACCTAGAAGAAACAGTCTGACCCACCAAAGTGATCCAAATGCCAACTCAAATATGTGCTAGAGAGGAGGGTCGTGTCAGAAATCACTCGATATTTACTGCACAGTGCACTCCATATGCTGCTCAGCTTCTGAGCCTGTAAATGTTTCCACTAGAGAGTCCTCACATATTCTATAATAGAATGACAAAAGGCAGTGATGTGTAGACTATTTTGCTGTTAATCTCATGATACGATGCTCGACTTTTATAGACACTAAAATGACCGCTGTGTGACTCAGAGTTCCCGCTGACTGTCAAGTAGCAAATGAGGGAAGAGGAGGGGCGACTCTGTGCACAGCGAAATGTAACAGATTATTCACTCGACTCATGGTTGCTTTTTTCTTTGTGTGTAGCTGTATGCTCTGGGCTTCATTAAGAAACTGCAGCATTATCACTCTAATGTACCTTTGTTTCCTACATGTTCTCTATCAGATGGATGTTCAGATCTGTCCTCTCCATTGCTCTCATCCACTTCAGCCACTGTGGTGAGTTCTGGTTCACTCTTATACAGCCTGTAGTCAGGACCCTGGAGGCGAGAAAGGAAAAAGAAAAAAAAAAAAAAGGAGGTCAACACAAATGAGAACAACTCTGACTGAGTTATGCAGAGTTTGTTTACAAACGGACTACGTTTCAGAGTGGCATTATCTTTTACAGAAAGATGAAAAAATAAAATAATTCTTCACAGAGCGGGGTTTTTCCTGCAGAGAGACATTTTTGGCGGCCCCTGCAGAGGTTTTAACCAGAGCCCAAAGAAAATCACGTTTAATCGTCTTTGTTAATTGGCGTTTCATTTACTCAAGCATAATAGGCATTTTTTTTGACTGATCAGAAATGACATAAAAACGAATAGAATTAAGGCAACAAAAACTCACTGTCTTTACTGTGCATGAGGTGATTGTGCTAATTCACCTCTAAAACACCTTTTCTGAGCCAGGAAAAACCCTGCAGACTGAGCAATCTTAAATGCAAATGGATGAAATTTGAGGAAATACTCATACAAAAAAGTAGGCAGCAGGTAGATGCATTCAAACTCAGATATAGCTACCAAGGGCAGAAGATACAGACAAAAAAAATATATATTAAATTGCAACACAGAGGATGAGACAGAAAAGGAAGATATGGTAATTTAGTCAAAAACAAAAACAACAAAAAATACACAAGCTGGACTTCAACCAACTAAATTCAAAGTAAATTATGCAGCATGATGACCAGAACAAATGGAAAACAATCCAAAAATGGCATGAAATATTTATGGAAATCACAGTAGAACTCATCAGCATGGACATGGGATGATACAGCTGAGGGCAGGGTCAACAGGCTTACGCTGTGTGTGCTATTCCTGTGATTGGCCTTCCTGTCCTCTGGCTTGTGGAGTGATGAAGGGCGCACGCCGGCATGAGACGGCATAGGGGGCACGGTGGGAGGGTTGGGCTCGTAGGACTGGGGTAGGGGTGGCCGTGGGGGTACAGAGTCCTCCTCCTGGGGATTACAGTGGGTACGACAGCACAGGAAGCAAGGTGACACACGGTGCCACCACACAGGCTCAGGGCAGCAGCCATCTGCTATAGAGTGACTCTGGGCCACTGGATGGGCTCAACAGCTGATTAGCCAGAGAGAGTGCTCCAGATGCTGTTACAGCTTGACTGACATATTCCTCCAGACACAACTGCTCACACTATCTATGAGCAGAGCTGGCAGGTCGAGCCCTCAGATTGTTGATTATCATCTTCACAGCTGCATGTGGAGATGATAATCTCCACATGCAGCTGTGAATACCTGTAAGCTCACATCAACCTCGAGATATTTTAAGTTAGGCCTCAATTCCACATGCCTAGAGACAGGTCGGCAAATCCCTGATAACCTCTGGTTGCTCAGGAAAAATGTGTATTCCGGACTGGCTGTCAAGTTCTTGCTGAAGGTTGCTAGCTGTGAAATCGATGGTAAAGACAATGCTGCACCAAAAACCTCCTTGTGATTGCTCTGGCCGCAAGCAGGTTGCCGTGGTTTGCATGAAAGATGCAGACTTGTTTGCAAACACTCAACATTTTGAGTCATAGTGAAAAATTGAAAAAAAGTGCAGCACAGTCACATTTTTCACCACCACTTGGTGAGTAGTTTGTGAGTGCTTGCAGCCAAGTTGGCGTCTTCTACGCAAACTTCCGGCGACCACAGTAATCTGCTAGCGACCCAACCAGTCACAAGGTTTTCAATGCAGTACTGGATACTCTTTGAGGCCAGTTTCACACTAGCAACCGCCAGTGACCTCCAGAAACCACTCGCCAACTGTTCCTAGAATATACACTTTTCCTTAGCAACCGGTGGTTCCCAGTGGGTCACTGACTAGTCTCCAGGCCTGTTTGACTGGGGCTTTAGCGATCGACTTCACAGCAACTGCCATCAACCACTCGTGGCTCGTCAGGGAACACACTTTTTTCTCTTACGACCGTTAGTTGCCAAATGGTCACTAACCAGTTTCTAGGCCTGTTTTTGAGGCTTTAGACAGAAAAAAGAAAGCGAACACTTCCTCGCATTTGAGAAGTTGTACCCAGTAAATGTTGATATAAGATTTAAAGAGTTAAATGGTTACCATATGGATCATTTTTCTGTTGCTCAACTTTAAAAAACGCCTTACTGTTGCAGCATAATGTAAGACCAGGCGCTCTGTTTTCTTTTTCTATCAGTGGTGCCTCACCTCATTTTTGTGCTTACTGAAGTTGGTTTTGGGCCCATAGAAACTCATCCCATCAAGAGCATTTCTCTGGGCTTTGTGTTTATTCAGGGCCTCCATCACATCTTGAATCCTCCACAGCTCCTTCTGGATGCGGACGTGCTGCTGGCTGGGTGGTTCCGTCTGGGTGTGGACAGAAAACAGACGCGCGTCACCAAACATTACCTGCAGATTGAGATCTAAGGCGGAGGTCTCTGCCAAATAAAATTAACACTCAAGGTACAGAGCAAGGTGCAGAAAGAAAATGAACACGATGGGAGAGTAAAAGAACAGTAAAAGGGTCATTTATGTATTTGCTAAGGTGTGCAGTCAGTGGAGACACAGATTTGATCAGGCTTCTACTGTCTGTGAGAGATACTAGCCTCAGAACATAATAATCAGAGGAGAGATGGGGGTTACACTTAAGATTGGAAAAGGGGAAGAAGAGCAAGAGAAAAGGACATGTAATTATCTCCCCCTTTGCTGTTGCCTGGTTGGTCGTTGTGAAGTGGACTTAAGAAGAGGATGTCCAGACTCCCTGCTGGCCCTCTGACTTCTCTACTCTGAATTATCATTACTCAGGTTAAAAACTGGGAATAACTTCTGGAACAATTTTCTTTCTGCCTCTTCCTTGATGAAAAAAAAAGATAAAAGACAAACTTAATTAAGACCTGCTCTATCCTTGCTACAGTCATCAATCACCCCTGTGTTGCTTTGATCTCCACTTTACTTCGCTCCATACTTTTCTCCCAAAGTCCAAAAAATGTCTGCAAAAAGCTTAAGCAGGTACACAGATTTCTCTGCAGCTCTGCACTGAATGAACCTGCAAGTATGCCAAGCAGGTAAGACACAGTATCAGATTTTCACTATACCATTACTGTACGCAAAAAGAAGTCACAATAATGATGAGATCGTGAAATCTACTGAAAACATGCCTCCTCAAGCAATGCTATCAGGCAGAATCGTGAAGCTAAACCAGAGCCCCCCCCCCCAAACTGCAGTGAAGCAATCAGACCAAGAGCATTTCTGTAAACACACCTGTGAGCCAAGATGCAGGGCACAAGCTGCTACCTCTAGCCCAGAGAAGTGTGAGATATCCTCTTTTGCCAAATCGGTAATTAAATTAAGAATTAAGTCCCCAACAGTTCACCCATCTCCAGCGCTTCATTTAACAGCATAGCAACAGCCAAACTCCTCCTGTGTGAGTGACTCAGTCTAACTAAACGGTTTCAGTGTGGGAAGCAAGTCCGAGAATTTAGCCGCAGTGACAGAAAAGTGAATGCCGTTAGCAGTGGTCATCATACTTTAGTCAGCTATAAAATATGTAGATGAGCACAGTAAGTATAGTACTTACTGAAAGGCTTAGCCATGACAAACTAGATAGTGAGTCTGCAATCCTAGAGCCTGCAGCCAGAGCTGGATTGTTTATGATATTATCATGTGTATGTCTAATGTGATATTTCAGTTTTTCAATTTTTCAATATCGTGACTGCGGTCAGTATCAGCATAGTGTCACACCTTTAATGTCAAGTCAAGAGGTAGAGAGAAGTCGTGCAAATTTATTCTGAAAAATCTTCCTACCTGCGGGCTTCCCAGCGCTTCGAGCTGCTCCAGCAGGTTGTTCTTAGCCAGAGTCACATCTCCTTCCATCCTGTCATATTCCCTCCATAACCGCTCCAATTCCTGGTGACGGCGGAAATGACAATGATCAAAGCAAACAAGATGACAAACCATCATCTCATTAATACTCCTGAAAAGCGAGACCCTCGTTTTTCAGGAGTGTGCGTGAATGCACTGTATGACTCACAGCAGTAACTCTGGACACCTCTCTGCAAGTGCTGAGGAGGCCGCTCTGCAGTAAGTCTCTCTGCTGGATGATGCTCTGCATGGCAGCCGGGTTGTCGGAGCCCAACTCTATCTCCTGGCTAGCTGACAGAAGTGCCGTCTCCAGAGTGTGCTGAAGTGACAGGTATCATGTCAAACACACATATAGCACAACAGTTTGTCATTATTAAAACTTCAGGAAGTCATAACTGATTATTTGGGACTGTAGTAGATTTTTTTTTTTTTTAACTTTTCCTGCCCGTGACTTTTTTTTTAGCCGTTTTGGCACTGATGAAGAGGTTGTACAGTTTTTAAAATGTCAAAAAATAGTCACATGCCCATCTGTCCTTCTCAGAGCCCACAGAAAAAAATTTCAAACTACTTATTTGTCTTATCCACAGTTCCAAGGGTGCAACTGTAACTCAAAATTGACTACAAATTATGCTCCAGTTGAAATTTTTTCTATATACCTACCATCACTGCATAGCAACTAGTAACACAAAGCAGTCTGTGGTCAGTGAGATATGCTATGCTATATTGCAAAGTGATGCAAACCAGACTCTCCAGCTGATGATAGTAGCTGTACTTACAACCTACAGTTAAGCATCATAACAAGACTTCTCAGTTTGTTTTTTTCCTGTCTTGCTCCATTTCATGCTTATAAACTTAACTTGGAGCATATTCACAGTTTAAACTAAGTGCAAACTGTGTATATACATTTTTTTCCCACATGGTATCACATCTTAGAAAGCATTTTTAAACAATGTTTTGTGTGAGAATGATGAGAAATGTGCCATATTAGTCACCTTTTCTCTGTACAGCTGCTGCAGTTTGTCCTCCTGTATCCTCACCACTTTGTCCTGCTCACACAACCGGCTAAGTTTAGTCTGAAGAGAAACCAATAGAGAGTCACAACCCGCTGTGTACAGTTAAATGGAACATTATGTCATGCAACTCTGCAACACTAAGCTTACATCAGTGTCCACTTCTTCTGGCATACATGTGTAGGCTTGTTCCCTGTAGTCCTCTGGACTCATCTGTTGAGAAAGACACAGCATTAGACAGGGGCACTAAATCTGTGCATACACATTAGAATCTGGAGATCTAATGCAGTGTCAAGACCAAGCTCTCTCACTGAGCTGTGGGATTTATCCTTCACAAGGAACTCGTATTTCACTAAATCAGACAATCTGCATTACCAAACCAGCAGTGGGAGATCAGCCAGTCTAAACACAGTCTCTGCTGTTGATTCTTGTGCCTCGTGTTTCATCATGCGCAGTCATTGTCTCCATCAGTGCAATGGTTTTATGGAAAATGCATACAAAGCAATCTTGCTTACTTCACTCTAAAGTTAGTGCATAAACTTTGTCCTCCAATTGTGTTTTCTACAGCATGATCTGTGGTTCGTTAGTTGAAAGACTGTGTGTGCATGTGTGTGTTGGGTTAACCTAAAGTCCACTGGTACTATAGTTCAATGCCCGAGTGTCCTGTTGTCATTTCCACATTAGTTTATACTGTTACAATATCAATGTTTAGCCAGAAAACCCCCAAAAAGTCATCCTTATTTCCACCTGATATCGTTCAGCTACTTCTCAGACAGAGGAAATCACTTCAGCTGCATTGGATCCCATGTTTCCAGAAAAATCAACATATCACTCTGCTAAACCTTTAGTAATACAAGTACACTCCACAAACATCCGGACAGTGATATATTTCTGTGTTATTTTGTGTTTGTAGCCACATTTGATATGAAACGATGTAATGACTATAGGGTCAAAGTGCCAAATGTAAGATTAAACTCACTTCCTGGAAAGTGTACAACCTACAGAAGCAGATGATATTATGTTTAATCTCTTGTGACACTCTGCCAGAACTCAACTGCAGCCATTTCCTTTACTGCTTGTTTTGGGGGTTTGCTTTCAGCCTGCTCTTCAGTAAAGGAAGAATATCACATATCAGATAAAATACTTGTCAGGCCCTAAAAAATAAAAAAATTTAAAAAAAAATCCTCGGTTGATACAATTGAAAAGGGTTTGGGTTCACAACCCTGCACTCCAAAGGAAAAAAAAAAAGAAAAATCAGTGCTTGAACCTCAAAGATATGATTTAATGTCAAATCAAATGTGCCACAAATAGCAAAACAACAACAAAAAAGTGACTCACTGTCTAAATACTTTCAGACTCAACAGCATCCAATGTTCAACATCCACTCCTGCACTCTCACAAACACCTTTTATCGCAGTTCAACATAGTAAAGCTAAAGCAGGTGGGGCTGAAGAACCACATAGCATTCCACACAGAACATGCAGACTCTCCCACAGTTTGAAGAGCTTCACTGTGGTTTTGTGTGGTGTGTACTAATAAACAAGTGACATGGGGAGGAGGAGGAAGAGGAGGAGGAGGAAAAGGAAGACAGATTTCTGGCAGCTGAGCAGGTGGGAATGCAGCTGTTGTAGAGCCGGTATGTTAGTGAATGGGTGACGGGGTGATGAGGGCAGTTTTCAGCAGCACTTTTACACCTCAAGGGGCGTCACAAAAGTGGCAATGTGATGTCATAGCCATCGGCACACACAAGCCGGCCCCTTTATCTTTTCCATCAGCAGAATGCCAACTGAGGGTGAAGGGGAAGGAATGAAGACAGATAAATAAGAGTTAATCTAAAACAATATGAGGCCTCGGCTTCATCAGTATGCCACCCCAGAACATTAAATATAGAGTAATGATTGAGGCTCTGGTGCATCAGGTATTAAAAACTAATCCTTACATCTGAAAAATGTTTGGCTAACTAGCAAAGGATGCAAATAAAAAAGCAGGCTCAGCATAAATTCTAAATGGGACACTGAGACAGTGTGCATACTTTCTCTCTTCAACTATAGCAAAATATTCATGCATCCTAAATGATAAACATGAAAATCTAGTTGTGTTATTTCACTTTAATGATGCTGTAAAAAACAGTCTTAGCTTTTTTACAAAAACATTAATTATTTGGTAATGAACTGGACTGGCAACACCTAATTAAGTCACATTAATTAGAGTCCTTTTGCCAAGTTCAGGTGGCTCAGCTAATGAGAGGTAACACATTCTGCGCAGGATTATTGAAAGAAAAAAAAACTGACACCACAGTTAAGAGGAGATTTAACTCAACAGTGGAGCATTCATACATTCTACTACTCTCAAAAGTCATGCCTGCATGAGCATGACTTCTCATTATAAGAGAACAGTTAGAAGCAATGGATGAAGAGGTGCTGGCAATACAAAACGATACAGGGAGACCAGTCTCAAGATGCCGTGAGGACTTGGACATCGAAGGAGGAGCATTAGCAAAACAGACCAAAAGAACAACAGCGACTGGTGAGGATGAGGTGGAGCAAAGCCTTAGGCTGGCCTTACTTGCTGGTAAAGTTGAGGCCTTGGGGCAGAGTTCTCAATCAAAGTGTGAGTCATGACGATTAAAGGTTCATTTTCCTTCATCTAGTCCAGTGTGGAGAGGAGCAATATAGCAAGTGTCAGAAAGTTTACAGCAGTTTTTCATTTCTGAGACAACACCCACAGTGTGATTACACCGCACTCGCGCGCTCTCTCTGATGAGGCAGGCTCACACAGAAACACGAGCATCCAGAGATGACAGGGATGGTTAACAGCAACAGAAGACGCTTAGGAGCAGGAAGACAAGGAAGTACAAAGCTCTGAGGTGCATTTTTATTAGCAGTGGAAAATTCCCATTAATAGTTGATATATTGTAATGTAAAAGGAGCCACGTTTGCGAGAGGTACAAGAGATCAAAAATGCTAAGCTTCATCCGTCCAAGTGAAGAAAGAAATTACATATTTCTCAGTGGTTATACAAACCTTTGTTATAATAATTATTATTAGAAAGGTCTTACTGGGCCTTTGTGTGCTATATACAGAGCAATTAAAACTCATAAAGGACTTCAGAGCAATTAAAAAAAAAGCAAATGAAGTCTTAAAATTCCTTTGCATTTAAAAGTTCAATATGATACCTGCATCTTTATGTGTTCTTTATAGGGCAGAAATAAAGACTGTCCATTGTCATAAACAGTTATTCAGTAAGAGTGGCTGACAGTGAGTTTAGGCTATAAATTCAGAATTATGAGTAAATGAAGTAGCCTGAGCTAAAAGATGCTGTGGCATGTAACACTGGTTCATGGTCTGACCTTCTCCCCATACAGAATAGCAAAAAATGAGAAGTTAGCCTGGCAAAGGGACAGGAAATCACTAAAACAGCCACAGACAGCAGAGATTAATACAACAACAGCAGAGGCATCAAATGAGTTCAGTTCATGACAGGAGAAGACAGGGCATGCATTCATGCATTACCCCACCTGATTGTCCAAATACATGAGGTTCCTTTGGAGGTGATGAGAGAGAATGTCGTTCTATCAGCAGCAGCAGCAGCAAAAGAGAGCAAAGAAAAGGCAATGGGAGAGTGAGACAAAAGAAAAAGTAAGTCACATTCTTTCACTCATGCTCTCTCTGTCTCTCTCTCACTTCCACAGTCACACGAGCATGTCATGTACCCAAAGATAACCCAAGAGAAAGGAAAGCAGGACCAGTCAAGGAAGAAGAAAACAGGTCAGGTACCAGGTGTACTTGAGAAAGTAACAGAATGAGTACACTGCAGGACTACTGCTGACCAAATGCAGGCAAAACACAAAGACAATGGCAAGTCAAACTAACACACAACGTGGTGTGAGCATCCTGACACAAACCTAAAGTGATGAAGCAAGGCAACAAATTAAATGCATAGTAGTGAATACAAACCACAAAAAATGACAAATCTTCAACAGGTCTGGTTGACCTACATCAGTAATGGTAAAATCTGCAGTCTGGCATTAAGTCTGGCGACTTAAAGCCCCAAAATCCTGAATTAACGTTAACGTATGCCAATGGCCTTAGCCTCATTAGTCAGTCACTCTTTAAGCTCGCCAATGGCTTTAAGTTTCATCTGCGGATAACATCTGTCTGGATCCTTTAGGGGCATAAATGACTCAATCAACCGCCTGTGCTGCTAAAATGGACCAAATCTAATTATCTGATGAACTGAATTAAGTCAGATGCTGGTTGTAAAATAATTTTGAAAATGGAAGACAACAGTTTTACTCCCAGACATTTTGGGAAAAACTGATAAGAAGGTAGCTGGTCCATGAAAACGATGAAGCCAAAGCACAGTCGTTTTTGGAGAAAATGCCTAAAGTAGTTCCTTTCTCCTTAGATCAGCCATGTGTGAAGACCAAACAAATCCTCCAGATCGAGATGGATAATGGAAGTGGATAAAGATGGCATACACACCACACGCTAACATACACGCCTGCAGAAATGTCTCTGGGGGCCTGACCTTTGGGTTGTCGCCATCCATGTTTAGTTGCATAAGCTGTGCTACAGTGTGCTCCCGGATACTGTTTAGCTCTGCCTGCTGCCGACGCAGCTTTATCAGCAGCAAAGTCAGTTCCTCAGGCTGCAAGGGGGTGTGGAGGAGGAGGAGGGGGAAGGGGGGGAATCCATCGCCACAATGAATCAGGGACACACCGCAAGGGCGGGGAGGAGTGGGGGTGGGGTGAGAAGAAAGGAGAAAGAGCACACCAGGATAGGAGATTTAGAGGTACCAGGATCCCAATAGGTGAACAGTTGCTGTATTCTAGTCTTGAGTTTTCATGCAGTTTAGCACCATATTAGTTAGCAGCATGCAAATTATTTTATGTCCGCTCAAAACAGCAGAACAGTTGGCATTTATTACAGAACCCACTTCACACTTTACCAGCTCAACGAGGACAGAGAACTGTATTCAGCTCTGACATAAACTCCTGATCCTGGCTTAGAGAGTTTGAGTGACAGGGTTTTTAAGTCTCCACTGATGTAAAGGGAGTCTAAGGAGCTCCTGAAGTGAACACACCCTAAATCCTACCACTTGGAACATACATCTGAGTTCTGCCTAAATCTGTCTCAAAAACTTCTGCCGCAATGTCTTGAAGGGAAATGAAGGACAGAAAGAGGGAGAAGAGGAGTGTAGGTGGTATCATGAAAAATACTAACTGTCCTTAAAGGAGGCCAATTAAACCCATATTGCATAATTGTATAGAAATCAAGCATGACGTATCTCACCTGAATAGCACAGTGACATAAATCTGGGTAGTTAGAAGACTGGCACAGCTGAAGACTTACTGTTTTGCCTTGTAGAGATTGGGCACTGATAGTCTGGATTGGGATCCCTGCAGGCATAGACCTCCTATCAGGTGGGTAGGCGTACTGCAGGACACAGAGAATTACTATCAAATACGCCTGTCATCTATAATCTTTAATAAAATAACCAGTGTCACAGGATTCCCTTTCATATTGTTGTCTTCATAAATACACTCCAAGCTGAATGCAGTTTTGTTTGTGCTGCTGAAAGCACTGAAACACATGAACTCATTTTTAACCTTTGGGGACTGAAGTACTATTCAAAGTCTTGAGCACCACCTCATTTCTTTATGTTTGCTGAGAAAATGGGAAATATGTGCAACAATTTATTAACGATTAACACATGCAACATGAATGGAAATACAGCATATAAGGCAAAAATAAGAGTTAAGCTTTACAGCCGATATGTGGTATGTCCACCTTTATTCTTTAACACATTGTTGGCAGTTTCTGTGTCATTCAGTGTCAAGTAGTCTTCAGCAATAGTTCTCCAGGCTTCGCTTTTCTTTGGATGTTGGTTGCCTGTTGTTCTGTTCTCTGTCAAGATGATCCCACACTGCTTCAGTAACATTGAGGTCTGGGCTCTGTGGAGGCCAATCCATGACTAACACTGTTCTGTTGTGTGTTTTTTTTCTATCCAGGTATGCTTTTACTGCATTGGCAGTGTGTTCGGGATCATTTTTCATGCTGAAAAATGAAGCCATTGCCAAACAGATGCTTTTCCTGGTATTGCATGGTGGATCAAAATCTGATGGAGCTTTCCTGCATTCATAATTCCATCAATTTTGACAAGTTCTCCAACAGCACTGGCTGAAATGCAGCCCCAAACCATGACAGTCTCCACCGTGTTTTAGACCCTCATTATTGTTGCTTTCTCTTGACCGCCTCCATACTGACAATTATTAAACAAAACTTGGACTCATCACTCAATAAGACCTGTGCCACTGATTTTCAGCCCAGTTCTTGTGTAATCTGGTATACTCTCAGCCTTTTCTCCCTTAAGAATGGTTTATTGACAGCGACCCTTCCACTGAGACCATTTCTGATGAGGCCTCAAGGAACAGTAGACAAATTAGCTGATAGACCAGATGCATCTCTCAGGACTGGACTGCAAATGAGTGAGAAAGCAGCCAATGTCCAAAGAAAAACTGATCGACCTTCAGAAAGTGTGGAGAACTACTGCTTAAGACCACTTTAAAAAATAATGACAAGAAAGTCTGGCTCCATGGAATCAAAATATAAAGAAATGAGGGGTGACTCAAGACTTTTGCAGAGTATGCTATGTTTGTTATTATGAAGGTGAACTGAACAGTTATTATTTATGCATGCCTTTAGCTGACCTTATTGACTGGTGGCCTCTGCCGTCTGTCAACACTCATGTCTCTTCGGTAGACGGGAGAGGAAATTTCTGAGCGAGCGTTGCCCATGTTGTAAGATCGCATTGGAGAGTAGCCTCCATACATCGACAGGGAGCCGTGGGAAGGCGAGGGAGGGATGGAGTGGCTTGGTGCAGCATGCTCTGACAGGTTGATCATGGTTTTGGGACTGGCCATGTTGCTGTACAGCCCCGACTGTCTGGTGTAGGCCTGTCTCTGCTGCCACTCATACAACTGCCACATGGTGTCATCACGCATGGAGCGGCGTTTCTCAACCAGTGAGAGACCCATGGCCTGGTCATAAACTGACGGGGAAATGCTGCAGATGCTGTCCCGTTGTGCGATGCTGTTTCTGGGCATACTGCAGTAGCCATCTCCATAATGAGGCATGTAGGGTACCCGATGGCTTGGCATATTTCTAGGCAGCGTCTGGTATGATGTGATGCTGGAGAAAAAAGAAAAAACTGATAATTTAATCATTTGCAATACAGCAGATGAGCTGCACAGACAATTTTTCATGTAGTTTGGTAAATTATATATATTTATATATATAAACACACACACATACATTTTAAGGACATCTTCATAATGCTTAAAAGGATATAAAGGATCTGTGTTGTATAGCAATTTGATAATTCAATTCTCTTATTACAGAATTTAGCTATTTCTTAGTAAGTATTAAATTCATACATTTCATACCCAAGACAGATCAAAGTGGTTTTAGGCTCCATCAGATTCAAAGTAAGCAACAAGTTGTTTAAAAAAAAATAAAATCTCTTTGGATTTCTTTTAGCAGTGTCATGTTATGAATCATTTGTTGGTTTGACTTTAAATATAACTTTGTAGTTGCAAAGCACTTCATGTCGAGTACCACATTAATTCAAGTATCAACCAAGGGTACACATGTGTGCGTAATTCTCATTCACAAAGCAAGAATCCTACTCAGAAACAAATTAAGACGTTAACTATCGACAGCAAGCCTTTAAGAAGTGCCAGTTCCTCAGTGGGTTCAACGTCAGTACACAGAGAGATTAATAATAAGACTCCCCGACAGATCTGGGCTAGAATGCTTACTGGTCTTTAAATCCCAGTATAGCAGCATTACAATAAAGGCTTTTGACTGCATATAAACTATATATCAACGCACATGTCAAACAAAAGGAGCTGAAAGAGCTTAATGGAGAGAAAATTAAATGTTTATCACAGAGGACCAATACAAAAGATAATGACTGAGGCCTTTTTTTTGGTTTTACCCAAGGTACCCTTTAAATTCAAGCCTTGCCTAAAGCAGGTATGTATGCCCATTTGTTTAAAAAAAAAAAAAAAAAAAACATCAAAGAATGAGGCATAGCTATGTCAAACATGAACACAAGCCTGATGATAATAAAGTGTTTTCTTGCTTAAAACAACAGTTTTATAAGGAAATGTGACCAAGAAGACCTGATAAAAACTATACACATATACATAAGCACTATATATTTATGTATATAGTGCTTATGTATATGTGTATAGTTTTTTGCTATTTTATTCTATTTTATTTTATTCTATTGAATTTTAGTTTTTAGTTTAGTTATTTGTTCTTACTCATCCTTTTCATTTTTTCTCTGTATTGAGCTGCTGTAATGCACAAATTTCCCCGTCGTGGGATTATTAAAGTTTTATCTTATCTTATCTTATCTTAAATCAGAATCTGCATTTATGCCATTTATGCCACCAGGGATGGGAATCAAGAATCAGAACCAGTAACAAATTAGTCAGTCCAGTGTTTTCAGGCTTATTCAGTCCTTTCATCAAAATTGTCCTTTTTTTCTTGACTGCTGCACAATGCAAAACATTGAAGTAAACTCATAGCAGTGAAAGTTGCTGCTAAAGTAGCAAGAAACACTTGGCTTAAACACTGAAATAAAAAGGCCACACTAACAATGGAAGCATGTATAGGCCTACTTTTCCCACACAACCTTGGTAGAGGCAGTTGCATTGATTTTAATAAAATCTCATCAATAGTCATAACTACTGAGACTGTGTGTGTGTGTGTGTATATATATATATATATATATATATATATGTGTGTGTGTGTGTGTGTGTGTGTGTGTGTGTAGCTTTTATCTTCTATTTTTTTTCCTGCCCCCCCCCCCTTCTTTTTTTCCCTTTTTCTTTCCATCTCTCTCTTCTTCTTTCCCTACCTGTCAGATCTGGCAAGAATAAATAAAATAAAAAAAAAATTAAAAATTAACAAGAATAGCCTATAGAAAATAATTATTAGAGCACGTCTTGTAAAAGCAAATATGTTTGGTACCATAATGCCTTCGGATTATCATTCCGATTGCAAAAACTGCCAGACATGACAGGTCAAAAAACAAAACAAAACAAACAAACAAAAAAAAAACTACTGAGCACTACTGGACTGCACTACAGTGCCATCCAACTAACATCATTTTTCTTCTTATGCAGTATTACGTCAAGTTTTTTTTTTTGTGTACATGTTAAATACCAACCTTCTGGTATCATCGTCCTGGTTCCGTCCTCTCTGTGTGCGAACCCACTGTTCCAGCTGATGCATCGAGCTGGTCCTACTCAGACTGCGATCCGGCTCATGTGGGGGACTTTGCTGAGGAGGGACTCCAGTTCCATTAGCTGGACGCTGCTCTCCAGATCCATTAACTTGAGGGCTATGGTGTGGTCTGTCAACCTCAGTCTGAGGCTGCGGTGAGGTCACATTAGCTTTGATGGCTGCTGCCTGGGCTGGCTGCAGTTTAATACTGTTTATTTTGGTGAGTGGACGTTCACGCTCAGCCCCATCCTTCTGGAAGCCATAGCGTTCGGCATCTCGCTGCTTCCTCTCCTCGTCCTCTGTGATGGAGGAGACTGCTGCATGCTCGCGGTCAACCTCACGGTTGCGCTCATTGTTCTGGATTTCGGTTTCTGTTCTGTGGTTGGCCACATGGTTGATCTCTTGAGGTCTACACTGCTCCACTTTTAGCTTGTCCAACCTGAAAAAGACAGCAAGGTTCAGCCTTAGAATAACTACAAGAAAAACCTACTAGAAGAGCTACAATCTAAAGGTAGTATAGAACATAAATAAAGGGCGCTGGTTTAGCTCATTGAGTGAGAAGGTGCCCAAATGCCCTTCAGCTAAAATGCAACAGCCCAGCAATAAAAAAATCCAAATTACATTAGATTAAATTGGAAGGTTGAATTCAAATGAGGGGAAGTGCTGCTGTACTGAATGAAAGCACAGCTCTCTCTGTCACTCTCTAGTTGTTTTTTCTTTTTGTTTGTTTCTTCACTGAATGAAATGGCGAAATACTGCTCCACACTTCTCACTTTTTTAAGTTGAATACGGCATGTTTGAGATCCCAAATAACCTCTTCTCTGGACCTCTAACTTTTTCAATAAATGTTTTTGGATTATCCAGACTTAAGATGCCCTGGTCTTCAGGTGAAATCTGAAGACTGCATCTGAAGGAGTGGTGTGTTGTTTTGTTTTACCTGCCTTTCTAATCTTTTTACAACCTCGCTGAAACCACTGTTATCTTAACTCTGCATCCTGTATTAAACTGCACAAACTGCTAACCGGAGGCTTGTTGATATGAATAAAATGAGGCCTAAAGTAACTGGTGATGCTTAAAATGCTCTTTTAGTTTTTTTTTTTGAATGGATCCATAAAGCAGATGCAAGATAGTATTTGGCCTGGTCTTCTGTTGTGTTCGTACTTTTTTCAATTTAGCCTAGTCTGAGAGCAGCTCAAAAACCGCGCTGTTTATCTTGCCAGGGTGATGTCATACGAGCGCACGTGGTGGTTTGCAGGCTTCTTACCTTCCATTTGTTGTTCATGCGTTACAATCTTAGACAATAGGCTAAAGATCTTTAAGGTGATTAACCATTGCCAGAACATCCATAAAGCTGGGTGGAATGACTCTTGTCCGACTAATTTTTTAGAACTGCTGTAAAATATAATATCAAACATCTTTTTAAGTATGGATCAAATATACTACAAAACTAATGTGCTACCTTTGTGAATTCAGCTAACAGGGGGAGCGTTGAAACAAACCCACATTTCAAACTAAATAAGCAGAGTGCACAATGCTTCTTCCAGCTGCCAGAGAAGGCCAAGCGTGTAAAAGGAAATCAGATATCTCCAGTAAAACAATACCTCAGCTGAGACAGTTCTCAGAAGTGGTGCTCAGACCCCAGTAATCTATTTGCTGCTCTCTTTTGCCTCCTCTCTAGAAGACCTGCATACCACTCTGTGGTCCCTAGAGAGGTATCCAGAGGTAATCGATGCCACTATTCCTTGACCTTAGACAGACACAAGGTCACAACTTCAAAGTTTGGCAAATTCCCCTCAGCAGCATGGCTCACTGGGTTAGCAATAAGAGGGCTGCAGAAAAGGCATTCCTTCAGAGTTTCCACTTGTATAGTTTCAAATAGCAGATCTAGTCACTTAATGGCTTCTCCATCTTTCTGTGCCTCCACCAACCCAGCAAAGCACACATTTAAAGTCTGTGAGCATTCAGTTGTAGAACTCCAAATCAAATGATGAAATCAGTGAAAAAGATGAAATTACACTATCTTTTTTATTTTGATCAATACTGTGTGGATATATGAGATAATCTTATAGCAAAACCACACGGTCCCATTTAGCAGAGACTTTCAGAGGATTTCAGGCACTGCTGCTCTGTGTAATTACACTGCTCGTTACCATTACGCTTCTGCTCGCCCATGTAAAAGCAGGGCATTAGATAGGCAGGCTGCCAAATGACAGATATTTAACATAGCTTAAAAAAGAAGGAAAAAAAAAAAAACTGTCCTGATGAGTCAGTGATCCTGATCAGCCAGCGCAGCTGTGCACATCATCCCTTAAACCACCTGCACCATGCATTCGCAGTGCACCCACAATCTTGTGTATGTTACTCTGTAATAAACTTTAGCGCTAGAAACAGTTACATAACATGAAAGAACATCGTAGCTTCTTCAACAAACCCAGAGACCAGAGATGTCAAAAGTGGGTGTTGAACTGTTGCCAAGGAACTTAACAGGCTTAGCAGGGAATTTAAAAAGTGCTCTCTTCCAGCACAAATGCAGAAAAACTGAAACGAGAGTCGAGAAATGAACCACGTGACGCACAGTTGTTAGTACTAGTTTTAAGTGCTGTCCTCAAATGCCTTTTTCAACCCCCCACCCCCACCCCCCCACCCCCAAATTCAACAATGACTCGACCCACTCAGCAAACATGACTTTATTGGCGAAGCTCTCACAAACCTTTTGACTGGATCTGACTGCACGAGTGCAGCATCTGTCATTACTTTCATCCAAGATTCCATCTCTTTGGCTGTGTCTGTGCAAAAATAGTAAGTCCTCATGTTGGGATGTGTCGCCTGTTTTGACAGTAAACAGGATCAAGGACAGGAAGAGTTATCTGCACAGCCACCTGAAAGAGAGAAGACAAAAACTAGCTGATTAGGATCTTTGAGATTTAGTCATAATTAAGTCATGCATACTACTAAGTCAGGAAGGTAAATCTGCCACAGTACTTACCATGCAGTACACTGACTGGCAAACACATTGCCGGTTGTCTCTTTGTTCCCTCATGGTGAACAAACCAATATATTGTTAAAATCACAACACAAAAAGAGAGAGTGTTTAGTGAACAACCCCAATATCCAGTTTACAAATGTTTTAAAAAAACACAACATTAATAACTTCACAATAATATTTAGAAATGACACTTACTGAAATGACCTTTGGCCACAACAAGAGACAGGGAAAAGTTAAGAATGAAAAATACACAGTCAAAAGGTCATCCCATTTCTAAGTGAATCACTGAACTGAAGAGGTTGTGTCCTGCTCTCATGCTTTTCTCTTCTCCCAGTCTTTTTTTTTTTTTTTCTTCAATTTGAATCTAAGTTGGAAAAGCAGTGGGCTGTGTGGTTGGAGAGACCTTGAGCAGACTCCTGGGCGTCTGTGTTTGGCTGTGCTTGGCAGGACAACTTTGTTGTCTCTTTGGGTTTATGAAGAACCCACAGTCAAATCCTTTACACACCACTGTGATCTCATATAATAAGTCCGTTGCCCTGGAACTTGGATCCTCTGCGTCGACTAATAGTATCATAGTACTGTGGTACTACCTCACCACTGGCAGTAGTCCGTGTAGAAATATGAAACATGCTTTACTCCTTTAGCATTAGCAATCTGAAGGTAGCATTTTAATAAACAGCTTACTTTGTCAATTAACTGAAACTTCTAAGGCAACAACAAAGCACGTTCAGAGGAAAGAAAACCTAGAAGCTGATTTACATGTCTAAGAAAACAAACATTGTGGGATCACTGCAGGAACCACTGAAGCACACGTCTTTATAACTTTATACCAGTGATCAAATGTACCTTCTGAAAGACTTGGACATTCAGCTTTCATAGCCTTATCTAAGAGTTTTTCATTTTTAGAATTTTTCATCATTAGAAAACTAGCAGCTCTCTTTTCTGTGTTTAAGTGTACTAAACCTTAGACCACGCAGCCTAACAAAGTCTGATAGGAATGAAAACATGCACTGACCTTGAAGGCATATTTTCTGTTAATGTGATCATCCACAGACAACATGGATACATGAAAGCTTGGTAGGAGGATACTGCCAAGTATCCCCTCCTCTTTTTCATCTGCGAAGAAAAGAAACAAAGCACCATATATTACTATATTGTCTGTGATACTACAGTCAACTTTTAAATACTGGACTGTGAGGGGAAAAACTGGAACGTGTTTCAGTCAGATAAGTATGGGATCCTCAGTCAAATCACTGGAAAAGATGAGCACTGATTCAATGTCATATGCAGCTAGGCTGCTCTAATCCTCATTAAGTTAACAGACAGGGTTCCACATTGACAATGGTGCACTCTCCACATGGGGGGAGATTAGGTTGAGTCCCAAGTTTAAGCAGAGTAGCTTACTCTCCAAATTCCATAAAAGCAAACTGTACTGCTTATCCAAAACAGTGCAGGAAAACAAAACAGACGGCTGCAATCCCATATGTGCATTCACTTTGTCTGGTTTGTGTGCAGGTTTGCATGAGTGTTACTCAGAGCTATTATGTTGAAATCAAAGTCTCTTAACACATATTGGTAGGGACTGGGATGAATAAAGCTCATCAAGCATAAGGCTCAATATCAAATATCAGAACATTTGGGGGAATATGTGGTAGCAGCACTCTGGACATTCCCAAACACATCTGACGTCGAGCTGTTTACTCGGGGGCTATGTTAGAGCCCTGCCTCCCTTTACTGAAGTCTAAAGGACTGATGGATTGATTTTTGGCAGTGTCACCTGTCTGCAACCAAGTGGGCTCTGATGTCTGTGCCTCTTTCTTTAAAAAAAAAAATAATAACACTAATAACGCAGAATAACACAGAGGCTTCAGCAGAACAGTCTCAGAACGTAAGCAACATCATGGGATATCCTGGTGCACAGAAATAGAGTGATAACTACAGCAGATAACGGATGTGTTCAGATGAGGCAGCAGAGTTCATGACCTCTCTGCCCACTCTGCTAAAGGATACAATATATCAACATATCCATCTGGATAAAGCCTTTTGGTCTGCCGCTGTCTGTGGCTTTTGTCAGTCAGTGGGCGGAAAGAAGGCGACTGGAATGGCAGACACCAGAAATAACACAGACTGGATGTCATCCCGATCAGCAGAAATGATGACTGTATCTGCATACAGTGGTGGCACTGGGAAATGCAGCCTTGTACAAGGTAAGACTTATATTTTCTCACACTTTCAAAAACCTAGTTTACACTTAGTCTCACTGATTCCCCACGTTGTTTTTCAGTAAGAAAGTTCTCAAACATTCTCCAAACAGGTGTTTCAATATTAGATCTGAACATTAGTCCAACATGAGAGAGGATGGAACACAAATTAAGTCGCATTAGTATGTGCAATTTTATTTATTTTTTACTGCACAGCTGAATGTAAAACTTTTACACTGCTTTGGGACTCCTATCATGTAAAAATATGACCGATGACGTGACTTGCATGAGAAGGACATCATTCAATAACCTTATTTCATTCTGTTTCATCATGACTAAACATTAGTGTGAAATCTCATTTGCTGGTTTGCTTTAACCTTCAACTCTGCATCCAATTCTTGTTCAAGGACCTGGCTTTGCTTGGGGACAAAAGTGATGCTGCAAGCTTTTTCACCCTAATAAGTCTTCCCACTCTGTCCTGACATGTTCTTCATCACAGGAACCCAGATATAATAACGATCAGAGAAAGCAGCACTTGTGGTTCTGAAGGTCACAACAGCACTTGAACTACTAATGGGAAACTGGTGCCACACTAATGAAACATGCCATTAGGTGACAGGACTGAACTCACCTCTGTAGTAAAACAGGCAAAGGTCAGACAGGACAAACCACCTCTTCTTCCATAACTTCATCCCTGTGCTGTCCTGAAAAGACACCAGAGCAAAAGGGGACATTTTATCCAACATATTATGATCCAAAAATGCCTCACTGAACCTTTGAGATAACGAAATAACCCTTTATTTAAATGACGACCGGTTATGGAAGTCATCCGCTCAGCACTGCAAAATTTCTGACTCTCAAATTTTGCTATTTTTGGCCCAAGATGGGAACATTTAATTTGTGGTATGAAACAAAGACAATGCAACACACAAACTTCCTTTGCTTAAGTTGTTCTTCAGTATCAACTCAAAGTCCTTTAATAGTGCTGCTTGAAAAGGATGAAGAGTGAAGTAAAGGGTATTAACTCTCCGGTTTACTTTAATGGAAAACTTGAGCAGAGTCCTTAATCGTAGCCTCCACCAGGAGACAAAAGCAGGAGGAGGGACCTTAACAACTCTGTCATTATGGTCAAACGGCATGTGGGCTGCAGTTTACTTGAAATGGAAATTCACTTCCACAAACCAGAATGTTTAAAACATTAGTATCAAGAAAGATTCAAAATGCCAGATGCTGTGCAGTATGTTCATAAAGGAGGTAGATCTGAAATGTAAAAAGTTTTAAACATCCTGTGTCCATTAATCCACCACCTTTCCTCTACAATCAAGGTTTTAACCACTTTTTTTTTTTTAACATGTTCATGAATAAACTTTATCTAAAGTTCTGTATAATCTTGCTCTCTGGAGGCTTTCACTATCACATCAATCACTGTGGTACATTGTTCTTCCTATCGGACCAACTGAAGGACTCCAGCTTCCCCTCAGCCAAGGACTTCAATAGCTTCCAGTTTTCAATGAGGCAGGAAAATAAAAGTGCAAATCCAGCTTTTATTCAGGGTAGCAGATTTGTGAGTCTTTTGCTTGATCTACGTCACCCTGATTGAGGTTTCCAAAGAAAAAGCAGCTGGCAGCTACACCAAAGGAGTCCGTCATGTGTTCACAAAACTGTGCTGGGCGCCTGCAATCACCGCTAAATGAAACTCCCAGTTAGGAAGCACAGGGGTGTCGGGTCTGGCCCCTTTTTACCCTTCAGTGAGTAACCAGGGAGGTCTGTATGTAAACACTAAGCCTGCTGGCTGGCTGACACAGAAAAAAAAAAAACACAGAGATGCACAAAGAAACGCTCAGATTCTGCAAGATATCAAAAAGCTGTCTTTATGCTCATCTTAAGACTGCTGCTGCTGTTTAACAACTTGCAGGTAAGCATGGAATAGAATCAATACTGTTTTGTATGATCACCTTTGTATAATCAAAAATTTCCTTTGCTGTTGACATTTTAAGAGCACTGCATGAATAATCATGTCCAGCAGAAATCAGAGATGCTGCTAAAGTCAGCATAAACACAAGCTCAGACTCACAAACCTAACATGCTGTTCAGCATATTTTTCCATGTTCATCAGTTTCTTGACATTTCATACAAATTATTGACGGGGTGGTGTAATATGAAAAGTCAGGGTACAACCAGAATTATTTAATTCTTTCTTTCTTACCTGGCCATGAACGTCTGTACCAGTGTTCCATAAAAATCACAACGACATGTTGGAACATTTCAGTCTGAACCAAAATGGTGAAGAAAAAAAAAACAAAAAAAAACCTACCATCTCTACACACTATGCTAAAAATCACACTGTGATCTGTCCTTTTAAATTTCTGATTTTCTGGACTAAACATTACCTGAAGCCATGCACTCCCACTCACCTGTTTATAAAGCCAGTTTCTCTTGATAACCGGGGCACTGGGATTCCTCCTGATGGAGTTGGATCGCTTCCCAAAGTTGTGAATTTTTTTGGAAGGTCTTGAGGGCTAGAAGCAAAAAGCAAAGTGTGCGCGATACACACATAAGAAACATTTAAACTTTTTAAGCCATAAAAATATGAGCCACTTGTTTTTCCATTATTTTAACTTAACAGACATGAATTATAAGCACGCCTGTCACTCACTCTTCCTCCGGGGCTACTGGAGTTTGCAGCGTGGTCGCCTGTGTAGTTAGAGGCCTCACTCATGGTGCTTAGTGGCCGTTCCTTCTTCTCATTCGCTGGCACTTTGGAAGCAGATCTAAACAAAACACAAAACATGCCAAGAGCAGACAAGCAAGTCATTAATCAGAAATACACACTGTGTTATAGCCAGTGACCTTCATAAGAAGGAAAATGAGCAAGCAGCCCTTATCATATGTTTCCTTGTCCTTCCTCTTAAGTTCAAACTCTGTTATAATGAGATCTCAACATGGGCTTATGAATCAGACCAATTACTCCCACCCTGCCTGCCACTTCTGATACATTTTAGGTTCTCTAAGAGCTTTAAAGTGAACGGCCTGCAAAGTCCACCTGACATATCAACAAGCAGCAGCTACAGCAGTGAACCAGGTCAGGATGTTTCTTAAAAGGCAAAATCTTTTTGTTTTTAAAGCAAAAGCACAGTAGGTTCAATACTTCTGCCATATGACACCATGCGAATTAGCTGTACCTGACCCACGGAGATGTCCTACATTCTGCAATAAAGGAACAATGTTGTGGTCCAGAGGGAACAAGGCATGAAAACCAAAGGGGAGCAGAAGTACTGCAGCAGCAATATCACCACAAATATAGTGATTCTGCTCCATTTAAGAAACTGCCAACCCTGCACTGTAAACCCCTCAAAATAACTGATCCATGTGATCAACAATATAACATTCATACAGTCCAGATCACGTTTTACCACCAAGTTAAATCTTTCAGTGTAACCAGCTGTTTGAAATGGAGACAACACTACTAAAAATCAGAACAAGAAAACAAAAAAAAAAACAAAAAAACACACACAAAAAGGGCTCGCAATGGACAGCCAAACAAATCAGCTTGGTTCACACGTGCGCGTAACTCACACAGGAAGTGCATTCCCATGCAGCACAGTGACAAGTCTGATATCAACTGGAGACCCCTCACAAAGCAATGACAGACTGATTTGGTCTTACCTGTATTCAGAAGGAAAGCTACGTACAGTAGTTTCTTAGAAGGCCGAGCTTAGTTAGAAAAAGCAGCAGTACATTTTTTTTATAGTGTTCTGTGCAAAGGTGACACATCTGATATGTCACTGGGACAAATGACTAATACTTTCTCAATTTAAAGTACACACAATTTGCAACTCACTTCTCTAAAAAAGGTGCAAAGGGATGAGCAGCTACTGAGATTTGCCTTCGTCTCAATCTAATGAATTCGCTTTGAAAACGAGCTCTGAACATTTTCAGCACTTCCACTGACTCATGAAATCCTTATTAAAGCATAGTCAATGGCAAGTGAACTTGTCATCTTACAAAGGTCGGGAAGGGTGGAACGTGTGAAATGGCTCTACTGTGAGAGAGACTGTGTGCTTTATTTGATGCTCTATTTGGCATCAGAACACATCTAGGCTCTGGGCTGCAGATAATTAGTTTGGAATTGATAATCAATCCGCATGCAGTCAAACTAAAAAGAAGCAAGTGTGTTAATTTGATTTGATTTACTTTATTGTAAGAGCTGGCCTTTGGCTATAGGCAGATTAAGAACAAATTGAGAAGTTACTTTGCATTAAAGCCCTCACACAACTGAAACATCCACACTACAATACATTCTGTTTGGGTATTAAAGTGCTTACTGGAGAAGCAAAGAGGATATAACACCAAATCTAATATAACATTAGCCTGTAATTGAACACAAACTAAAAAACGATCTCACAAACCAAACATGAAAACAGATTGTTTTGATAATCTTCATTATACAAGATATACATAAAGATGATGTGCAAACCGCCATGAGTCATTTGCAGTTTACCAACATATAAAAAAAAAAAAAAAAAAATCAACAGTCTTCTTATCTGATCATCACCCTAATAAAATAGGGATGCATCACTATGAAAACTTTCACTGATACCACTGATGCTGGAATGGACTGGTACTTATACAGTGCCTTTCTATTCAATTTTGAGCACTCAAAGTGCTTTCCACTACAAGTCTCATTCGCTCAGTCCACCGCCCTTCCAGTTGATAGACAACCTGCTCCGCCACCTGAGCTCTTTCAGCTCTGCTACATTTAGCCGGTACAAAAACTGATGTGACACAGCAGATAAATATCATCCACTGCCATTGGTAAATGTCGTCTTACTTGCCGACAACCTGACATCAGCATTCAGAGTAACACACACAGGATGTTCAGCCGATACCAATACATGGCCACAGCTATTCGTAAAAGACAGAGAAGAGAAGAGCACATTAAAAATGTCTTTTTTTTTGAAAAGCAGTAACCATGAAAAATAAGTGCATATTACTGATAAATGGGATACAGACCAGAGAACTGTTTCAATTTCAGTTTCAAAACTTCTTTATTAATTAATGTGCTAATAAAAAAAACTGGCTGTCTAATTTAAGTCCTGAAGATGTTCATTCAGAGGACAACTCTTTATTTTCAAGTGTTCCCAATTTGGGCCTCCGCAGTAATTATTTCACAGCTATTTTGAGTCAAAACAACACAAACACACACAATGCAGACAAACACACTGCTATATTTTGACAAAAAAAAAAAAAATTCAGCTTTAGCTTGTTTCCACTAAAATTATACCCCGAAACCCGCATGACTTACGCCACTATTCATATCCTCATGGTGCCGTTTTGAAAGTCTGTCCGTTTTAAATGAGTGTTTTCTGGTTTCAGTCGGGGCTTGCCTCCTGACAGCACTGCCCACAGTGAAAATGATTGTAATGTGAGAACACAGAAATACCACGGGCAACACTCGTCTCTGTGTTTACCACGGCTCAATGTCAACAACAAAGTCAATGAACCCAAAAGTGAAGCTGAAAAGGCCACGTGATGTTCTGTTTTCAGCAATGCCGTTTCAGAAATTAATACAGACAGAGCTGCACAGTTACCTACGGGAAGGCAGTCTGTCACCCCCAGTGTAAAAAAAAAAAATTATTAAGTTGAAATTAGGCACACTGTGCATCTAATAAAGCTACTATAGTAGACAGGCAAAATAAAAGTCCTTGCATCAATTCAACAAACTAATACTTACCTAAATGTATTACAGTAACAGATCCTGCCTGGAATTTGTGTATCTGTGTAAGTGTAAAGGGTCTGTGTGCAGAAAGAGTGAGGAGGGATTAGACTGTCACTGAAGCCTAGCACTAAGCACGTTTGGGGAGGGGGGGGGGGGGGGGGGGGGGGGGGGGGGGGGGGGGGGCATTTTAAAATGACCACACAGCATTTCTAAAGACACAAGGCTGCTTCAAAACACCTTTGGGTGCTGCTGAACTGGGCCTTTATCTTTTTAATGAACAAAAGACTGGAAGACAAGGTAAGCACCATCTGATCCTATGGTTTTTAACAGCACTCTAGGTCCAGAGCAGAAAAGAGCTGGATCCTACACAAAAGACTTACACAGATACTAAGAGCTTTAAACCGAGATCAACCGCAGCCTAGTGTTGTGCTTCTACATTCTATAATAAGGAAATAAGTATGCTGTGAAAGTACAGCAACTCATGTAAATGCATGTAAACACAAGCAAAAGAAACAAAAAAATTTACTTATGAAACTGTGGGCATGGAGGACCCTTGACAGGTATTAACAATATTATTCATAAAATAAAACTAATCTAATAGTTTTTTCTTCTGTGAAAGTATAATGGGAACCTTCAAAAAGCACCAGTGAGTCAGCAGACAGAGCATCATAGGACAAAGGGTCCTGACAGCTGAACACCTACCTGAGTTGTTCACAGATATTTTTGATATCTTTGACTAATAATAAAGCAACCTTTTGAGAGATCGCTGCTACCAAACAGGAGAGCAGACATGTCCATTTCATTCCAGGTAAAAAAAAAATCACTAGAGCCCTACCAAGATTGGATTTTTAAGACTGATGCCAATATACAGCGATTTGACAATCCAACATTCCGAGCTATCCAATATTTTTCCCAGACACACGAAGCATAAACAGATTTCCCTAACATCTGTTATATTTAGCTTCTGGCTCTTGCCAACTCTGCTCGGATCACCTGGTTGGTGCCTTTGCTGTGTTCCAAGCAGGTGCGCCGTCAGCAGGGAAGTGCCCTCTGGTGGACAGACAATGCAACATTAACAATTTATAACATGACTGAAGGGTGTTTCTCCTGTTTCTACTGCATTTTTAATTTTCATTTAACAGCTGTTATAAATGCCAGTACAGATAGACTGGAAAATAGTGACTACTGGTCCACAGATTAAAAAAACTTTAATAAAAAAAATCAGTCAGATTCCAACAAATTAAACAAGAAGAGTCAGTGCTATAAAAGATTTGTCTGTAAGCTCAGCTTTTATAAAGGATGCACAGCTCGACTGTAGCTCAGCAAAAGTGAGTAATGATCTCCCTGCGGTCAGTTCATAAAGTTTAGATGAACACAACAAATGTTTCAGACAGTTAAATGCACCTTATGGGATTTTGGAGTGCAAATACATAACAGGTCAACAAGCCAAACATCACTCAAAAAATCCACAGTCTGATGTTGGTGTGCAACAACAATGAATATTAACAGAGACACATTTAAGTTGTTTTAAGCATGCTGTCATCCATCTGCACTTGACATCACATTACCTGCTAAATGCTGGGAGACACGCAATTCCACATTTTATACTAAAAACCAGAGGAAAAACAAATCTGTTGAGTTTTGAGGCTTGGGTTTTGAGGACTACTGTATTCAATCTACATTTGATCAAATAATCAAATACTACTCAGTCAGGGAAGGTTTACCTCAGTCTCATGTAAAATCCAATTTTTATCGATTGAGCGACAGATTATTTGTATTTATTCTGAGAAGCATGAATCTACAGAAACTCATTTATTGGTTGACACTTTTATTTCAGTATGTTGGTGTAGACTGGTATGCATTAAAAAATATGACTGAATCTGTATCGTGTGCAACACTACCTCACTTAAAACATGGACGTCTAAAATTACAAGTTACAAAATTACAAAACCTATTCAAGCAGCAATTACGAAATAACACAAAAACTATTGATATGTACAGCATTGCTATGTGAGACTGGGCAAATCTGACACTGATTGCAATGTGAACCATGCTTATAGTGTCCACCATTGACTAGTTTATACATCACATATTACTTAGTGCCACAATGGATTGACTGAACTTGAAAACAGAGATGCAACAATCCAATTTTGAGCTTGGATTTCAGTCCCATAGTGAAACAAACCGATCGAAGGGACTGAAACATTTATAGACATACAATTATTTGTGTTTCATTTCACAGAATTAGCAAAGTAAGTTTATGTCAAGCCTAACACAAATAAGAATGATTCCCAGTCTCTTCCTCACAGTGAGGACTAAAAGCTTATTAAATGAATACTTTGAAGAGTGCAATAGCACAAGTATACCACTTTATATTGCATTATGTCATTATGTATCAGGACAGTGACAACTTTGCTGAAGAGTTAAAATTATTAAGGTGTTTATATAATAAAGAGGGAAGATCTGCACAGTATTTAGCTCCAAGTATTAATTTAATCCTTAAAAGGTTTAATGACAACATGTACTGATAATAATAACAATAATAATAATAATATTTTCAAAATTGCCCACAACAGTCAAATGTACACACGCATTTTAAATGAAGAGTTAGTGCAGTATGCAGTAAATTGAACTGTGAAACAGCTGACACACTGAACACTTGGTAAGACTGTGTTTTGGTCATCGTTTTTACATGTGAGTAGCTGTAAACAAATATTCCCTGTTAACCTGCACATGATCATCCAGAAGTCTAAAAACAGGAAACCACTTAAACAGTATAAACAGTAGAAGGGTAAAGCTGACAAAGGCAGACATGGGTAAAAACCACATCACATACAACACCTGAGAAATAACTTGCACATCTGCATGTATGACAGATGAGTAATAAGGCCTTTCTATGAGGAATATTATAGCAGTTTCAGAACACTAAGGTGCAAATAAAAGCTTCAATTAGTCCCTCAATGGCAAATTAGCGGTGACACTGTCATGGGTACCTGTCGTGCATTTATGCAACTGAAAGTCTAAAGATTGAACCTTGAAGTGAAACTCACAATAAGCACAAGAAAAGGAAATTGCTCCTGGTTAATGTTCTCACTATGTTAATGTACACAGGAGCTTTGTTTTGTTAATACTCAGAATGTGAGAGACCATTGAGTCTCCTAAGTGATAGCTTTCCAAAACAAAGTGATACAATTACAGTACAGTACCGTTTCAATCTCCTATTAGGAGATGTAGCAGTAGACCAATCAGAGATCGGAATTGGACAATTTCCAGCATGCTGGGCCAGTCAGCCTCTCATGTGTCTGATTACGAGTCGGTCTGTATCACGCATGTGAAACGTGCACAGAGGCTCAGGCAAACAGTCACATACGCATTCACATGCTAACACCTCGTTAGCATGGAAACTCTTCACTGTGACTGAAGACACAAAGTTCAGCAAAGTAAGCCAGCGCAAAAACATTTGTAACAACAAACCTAATGAGACACTTAGCTCACCCTCACCCAGCTGAACTTCGACATTAAAAAAAAACAAAAAGGAAAAAAAAAAAAAAAAAACAGTTAACGCTATCCAGAGCTCAGAGCCATCCACAAGCCAGGAGACTCAATATGAGCGTTCTCATAAGAAAGAAGGGTTGATGACCTGTTGGGGTATTTTCACTTTTATTTCAGACAGGACAGTAGAATAGACAAGAAAGGGGGAGAGAGAGCAGGAGGAACAACATGCAGAAAATGTCCTACAGGGGAGCCGAGCCCAGGCCTCTGCACCAGCGCCGAGCCCAGGCCTCTGCACCAGAGCCGAGCCCAGGCCTCTGCAGTGGCATTTCGGCATATGGGTCAGTTGCTCAACCAACGAGGTAGAAAAACACCTCGCTATTTGGCAAAGTTATAAAAATACTGGAAAATGATGTAAAAATGACGTGACTGACATTTGTTTTGTTATATAAATCTGATGCACCTGCTGTTGTTTGGTTAGGTAAAATATGTCAGGTGTACAGCTTTGTACCTCTTTTCAGTAGCAGAGCACTTTATTTGAGAGTTGTTTAATTTAGGTTATTTAATAGAAAAAAGGATACTATAGTTATGTGTTCTAAGAAACTGATGAATTCTCATAAACTTAGAATTAATCCATTAAAAATACACAGGAGCAGGCGGCAGTTAGTGGAAGCTGCGACACTGCGCCGCCATATTTGAACACAGTGGCTGGGAAAGACATCTTTCCTCCGACTAATCGTGCAAACGCGCTTGTAGGCGTTCATGTGCAGTGAAACATGCTTTGTCATCAGAGAAGGGGTCACCTTCACCAAAGAAGCAAAAATGTGAATTTTAATAAAATGTCATCCTCTTCCTCCTCAGTCAGGGCTCTAACACATGAAAGCAGGCATCAACATGCTCATTATTCCTGATTTTGTCCCAGTTACTAATTGTCAGAGGATGAGACATGTGACCCCCCACCCCAATAGCCGGACAGCTGACAACGAGCCGACTAAACAACAACAGCAGCTGGTTATAAGCTAACATTATGCCAGCTAAGATCCTGTAACCTACTGCGATTTAAGTAGTCACAATAAAGTTTCACATATTATTGCCATATCTTCCCTACTGGGATACGAATATAAACTCAAAGTAAGGATCAGTTAACTCAAAACTAATCCAGGTTTCCTTTACTTGAATGAATACTTTCTTCATCTTAAAGTGGGCTGAGCAGTTCTTTATATTATACTAGACTGTTTATAATACCAAACTGAGGCAAAGACTTGTGTTTTGAGTGCATTTAAAGTGCAGAGCAGATTAGGCAGAGATTTTCAGCAAGGCCTCTTTATCCCTGTGGCAGCTTAAATCCGTCTTTGCCTTTTATTACTCGCTGACGGTGAAGATTTTGGCCTCGTACTGTTTTTACTAAAACACAGCCAACTGCTGGATGACATGCTCAGTAATAAACTTAAAAGTGTGAGTCATGTAGCTTTACTATTTTCCCGTTGCCGTCGCAAATTTGACCTGATGTACATTCATTCTGCAAATTCTCTTAAAGATAAAAAGTCTAATTGCTAAATTAGACATCATCTGGCACTGACATGTTGTGCTTCTTAGCGTGAAAAGCGGCAGAAATGTGTGAGCAACACAGTGAAGAGAGGAATGTGTCAAGAGAGTGCAGTGTCACAGTTCTGGTACAACAAGCTACTTCACAAACTTTTTTTTTTTCCCTGATTATTCAATCTCTACTGAAGAAAAGTGCCTCTCAGGAGAATTTAGTGAGACAAATAGGTCAGTACATCATGCTTCGGAAAAGAAAACAAAAAAAACAAAAAAAGGATTTTTATTTCTAACCCACAGTTTGGAAAAAGCTGAAACTGGTATCCATAAAGAATGACTGGAGGATTTATTCTTTACTGCTGAACCACTTGAGAGTGAAATTATATGTCTTGGAGCAGAACATGTTTCAATCAGTATTCATTGCAAAAATAAGTGACACCAGTTGTGATGGCACGATTTTAGTGGAACAATCTGAAATGGAGGGAGCTCTATATTGACAGGGATTCATACTATAATTGAGAAACTAAGCAGAGCTGAAACATGCTGCGCAACATTAAGCTAAGATGGCTAGGGTGAACCATGAAAGTTGGCGTTAATGTCATGGTGTGGGCTGTGATGCAATCAGTCTTGTATGTGTATATTTAGCAATCTTACAGACTGGATCTCAGAAGTACATCAGAACGGGAACTGGTTAAGAAGGGCAGTGTAACAAACAGATATATGTCCTCTTTTTGAACATCCTGCAAACTTGACAACATCTGACATTTTCCATCCCCTGGCATGAGCAGTCTGTGAGCAGGGTTGGTAAATCTGAAAATGGAAATGCTGATCATAGTCACAGTGTTGTTCTCCTTTAAGTAAAAGCCTGAGATGACTGACATCTGATTCAGTCATGCGGGCAAAAAAATGTGATGACTGAAAGCAGTGCAGATGATCACATGGACATGACACCATTGAAAGGCACATCCCTGTACTCATGACATATGAAAAGGGCATGAACTTTTGTCCAGACCGAAACAAGGGCCAAAATGTGAATCATCACATTTCCACTATTTGATGTATGCCTGAAATAATGGATTTTTTTATTTTTTACTGTGGGGCCTCAACATCAGAATTATTAATCCTGCCATGGTAGAAAACAGCAGCTCAGTTATGTAATTTAAAAAAAAAAATCTCTTTAAAAATATGAGAAGTTACCTAAAAATATATTTTTCTAGACAGAAGTTTACTCCTTCTTGCTAAGAAATTTGTTTATGAAACTCGATAACTGAGGATGCATTGAATAGAGGCTTTGAATTGAAAGGGCAGAACTGCAAATAGAAGATGGCACGGCAACGACTTATGCAATGTTGCCTACACATAAGGGGTTTCAACAGCATACTGTAGTGCTAAAAATGCTGCACAGTGGCATTCTTAGAAGAAGAAAAAAAAAGAACAAAACAAGAAACTTACTGTTCGTTGATGACAAAGATGCAGTTGTCTTGCGAGGGTAAGCCTGAGACAGGATGCTTGCAGGTCACCTTCCGTTCATTGTGGCTAACAAGGATAAAGAGACGGAAGAAAAAAATAAGACTGAGCATTGTTTTGGTAAAAATAAGCCAATCAATAACAGATCTGTTCATTTACATCTATTTACATGTCCATTAGATTATTGAAAAATATCTAATGCTGAGAACAGAGACAAAAAAAAGACAAAAGACAATTTATTTGAAACTTTTACCAGCAAAACATAAAAGCGTCAAACGAAAAATGTATATTGTATATGGTAATGAAAACTAGATATACAATATGAAAAATTAGCAATCTGCACCAATTAACAAATTGACCACACTTTAAAGAGTTTATGCAGCCAGTTTTTTTAGGTTTTGTGACTGATCACAGATGGAAACAACAAACTGAATATATTAGGAAAAAATTCAGTTGTTAGCAATTCTGTATAAAACAAGGCACACATTAAACTTTAGGGCCTTATGTACAATTTATTGTTATACCTCTTAAAATGTCATACTGTGTTTAATTGTTGGGTTCAAAGTTTAAAACTGCAATTAATTCAACAGTTTTTTGGGGGGGTATTGGCTGCTTTTGCACTCATTTTTTAGTCCAGTCCACTTAACACTGACTTATGAATCAAGCATAAAAAAAAAAAAAAAGAGAGCCATCTCAAGAGATGAACCAGTGTCTACACAGATCACTTCAAACAATATCTTTAGGCACTTTGTTACCAGCAGCCTGTCAAAAAAAAAAAAAAAAAAAAAAAAAAAAAAAAAAACAGTTTATTTCTGTTTCTTTGGCTGAGTCTGCAAAACATGCCAAAGATAACACAGTTTGACAGCCATAAAATAGTATTTGTGCACCAACAAGGTGACTCCCAAAGAACTATTAGCTGAAAATTTGGCATATCTCAGCATGATGTGCAGTGTGCGTCCTGAAACACAACTGGACAACAAAAGAAGAAGTAGCAGGCCTAAAAAACCATCTACAGCAGATGAAAAGCATTGGAAAGAAATAGGAAAAAAATATCCAGCAAAGACCTGGGGGGAAAGGCTGATGTATGCCAAATTACACAAGAACTGGACTGAAAAATCAGAGGCAATGGGTCTGATGGAATGATGAATCCAAATTTGAAATTTTTGGTTCAAATTATAAATATGTACAGAGGTAGAACAGTGAGTGTCTACAGCCATTTGTAAAACATGGTGGAGACTGTAATGGTTTAGTGCTGCATTTCAGCCAGTGGTGTTAGAGAGCTTGTCAAAATTGATGGAATAATGATCCACCATGCAGTACCATCTGGAAAGCATCTGCTTGGCAACGGCTTCTTTTTTTAGTATGACAACGGTCCACCTTGCCAATGCAGTACAAGTATACCTGGATAGTGGAACTGATAGTGGAACAATATCAGTCATGGATTGGCCTACCCAGAGCCCAGACCTTAACATTACTGAAGCAGTGTGGGATCATCTTGACAGAAAAGAACAACAGGCAGCCAACATCCAAAGAAGAGCTCTGAATGTCCTTCAAGAAGCCTGAAGAGCTATTCCTGAAGACTGCTTTAAGAAATTATAAGCAAGCTGCCTAAGAGAGTTCAGGATATGTTGAAGAATAAAGGTGGTCATACCAAATACTGACTTTCAAGCCTGTTAGAAGTGTACAAACTCTGAATATACTGTACTTACATGCATGTTTGCACATGATTCAATCAATAAATCAATGCCCCCATTTTCCCAGCAAAATATACTCAAAAACTTTTTACAGTACTGTAAATATAGTGTATAGCAGACTTTGGTTTTCAAAAGAATGATCGACAAAGATATTTTTGAGGGTTAACGACTGTAATTATTGAATGGTATGATTTGTTTAATGAGAGGATACATTGGGTCAGTCCACCAGAAGAAGCACTTTAGGTAATGGCAAAAAGTATTATGGCATGTCTACTTGGCATGCCAAAATCTAGAAGAAAAAAAAATGATGGCACTTTTGGAAAAAACAAAAACTGGAAAAAAAAAATACATATTTTAAGTTTAAACACCTCATTTTTGCCTCTTAGAACAGAGGACAAGAAAACAAAAATTCAGATGTACATTTAGTGCTCACAGAAAGCCCATTTGAACAAATCATGAAAATGATCAGAATTCAAGGGTTCCAGCTGGCTGTTGTGCTAACATACACTCAAAATCTAATAACAGAGGGACAGATGATGCCACCATCCTGTTGGCCATTTGCAGCGGCCCAGAGTCACTTCCACCCTGACATAATTAGAACACCAGGACACAGACCTCACAGTCTTTGGAGAGGGGGAGTCAACAACTGCAGCTTTCCAGTAAAGTAGAGAGCAGTCAGTGGTCAGAATGAATGGCCTTGGGGTGAGGAAGCCCACTAAACTCACCATTAAAAACTGCAGGCTTTGATGTCACTAATTTTAACCATTTGTTTCTTTAACAGCGTTACTGGAATAGTGACAAGCTTGTAAAATTAATATCAACATGCAATTAATCAGCTTCCTATTACATAACCTGCAATTTAGAGATGGAAATTGATGGTTATTTGATGACAGATACAGTGATGAGAAACAAGAGAGTATTTCTGTACATATATTAATCAATATAATAACAACAGTGGAGATTTAACAAAACATTAGTCAATGTGGGCAAAAGGAAGACTTGCAATGTCAACAAAGTCCTGAAAGCTGCTACAGCCTTTATGTTCTGAATAGTTATTCTCTACTTTAACTCAGTCAGGCTGTGCTATAAACACAAGAGACTCAAGCTACAGCTCAAAAATAACACAGTTTTTAAACACTGCAGAAAAGAGCAAATACCAAGTATAATATAGAGGGTTTAGTTTCATTTTAGCCTGAAGAGAAACGGTCTCCACAGCTCTGGTCTATAATTACTGGAGGCACTGTTGGCAGCAGAGCACTCTGTGCGGTCTTCGGGCAAGCCAACGGTACCATATTTCTCTGGCATCCCCTCACACATGCCTATACTGCTCTGCATAGGTTGGCTACAAATACAAGAAAGAGGAAAAAGTACAGCTACACAAAATAGTGGAACAAAAAAGAAAAATCCTAGGCACAACAGTTCGAATAATGATTTCTAGTACAGAATCAGTCACATTTTTACAAATCTCTAAGCTTGGATACTCATGTTCTCAGTGACTACAATCACCTATGTTCAGCCTATGATGCCCTGCCATCTTCAAAGACTTGTATCGATAGTAGAAGAAAAGCCTTGCATACTTGCTCTGTCAGACTCTTATAGCCCTAAAACATGTCCTGGTCATCCCATCAGTCTAGGCCAGTACACATTTCTGGACAACATTCGTCCACGAAGGTGTGGCTCAAGCCAGACTTACTACATCAAGAGCAGACAATGGACAGCTTGGCACAGCACTCAATTATAAAATGGTGGTAGAATTAGGCCAGAGGGTCCGCTTCCAAGCTAAAAAAAAAAATCACATAAACCAAAGTCAACTAAGTTCAGCCGGGATCAGTCTTCCTACATCAATGAACATAGCTATATCATTATCAACGCTAATCTGGGAGATGAGAGTGTGAAGGAAGGGCCACTGCCAATTTGCCAAAGACCTCTTCAAAGGTCCCGAAGAAGGTAGTTAATGACTTTTCTACTGTGGCACGTCATGCAACCAAATAACCATACAACAGTTATTTGTACATGCACTATGTTGCATTAGGGAAGCAAAAATATACAAAATTCAAAGTTCAGTGTGTCCCTCTAGTTTTGGGCCATGCTTTGGTGAGTTTTCACTAAAAACCTCACACAGGTTAAGCTCCACTGACATCTGTCATTGACAGCAGAGCTAAAAATAATAATGATGATAATACAAATGCAACATTCCAAGGCTCTGACGTCTATATAGTGGTTTGTTACTGTTAAGCAGCTATATCTGTGGTGCAGGTGCAGATGATAATGCTTTTGACTGGTTTGTACACAGCAGACTAAATAAAATGCATGCATGTGGGCAACCTGGAGTGGGGCCCTAGTGTTATGGCAACATCCATCATCTTCCACATCTGAGTATATTTGTAATAAACATATAACTATAGCATTATTACTTTGAAAAAGTCTGAATCTACAGGAAGACACTGTTTAAATGATGTAGGGAGAAGAACTTGCTGAAATAGTTCACAACAATAACAATATCAAATCTGTTATTATTGTAAGGTAAAGACCTTGCAGCATTATTTTTGCCTTATTAGTAGGCCCTAACCTACACTTTTTGGGTGAATGCATAAAGAAAAGAACTTGGCATGCTGTTTTGGCATATGCACCTGACTACATCTGAACACAGTCAGCACACAGTATCTGTCAAGATCCACTTCTTTGAATGGAATTTTTTTTGCATTAAAACAGAATCACACTGAATGAAAACACACAAAGACTGGGCAGTGTGAAAAGATGGCTTAGACTACCAATCCTACTTGGGATCCAACACCCTGTTTACAACTTTTCAGCTTCTTTCAGCTCATTGTTTTGTTTTTGGCAGTCTGCATGGTAAAATCCCAGTGGTTCTAAAAGATGGTACAGTAAGTACGGCTTGCTCAACACACTGCTCAAAGAAGTCAATTATACATTAGTTGCACAATGAAACTGGCAAAGTGAAATGGACAAAAAAATAGGGTCAAACATCTGCAGTAGCAAGCCAAAAGACACCAGGCATTTCCCAGTAGTTGGCAGACCAAACCAAGGATTTGAAGCAATTCTACAGGGAGACAGCCCCTACTCAGTCTATGCTAAAACAATCAAGCTCCAGTGATGCCCATGTCACTCTGTTTCTGTGTATGTCACTGTGTTTCTGTGTATAGGAAGAAATGTTTGGTATTTGGTGAAAAAATAAAATTAGGAACATAACACTGAAACATGGATCAAAAATAAAACAGTCAAAAATAAAACAACCGCCATTTAAAACATATGTTCAAGATTTTTAGAAAAGACAGCTCAATAAGATTAGCTGATACCATACTTCAATGTGGAATTCATTCTCAGGTCAGTGTATTACATGGCTATTAAACATGTCTTTGATTAATCCATCTCATTATGAACCTGACAAATACCTCAATAAAAAATAAATATTAAATGATTCAAGTATTCTTCGACCGATTCATTTGGCAAGCTATAGGCCTGTAGGCCCAGCATGAGTGCTGAACCTTAAATACATAACACAGCCTCCTAACATCCACCAGGTTACGGCTGGAACGTCTAGTGTTCATGCTGCCTCCTGACAGAGAAACTAGAAGATGTTACCTTTCAAATGAAGCTCCATACATACACGTTAGAAAAGCTTTTAAGCACAACAAATGTAATACTATCTCGTTCCTTATAGGTGAAAATTGTATAAAAAAGTGGCGAACACTAGCAAACCCTGGTGCTTTACCAGTGACCTGATGGATCTTAATAGTCTAAACCATAATGATCAAATTAAAGCTTCAAAGACAGCTGAAGTATCACTGTCAAAATCAACCTGACTGAGGCTCTTTCATGAAAAGGTATAAACTACGTATCCTTAAATGAAAGGGTTGTTCTGACAGAAGTTTATAGAGATGTGCAAACCTAAAAGAGTGTGAGGTCAGTGTCTGTATATTACACCTTTATAGACAGAAGCAATTTGAAGAGACTCTAAACATTCCCATCATGATCTGTGTGACACTAAGTAAAGTAACATGGAGCTGTGACTGCATGCAGGCCAAAAAAGGTATGACGATACAATATACTTTTTTTTAGACAACCTACAAAAGAACCATCCTTTTCAGCTATTCAAGCTATACAAGAGAAATATTCACCACATGATTGACAGCCTTGACAATAGTGAGAAAAATTAGCTAAAAATCAATTTTACTTCATCCACAAGGCACCAGGAGCTAAATTCAACCATGACAGGAACACGCTACAAAACAATTACTTGCAAGAAATGTGGCTCGATTTTCTCGCTGTACACAACATGAGGGCCTTCCAAAAATATCACTAAATATTAACGTAATTAATGCTGACGACGGTCATTGTTTTCATTAAAAACAAAAAAAACCTCAACTTTTACTGTGACAGGCTCGAAATTAAATCTCCCTGTGAGTAAATCTGTTTTCCACTTCTTCCAACTAATCTTAGCGTGCAACAACATTTAAAATAGTCGCACATGTTCTGCAGGATGTGGTCTGTGGTCACTACGGCTCAGATTAGATTAGCTTAAAATCATAGTGTTTTACAGTAAGCTGGGCATGTGGTAGCAAAGCAGAAAAGCATTGTTTTCTCTTCATTTTAGTTTAAAATAGCTACATTTTTTCCCCCCAGAGTGAGATGTTTGCTTATGGGACGGGTATGGGTGAAGGGCACCCGGAGGATCTTTTTTTCTATCGACTGCAGATGTACAAAAGGTGTGGAACTAGGAGTGGGAATAATAACTGACCACCCCGCAGTGAGGAGGGTTGGGCAGTTTTCTGGTCCTGAACTGTTCCCGTCCACAATAATTAGCAGTGAGCTGCAGTAATGAAGAACTTAAGGTCTGGGGGTCACTCCGGCACTCCACAGGCTAAGCTCTTTATTGCTCCGGGTGGGACTTTGATCCCTCACTCTCCTTCTAATGCAGTTTAACCACAAACAATTAAGAGGCAGCAACAAAGATCCATACATTATAGAGAGAGTGATAGGGCTCCACGAGTTTTGACAACATATAATTGGATTTGATTACCAGAATTTATGGACACTGCCAAAATCTTAGAAAATATCTCTGATGTTCATTCAAAAATCTTAAGCATAAAAAAGACTTGAAATCATTATTTATCATTTTACTAAGTTTGGTTCATTTAAAAATAGGATTACTAAATCCTTGGTTTCTACACACTATAAAGAATATTTACAGGAAAAAAACACTATAAATACTGGTGGTCATAAATTTTGTCAATCTTTCAGTTTGGTGTCAGTACAAAAAAAAAAAACTGAAGGGGATTTCCTCATCCTGTGTTATGCTGAAAAACTGGAACAAATTTCCCTCAAGTCATGGTGAAGAGTTTAAACCACTGTGGCAACTTTAGATATGAGGGATTTATGAAAAAGGGCTTTTCAAACTAACTGCAACACATGAGTAACAATACAAGGGCAAAAGAAGAACCCCTGTCTTTTCTGCTCTATGTGAAATGAAAGTCTCAGGAATGTTTAGTGACTTTATGACACTAAATCACATCAATTAAATGATTTGGAATGGAAAATGTGCCGCTACCCTAGACAGAAAATTCCAATTCTGCACTATTTGTAATTGCTTTCTAACTTTGGGAAACTTCAAGCAAAGAAAGCCATGCCACTTTCTGTCTCCTCACAACTTCTATAAATACACAGTGCCTGACCACAGTAAACGCATCCTATTTTTAATTGAATGCCTTTATAACTGCCCCAAGGCCGCTACTGACTAAGCATCCAAGTGTGGAGGCAGGTCAGAGTCGTCAAGCCATTTAGCCTATGTTCTTAAAGATATGACCCAAATATAGTGATGCTTTAATCACAGAATAAGTGAGAGCATTTTTTCAATCATACACAGCCTAGTAATACACCATACACCATGATCTTTAAGTAATATATCACCCTATTCAAAGTAGACCACAGGGCAGACAAATGAGCAAAAGTTACTTTATTAATATATTATACATCTGTGGCACATTTAACTGCATTTACATTTTGCTATTTGGCAACCTTAAGCCTAATTAGAGCCCAACCAATATTAGCAGGGCTGATACATTGGTCAATATTAGTTATTTATCAGTACATTGTTATTGGCATTTATAACAGCTGATAAATGAAAATAAAAAAGTTAAAAAAAAAAAAGCGAGATGAAGAAACACCCTTCAAGCATGTTATGAGTGTAGTTGTGATATTGTTTGTCCATCAGAGGGCACTCTGCAACTTCCCTGTTGGCAGCACACATTTGGAACACCACAAACACAACAAGCAGCTGATCCAAGTAGAGTCGGGCAGAGCGTAAACAAGTAAACCACGACTTGCTGTGAGATTAAAACAAGTTGATTTTTAAAGTGCGCTGCCATATGATCTCATATCTCAGAAATAATGACACATGGCAAATATTAGGGAAATCTGTTTATGTTTTGTGTGTCTGGAAGGAAAAACAATTATCAGCCTGATATGCCAGAGAGTTTTAAATCACCAGGAAGCACATTTAAAATAAATAAATAAATAAATAAATTCCTTGGTCCCCTAAACAAATGAAACTGCAAATCAAAGAGCCTTACACTGATAATTCTTTTGGTAATGCCAATCCTATTACACAAAAAGTAACTTGAACATCAGACAAGGCCCATGAGTGCCGATTAAGGTTTTCAAGCCATCAGGTAAGTACTCCTAACAAGCATAAAAAGAGCTGGGCTGCTGTGGTACACTCCAACACCACATGGACGCTGACCAGAGGTATGAATAGCCCTCCTCACAATAGTTGAGCTGAATAGGCAGAATAGGCAGTTTATGAGAGGGTGTGTGTGGGGCAGTGGGGAAAAAAAAAAAGACAATAAAAGACAAAAGAGGAGCTCTGCAGTCCACAAGAAGCCACAGGACATGCGGTGACCCAACATGCAGCAATGCGCTACAACAAAATGAAAATACCTGCTATATCCAATTTGGGGATGCATCTGCACTTGAACACAAATACTGCAGAAAATACAGCCCACAGCTTCATCTGAAGGCCTGTTTAGCTTAAACCTTCACCTCAGACCTTTAAACTTATCCACAGAAAACAGCTGCTCATTCGGGCAATAAATCAGACTTTTTTTTTTTTTTGCACAAATAATTAAATCAGCAGCTCAATTGAGGCAGCTGTGACTGTGAGCTAAGTGTGTCAAGGTGACACAGCTGAACAGGCAATTCAAGCAGATTTCAGAGTCATGGAAACAAGCTGCCTTACCAAAGGGGAAAAAAAAAAAACTGTGACTGAAAGAAGTGAAACTTTGTATTTAGAGAAAATTTAGGAAGTATACTGGAGTAAAACAGCCACGTGCTGTAGCCTAAGCTGCCCGGTAACCTGCCAGAGGCCAGTCCCAGCTGTTCCTCATTAAATAAAAGGAATGGTTCCTCAAAGGCTACCTTCCCACTCTTACACTTGCCACACATCTAAAATTTCTACCTCCACTTTCTGTGTTTATGAAACTTCCCTTATTAACTTCTCCATGTTCAATTTCAGGCTTCATTAAAGACAACACTAGGCTTGCATACAAAATGGCTGTATCAAAAAATCCACTATTTACATATACATAGCTCTAGAAATCATGGCTGTATACATCACCATCACTACTTGTAGTTAATACAGCTATTTAGGTCTGTTGCAGGACAAAGAGCAGAAGTGTGGCACCCCAAAATAGCACAGACGCTAATCAAGGTCAGCTCCTTAAAGAAATAGAGAGGCTGTGTAGGCAATCAAAGGCAAGCTGGACTACTGACTAATAATTTTTTTTTTTACATCTTCAAATTTATAAACCTTTAAGGTTAAACTTGAATTCGAAGTGACATTTTAGGTGTTCATTCTGCTTTTATCCAAATACTGGAGTAAAGAGCCAAATTTTAAATCATGCAGAACTGAAAATGTTTCTTCACCACAGGCTGCCTGCACATGAGCCCGAGCTTTTCCTCTGGTGTTTTTCTTTCTACAAAATGCATGAACACATTTTAGCTACTGCTGCCATCATGCCGACTATATACAACTCGAAAAGATTAAGTTTGAAAACGGAACACTAAACCTCTCACACACAGATTTTTGTCCATATCGCTGCAAAAATGTAAACAGTAGACATTAATGGTTGGTTTGTATGTAACAGCATTTCAATGGGCTGGTTCCGAAGCTGTCATCTATTTTGGGTTTTTGCAATTTCGATGGTTTAGCTCTAATGACTCAATGATAGGAAACAAATGCGGCCCCGCCCTCGTCTCCCCTTGATGTCTTCTGTTCAGTGAGTGCAGGGGCTGGATCAGCAGCCAACACCAGCGGATCTGTTCATCTCCATTACTCTGGACCTGCACTGTAATGACATTATGTCTCACATTCATAATAATTATTTGATTAGCCTATCTAAAGCTACTTGCCCCATCCAAGATTTTTTAATCAATACTTTTTACTCTTAAAAATCCAGCTGAACTGCCAAAGTCCTGCAGGAATGGTATTAATTTTAGATTAAATCACTCAGATTCATTAAAGGGCTTTGTTAAACAGACATTAGGTTGTGAATGCAATTAATGTTTTGCAGAGGACTCAAGTATGACATGATGGAGTGCTCCAACCCCAGGGTAGAACCCATTGATAAAACAAGAGTGTATATGGACTGAATATATGGACTGGATGAGTACAGAAGACATTACGGTTATTATTCTCCTTTTTGATTTGACAAGTGTCTCATCCTTATTGTGTGCCAACACACAAATAATGCTCTCCACTCTAACTTTATCCTATAATCACTTAAACCACACAGAGTCCTGACCACACTAGTGCTGCACAGAAAAACGATTTATTTGTAGCTCAGCTGTGAGGGACAAATACAGGAAAAACTCCCATCTCCAGTCTAAACGCAGTCAAAACTAAAAACTCTTTACAGATGATGCTTGGGCATGATTCACAGCTCACACATGAATTTAGAAGTAAACAAGACAGCTAACAGCACGCATAAAGATGCATCTCTCAGGGATAGGAGGAACAGGCTCAACTGCTTAGTTGTTTGCTTATTCCAAGAAATTCTGGCATAAACCAGAAAAATAGAGAGGCAACATATAATCCAGTCAGTTGCAATGTAGGGCTTAGTAGTTTATTAAAAGAGTACATGGTCTTGGTCACTGCAGGAAAGACTGTAATTATGGCTTTACTGACTGTGATGGATGGATAAAAGCTTTTAAAGATGTCCCAGAACCTTTGCGCAGATCAGTACTGTAAGGAATAAAAAATTATGAACTAATGCAAAGAAACGGAGCCATGAGGGTGAAAACAGCAAGGCTTGCTGGCTGCTTGCAGTTAAGTGATGGAAAACGTCAGAAAACGTAAAACGGAAATGTTTCATCAATAACTGCAAACAGTGATTCAACATTTGGAGCACAAAACCATATCAATACACTCAGCATTAAACTAGATTTGCATCAACAGCATTCAAAAACTAAACATGCAAAATGAAAACAAGGAAACAGAAAGGCTCGGTTTTTATTAAACTATTTCCCCTGGAGCAGCTTACTTAAACTGCTACCGTCTTCATCAAAACTCCCGTGGCCACGTTTGCCCAACAATAAAACATAAAAAAATATATATGTTTGAATTCAACTGCCCTGCTGATCCAAAGTAGAGTAGGAAAGAAGGGTCTGCCACGCCAAGCACGAACCATTTCTTTTACGTATAGGAATGAAACATTACATCTCTTTCACAAAAACACTTGAAGCAGATGATAAAAAGATGTCGCTACAGGGGTCCCATAAGTACCACAGCATGTGTGCCATCGCATAAACAGAAACCCAACCAAAACTAAGCTAAAATGCCGTATTTATGGGGAATGGTAGTGTCCAGTATAAAAGCCACGTAAAGAACAAAACGCTGACTGGGAGCCTGCTCAGAGCTGATTAGAGCTGCAATACAGCAGGCAATCACGGGGGCTGCATCTCAGTAGCCTTTTGCTAGCATCAACCATCAGCGTCCATACATTTACCATCTCCAACACCCCAACCATTATCGCCTTAAGAGTTAAATCCGGTGCAGGGCATGTGGCACGCAGTACTACCCGAGGTCTGTCTTTTTTCTTACTTACAAAGAAACGCTTCCAGGCGGCTCAAAATCGAAGTGAAGTCAAGCAGGCGACAAAACGTGGAGGGAAAAAAAAAAAACCCAAACAAACCAATAACGACCGTCTTATCCAGATGTGAACGTCAGAAATAACGACGTGAACAGTTTGTTGGTAAAGAACAGGCGTGCGTCGTGGAGTGCGCTCTGCGTCCGCAGCTGCTCTGAAGCACTCGCGTTGACTGCCGCGCCGCGTGCGCCCCGTAGTACTGACACGCTGAAACACGAGAGGCGATGATGTCACGGTCCGGGTTTAAAGAAAGCAAGGTGGCCAGGGGTGTTTGAGTTATTCCCTCGCAGCACAGCGGTTACAAAGCCGCCAAACGCAGGCAGACACAGGCTGACTCACACGGGCTGGGAGGCTGAAGGGCTCCCGTGTGCTGAGGGCGAAATTAATAAACAGATGGTAGACTGATGGACTTTCCTCTACAGTAGCCACGCAAGATTTATTCTTAAAATGCAGTTTGCACGTTTCCCAAACTCCCCCGCTCATGAGGGAAAATGTATAACTGCATGGAAAAATACGGGGGAACCCAGTAACAGCTGGAGACATTTATAACTGAAGCACATCTGAGATGGAAACATATTCCATCCCACCGATGTTTATTTAGGAACGTATCCAGGCAGGTCAATAATATGAATATCAATGAGTCTGTGCTCTAGCTCCTTGGTGAGCTGGACTGTGTTATTTCTGGCATTTACATGTACCGCCTTAAATATGAATGCGGGTAGGTGCGCCTCCTTCAGCTCATTCTTCAACAAGTCCTGACAAAGGGCCGTGCTGAAAATGAACTGAGGCTCATCCTGAAAATATTCTTCCCATCATCCTGATAACGTTCTTGTGAATTTGCTCAAAACAGGAACATTTTAAGTTTCAAGTTTCGATTATTTTCCATCCTACTTACTGGAGCTGTACTATCTGGTCGAGACTTGTTAGTTTCAATAGGATGAAGCAAGAGAAAAAGAAGTGAATATCAAGTAGGTTCAGCAGGGAGCCCGCAGCTACTGAGGACATGAAAGCACAGACAATGACCCAAGCCTCTACCAAGAAGCCAAACAGCTCTTCCACTCATCAACCTGCTGGGTGCAGTGAATGGTGCAGGAAGACACCCGGGGACAGTCAATGCACTTTTACTGGCTGCTTTTCTCTCCCTTTTGCCTCTGTTTAATGATACTTGAACACTTCTCAAGGAGTATACTGTAGCTCTCAAAGACACAGATTAAAAATAAATAAACTGGCCACGAATACTGAATGCATTTTTTATGGGCAGAAAACACAGTAAAGCGGCATTACACAATATAACACCATCTGTAATATGTGAACTACCTTGACCAGCTACATAAATAATGCATCATGCTTCCATTACAAAGAGGGAGGGGTGAGGGGTGCACTAAGACATTCAGTCCTTCAGCTATCCTTGGTCCTCCAGGGAGACCCTCCATGTTGGAGCTCAGAGCCAGGGGATATGGTCACCACCTGGGGCACAGAACAGATACCGTACCCCAAGAGAAAGCAGAGGGAGATGGGAATAATGAGTATCTGGAAGATATATGATAAGATATTTAGTGACCCAATCCCTCAAAGATGAATCCATGGCAAATGAAGATCTTGTGCTCCAACGCCCACAAAAAAAAAAAAGTGTCAGAGGGGAAAGTCAAAGCAAGCTGTTCAGCCATCTGTGTATGTGCTGCACGGTGAACATGGTTGTTTATCCAGGATGACTACATCACTGTTTGCTTTCAGTGCCCAAATCAAACAGCAAACAGCAGTCTATTAATCTACACAAAAAGTCTTTCCACAGCCAAGGTCGTCACGTTGTTACATAAAAGTGTAACAGGGTGGTTACAGACAACGGTGCATCCACACATTTGATTCTCACAACAACCAAGTTCTGTTTGACAAGTTTTATCACAGCACTCCCTTAGAAGAAAGTTTCTATCTGGTCACTCATTGTAAAGCCTGATTTATAGTCTTGTGTTGAATCCTAAGCCTTAGCGGTTGAGCAAAACTAAGATAATCGCGTTGGACTCTGAGCCGAAACACTGAACAAACGTTACTGTTACTGCAGGAAACAGAGAAGACTTCAGAATCGATTTAGTCTGTAGTCTATCTAGAGCTACGGAAACAAATAAAAACAGTTTATGTGTTTGGAATAATAGTAGCTATTGCATTAGCAGCGGCTCAGTCTGCTTCACTCAGATGTGTACTAGAAGTACTATAAATCATGCTTAAGTCCATTTAAGGGCACCTCTCACAGTAAAAAGAAAATGTAGCCATTGAGTCTGTCTCAATTACCCCAGGCACAGATCTCCAAGATGTATTCAAAATCATACATGGTGCAACTTCAGTAGCTCAAGGTGTTTTAGATTTGGATGCCTCATGGCTCAAAAAAAGGGAAAAAAAAGCACTGGAATCAGTCCAGATGAACCCAGCCGCTAACCTTTTGTTATGATTGCAGCTCCATGCTATTTGTTGCAATTTGCCTTTTATAAATTAGGAAACATGCCAGGGTTAAACTTCACAGCAGAAAAACCCAAGTAGTTTCAGTGGGAGTGGGAGTCCCAATAACTGTTCCAAGAATTTGTTTAAGTTGGGGGGGTGGGGGGGGGGGGGGGGGGGTGGCCAAACCAAGGTCATACAGAGTCTGTTTCATCCCAAAGCAAAACTCAGCTACACTTAATTTTATGGCGGTGGACCATTAAGCTTTATGAGAGTATGACTAACACAGTGGGGCAAGCTCAGATCTGTTGATGTTATCACAGCAGAATTATTTCACGTCACCCCTCCTGTCTGGCTGTCAAAGCTCGAAGCCTTTAAAAGCAACAATGCGTCTTCTGTGGAAGCACACACAGAGGATATGAACAATGGCAACATCTGTGCAACATTATATAACTAGAACAACAAGCAGCAATATACCACATTTCAAAAGGATGCTTTGGATTTACACTGTATCAGGCAGGTGATTAGTTATTAAAGGCTTGCTTTTAAAGACCGTTTTCAATTTATAGTGAGGAGAGCCCTTCTGGACCATTATTATTAACAAAGTTTCATGATCTGTATAACATTCTATGTTAAAGGTACAGCAAGTATTTCTTTAGGTTATTTAATAGAAAAAAAGAATGTTTTACTCATAAATATACATTTATTAGAGTGTAATCACATCTTCCATCTTCTGGCTTGTGGAAGCCGCCATGGTGTCCTGCCATCTTGAATACAGTGGCCGAGATGGACATTGCCGTTCTGCCTCATCATGTTTTATGTATGTGGCTAGAGACCGGCCACATACATAGTACACCTTATGTTACTTTTAATTTAAAAATCACAACTAACCCTTTCAAGCTATATATGACCATTTAACATTTGTACATGTAAATTTTCATCATCTCTTTCTCATTATGTCGTTCTCCTCTTCAAATACTGCTCTCCCTCCTCCCTCATTTCCACCTCATCCTCCTCCTCCTCACCTCAAGCCTCATCTCCTGAACTGAAATCAGGGCTCTGACACACAAAAACATGTCTAAACATATTTATTTATTTCCGATACTGTCGCAATTACTTATTGTCAAAAGATAAGACATATGACTCTCCGATCTCCGGACAGCTGACAACGAGCCAGGCAAACACCAACAGCTAGTTAGAAGCTAACATTATGACAGCTAGTTAGGTTTGAGTGTCCTAAAAAAAAAATAAAATAAAATTATACTTTCCCTCCGATAAACAGTTTGATTACATTCTCACATCATATGAAAGTTTACTCACTAAGAATGAGAGTCCAACAATGTTCAAAACAGCCTCACTAACACCAGGTAACAGCGACAAAAACAGCAGTACTTACTGACAGAAAAGTCCAGGATATCCTCCACAACTCACCTCAATAACATTTTCATTGGACAGAAGTGAGCTTCATTGATTCATCAAGTCACATTGGACTCCTTTGACAAAGATTTCAAGCCTCCCCCAGAGTAAAAAGACATGTACTCCAGCTGGCTGACAGCCTACACTTACTACAAATGAGCGGCGGCCATAGTTGTTTGTCCTACAGAGGCCACCACAGCTAGGACTGGTAGGGATAAAAAAAAAACTGAATAAAGAGGGCTGCGATCTGCAGACATCTAGTGGTGAGATTTTTCACACTGTAACTTTAAGTATGTTTGGGGTACCATTATGAGTTGAGTGTGTTTTATTCTGTTCTAAAAGCATTCATACTTTGAACTACATAATACCATATCCAATTAATAAGTAATCATGTGCAGTGAAGTACAGGTCAGCTGGAGCCACATAGTAACCTAACAAAGAAGAAGCTAAAAAGTAAAAAGACGTTTAAAAAAAAAAAAAAAAAAAAAAAACTCCTATACATTGTACTAATTATTAGTGAGTAACAGAGTGTCTCTCTTCAGGTGTAGCTTGAACCAGAAGTTTCATAGCTCTCAGCTGACAGATCTCAGGGAGAAGCTTTCAGACTCATTAACTGCCCACTCAGAGTCAGTGAGAGACAGGAAGCGAGAGGAAATCGCTAAGTGTTCACACTGTTTATCCACTCTCAGAGGAGCCTCTGCTACCTGCCCACTCGCTCTCGTCTCTGGCTCTTTCCTCTTCCACCTACACTGCCAAGCTCTCTCCTTTGTCACCAAGGTGCAGATTATTACCTGCTGGTGTTCTGAAAAGCTGCACGTACAGTGGCTGCAACTAGCAGTAGCCTGAGGTTCTTCTGTGAAGAAGACACCCAGAATCAGAGCGGCACATTTGCCAGCACTCTGTGGGGGCTTCTGTTCCTACTGCGTGACAGCGAATAAAATACTGCATGCATAAACAGTTCAATTCCCAGCTTGTCCTCAGGGAGCCAGTGAGAAGACGGGCTGAAATGGCCACCCTTTTGGTGCATTAGTGTGTGTGAGAATGTGGGTGTCTCCTGCTCCAGTAATTAATTGAGTGTGTCAAATGGAGCTGAAAAACATCAACTCCTGTGTGCCTGAATGATTGCATCCAGACACACAAGACCAAGATAAAGTCACTCTAGTGATATGAATGACTCACATTTTTTTTATTCAATAAAGGAATCAGTGAACGCTGAACTTGACTGATTAAGCCAAAAGATCCGATTCAAAGGATTTTAATTTGGAAAGCGTAATCTGGAATGAAACACTATGTATCTTTCAGTGCATTCAAAGGACTCCTTGCTAATTTGTGATAAGGCATGGTATGCTGCCAAGGAAGATACCAGCCACCACTGATGCTATCCTATATATCACAAGAGCAGCGCAAGAGTGAAACTACGAGAGCTGTTTCTATCTTTGTGTAGGAGACATTGTTGACGGGAACTGAGAAATCCCAGCACAACATGGGTTTTATCATCTGCCTAGAACACAAAAACAAAAGTATTTACATCTGATGCCAACCACAAAGCATTTCTTTCTGAGGAACCAAACTGACTACAATCACTGTGCGTGCACTGAATGAAAAAGGTCAACTTGTACAATGTTCTTAAATGATTTGTTGCTGGTGGATGTGTATATATATATATATATATATATATATATATATATAAAAACCTTGCACTTAGCAGTTTTATCCACAATTCTACATGTATTTGTGAAAGGATATAATGAAATGAAGATTCGTTTACATCAGCACAAAGAATGGGGCTAATTTTTCAGAGGCTAACAAATGGACCAATCAGTGAGAAGTGCAGCTCACAGTCCCACACTCTGGCAGGAAATCTGGGAGAAGTGAATGACCTACTGAACAAAAATCACTGTCCTAATGACATGTTGAATCTGGTTCAGATATTGAAATTGGAGGAGCATTAAATGTCATGGATTAAACCAACTACAAAGCCAAGCGATGGAATGAAAATTAGCTCAGCAGAGCAGTGAACCTGCAGTATTTCTTAGCCACAATATGGCTGCAATGAGTGACATCACAGGTCAGCATGCAAACAGAGGGAGCTGGACTGACTCGCTTCACTGCTCAGGCTGTTTTGTGAGCATTAGCAGTACTGACAGTCACAAATTCCAAAGTTTACGAGTCAAAATACCAACAGTTATGCACTCTCGCATAGAGGCTTCGCCCAGCCCTCCTTGCAATCATGACTACATGCTGACCAGGCTCGACTTTCTTCTCTTTTTTTTCTTCAATAAATTCAGTGCATCAGCAAAGAGTTCAGGTGCTCCCAATGCCTATCATTGAAGAAATATGTACTGCTGCTTTACATCCATCATCAAACAACTGTCAGCATCAGCCTGTCAACTTTTGTTTACACCACTGAGGCAACCAAACACAGAGGTAATTATTTGGACATGAATAATTTATAGTTCAATGCTCAGAGTAAACTTTAAAACCTTTAGGTAAGCACAGCATCAATCCATGGGGCTTCGGTTCTGCAGAATGATAAGCCAAGTGTATTATACTGTACGTGCCCCTAGAACATAAGTTGGTTGGAATCTGACTAAGCAATATACAATCAGTGGACATTTTCCAGAGTTATCATTTTCCAGAAAAAAATACTTACTGGTTCTGCATAATTAATAAAAAGAGAGGTGTTTATGCATTCATTAAAATCCTAACACTCATTACAGGAACTTAGATCTTCATAGATTTGCTGCTGTGCTTGGGATAACTGTCACTGTCCTAGTTTTCAGCCAAGCTTTAGCTGTCAGACAGACAGCCAGGTCCCATGGCTGCAAAATAAGCCCAAATCCACCACCCCTCCACCACTGTGCCCAACAGTTTCTATGGGGTGTTTGCGCTGATATGCTGTGTTTGGATTTCACCAAATGTGGTGTTGTGCATCATGGCGAAACATCTCTATTTTGGTCCAAAGGGCATTGTTCCAGAAGTCTTGTGGTTTGCTCAGATACAACTTTGCAAAGCTAAACCATGCTGCCATATTCTTTTTAGAGAGAAAAGGCTTTTTCCTTACAACACTTCCACACGAGCTACACTTGTTCAGTATTTTTCTAAGAGACATAGAGACGTGGTTGACAGGAACTGAGAAATCCCAACAAAACATTGGTTTTATCATCTGCCCAGAATACAAAAATAAAAGTATTTACATCTGATGCCAACCAGCAAGGATTTCTTTCTGAGGAACCAAACCAACTGCAATCATTGTGTGTGCAGTGAATGAAAAAGGTCAACTTGTACAATGTTCTTAAATGATTTGTTGCTTGTGTATAAAATATATGTAAAGATCTGAGCAGTTTTATCCATAATGTGTTTCTAAATGTCTTTGTGTTAGGATATAATGGATTTTACTGTCGTGAACTTTAACATTCAGCATGCTAAATGAGGCCTGCAGAGTCAGATTTCGCTCTCGGGTTTTTTGCAGTTTTTGAGCACTGCACAGTCTGACCTTGGGGTCAATTTGCTGGGACGTCCTCTCCTGCAGAGAGTGACGATTGTCTTGAATGCTTTCCACTGGTGAATAATCTTTCTCACTGGACTTCAAATTATTTTGAAATGGCCTTATAACCTTTCACAGACTGATGGGCAGCAACAATGGCTTCTCTGAAATTCTTGCTGAATCATTGCTGGGGTGGCTGTAGCTCAGGGTGCAGAGCAGGTCACCTACTAATCGCAAGGTTGGTGGTTTGATTCCTGGCTCCTCTGGTCTGCATGCCAAAGTATCCAAAGTACTGAACCCCAAGTTGCTCTCCGATGCAGCCGTCGGAGTATGAATGTGTGTGAATGTTCGATAGAAAGCACTCAGCTGTAGGAGGAAGTGCTTGTATGAATGGGTGTGAATGGGTGAATGAGGCATGCTATATAAGGCGCTTTGAGTGCTCAGAGTAGAAAAGCCCGATATATGAACCAGTCCATTTTCCATCTTTCCTCCTTGGCAAAGTGTGTTAAAAACACACCTGAATGCTCCAGACCTGCAAAACTGCCTAAGCTTTATAGAAGTGGTCACGCTTGCTGATGATCAGCTAAGTAAATGCATTTGATTTGCATCTCCTGGCTGCTACTGACCCCCTTAATTCCTATGCAGGCAGAAAATAGTTTTTCATTTTTAAAACACACTGCTTCTGTATGTTAGCTTAGTTTTTGTTAAATAAATATTGACATTGCATAATATGTCATGTGTTGTTGTCATTTGAGGCTGTATTTGCCTAATTTAACATCTGCTAATGGTGAGATGAATTTTACAATCTCCTGATATTAAAAAAAAAAAAACCCAAAAACTTAAATTTGAAAGAGGGTATACTTTCTTTTTACCATGACTTTGTACCCTTAAAATTGGGCATGGTCAAATAATCAAAAGCTCAGGCTTGCACCTGCTCTAAACACCTGCTCTTTATTAAGTTTATTTGGTTACATTACATTTTAAAGTTGTAAAAGTTTAATAAACCCACTAGTTTTCAAAGTCTGTGAGAAATTGTGTTAAATAATCATGGTCTCAGTAATGACCAAAAATAACTGTATTTATTCATCACAATTAATAGTCATAATCAAACGGAAAAAAAGAAACATCCTTAAAAATCCTTAAGATCCTCATCTCAGGCACACAGCTCTGGCTGTAAGCACAGGAGCCCCACTAAAATCTCCTGTTAATGAGGGGCGGCCAATGAGACGCAAAGTGGGCTTAAAGACTTGAAAGGGAGCTAAAATGGCCTCTTCAGACAGTGAATGGACTGAAGGGCAGCAACAAGATAAGATAAAGAAGAATTATTTTGAACTGCAAATAATGCAGCAAACTAAAACTAAAAGTATGAAGCTGGAAATGAGCCTAATAGGTCCTCTAAATACTAAAATAAAGGCACCTATTGAATCTCAGTAATCGTGGCATCATCCTTCTTGAGTTTCCAAAGTCGGCACATAAGTTGCACACAGTTCATCACTGTGAGCCTAATGAACACATTAACTCTTGTCTTTGAGCATAATAAGCCTGTCGGGGAAAGATAATGGAAGTCGAGAAACTGATTTGATAGAGCCAGTACCGACAACCTCTTCCACATACACGGGGAGCCTTCATAACCAAGCACAAAACTGATGATTATACAGCAATGGAGAACCACAGTGCAGCAGTACAGTGAATAATACTGTGGCTCATTCTATCACCTTATTTCCTTCCTGAGATTATTTAGTTTCAGACCGATCATAGAGAATGGATGCCGGATCAGTTTTGCCCACAAAATACACTAAGCAGCTGAGCTTAGACAAATTTTATTCTATGAATGCAATCAGCTCTGTTCCATCAAGCTAGAAGCAATATATGTCTGCATGTGCTACACTATTAGTTATATATAAGATTTATAAATATATATAAAAAACATGAACGTGATCTCCTTTTCAAACATCCATGGCTTTATTTTCTCTGATTTCCGCACAATGCCCATTTATTTCAGCCTGAGGATCAATCTACTGAGTCCAAAGGCCCATTTTTCTCTAAATGCTTCTTCATTGTTCACAACAAAAGATCTGAATGAAAACACCACAGTTTGAGGACTACAACACAAGGTAAAATACACAACAAAAAACTTGAATGGCACTCACTTAAGACCAAGCTAAAGGCATATAAACAGAAACAAAAGATGGAAATGGTAAAATGTCTCTTTTGAATTAGTTAGACAGCCTTAGAATGGCTTCTGATAGATCTCAGATTATCTCCATGGTTTGGTCAGGATATTTGTTATTTTTTGCTGATTTTGCTTGAATTTGCTTGCTTTGTTGTCTTATGTGCTAGCAACTGATTATCTTTAAGTTTGAAACTAATAACCTATTTCAAGATTTCAAGTCCAAACCCAAGTAATCTGCAAAACACTCAGTAGAAACACCAATAGCAGTAAAGCTTATCAGTAAAACCCCAGAATAAAGCACTGGCAAACTATTGTTAAACCATGTGTGGTCTCCTTCTTGGTCTAAACCAACAAGCTGTGAAGGACAGAAAGAGAGAGAAATGTCTAAAACAAGATTTCGATCCCTACCTCGCCTTCAGCAGTGCTGAGCATGCTCAGTGAGCCTGCCAGGGGGCCAGGCTCCTGCTTTGGCCTACTTCTGATAAAACCAATAATGTCATGGAAAGTTTCTTTGCACTGAGCATGTGTGTGTGTGTGTGTGTGTGTGTGTGTGTGTGTGTGTGTGTGTATGTGTGTGTGTGTGTGTGTGTGTGTGTGTGTGTGTGTGTGTGTGTGTGTGTGTGTGTGTGTGTGTATCTGACAGACAATGAGTGACAGAGCGGAGAGTGTGCGGCCTCAATATATGGGTAAAAATCCAATTTAATCAGCCAAAGCAACAAACAAAAAAATACCACCCCTGACAGGGATTATTGGTCTGTCCATCATCCAGAATTTTAACAGGCAAAGACTGCCATTAAAGGACAAAGCACAACTTAAATTGCAGCTGAAGGAAAACAACTTTCATTCTAGAGAAACAGCCAGATTTAGAGGATGGCAGCCTTTAACTGACAATGTAATGAAACGCCATACAGGATCTGTTCAGCTCTACTTCCTCCAGCCCCCATGCACGGATAGCAGATAGCGTGAGCAGAGAGAGATGGGTCGGCAGCGCTGCTCTCACTTTGGTGCAACTGATTATAGAAAAGCTGACCAATGCAAGTGGGTCAGCCACAAGAGTGACATACCAAGATCCTCAGAGACAGGGAGACAGAAAGAGAGACAGAGGAAATTAGTGCAAGGTTATAACTTCAGAAGCTATCCATGTTGGAAATTAGAAGGAGGGAGACTTGAGGAGTAAACAGGCTTTGTTTACACCTAAAAGACTCAGTAATCATGGAGGACAATATTTACTAAAATATGAGTGGCACCTTAAAATTACATATATGTTTGTTTATTAGAATCACATTTTCTAAACTTAGCAAGACGAGGTCTCTGGCAGCGAGCATAAGACCACTCATCGTATGCTGTGGATTGTCAAATATTATCAGCTTTAGGCTGAAGGAATGCAAACAGCAGATGACTAAACAAACATTGTGGAAAGCACATACTCTGTTTCCTGCCCACAGTTTCAATACCTGAAAAGAGAAAAAAAAAAAAAATCATATAAAGTTACTGAATCTGCTGTATAGACTCATTTTTGAAGGCCTATTTATTGCCTCTGCTGTGGATTCGTTGATTTGTGTATAATATGTATCAGGTAAAGACAGGAACTGAAAATCTGATGTAAAACAGAAGCCCTGAACAGACATAAACCCTGATAGAAATGCAGACGTCTGTGCAGCAACAAACAAAATCAGTCATGGCTGCTCCAGCCAAAAACAAATGGATTGGTCACAGCTTCAAAACTTTAACCTGACTGCTGTCTCATCAGCAGGCCTAATCCAAGCCAACGGATACACAGAGTACGCAGGGAGGCAGCAGTGAACTCAAAAAACAAGCTGACCCAGAACATCACTGCTCCACAGTCACAGGGCATCATGTGTACTTAGTTTTTCAGTCAACACATCCTGCTGTGTTACTATTATGTGTACAGGCATGTTGATGTGGTTTCCATAATGGTATCCGAGATATTCAGTCTATCTGTAGGAGCACCCAAATAGAAAACAGAAAAAAAACCCTCAAGTAATATTTATCCTAATACAACATGAAAACATGAAATGAATTGGAAATGTTCTGACTTGCTTTCCAACGAGTTTTTAGTTCTTGTTTTAAGTGTTTGAGTGGATTTGCTCAGTTCCGTTTTGTTTTTATTGTCTGAAAATGTTTAATTTTAGTTTATTTTTCATCAGTTTCACTATCGGTTTTAGTCTTTAAAAAAAAATGACAAAACGTTGGTGGGCATTTGTCACGAACAACATTTATGAAGTATAACTACATTGTTCAAAAAAAAAAAAAATGAAGGGAACACTTGATCGTCACAGTAAAAACCAAAGTAAGTTAATCTTCCGGGATATCAGTCTGTCCAGTTAGGGAGCATAAACCACTCGTTTCAGCTGCTTTGGTGCAAATGAAAGTGACAACAGGTGCACTAGACAACCCCCTAAAAAGGGATATATGTGTAAATATGTGTTCCAGTGGTCCAATGTGTTACGTAATCCAGGTTTATCATCTAAAAAGGCTAAATAATCATCATCGGAAAAAAAGTGGCCATTTTGAGAAAATCAACAAGCCAAATTCCTCGCTTCTGTAATCAGCAGAACAGTGTCAGATGTGCTAACACATCAATTAGAGTCTAAACATGATAAGCTGGCATTAGGTGACACAATGGTGCCATTAGAGCAACAGTGTTGGTTGTTAAAATGGGCTTTCATACACTCACAGATGTTAACAGTAATTAACAGCCCTCTGATGAACTTATCTTACAGTAGATGAAACCAAATGTGTTCTTTTTAAAGTAGAAATGACATTTCAAAGTGAACCCAAACCTTTGAATGTATGCCTCATAAGATTTATAGGTCTTATAATTTAGTCATGAAAGTTGCATCTTTTGCAGTTTCCTCATGCAACCTATTTAGAAGGATTAGGTATAAATTATAAATATAAAAGTAAACAGAAAACTTTACTTCTTTTCATGAATGAATCATGAGGTTTGTGAGACTAAAGCGCAGACTGTTGCACTGTTGGCAGGAAGGGGAAAATGTTTCCATTCATTTCCCATACAGGACATAAGTGCTACAAAAAAAATGTGAAATAAAAGTATAGGGCCTAAGAGGATCCTCGCCGAGGCTTCCCACATCCTAATTTGACCTTCTATTACAGCATCCTTTTAATCCATATTTGAAATGGGGCCAATCAATGCCACTCTAAAACAAGGGCTGGGAGTGTGCAGAGGAAGGCACAGCTGACAAATTGAGGACAGCTCTCTGTGCTGAGCAGTCAGCTGAGTTAGTGACTCAGTCTAATGGCACTTCATGCATCTTGCCCCCTGTCACCTTCCCTCACAGTCCTCATTCAAACCAACCGTCTGTCTCCATAGCAGGAATCTGGAGGGTATCATCTATATGACAGATTAAGTATTTTCCATATTTTTTAGTTCTTTAAAAAACAAACCATTTAAAGCAAGAAGCCAAAGCAATCTGTTTTACAAGGTGTGTCTCCTCTTAGGTCCCCCTGCTGTTATTTTTGTAGGTGCAGCTGCATTTCTCAAATCTTCTGAGAAAAAGGACAACAAGCTATTCATACTGAGTTTCTCGTCTTGTTTCTTTACAGCTTTGCACGCCTACAACCCGAGCGGTCCGATCCAGCATATTTATGATAACTGTGAAAGGGTGATATTGTTTCATATCAGCGTGCTCCATGAGAGTCTGTTTTAAATTTAACGGGCTGCACCTCCCTCCTGGTTGCGGCCCTCCCACCAACAGCTGCATGCGTCAGGTGTAGAGTTGTAAGGGGTCACAAGGCAATCTATCAACATCCTGACAGCTACATAGATTACGGGAAGGGAGGGAAGGACTTGGAAAGGCAGGAGGGAGGGAGACAGGGAGAGCGTAACCTAGCTGACTGAACTACAAAAACAAGTAAAATGCCACCCACTTCCCTGTTAAGGAGGTGAAACTGCAAAGACCTACAATAAAGAATCAGTAAAAACTGTGTCTACAGTAAGACGGGCCACATCCACAGGGCAGCCTCTCTAAAAACCGAGTTAGCAGGTGTGTGAGAGGCAGAGAAGAGTAAAACAGCAGGAAGAAATGTTCCCTGTTAGACACCACGCTCTACTGTGAGCACCTCAAGGTAAAACATACAGTCATCCTCCTACTCTTGGCAGAGCAAAGCTTTTCAGTTTTTAAATGAAACATCTTCCTAAGTGCCACTTACATGGGTTGATGATGCAAGGAGCACACAAAAAGGCAGCCAAGGTGGGAAAGAAAATAAAAACAAAAAATCTTTTGTTAGAGTAAACCAACAGTAGGAAGTGAATCACCTACACTGACACATACACGCACGCACATACATACACAAACTAGAATAGAGGTATGGGGGGGCTTATTTGTTTATTTGTATTTTAATAATTGGGAAAAGGTTACTGTGATAACCCCATTGATTGACTGACCCCAGGGATGCTATATGTTAAGATCCAACACTGCCTCCCAATGGAAACAAGAGTCTGTTACACTTAATATCTAAAGAACAAAACCAGACCCAGACAACTTGCATCCAGTCAGAATACATAAATCAAAAAGCTGATGAAACCTACTTTAAGAAACTTTAAGGTATAAATTATTGATCTTTGCCAAAAGTGTGCAATTACATCACCAAAAAAAAAGGTAAGCTACTTGCTCCCTTATTCATAAAGGGTTGTCACAGCAGGTGGCTTCCCCACATGTTTGATTTGACAGATTTTTTTTTTTTTTTAAATACTGGATGCCCCTCCTGACACAACCACCAAGGGATTCTTGAACCATGGATCTTACACTTGTTAGGTGAATGATGGGATATAAAATCCATTACAGGCCCTTGATGTTATGAACTTGTTCTCTTTGTTTACATGTGACAGAAACCACTTCTGTCTCTCTCTTCCCTTCAGGTTGCATGGGAGGGGTGCACATTGTGGTTCAATCAGAGAGACTGCAGCTTTTGGATTGCACCATTGGATGACAGCAGATCCTTTTTAAACCCTAGCTTAGAGCCACCTCTCCCCTTTTTCTCTCCTCTGCCGCTCCCAGCAGTGGGGCCAGCATTTAATTCTGTGTACTATCTTCAGAGATGTAGTGAAAGTCATCTGTGGATATTTAGTACTGAGAATTCAGAATCTGGCTTATCTAGTTAGTTTTGATCTATTTCTTGTAAACAGACCCTGGCAAATAGTTCATTGTAAATATAGAGAACCTACAAGCACTTAGCAGGAGCGGGAAGCTTTGCTGAATACCTTCTTTCCATTTTTCTTTTTAAGCTTAGCTTAAAATTGAAGAAAAACACTCGGATAAAGCACCTAATATTAAATGCAACTACCGGTAGAAATAAAGTCTCTTTTAATTCAAGGTGACAAACGGACTATGAGCTCGCTCTCTGCAGTTGTAATTCTGGGCTTATTTCAGGCAACATGTAATGCTACTTTGATGCCCTCTGCTGGATCAAATTAGTGATTACACTGCAAGCAAGCTCACTAATAACATGCAGGCTGACATCTGGTCCTAATCTCAATGCTAATTTCTCATTTTCGGCAGCACAGCGAGCTACCCCTGCAGCTGGAATGGGATACAGAAGAAAATCAGTATCTGAAGAAGAGCAAAGAGATTGCATGCAGGCATAAACAATAAACCGCACATGGTAGGAGGCCAGGATGATCCCAGTAAATCTATTCACATTCATCAAAGAGATCACAATGAAGGCGATTTATGAGCACAGCTGCTTGACTGTTAAGACTCATCCCTGTTTCGAGGAGAAGCCTTACAAATAGATGGAGACAAATCCAAAGAACAAATGGGCCTTTTTTTTGTAACCCACCTCTTCCCTCCAGGAACATCGAGCACTGCTGTCACAAGATTCAGTGTGATCACAAATCCAAGAAAATGACATTTTTTTCCCAGTATTTCATGGTTATTTTTGGCAAAGACAAAAAATATATACATTATCCATCAATTCTCTTCCACGTATCCAATTCAGGGTCACAGGGGGCCGGAGCCTATCCCAGCTGCCACAGGGGGAGAGGCGGCGTACCCGGAGTATCCAGCTATATACACTATACTGCACATAAATACAAAGTTAATACGAGCCACATCACAAAATGTATCTAACAAATGCTACTGTTTATTCAAACAAAAGCACAAATCTATATAGGCAAAATCCACCAGGGCTTTAGAGTTACAAAAAAAAAGCAAACTTTTATTTTGCATTTTTTTATACAGTCAAACTTTTATGAATTTTCTATTCCCACAGAGGCACAGATATTATTTAGATCAAAGAATAGACAAATGTTTAAACTCAATCAGACAATGTCAGAAACTAAACCTTGATCAAAGGAACAGCCCCCATTTAATTTTTTAAAATAACTTCAGTCAAATAATGAAACCTCAAAATAATTTAGATCAAAGAGCCTTTCATCTATCTACCCCCCCACACACATGTAGATGTGCAGCTCATTCTGCTAATGGCTGTGCTGGAGGAAAATAAAACAAGCACATGTCACTGAGACAATCAGGAGCACGCACTCCTGCAGCCCTGGCATAGTCAAAAAAAAAAAAAAAAACTGCTTTCATGAGGACCGCACTATTTGGAGCATCAATTAATTGTTTTATTTAGCTCCAATTCAGGTGCAGAGTGTCTCAACACTGTTTCACCAGCAGGTTTCTTTCCCCTCGAGCTGCTTCTAAGGGATCCCTGGGTGCCAGCAGGCCAGTTTTAACATGCGACCGCCTCCACTGAGTCATAAGTCATCTATCAGTCATCTGTTAACATACAAAAGTAAAGCTGGAGGCAGCATCCTTTCCACATGCCTGAATCATTTCAAATTGCTCAATACAGAGTGAATCAGCTGTGCGACTCCAGGGTCCAGTGCGGTCAATAAACGCCACCTGTCATCATGACAAATGATGCAAGCTTCTATTTTTGACTGTGTCCATCTCTGGCATTATGTCTCAGCAGAGGTGAAGGTCAGGGCAAATGCTCTGTTTTAAATCAACCGGACTGAAGTGGACGCTCTCTCTCGTCCAGAGTAAAACAGTAAATCGCATCCACGCGTACAGAAACCGCCATTCAAAAATGTCAGACCCTACTCTGACCGCACACCAGCACCAGGATTACAAGATAATTTCAACAAGAGGTCACATTCAAATTAAACTGACAGGCTTACTCTGAAACACCTCAGCTGGGACTTAACATATTGTATCAGAAACAGGGACAGTGAACATACGACCACACTGACAATGTGTAAAGACCAAATGGCTCACAGCTCTCAGGGTTTCCAGCAGAGATAATGTCTAAGACATATCTCACTGAGACAACCATACATTCACAAATAGGTAGCTGAATCTATTTGTGACCAGTAGTGATATGGGTATCATCCAGTATAGTTGCTGAGCTTGCTATCTATTACCAGAATATTAGCAAATAAAATGGCATTAATCAGTGTCAGCTGCAGATGTTATCGGTTGTGTCACATCAATTTTCCACTGGTTCAGTGCTCAAAGACTGTGGCAAAAAGCTGACTTCTAAACAGTTCATTTTTATAGTGAAATTTTCTTTGTTTCCCTCTTTCTTTATTTAATGTTGGATATAAGATGGCTTTTAGATCCTCTTCATTTCAACATAGCTCATTAGATTACTTCAGTGGAAAGAAAACCCATTCCTCACATGCCTACACCCCACCTTGGTACCTATGATATAGACTTTTTCCATGTACAGGCAATGTACACAGGATTAGCAGACAAGCATGACTAATAAAGGCACCTAATAGTAAGACGAGGTAACATCTGTCTGAGAAGGGTCCATTAGGTTACAGCATGAGCCTGTCCGAGAAGACTCTGACGGAAAGGGTATAAGTTCTCCAGACAGAACATAAAATTGTTCCCAATAGACCGTGATTCATTTCCCCACGGGAGTTATAAACAAGCCTAACTGTAAACCAAGGTGGTAATCGAGATCTGTTTCAAGGAAAGAGGAATTCACATACGCTCACAGGCATAAGAAAACCATTATGCAGCCAAGTATCAAATCTACAGTACCGGACAGCTTGAAACACTTTCTATGTGAAACAAAACAGAACATGTCCTAAACAAGCCTTCTGAACTCAGCTGTAGTGAAAAGTAATGCCATACCTGTTCGGTCCTGTTAAAAGAACGGAAGAAAATCGCTTAGGTGCTAAAGAAAAATAAATCTTCCAAAGACTGAATTACACAAAAGTTTGCAATTATCCCGTGTTAGAGGAAATGACACTGAGAACTACAACAATATGCACTCATAGTTGTACCGTGAGTACAGCATGAACAATCGGTCTGTCAGCAAAGCAGGCGCAGCATTAAACTAATGTTTGAATTGCCACATCCATGTGATTTCATATCTCCCACACAGTCACCACCCATATCAGACGAGCACAGTACACCTTTGATTTGGGTGGTAACTATTAAAGATTATATGAAAACCCCCAGAAATAATGTTTCTGCTGACTGGTCTTTTAAGCTGTTGCTACTCATGGTTTTTCTGTCCATTAACTATCCATCAAAGTCACTGTATTCATTAAAGATAAACATGGACCCTTGTGAAAACAAGTAAAATATCCCTTTAGGGTGCTATTCTTCTCCCTTTTTTTTTCATGTCAAGTTAACAAAGGTTCACATGTACAGGCTCTTACATCGCTGCCAATTCCCAAAAGCTAAATGCACCAAGATTTCTTCTGTCAGTTTTTAAAATTGTCTGCTGTGTTGCAATGATGCGTGGGAGTATAAGAAAGAAAAGCTGGCCTAATTCACATGTACCTCTCTTATCCTTCCCTGCAGAAAGCTCTATCGATATCTCGTTACTTGAATGCCTTTGTTACCATTGCCAACAGCATAGCCCAAAACCTCACGGATCATTATTGGTGCCTCACTTTTACCTACAGATCAGCTGATGCTTCAAAAAATGAAAACAGAGTGTGTGCAGGAGTTAAAGTCCTGTGCCTTTAGGGTGATGGAAGCTTGAACCAATATGTGTGGACAGCACTAAAGTGCCTACAACCAGGTTTGACAAAAACAGGGACTGCAAGAATCACGAAGACCAAAATACACAGATACCAGTTTCTGTGTGTCATCTAGCCTAGAAACCCCGAACGGGGGCCCTTTCCTCACAAATAAAAAATGCTGAGAAAGTCAAATTTTGCCGGTAGCGTTATTATTTAATCTTTATTTAACTGGCACTTTAAAATCTCATCTGCAAGACTGGTCAAAAAAAATAGCATCGCCTAAATCAGCAAAAGATTACACAACAATGCAAATAATAATGTGAAACATACAATAAAGATACATATACATAAAATGAGGCATGGCATACAGAGCCTAGGCCTGAATGGCTACGTCACATTTATTACAGGTCAAACAGGGGCCAGGCGAAAGTCACAGGCCAGTGTAGACTGCCTTGAAGTCATTTAAAATGACTTTAATTAAATGAAACCAGCTTTCTAATATTTAGTTAATTTAGCAGCTGATTCCAACAAGAGGGACATTCAGATGTTTTCAGTCCCATTGCCACAGATGTATCAGCTATGCAGTCTGCTTTTACAAAACAGTTGTGAAAGAATGGGTCGTTCTAAAGAGCTCACTGAATTGAAGCGTGGTACTGTAATATGATGTCATTCCTGAAACAAGTCTGTACGTGTAATGTCTTCCCTCCTAGATATTCCAAGATCAACTGTAAGTGTTATTACTGCAAAGTGGAAGCATTTAGGAACCACAGCAGCTCAGCCATAAAGTGGAAGATCACACAAAGTTAGGTGAATTTTGTGCCTAAAAGTCGCCAACACTGCTGACCTCCTCTGCATTAACATCAGCACAAAAACTGTGTGCTGAGCTTCATGACATGGGTTTCACAGCCAAGCAGGTATAATGTGGAGGTGACAAAGTACTTTTGCCTGTATAGTGTATCATACCAGTTATTGTGTGTACTGGAAAACAAAACAGACCATCCAATCAGATCATACAATGTACAATTTGCCAAAGCAGCCTTGGTAAAAAAAAAAAAAAAAACCTGGCTTCATGAAAGACATAAATAACCCCTTCATTCAGAGCCACTTTGGGCATCACTGAAGCAGCAGCTCACAACTATCAGCAACACAAACAGTATTTCAGTTGTATGACTCTTTTGTTTACTAAAATGCTGCTTTGGAGTCACAGCAGACTGTTTCTCTGAGCAGGCAATTACGGACACATGCTTTGACATCCAGTCACAGAACCAGACATTTTCAAATGTGGTGTTATCCTTTGTACTAACAATTCAAACGTGTAAGTTTCATGCCCAGCGAGGCACCAGAAGTGCTCCAAAGATGGCCCGTTCTCATCCATTAGAGCAGGGGTAGGGAACTCCAGGCCTCGAGAGCTGGTGTCCTGCAGGTTTTAGATGTGTCCCTGATCCAGCACACCTGAATCACATATAGAAGTCATTAGCAGGACTCTGGAGAACTTGACTGCAGACTGAGGAGGTAATTCAGTCATTTGAGTCAGGTGTGCTGGATCAGGGACACATCTAAAACCTGCAGGACACCGGCTCTCGAGGCCTGGAGTTCCCTACCCCTGCAGTAGAGCATCAGAGCCCAGAGGACACCATATATATATATATATATATATATATAATATGGAGATGCAGGAGGCACTTCATGATGCAGCATTACTAACACACTAGCCTTTCTCTAGTAAACAGTAAAAATGTGAGTTTCTCCGAGCAGGAGAATGTGAGTTCTGATTTATGTAAATACATTACTGAGTTACAGCAATGTAATCACAATCAAGTCTGAGCCAGCAAATCAAAGATTTCTTTGAAGCATTGTGCTGGCTAAGTTTCCAAAAATGAATAAACATGCTTTTTTGAACGCTGCCATTTTGAGCGTAGGTAGGGTGAAGCCAATTTTAAGCTTGGCAGTGAGCCATCTTCAACTCTGCTTCAGTTCCTGGCAGAGAGCAAACTTCTTGTGTACACATTTGCACCGTCACACTGAATGACTAATGAGTCTCCCTCCTCCATAAATAAACAATGAAAACAAACAGGACGAGCGGCAATTCTAACAACTCCGAAGATCTTACAGTCCACTTACAGCTGGTTCTAAATCATTACACAGAAACCTGTTACAGATTTGGAGGAAGGTTTCAGATCCTTCAGACATATTACAGACCAGGGCCCACATTTATCAAGCACTTCAGAGCTCCGAACTCATTAAGGCAGACTTGGGTCTAAAAATACACAGTTACTTGAGAGTTAGACACAAAGCTTAAGGCGCAGACTGTCAATAAAGAAACATGATGTCTTATATTTTATTCTGTTACCACTGGCAGGATGGAAAACAGCAAACTGAGATTCATTGCTGATGTATGACAGCAAATCAAATTTTAACTAGCAGGCAAAAAATAGTTTTTACACAAAGAAATATCTTAAGGGTTGATTCAAATCTACAACCGCAGACTAACCTGAAAAACAAATTTATATGTAAACCTGTATGCTCTATATCATTGCTCCAAATCCCAATTAATTAGCAATAAAGTAATCTGCACAGTTATTTAATGAACAAACTCATGTACACTCGCTGTACTCTAATGTAAAACCCACCCACACAGTAATATGTTAATTTTTCTTCAATCAGCTAACCCTAGCAGCTCTAATCACCACACATTTCCCCACCTCTTTGCAACAACATGTAAATGTTCTGTACTCTTAGCGTGCATTAAGATGTGCACAGTGCACATCATGTGAGGTGACAAACTATATCTTGTGTGGATGCTAACTGTATAATCAAAATGATATCATGGCTCATCTATCCGCTATTGTGACATTTATGCGGGTTATGTTTCGCCTTCCTTCAAACACACCATGCATTCAATACCCTCAGTAAGGTCCCTCAGACTAGTGGCAGGCAGTAATAAAGCTGTCACACAGGAAGACATCTTGAAGCATTCTCTAAAAGATTTATTTAAAGTGGCAGCTAAATTCAGCCACCTTACACGAGAAGCACAGTTGCATTTATCAGCACCACCAGCAGAGGTCTTACAGTGGAAAACAATGGGTTTCCTCTCATTCTGAGGAGGAGGAGGAATGCCTGCACGCATCAGTTTGTGAATTGCAGCACAAATGTGGGAAGGCTGCATTTATCCTTGAGCAAGTACCGTTGATATTTAAAGTAGACTCTTGACTTCTAGGAGCATTCATTGCTACTGCTGCAGAAACATACTGCAGAGGGCTGACAGCTGATTAGACTGATGGATCAATATGAGGTGCAGCCATTACTACGCTTATGAAGCCCCTGTCTGCTCACTCCACTCTGGCCTCATCTCTCACATAGCCTCCTAACAAAACTGAAAACAGGCTGTGTAGAGCTGATACACCATATGAAAGGAGGGAAAAGATTGATTCCGTTGCACCTAGCCTCTAAAGGTAACATATGGAGCTTTTAATGGCTGCTGGCAATGCAATCCCGATACTGTTTCTCATGAGTACTGTCGCCATGTTCACGAGGGCACATTTCTGCAAAGTGCACTAAATGGCTGGAGGTGGTACTGAATTATGAAGGCTGAACGACAACAATGAACCTAATGTAAACAGAAGGCTTGCAAATGCTTCGTGAAATCTGTATTTACGAGGTATGTTAGCCTTTAAGATGCATACTAATGGAGAGACAGGTAAAACCGTCTGTCATCTATGACTAGCCCTCTCATTAGGAACACAACTTACACAGAATGTCTTCTAATGAGCAAACAAAAAAAATAAAAACACAGGTTACCTTGAATTCAAAAGAACATCCAAAGTGAGAATTTGGGTTAAGGTTATGTCCAGTTATCCAGGCGTGCAAGTCTCTGTATAGCCCAGTGTGAATCACCTGATCGCAAACAGACGGCTCACACTCTAGGATGCAGAAACCCAGCAGGCTTCCAATGCACCAATTTAGATCAAGGGATGCACATTTAGCAGTTTGTTCTCCCCTGGGTTTTGTTTTTTATGTGTTTCACTGTGGCAAATTCCTCCTGTGACAGCTCAGGTGATGTCATTCAGCTTGTGACACAAACATATCAATCACAGCAGTATAGACTATTCAAAGACAGACTTGGCACACAGTTCAAATATTTGTTTAGGCAGGGACAGCTGAGGATCGAGTGTGGGAGGAGTCACTCCCCCACAGTGGAGCAACAAAAGGCACTGTATGCAATCACTGCTACTGTCAGTGCTCATCTCTCTGTCCCACATAAAGTGAACCAAATCCCCTGAAACTCACAGCGCATACTATATAGATGTTGATTTATTTTCAACAAGTTTTAAATCTCTCTACTCTCTGAAGAAGTCGTGACAAACTGGTACTATTTATATCTGTGAGTACCCCATCTAGCAGCAGTGCACTCAAGTCATGATGGGCCTCTCACTAAAATGCCTGCACACAGGCACACAGGAGGACTGATGCGGTTGTAAAAAGGAAAAAGTTGATGTTCAAAAATAACTGTGGAAGCCCTTCACACAGGTTTGATTTTATATAGATGAATGGCTTTTACAAATGCCAGCAACGCAGATGGACTAAAGCGAAAATCAATCTCTCTCTCCTAGAAATGAACAAGCAATTACTAGAGATTAGGTAAGAGTTATTAGTGTACATATCAGGCAGCTATTGGCACTCACTATTACTTTTTTTTTTTGTGAGAGAGAGAGCACTGAAGACTCACACCTGATTACGATGGCATTTGCACCAGACATTTGTGCTGTTGCTGAGTTTAAGAAGTGCAGATGAGTGAACTGTGAAAGGATTAAAAACTTAGAGGAGAACCATAAAGAGAAACAATGTCCTGCTGGCAGCAGACAAAATGTCCAGCCTGAATAAAATGCACCTATGAAAGACCACTGTGGGACTGTAGGGTCTGCAGGGGGACAGCGTATCAAGAGGACCAAAAAAGGGTATTAACAGCAGTAGTGGAGGGATATTATTCCTACTTCTGCTACTAAGTTCAAAACTTGGCACCAGCCAGTACATAGAATACCACTTGGCCTTTTATTTCAACTCTCTGGAAAAGTGTGAAAAGACAATATGGTGCAATATTTTACTTGAATCGTTTTCATGAAGGTTTAACTGTGAAAACAGAGGTTTGGTTCCTCTTTATAAATAACAGCTGAAGAAAAAAAAACAAAAAAAAAAAAACAAAACAAAAAACGGGACAACCGGCTGCCTGCTTGGATTTGGATGAAGACAAATTCAGAGGTTTAATTTATGTGTTTTAGTGCTCCAGAGTCCTCTGTGAACATTTTAACATGGTGCTCCAAGAGCTCACAGCTGTAGAGCATTTGAGCAGAATGATGGCTTCCAACAACTCCCTAATCATCACAGACCATCTGGAAAACAACTGGGCCGTGCACTGTCCACTGGACTGAGGTAGACAGACAAGAGAGGCAGAGAGAGAAAGATAAAGCTGGGGAGAGAAAGTATAAGATTTTTCAGGGCGTGATATCAAAGCTGTAACATTTTAAGAGTGCAAGAGATATCCAGAACAGATCACAGAACTGATAACATGGACACAAGTAAAAGTATTTCATGTGCAAATAAAAGTTGCTTTCCACTTCCTTATTCACTGATCAGCTTGTTTTATTTCCACAGCATCGTACCACAGATTTCTCCACCACAGGCACCCCGGAAAATAGTAGGGAGCTGAGGCTTTATGGAGCTAATCAGGCCTTTCAGAAGCAGCCCATTAGGCTGGAGGATACGGGATTGGAAAGTTTCTAAATTGTCCTTGTGACTTAGACTTCATAACCCTCTGTAACTTACAACTATATAGATTTAAAATAAGGTAAATGGACTAGACTGAAGAGAATGCAGAGGGAGACTGCAGCACATCCCTCGAAAATCAGATCTGAAAAACTATAACACAGCCGGCATACCAAGGTTTCAAAAGTAGACCAAATCATTTGTGGGATAATTGCAGACTGCAGCATGACCTCCATGAAGGCAAATGTCCCTGGATTCAACCTGACACAACATCAGCAAAGGATGGCTCATTGCAGATTAATACAGGGATTAATCAAGTTCAACAGCTCTCTCTGCATCAAATCAAAGACACCGCATAACTAAGAAGCTTTAAGACCAAAGAATTACTGTCGTCTATATGCTCCCCTACTTAACCCAAGGGGTGGGCCTACATTTGCTTAGAATATTCTGTAAGATTTAACCAGATATGGCCCAATTATAGGAACAGTTGTAAAACAAGCACAACATCTGATCGCCAGCAAGACTCGTGCGAACTACAGAGGAATGATGAAAGCATGCCACATTCATCATATGTATAAATACATATAAATCACACCTAGAACGCTGTAGAAGTGTTATGATTCAGTTAAAACTCAGCCCATATTTTTCTAGGTTTTCTGTTTTTTTCCTCATAGGATGAAAAGAGAAGCGATCATTGTGCACACGATTTGTAAACAACACATGCATTACAAAAAGGCTAACTTGGTCTGATGTGGCTTTTCATTGAGAAACTGTCTTAATCAGCACCTGGGGCAGCCACCGACATCAGACGATCTCTTACGCATATGTTCACACGCACAGCATCCAAACACCAAAACAGATACACAACCCCCCCAATAGAAGCCAGATGGTAAAGACCCCACCGACACTTAAAGGCGTGAGAGTAGTGTGAGGAGCTCAAAGCTTGGCTCACTGACTGTCTCCCAGTCAGCACCCAGCCACACAAGCGAGTTATAGAGGTGGAGATCGGGATGATGTACAGCAGACTACTTTCCCTCTTAAATCACATTACACACACAAGTGCTCTGCAAGAGCACCGAGCACAGTGTTAGTGAGTCAGCAGTCACACACATCAGAGCCTCCCCTTGCCAGAAGGATGAGTAAATATTCTCTCAGCACTTTGCAGTTTGAATAAGACATTGTCCCATATGCCATTTGTTAATGTTAGCCATGTGTAATGGCCAACATATCAATATAACCCTGTAAGTGTCAATGTTATAGCTGAAAACTAAAATCTGGATTTTATTTTACTCAAAGTTTACAAGTAACTCAAAACAAAATAAGAATGTGTTTTCATAATATGCCAAGCTCTGAGAGAAATAAACTGCACGTACTGCCCTGCTGCCATTGGCTGCTTCTTTCTGTTATTCATAGATCTCTTCCTGAAAGGGGCGGGCAGAAACACCTTCAAAACCAGAGATACACACCCAAGGCAAAAAAAAAAAAAAAAACCAACAAAAAAAAAAAACTCATAGTTTGTGCTGAAACTTGAAAAATGCATGTGCGACTAACATCAGTTTGTCTTGAAGAGGTAAATTAAGGGACTTTCAAAGATTTTTTACAGGCCGATCCACATGGAAAGCAGTTTTAACATCCATCATTCATCAACACAGACTGACATTCAATCTAAGGTATCAATCAACACTGGCTTTTAGACACACATGACTCTCAAGCTATGCGGTGAGTATAAATAAATAAAATGAAAAAACCCCATGTACACAGCCAATGATCCCTTTCTGCTGGGTCCATATGTCTAACATTTTGTCATGTGTGCTGAGAGGCAGGAAGGTTGAGGAGCCAATGTGCAGACTCTGAAGGCAAAAGTCAACTCAAAACACAGCTTTATTAGCTGGCAATTCACAAAGTTAACAAAGCTACAGCAAAGCAGGTCAGCTGCAAACACACCGGACAAAAGCAGGGAGCGCACAACTAGCAGAGGAGCCAACAACGAGGACGCAACAAAGAACTGAAGAAAACTAAGGGCTTAATAAGTGCGCACACAAGGTAGTTAGGGGAAGTAGAGACAGCTGGAGAGAACAACAAGTGAACAAAATGAGACTAACGAGACAAGGGAAGCAAAAGTGAACATAATGCACACACTACAAGGGACTGGCAAAATAAAACAGGAAATTACTTAAGGAGAGAACATGAACACGGACTTGACAGAACGCAGGTAGACTGAGGGAAACTAAACTACACAGACACATGAATGAACATAACATATGACGTATATGACAACAAAAAACAAAAAACAGGCAAACCAAGAACTCACAGAATAATGAAATAACCAGGAACAAAAGTGAGAATCGCCATCTAGAAAATCTCTGAAAGTAAACCACACTCAGAATGACAAAACATCAAGAAACTGATTTCTATTTTGTAAAGTCGCTAAGCCCAAAACTGAAAACGCTGATCATGAAACATTTTCATAAATTTCTGATGTCAGCCTGGTGAAGACAGTTTGTCCAGATGTACCCCTTTGTTTTAAAACATGACTAAGGAAACACACTCTCTGGATAACAACTTGTGGTTTACATTAAGTGAGCAGTCAATGAGCATAGTCTAATAATGACCATAATCTGCAAAATTAGCTTAATGTTTTATTCAATATGACCTGAAGCTAGTGAGAGCATAAATTCATGAGGAAAGTGTTTCCAGAGGTCACAGAGCAAGGAAGCTGAGAGCCGCTTTCACAGTTATAGACATCATAATAACCACAGGAGCTGCTCTCAGACGGCCCCTTAAAAAGAATGCAAGTTTTTCCATGGCATCACTTTTCAGACCCAAAAGATTCATCCATCTTTTATACTGTCTGTGATAAGGGACTACAACCCAAAGGACAGATGCAAGAATATCATTGTTACATCATCCAAGTTGTTGTATTACCTCACCATTGTGCCATCCCATTTACCAACAACATCTGTGGTGTGATGAGGTTGATTTTTTTTTTTTCTTGTAGTTTTTTCTTGTACATTTGTAGATTTATTTCTCATAAATTTATATCTTTAATCTCAGAAATTCTGGGGTGTGTCTCAGAATATTAACTCCCTTCTTCCAGCTTTGTAATTAATTTTTTTTTTTAAATGCACCGTCTTAATTCTTCACTACTGACAGAGAAATGGCTGAATGGACGTCTTTTTCAGGAGCTTTTCATGTGGATTCCCAGCTTCAAAATTTGTCACCTCAATGTTTGACAGGTGCTCAAATTTCCTACAATATACAAGAAAGAGGTTAGTAAAATTAGAAATGAATTAGATGTAGGTGTGATTGTGGTCATCTGTCATTGTGAGACAGACTGGCAGGTTCTCCTATGTGCATCCTGACTCTCATGCAATGCGTTGTGGAACAGGCTGTGGCTCTAGCATTACAAAGGAAAGGAACTGGCTTTACTTGTTCCCTTTATACTAAATCTCTTGATACACTTGAAGGTGCTATGAGCTAGGACACATAATGTAAGAAAGCCTTCTGCGTGACAGCAAACTGCGTGTGAATGGTAACAGCTTTGCTTTTACAAGTCAGGGTTCAAATAACCTGAAGGTGCTATTAGACAATTAAATATACAACCTTAACTTGCATTTATTTATTTTTAAGTCTAAACACTGGATTTTCTGCCTCCTTCTCACTTTTGCGACTGGATTTTAAAGGTTACATAATCAGGTCTGATATAAGGCTTTGCTCACAGCATGGTTTATTCCCTGGCGAGAAGGGAGTACCTTTAAATGTCTGTCATAACTGTCATTCTCATAGTTAAGGAGGGTTCACAGTGACTCCCATCATTCTTGCACAGAAGGATTAGACCTCAACTCGCAGTTCTTATAATATTCAAGGAAAAAACTACAGACAATGACACCGCAAACCCAGACAGACAGAAATGAAAAATAAAGTGAACTCATTCTTCAATATTTTTTTTATTTACTTTAACTCAGGCCAGTAAAAAAAAGCCCCCCCTTGTTTGAGAGCTGACTTTCTAATCTCTGTCTTCAGATCTAAGATCTAAGATATGCCTGAGTTTACTGAAACTCCAGATATCAGTGTCTGAAGAAGAGGCTTAAAAAGGAAAAAGGCAAAAACACTAGTATAGGCAAACACGTCGACACAATAAAACATTTGTGAACCCATTTGAATTACCAAGACTTCAGCAAGAATTATTTGTAATTAGTGTTCTACTGTATGTTGCAAGTGAGGCACAGGACTGTTTTATTGCCTCAGACTTTAACACCTTGGAGCCAGTAAAGGAGCAATGCATTCAAACTGTATCAGTAAATTTTACTGTCAGGGCAGCAGATCAGGACCTAAAGCTTAAAAGAAGTTGGGAGGTGCAATAAGCAATAAGAAAATTGATGTCTTGCTATAGCACAAGTGACCTTAACCTAATTGGGATGCTGTGGCATGACCTGAAGAGGACTGCTGAATTAAGACATGTCAGAAATACTGATGCACTGAGCCAGTTTTGCGGGAAGAAAAGCTCCAAAATTCCTCCTCATCATTGTGCAAGTCTCATAAGCAGCTACAGGAAATGTCTGATGAAGGTTGCTGCTGTTGGAGTAAGTTCTACTCTCAATTGTAAAAGTTTATTTACTTTTTTTCTAGCCTGCAAGGACATGAAAGCTGTTTGGGTGTTATTACTTCAAGCAGACATGTCTATAACTCTTACTTAGATCATACTGACATTCAGCCTGCTTGCCAGCTTTAAAGGTTATAACATTACTGTTGTGTTCACAGCTTGTTTGTACTCATTGCAACATTACACAAGTACGTAAAAATTAAGCTAAAAAATACGAACAGCTCATCAACTGGGCATCGGACCACCGGAACTGCCACCCCTGACCACAAAGCGCTGAACCTCTACAACCCCTCCCGTGAGTGATGGGCCCAAAGGAGGGCAGACCATGTAGTGCTTTCAGGCTGTGCCCAGTCAGGCTTACTACTAACAGCTGTATCTCAGGGTCAGGGAGACTCAAGGGGCAGACTGACAGACAGATTGTCACAGCATCCGCAGTGACAGTGCAGATGCTATACTGGTCTGTTATAGTAAAGAAACAGCTGGGCGTGAAAGCAGTCGATCTACATTTCTGCCTTCACCTACGGCCAGGACCTCTGAGTAGTGACTGAAAGAATGAGATAGCAGATACAAGTGGAGAAAATGAGCTTCCTCTGAAGCTTGGCTGGACTCTCTCTTAGAGATAGGGTGAAGAGCTCAACCATTCGGGAAGGGCACAGAGTGGAGCTGCTACTCCTTCACAGAGCCAATGGTTGGGAATGCCTTGGTGTCCCCCTGGGATGAGCTGGAGGAGTTGGCTGGGGAGAGGGAGGCCTGGGTGTCTGCCGACACTGCTGATGGATGGATGATTAGATGGATCACATCATCATCATCGTTAGGTTCAAAGTTTTGTCTCTTCAAAAAGAAATTTTATGTAAGTCAGTATGAAAAGTACTGACTTATGTAAAACTAGGGATACACTGATACATTATTATTTAGTTTTGAGGGAAGCTTTGAGGGACAATTACCACAGATGAATATTGGTCTGGGAGCACGCTGATATTTGATACATGAGAACTTGAGCCTTTAAAGCAGAAAAAGCCAACAGCTAAACACAGATCCACTGGGGAGATTTTTGTCATAATTGACTACATTTTAATTGACACGCTTTCGTCTGCTCTGCGTGATGAATTATGCAGCAGCAGAAGTGAACAGTCTAATGAAAATGGTAGTTGCAGAGCAGACTAGTAGAATATGTATATTTTATGTTGCATTTTACATTGATAAGCTCTTGGAAACTGCTAGTTGCCATCTCCGGCAAAATGTCATCAAATGAAACATTAATAACTGGACAGCAATTGAGCAAAACTATAGGGTCACATGTAGGCTGCTTATTACTCAGTCATTAGCCTTCAAAACAAGATAACAGCCATCTCATGGCCCAACCTAGAGCAATTATCACTGACTTCAGCAGTTTACTTTTCCCCCCTCCATTCCCAGACAGAATTAATGAGACAAGAATAGCAAACAAAAACCGGGAACTGACTTCTGCACCTGTCTTTCATAAACATAATTACACTTCCAGCATCTATGAGGCAGCAAACTCGCAAATAGGGTCACCGTTTTACTGCCTGTATTACTACTACATATTAACACCTTTGCTCCAGTCAAAGTGGCTCGTCCTAGATTGTTCTGACACACACTTCTGAAAGGTTTTCACAGGTCAAGAATGCTCATTAGCAAAATGTGACAAAGCACAGTAAAAATTGCCTAAATCATGTGCCCACTTCTTGTTCAGAATGAGGCTTAAGTTAGAATCCGGGATTATGTGCTATGAAGATAAAATGAAAAACACAAATCTGCCAGATGGACCAGTCTCATAAAATACTGTTTCGTCACAAATAATAACAAGCTGAACAGATTTAGGTGACTGTTGGATTTACTCATAGACATGAGGGAGAGAAAATGCCTTAAAAAGAAAAGTAGAAATGCTTGACTTTCCGTGCAGTACTCTGCACAGAGTAATGCATAGTTGTTTTTTTTTTTGCATGCATGCATGCATGCATTTTTTAAAATAGAGCATCTACAACATCCAGGAGTGCACAGAGGTGTATTATCATCTTATAGATGCAGGAGAATAGCTGGATGGAGTTCAGTGTTGTCTGATTTATCCCCAGATTCAACTGCTGTAACAGTGGCCTCAAGCTGCTAACTTAAAAATTTGGTTGAATGCTGCTGATCCATGATGCTCTCCTTAATGAGCCACATAAAATGGGAAGGTGACAGTAATAGGTTTATGGATGCAGTCGCATTTAGCTACCATTAAATTTGACATTTTTATTGTAGCATCTTAACAAAAAGATAGGCACACTGTCACTGGCTGGAGTCCTGCTGAACTTGGAAACAAAACACTCACTGTGCACTGACTGTTTTGACTGCCTGGGAATGAAATTAACAAGTTAACAGCTTGCTGATTTATAGCTCATCAGGATCTCTTGTTACCTGGGTAGCAACATTTCACAAACTGAAAATCCTATTTTTTGCATCAAGCAACCCAGAAGCCACTCCAGAAAAATGGTGAGAGTCTGAGGAGAGCAGTAAGCTATGATTGATTCAATTAACATCTCCAATGACCTTCACTCATTCAAAACTCACAGTGCCACAAACTAATCAAATCTTGGGACGGAGCATGCCTCTAGTCCACACTATCACACCAACAACCTAAAATGCATCCTTCCCAGCACATCTCATCAGAGGACAGTCTGCGTCAGCACAATCTGCTCCTTGATGCTCACACTGTGTAACCTGACGGTAACAGCCAAGTCACACAGTCAGCATGTGAATAAGCCAGATCCTTTGGCATGACTTTTCTTTTATTTTCCTTTTTTATTTTTTTAGCAAAAGAAGCCACATAAATTGATCAATAATTTTGTCTGTTTTTCAAGCAGTGACACTAAACACACCATGTGCACTGCTTGAATATAAAAATCTCTCTCTAAACTGGTGATATTTAAAACAAAATTGATGACAAAGCAATAGTAACCTACTGTAAAACATAAGCACAGCTGTCACCAGGCTAATGGTTCTGGAGAGCTTTCAGAGGCATTTATTGGCAGCTTCACATTAAGCCTCAAAATGCCTCAAGGACTGTCCAAGACAGTTATCACATAAAGCTATCAACAAACCTCTATGTCAAAACATGAGTCACAATGAAATTAGCAGGTATGGTTTTTACACAGCCGTATAACTCGAAGCATAAAAACATCTAAAAGATGTCTTGATCACTAAGCACCGACAAGCTGATCTTGTGCCTTTAAGCTGGCCATACATTTTTATCAGCGCATGCAGCCATCAACACTCGCAGCTCTGACGACATGACTCAAATTCTAAAAGCTCTCGCTAAGTGAAAGCAACAAAAGCAGCACAGCCAGTCCCACGAAACAGGCTGGGAAAATGTGTACTTACTAACAGAGTCCACAGAAGGCAGACGGTGGAAGTGTTGGTCAAATGTTGGTTACACGCATTTCACCTGCTTTAACATAAATACACTCTTTCTTACTTTATAAGCAGGAAAACAAAATATCATATGTCTGGCAATATACTTTTTAAAGGTCTACCATTTGCTACACAATAATATGACATAAATCTCTGTTTTAAATTTGGATCTTACTAAGTATTTGGGGGGGGGGGGGGGGGGGGGGGGGGGGGGGGCTTGCTAACTTTCCAACAATATCTTTATTCCTGGACTCTACTCCAGTAGATTTGCGTAACAGAGTACAAAATAACTTTTCAGTGCTCACAGCCAGACCTGTGTTCCTGAGTTGTCCACATTAGGGATATCCACTCTCTGTGATGTCACACAGAGCCAAGACTGGAAAATACTGTCTCAACCCGAGTGTTGGAGAGCAGCCTGAAACCTGAGCTTTTGGCTCACAGGGATTGAGGTGACCTACTAATCGGAAGGTTGGCGCCAAAGTATCACTGGGCAAGATACTGAACCCCAAGTTGCTTTCAAATGGGTTCATCGGAGTGTGAATGCGTGTGAGCGTCAGATAGAAAGCACTTAGGCACAGAAAAAAGCGCTTGTGTGAACGGACGAATGAGACATGTTGTATAAAGTGCTTAAGTAGAGTAGAAAAGCACTATATAAGAACCAGTCCATTTACCACTCCATTACTTGTGCATGCATTGACCTTATTATTTGAAACTATGACCATGTTTAATATGAGCGCTGTAACAAAAATATATCTGACAAGAAAATAAGTAAAAGCCTAATAAGTCTGCTACAATTATATGCTGCACAAATGTGCTGAAAGGAAGGTCACATTGCTCTCTGTTACTGGATTTTGATTATTGTTTTAGTGTTTTCAAAAGGGGGGAATTGCTCTTGAAGGTCAACACAGGGAGAATCAGTATGCTGAAGCTGTTTCTCTGTGTATTTTACTTGCTTCGCTTCAGTTTAGGACAAGCTCAGTTGAATCAGCCAACCGCATATTTTTGTTTACTCTGACCCTGTTAAAAGTGCTTGTACGCCAGTATCTGAGCTAGAAGTTAAAGTTAACATTCAAAATACTTTTTCCTCACACTTTTGGCTAAAATTAAACCTATGGCTTAAACCAAATGGGATTTTTTTTTTCTTGCAAAAACGCAGATGGCCTGCTTTATGGGGGTGCAAGATGATTAGTTTGCAAGTTGTTTTACAGGCAAAATTACCATGTCATTGGACTGTGCCAAAATCACAGTGATCAACTAATGAATATCTTCCTCAAGTCTGTTTTGCACTGAGAAACTGAGATAAAATACTGGAATATAAAATTACTGCCTTTCAGTCCGACTGCCTGGCAGCCTGCCACATGAAGCTCCTCAAATTCATGAGGAAGTCAAAGGAGAGAGGATTCAATGAGAATAAGAGGGTATAATATCCTAATTTCATAGGGTGTGTATTCTATATCTTCAGTCATTCAGAAGCCTCCTCATACTTTGACAGAGATGCTCATCTGCAACACATCTATAGGTGCTGTGCAATGGAATTTCAATAGAATGTGAAAAATAACATATTTCCACTTATACCCTTGGATTTGGAGGACAGATGATGAATCAGACCCAAATGAATGACAGCACTTGTGATCTCTTTTGATTAGCCGCGTGCATCAGGCTAAGGCGAGGAGAACAAAATGTGAAATATACTGTATTTCAAAGACTATGGCCGACTGCTCATGTAATTCATGCAGAACCTGAGCTTCAAACAGAGAGGGTCACGAACTGAACAAAGTGTTTTAGTGGACACGGAGGATATATCACATTCTCCCCCTGCCCACACAGCCACAAGAAATTAGCATGCCTGGGATATGATATAGGAATAAAATCAATGAAAGGAAACTTTAAATAAGAAGTCATTTACAATTCCTTTAACGCAGCGGACCAGCATGTAGCAATTCAGAAATATTTTCCAGCATCTATTTCAGGACAAGTGTCATTCTGAAATGTGAGGAATCATATAAACCCAAACAGCAAGGATAACTGTCAGAGGAAGAGAACGTATTATACTTTGACTCAACTCTTCAAACAGGCTCAGCTTTGAGAGGGGTAAGTCTGAATAAATAAAAACAGCTTGCAAGAGGAAAGCAACCCCACTGTGCCTGTGTCTGTCTGCTATTTGCACAATGTTCCTGTGTAATCATTAACTTTTCTGATAGGCAACACAAAAAGGGAGTAAAGGTTCCAAATTTATAACCTTTTCATATTGACAAATCTACCACACAGCATGTTTTCAAGAGCAGCAGACTACTGAAAGAGCGTTTCATTCCTTTGAGATGACTTAAGTTAAATTAATTTATGCTTATAATCGAGGTACCTACCATGGTGGTGCGTGCAACAGGGAAGTGTTATGAATTTAGATGACATGTTTGTATGCAGGCTGTGATGGGAGTGTGTCATGCAGAGAAAGGGCAGGAAACTCACTTGATAAAGCACCGTGCTCCCTCAAATGTATATCCCTCCTCCCATCCAGTGGGCAGGTCTGTGAAAGAAGGAAAGATGGACAAATATGAAAACTAGTGGAACAATCATGCAGCAATCAGCCACAACATTAAAAACCACTGAAAGGTGAAGTGAATAACATTGATCATGTCATTGCAATTCAATGCAATGCTCTGCTGGGACATCTTGGGTCCTGACATTCATAAGGACGCAGACCGAGCACACACCACCATGAAAAAGACAAACTCTGATAAGATGTCTTGTGCTGCCAGACTGCAAATACAGGACTGAGCATCTACATGATGCACCAGAACAAGTCTAGTCCACGGAAGCCCCACTCAGCACCCCACACGACCCAAACAATCTGCAGCCAGCATCCTGGTGGCTGACAAAACAGGATGCTCCAGAGGTCCTGAGTGTATGTCCCAACAGGTCAGAGCTGTTTTGGCTGAACATGAGACTTACCAACCCAAAATTAGGCAACTACTAGGGGTGGGGAAAAAACAAAAAAAAAACGATCCAGCATAGTATCGCAATAGTTTGTGTGGCAATACTGTATCAATATAGGGACACCAAATGTCAATATTTTATTAAATACTCTGGGAATACTACAAATAAGAGGGTTAATCTCACGCGCCGGCATCCTGGGAGAAAGTTAGCCGAGCAAACGTACATTAAATAGGCTCGACCAGGGCGCCTGGGTGGCTTAGTGGTGAAGCCGGCGACCACATACATAAGCCGCGGGCGGCGCGGGTTCGCGTCCCGGCCTGTCGCCTGTTTGCCCGCGTGTCTTCCCCTGTATCTTTCCCCCATTTCCTGTCTCTCTCCACTGCTAGCAAAAAGCCGCTGTAGCCAAAAATGCAAAAAAAAATAAGGCTTGACCAAAACTCCATCCACTTAGCTTGACAAAGCTACCTCCTAATTTAGAGCAAGCTAATGGCAACTTCTGGTGACCACATGGCTGCCCAGAGCTGGAGGGTGTTGCACACTCACGACCACTTTTGATCGCAAGGTGATTGCACAGGTTGCCTGATAGGAGGCAACTTTTCTGCAAACAGCTGCAGTCTGACTTGGACTGACTGCAGTCACTCTCAGAGAGATTGTCGAAGGCTTGCAAATAATTGCTGTCTAATTTATGAATGCAGTCAGACTGCCAACATGCTGCCATCAGTCTGAATGAGTTTTTTTTTTTTTTGTCAATATGCACAACTCGAGGGGACTCGACTCAACCCGCTGCCAGCTGGTTATATTCTGGTTTTATTCCTGTAAAACAGAAAGCCTGCTGAACACAAATGGAATCGTTAAATGGGAATTTCTGTCTATGTACACAGCAGCAGATATGCAACATCATTTTCATGCAAAAGTCTAGAAAGTTCCAGTTTATCAAATGTGAGAAGTTTTGAAAACATTGTAAAAATATGTTTTGGCAGAAATCTATAGAGGGCAAAAGAATAAATAAATAAAACTGTTATGTATATAGACTATAAAAGCTCACAACTCTCCCCTTTATGCTCTAACACACTCCCATCAGACAAACACAAACATGCTTCACAGAGGCTAAAACTCAGTCAAAGCTGAGCTTCACATGGGATTCAAACCCATCACACCAGTTTTTTTTTTTTTATTTCATTTACTACATTTAACTGCTTACTTTTTGCCAGAGGATCCCATCACAAGCTTGAGTTTCTAATGCCACAAAAGAGAGCCCAGGAGAAGTTTACTCCCCTCTCTAACCACATGAATTACAGTATGATGAAAGGTTTTTATGGATTTTTTTTGTTTGTTTGTTTGTCCAGTGATACAAAAAAAATATGATGCCTCTGCCAGCTTTATGCATCACTTTTAAGGTTGCAACTAATTATTCTGCTCATTCACAATTTGTAACTTATTTTTCTTGATAAATCAGTTAGTCAATAAACTGACTGAGATAGAAATACATTACGTGGCTTTGCCCAAAAACCACAAAATACCTCAAATAAAAGCACGTCATCACCAATGAAAAGAATAGCGCTAAGTTCCCTGTGAAATTGTCGTGGACATTTTCCAGTTTTTGATACTAATAGAATAGAATCATGAAATAAAAGTATGAATTCATCTTTTATTCAAGAAAAATCATTGGTTGCAGCCATATTCAGAAGAAGCAGCCACTCTAACATGAGTGGGGGATGTTTGAAGTTATAGAAGAGGCTGCTGCTGTATACCGTTGCATCATAATCTCCTCAGCATAATGCACTTCAAGGAGCTCATTTTACCATGTAAAACAGTGTCTTTAAGATTACTTCTGCTTTTTGCGGGATTATTGAAGAAAATGCTCATTGTAAAACATTTAAAGATGGAATTCACAACATCTATAGCCCGGGTCTGCTGCAGTTTTGGTGTCTACCTGTCAAACAGGAGCTCACTGTTAAGTGACAAAACATTTAAGTGCACTAATCTGACCCCCTGTGCAGCCAGCAGAAGGCGTTACGTAGGTTATACAAAGCAAAATAAACAGCTTCCCACATTCATTTTCGTGCTCTGCTTGTTAGTGGGCTAAAGGTCGCCGTTTCACTACTTCTCGAGTAATACTGGCTAATGTCCACTCTTCAACTCCAACTGACTGACCAACCTGAAGGGGAAGCTCCAGAGGAAGCGGCACTTAGCTGGGCAGAGGTGGGCACGAGAGGGCTCACTTTTCACAGCACGAGCGACAAAACCCCACTCATGCGTTAAGAAAAACGGCGTGGATGTCACAGCCTCTCTCTCTCTCACACAGCGTGGGAAGTATCCCCGCTTTTGGATAACACAACAACACACGGCCGGCGAAAACGAAAGGCGTTTAAGACAACAGGAAAAAACAAACTTGGCAGTGACAGCCGTACCTGGAGTTTTCCTGTGCCCGGTTATAACTGCCTCACCACTCACTGGATGCAGCCAGGTTGTACTCTTGCCTTCTTCGCTGTTGAGAGAGACAGAGGTAGAGAGAGAAAAGCATTCATTAATCCAGCGGTGACTTTTGTTCGAATTAGAAACGAGCAGAATGACTTGAAGCGTTTTCCTTTGGAAGGGATATTTACTTAGCGAAGAAGACGCGTCCATCCCGAGTAACACCATAACTCCAGGAAGACGGGAGGCAAGAAATCCACTCGGGTTGTAGCTCCGCCGCCATGTCTGGCAGTACTGTATGACAATCGCGCGGCTCCGCTCTCCCAGGCAGCGCGTACACGGAAACCTTGGCAACGGCGGGTGGCTGAGAGGCGGGCAGGGTGCAGAGCGGGCAGGTAAAGTCCATTCATGTGTATGGGAGAATAATAGCTGGACAGATTTTTTTAAACCTTATTTTATTTTATGGCTGACATGTTAAACGGCTTATTTTACTTGTAGATAAGTTGTTCAGTATTATCTGATTTGTCTTCTTTTGCACTGCTGCGGACATAGCCCCAGTCAAAAAGTCATTAACAAGAAATATTTCCCCACGTTACAGAAAACACATGCTTCTCTTCGACTTTTCAATCCTGCTGGGAATAAACACTCGGCGGCCACTTCATTAGGTACACCGGTTCAGCTGCTCATGGTTGATTGGATATTAACGCAGATATCCAATCAGCCAATCACATGGCGGCAATTCAGTACATTTCGGCATGTGGGCATGGACAAGCCGACCTGCTGGCGTCCAAACTGAGCAGCATCCGAATAGGGAAGGTTGTTGGTGCCAGACAGGCTGGTCTGGGGATTTCAGAAACTGCAGATCCACTACTGTGGTTGTGCGGGAAAATCCCGCACAACCATCTCTGGGGTTTACAGAAAATGGTCCGAAAAAGAGAAAACATGCTCTGCACAACAATGCCTTGTTGTTGCCAGAGGAGACTGGCCTGCTTCGAGCTGCATACCTGGGCTGTAACTATTTGTTGGTGTAATGGTGTAAGGGATATCCTTGGCACACCTTTGGCCCTTTATTACTAACTGAGCATTGTTTAACCGCCACAGCCTACCTGAATATGGCTGCTGACCATGCCCATTTCTTTATGACCATGCAACCAACCCGGTACTAGCAAGGTGTACCTAATGAAGTGTCCTGTGTATATTTTTATTTTGTATCTTTATATTGTTAACATTCTTTAGTTTGTTTGTTTTTTATGTCTGTATGAACTACCTTTGGGACTCTTCATTATTGTTGGAAATATAACTTGTTTCTACCCCTGCAAAAACATTATGATTGTAAATATTAAGTACATTATTCAATTTTGTGCAATTGACTTTTTTCTTCATTTAAAATTGTTGGTGTTCATCAGAAACATTCTTACAATTATCACAGTTACAGTACAGATTTTGCAAAGTGATCGCAGTACAATAAAAAATCAAGCATAGACTGTATTTACACCCTGCCCAGTTTGTGAGATCAGGTTGCAATGTCATAGTACAGATTTAGGTGGGAATGAAGGGACCCATCTCACATATTTATCATACCGATAAAAACATAACCACCAGTGCATGTTAAACTGTCACATGGTGACTGATTTTTGTTTTTTTTTCCTCCATATAAATAAAGGCATTTCTATCACAAACTGATGCAGAAAAGGTCCAAAATTCACCAGAAGGAAATTAAGTGTCTGACATTCAGCATTTCCTTGGGGAGGACCCTAAGACCTTCTGCTTAATCTACCCCCCACCCTCACAACCCCCCACCCCTGTGCTCAAACAAAACCTGTGCCCACGGCTGTGGCTGTAGCTAGCTTTTCCTGTGTACAAAGGCACATTAAGCATGGGGGGCAGGGATGGATTAACCTGCCACTAGGGCCCCAGGACAAAATTGATCTGCTGGACCTCCAAAAGCCTTTTTTTCACATTAGACATTTTTAATCAAAGCTAAAATCCTCTCTCCTCTTTAACCATTTTCAAACAGTGCCCCAGAGTCACACAGGCTAATAGAAAGAGCCACTTTGCGGTTCTTATTATGTTAGACAGTGTTAGACTTTTGTGGTACATATTCCAAAACAAATGACTAATTAAATTAGCTCAAGCCAGATGATACACAGAGAGTTTGGAGTTTTCTGGGGAACTTCCAGCATCCTATGGAAGTTTCCTGCTTCATAAGTAATCTAGACTTGCTCAGGGGGCGCAGACTGGTGTACATACAGAAGTATTCACAGTCTGCTGCAGCACCCACAATTTCAACTCTACCATTACGTTCTTGGCCTCCGCCTTTTGTCATTGTGCCATGAAACTGCAGCATCAGCCTTTCACAAAATACAAAAACATGTCATCCAACACCACTTTGCCAGGCCTGTTGTTGCATTGTCTTCTGGACACATGGGAGGCCACTGTTTTTAAGCAAGCATGTGGTGGTGGTAACGGGAAGTGGACAGATCTACCAACTGCCAGGTCAACCACTTGGAGAGAAACCCTAAAAGGACAAGGAAGCAGAGAGGCACTGATTCCTGGTCAGAAATCAAACACTGAGCTCTTTGTGTTCTATTTACCTGAGGCAGAGTAACACAGTTTTCTGGTAATGTGACATACAAAAGAGCTGCTTGTTTCTCCCCAAGTAGTAGGACAGCGATCCGAAAGAAGACAGAAAATAACAATATTAAAATAAGCTGAGCTTTATTTGCCCTTCTCATCAACTTCACATTGATCTGAGCAGGAGTACATAAGCTGTGTCTTAAAATGCACAACCGAACACAAATCATTCCCCAGCCTCTGCATACAGTCAAAATATTCTTTCAGGAAATAGAAGAGACGGTCTTCGCCAGAAAACAACCAGATACTATATGTCATTTTGGCAAGCGATTATTATGACCTATACTTACATTGTAACGTTAACCATCTTCTAGGGGGTCTGTGAGTAATGCAGATAATCAACAATTTTCTTTCCCTAACTTTGACTCTGTATTTTTGTATTCTAACCCAACCAAATTACAAGGGAAATGAAAGTAAGCAGCTGAAAGCCGGCGCTTTAACTGGAAACAATCCCGTTTCAAAAACTCTTTAATTAGTCATTTCAAACAGAAGGAACAGATTTAAGTGAAGGACTTGCTAGAAAATACGAGTCTTACCTGCCCTTTTCAATCCCTAATCCTTTTCAGCATATCTCTGTATAAGATCCATCAGAGTGAAAATGATAAGATTAGAGCCTGACACCTGCTTAAATGTGCTAGCGTACCCGTGGGATCTGAAAGTGAAGGAGTGCCTGAAAGTGGAGCTTTTCACTTCTCAGTTTTCCAGCAGTCATCTTTTGATCTGTTTAGTGAGCCTATAGGCCTATGTGCTTCCATTCATAACTTACAGAAAATGAAAGCACTATTTCCTGTATATCACACAGCACTCGTTTCAGTGAGGTTTACCGTCAGCTATTTTATTTTTTCATGTAATCCCAAGTTACAGGGTTGATTAAGAACTTGACAGTAGCCTCGGTGTTCTAGTTCCAGTACTGACAGTATTGATATAACCCAAAGTCCAGCACTGCGGGTCATGTAATTCTTCTTTTGGCAGGGGCAGACATTTCTCAACTACCACCCACAGTTGCCTGGGTGAACAATGCTCCGCTGAGCTATAACTTATGGTCCTCACTGAAAGAACCTAATACCATTAACCAAAGTGGGAGTCAGATGAGAGTTGAAACTTGAAAAGGTAGCATTTGTACAGGGCGTGCATATGTGCTTTGTGTGAACGTTTCTTAGCAGCATCTACTGAATTATAGAAAATGAAAATGAATGGGGAACAAGCAAAACAGATCTGCAGCCATTAAGTCATTTGTCAGGCAGTGACATCTCTGGGAGCTTCTGGTCAAGCGCATAACTGACTCAGCAGAAACTTTGCTGAAACATCTTCCTGTAAATGCAACCCTTCTTTATATGCCTATTTGTAAGATTAAAGGGGATTTCGCTGAATAACATAATGCAACCAGGTACCCAAAAACTCAGTTCAACTTACAAAATATGAATTAATTTAAAGAAGACCCGGGCTCTGTAATGCAAAAGTGCAATAAGGAATCATTATCAAGACACGCAGTTTTGTGTCTGGTTAACATTGCACAACATATTCTTGCATAATTGCTCCATGCTCAGCGAGGCGAGGGTTCTCTGCTCAGTGGCACAGGCCAGGCTCGAGGCATCAGAATGTAATTAATGGTTGCACATTATCAAGCAGCTGTTTGAGGGCTTTGTTCTGGTGCCAGCTCAGCAGAAGCCTCGTGCCTGTCTGTGCTAGGTAAGAGGACCCTCCTCTTTAGACTGGAGCCACTCGGCATCTGTGCAGACCTCTCATTTGCTGGAATCACAAGGCTGTGCCGATAGAGCCGCCTTTGAGCCCGAGCACAGCACTTCAACATGGTCACTTTTTTTTTTTTAGTGAGAGATAATTAGTTATTCTTTGACTAAATTAAACAATGCCTACGGGAGCTTCAAGGGGGGTAACGTAGTAATAAGACCCACAAGTAGAGTGTAAAATCAACATATGCCACAATAACTTCCTACTGTACTGCACTCTTTCACCAAATCACTGATGGAAATGAGTCCCAGATGATTCTGTAATGTAAATACCATGTCATCCATGCTTCTCCACTTTCAGCTCAGTACTTTTTCAAATTGGCAGGCGTAGCACACAAACCAGAAAGCTATCAGGGTCGGTCAAATCAGCAGACCAGGTTAACTGGCAACTTTGAAAAAAATGTTATAGCACTTAATACAGCTGTAGCCGCACATATGCAAAAGTGCCAATATGGATGATTGGAAGGAGTCTCTAAGCTTTGAGAGGTTGTGGAAAAAGGACTCTGCTGGGCGGTTTTAGTTCTCACAACTCCACTCTGAATCGTTAAACACACCTCCCTGAATCACTCTTAGTCACAGCCTGACAAAAACCCAACCCACAAATGGCTCTCTGTTCACCAGAGTGATGACCTCACTGGATCCATTGCATTTTTGGGTGCAGTCCAAATGTTTTTTTTTTTCTTCCCAACTTTTATGAGATTTCCACTAGTGATATGTGTCATTAAGAATGAATGAGTGGATAAGCTATTTTGTAATTAGAGGATGCTGCAAGTGGCCTGAGTCAGTTGCAACCAAATGACTGTGTGTGTGTGTGTGTGTATGGGGGGGGGGGGGGGGGGGGGGGGGGGGGGGTCAGTGATTTTTTTTTTTCGTACTGTTTTTATTTTGCTATTTAAAGCGAAACAGACCTGGGCCTGTATTTGATGTAATAGTACTGAAAAGATCAAGTATTTTGCCTTCCAGAACCCTGCACTAGGAACCCCAAGCAGCAAGATTAACAGTGGAACCAGGCGTGCTTCATTCATCTGTGAGAGATGGCCCAGAACTCACGTCTGTTAATATCTAATCCAACATAATCGTCATACTCTTACCTACATGTCGTTCTTACTCATTATTGGTTTAGACAAGGACTTCTGTGTTTAGATAATGAAATTAGCCTCCCTCCCGCAGGCACGCTCTGCTTCATAAACTGCTTTATTAATTGCTATCTGCATTTAGTAAGTGCTACAAAAGGTTACTGTAAAAACTCGTAAGAGGAGTGGGTTCTATATTGATTGCAGATGGTGCCATTACTCAAAAGACCCAGCTGTGTAATTTAAGTAATGGAGCAGATTATTAATTAAGATGAAGGGCTACTTAACATTGATCAGGGATTCAAGCCCCACTTTGCTGTAATGCATAAATAACCTGGCATGGGTGTGATTCCCCAACACACAGTGCTTGTTAAAGCTCATCGCATGTGCTGATATCACAGATTCTGATATGCAGCACCTCCCGGTTTCATCTTCATGAGTGCAAGCCTGTGCCTTCGCCCTGCAGTGTATTTATGCTTCAGTAGCAGCGTATAGATCAGTTCATGGAGAACTACTTCAGGCCAAGCACTGGTATAATGTGAAAGTGCTCTTTCAAAGGCATGATTATCTTGGTGTGGTGGGATGCATGCATGTTAAATAAGTTGATGTACTCTGTTAATTTAGGTGTAGATGTGAAACCGACTGAGAGTTTTTTTTTAGCGTAGAAGCTGACGACATGTACTGTATAACATTGCAACCACAACATCTGTTGGGCTTTGCAATATTCAGGAAATCTCAGCATGCAGTCCTCCCCTGTTGGCACACATATCCTGTGTTTGATGGGAAAGCAGAGCAGTGTGACAAACAGGTCATGAGCATCTTTCCGGGGCAGCAAGGGTCATGTGAGCGACAGTGAGAAAGGCTCAAGGCTCGGAATAACTTTTTAAAGCGGATGGCCAGAACTCCTTCACACTGTTGGACTTTGAGGCAATCACATAAACTGTTTTGTCACTATGCTGTCTAATCCAACGAGAGGATCTGTATAAATCCGTATTTCCTAATGAAAGGAAACGCATAATTAGGTTTGCACGCAAGTACGGATCGTCTTACTGAGAGGAAAAGGTGTGCACCCCCCCCCCCCCCCCCCCCCCCCCCCCCCCCCCCCCCCAAAAAAAAGAAGCACAAAAGTAGGTTTTATTGCTGAATTAGCAAAATGAGACTTATGCTTCAAAGACTACCGGCTTTTCTTTTGTGCAAAAACACATGCGATCCTGCTTTCCAGTTGAAATGAAAGAGAAACCGCCAAAGTACTTAAGTAAAAAATAAATAAATAAATAAAAAATATCAATTAGATATTCCTTAAAAGAACAGCAAAGTGTGATCTGGGCTTTGACATCACAGTACACATATTTATGTATGAACATCTGCTCTGCTCTGGGGCTATTTATGGCCTGAAGTTTTTTAAAATTCAAGGTCATGGAAAAACTGCAATATCCACATGAGCCTTCTTATGATGAAAGTGCTGTCACTGCTTCAGCTGGTTCCCTGTTTGTTTTCCATGAACAGTTGTTTAGATGCATCCCTTTTCCTTTTCGGGGAATTTCTTCACTGGTTTTGCTCTTTGGTCCCACAAGTTACAGTAAATACAGGAAGCTGTTGTGAAATCTTGCATTTCAACAGAAAATTAGTCACTCCTTTTACCCGCAGAGCTCCTTGTGACTGTCTCTGTGAGCTTAAGCGTGCTCTTCCCCATGCAGTTTAAAAAAGAAAATTACTGACTTAAAATACTTTAGCGGAAACCGTAACTGTCACAGAGGTGCTTGATTTTTCACAACCCCGCTGCCTTCACTGAAACAGGGAGAGATCTGAGTGTGAGATGCTTTGCTGTATTTATTTGTTTATATAATGATGCCACACTTGGTAGTAACGTTCTCAGATGGATCTGTCAATGATTGATGAGGTATGCAGTCAGAAGTCACAGCTTTATAGTAGACATCACATTATGTTGACAGGCTGCAGAAGAATTTAATGCTCTCCCACAAATAGGCTCTCTGTGGAGACCTTATAAGGTTTACAACATGCTCACAACCAAAGAAAATCAGGGATTTTCAGTTATTCGGCATTAAAAGGGACTAGTGAAACTCCTACACAATGTTTTAATTTAGTCTGGATGTCAGCCTCAAGAATATATATTTATTGTTGTTTGCGGCTACAGTTTTATTCAATCAGCTCAGTGTTTTTTAGAATGAGATTGTTCTAAGAATATTCTAAGAACATCTAAAAGCTTTGTGAGTGACTCCTATTTTCCTGGTGCACATCATATCTGGTGGTTCATTTACTCTCCTTATGCGGCAGCTTGCTCATGCTGCTGAGTCAGCCTCCTACTCTACACCTGTTCAGGTGTAGTGACTTTAATGTTCTCTTTGGAGGATTGACTGCAGGGCTCCCAGCTACACCTCACACTGTAAAAGAAACATGAATGTTCATAGTTGAGCTAAATGTTCATAGTTGAGCTATGTGGCAAGATGGCCGGTGTCAGCAGCAGTAAAAGAGCAGGGACAGTAAATTGACTACTTGAACTGATGAGTGGGCGTGTTGGGATGTAGGAAATCTGAGCACATTCCCGCCCTTGTCAAGGTTCAGTAAGTTTGAGGTACATCAACAGTTACTGCACATCTCACAGAGACGTAAAGGATTGTTTACGCTTCTTATACTCATCTTAATGAAAAGATATTACAAATACAAGAAAGCTTTTTAATCAAATGCCCCATGATTAAATTGCTTAAATAGCTTTTCATGAGATTCTTCAAAATCCTAAGATTAAATCAAATTGCCACAGAATGCGTCTGTATGAGAATCTAAATTTGTCAGTCTGTTGGAGAGGCATTAGAACGCAGCTGAGCGCTGTGGAGAGGTTGTGTCTGGGCCACTAAACAAGTCCCGTAGTGCTAAGCAACACTGGGTAAGGGCCATCTGTCTCCTATACCAGAACATTCAGGCAAAGCAGGCAGGGAAAGAAAAAGATTTTCATGTGGCAGCTCCTCTAATCAATGGGTATTGATTCCTCACTTATCTAAAATGCAGGCTAACTCATGAGATCTCACACATCTGACCTCCTGCAGGGAGAGGGGAATGAGGGATGCTATCTGGGTAAGCAGGGTGCTGTGTTACAGATGTACTACATTTACATGTACAAAAGAAGAAAAAAAAATTACTTGAACACCAGTAGTGTTTAGGAAACAAACACAAAAGCATCTGAAGTAAGATATACAGCAAGATATGCAGATACAGATCATTGCACTGGAATTGTATAATTAATGCAATGGGGGGCTTGCAATTATTCAGCCAGTGAACCATCAACTTTTACAGGTTGGATGTGGCAAAGCTTGCACGGACAGTTACTCCCCTATCCTTCTTACCGTCCGGCTCTTAACCTCCTCCCGCTGCGGCTCTCACTCTCTTGTTACAGACAGACAATTAATAAGTGCTTTGTCGGCCGAATGGCTCACATTCACCGCAACTGCTGTGCTCAGCAGACAGCTAAAATAAATAAAGAGCAAGCAACCCCTCTAAACTGACAGTCATATGGATAGATGGATTGCAAAGTCACAATGGCGACCTTTGACAATATTCTATTTTTAAAGCCCTTTTGGAATCTCACACCTAGAATAAAATGAATTTTATATGCTAGTTAGAATAGCAGTAAAGGCGGTAGCACAATAAACACTTTTACAAGTGGTAATAAAACAACAGGAACTGCACAAAAAAGCAAGCTCAAGAGCATGCAAATACTCTATAGCTTTTAGATCAAAGAGCTCAATGACAGGAGATTTTACAGAGCAGAGGAGTGTGATGGAGTGGTACCACAGAAAAATCCCTGAGTGTGCTTTTGTGCTCTGAATGTTAAACGTTGACCAGTTTTTCACCTTTTCTATTTCCTGCCTCACATTTATATACGCATCATATCATAATTCCTTTGAGTTTCTAATCCTTGCTATATAAAGAGCTGAATTTAATGAATGGCAGAATTCAAAGGAAGTCTGTGACAAAGAAATATGCATTTGAATTTATTTGGGCACACATGTTTTGGCTATTGCTGTCTTTATGCAACTATGCAATGTATTCACTCTATATCGAAATCTAAAGTTACTCTTTTTTACACAGTATATAGCATACTGCTTATATATATATAAAAAAAAGATTTTCAAATGGTTAACCAAGACTTGGGGTCTTGGGTCAGGGAGGGGAGGGGAGGGGACTGGAGCCTATCCCCTCCCACTGCCATAGTGTAATAAGGTTTGTCTCAGGATAATATTGAAAAATAATTATCAGTTCATTTATTGCATGCATCAATTCATTTTATAAAATACTTTAATTTTGGAGCCGGAGATTATTTGACTTGATTTATATACTGCCACGTAGCTTAATCTATAATAATATAGCATAATTTATTGGTAGCTCTATTATATTAATCAGTAATTTAAAATAAATGTAGTACCACCCCCACACTGCCTTGACATCATGAACAACGAGCCAATGTGACATTTATAACGCTTAGAGACAGGTGATTTTCCAGTAAGGTTAAATCTTTGGCTTTTGGAGTGCAACCCTGTGGTTCTCCAAATACTCAGTGTCAGGCAAAACCAAACATGAGAGGTAAGGGCAAAAGGGCACAAACGGACTTAAACACTGGGTCTCAGGTTTAATTCCCCAGCAGTCAGACCTTTACCACACATCATTTCCATGCTCTCTCCACTGCTCATATTTGATAAAAGCATAAAGTAAAGAAAAAGAAATATATAAAAAATAATGAAATAATATATTCTCAATATTCCTGACCATGCAAGTTCAGTTGCATCACCTCCCGACATGCTAGCTGCCTCAAATCTAGTCTTTTTAATGAGGGTAATGGCTACATAAATAAACAGATTTTTATTGACTCTTAATAAGTCTGCCTTTGACATATAACTTAGATGTTTGTTTTAAGATATCCACAGGCTTTTCTTCCATGATTCATGAGATGTAATATCAACTGTAGGTAGCCTCTGGTGGTGAGAGAAATAGAAACTGAACTGCTCAGTTGTTACTCAATGAGGCTGTTAAAATAAATTATTTATTTGAAATGAGACAGTGTGATTCTGTTCTTTGTGTGGCCTTGTTTAGCCATTCTTTGCCTTCTCTGAGGGTAATCTCAGAGTAAATAATGCACCTTCATAATGGAAAGAGAGAAATTGTTAGGGAAAATGACAGAAAAAGCACAAACTTGCACAGATTTAGAGCAGAAGCGATGGATATAATTACATTTCTGACCACAGTACTATGTACTGACAGTGTACACAAAATGATTGCCCTGATTCCTAATTTGCAGATCATGACTGCTGTGAAATGCAATTAATGGATTCATAATTTATTTAGTGAGCTGTGATGAGCAAGTTCCTGGGAGCTCACTGAAACAGACTGCAGACTGGATAAGCATAAGGTGTGTCTTCAAGGATGTGCAAAGAGAGTGAAAATAAACAGCACATTTAAAGAGTTTATATGTAGCTAGAGTTGTGGTCAAAAGTTTACATACGCTCATCATGGGTATGAATGTCATGGTAATTTGGGGCTTTTAATGATTTCTTCACTTCCAGGGTGAAGCGATTGTGTAGCATACATCTTTAGTGACTTTAAAGAATAAGATTTGGGTGCATGAGCTTGAATTTATTTGGAATTTTCTCTAATCCACACAGGGTCAAAGGTATACATACAGAGTCAAACGTATACAACTAACATTTGGTTAAATATCCCTGAACAAGTTGCATCTTGATCAGATCCTTTTGGTAGCCATCAACAAGCTTCTAGCACAATTCTGGCTGTTTGTTTAACCACTCTTCTTGGCAGAGGTGGTAGAGCTCATTTAAATTAGTTGGTTTCCTGGCACAGACCTGGCTTATAAGCACAGTCCACAAATTTACAATAGGTTGAGAAGGCCATTCCAGCAGCTTTATCTTAGCCTGCTTTATCCATCCCAAAACCAGTTTTGATGTGTGTTTGGGATCATTTCTTGCTGGAACCCCCAGTTGTGTCCAAGATTCAACCAACTAGCTGGTGATTTGAGGTGAAGCTGAAGAATTTGGAGGTAGTCCTCCTCCTTCATTATTCCATTCACTTTGTGCAATGGACCAGTATCACTGGCAGCAAAACAGCCTCAGAGTGTGATGCTACCACCACCATGCTTTACAGTTGGTACAATGTTCTTAGGTTTGAAGCCTCACCTTTACTCCTGCAAACATACCTCTTGTCATTGTGGCCAAATAGGTCAATCTTTCTCTCATCTGACTATAAAACATTTCTCCAGAAGGTATTTGGCTTGTCCATGTGGGCAGCTGCAAATTTCCATCGAGCTTGAAGGTGTCGATTTTGGAGCAGGAGCTTCTTTCTTGCTCGGCACCCTCTCAGTCCATGGCGATATAAAACTTGCTTCACTGTGGACAGTGACACTGGTGTTCCAGCAGTTTTCAGTTTATGGTAGGCTTGAGCCTTGGTGTTTCCTGGGTTGTTCCTGAATATCCTAATCAATTTCCTCTCCTCTGATGGTGACAGTTTGGGTCTTCTTCCAGACCTTAGCAAAGTAGTGACACATCTGCGTAACTTGTACTTACATAGAGTTGTTTGAACTGATGATCCTGGATGCTGCAGTTGTTTAGAAATGTCCCATTAAGCTTATGGAATGGCCCTGACCTCAACCCTATTGGAAGAAAGAATAGTTCAAAGAAATAATTAAAAGTCCAAAATTACCATGACTCTCATACCCATGATGAGTGTATGTAAACATTTGACCACAACTGTACATAAAGGAATAAGATACATTCAATTTGCTGACACATGCTATGTTAAACATGGGAATATGGTCTCTTTGGGGGTGATATAGATGTCAAAACAGTGGGTGGAAAAACTATTGTGTGGAATGAGTGTTATGCAGAGGGCATAACATCTATCTTTGTTTTGTTTTGTTTTGCTTTGCTTTTTCAAAGTGACAGATACCAAGGAAACAGTCTGAAAAATGTGACACAGCAAGATTCCCTGGATGGCTGCCATGTCCCTGCAGGTACAAGAACGCAAGGATTTGGGAAGGAAACAGGACGCGGGTTGGTAATAATTGGGAGTACCCTCTGGAAATCTTGGCTTTGTAGTTAAGCTTTGTTTGAATATGATGCTATTAATGAGGATGTGAGGGAAACACTTGTAAAGCCACAAAGCCGGAATTTATCTCAGCTGTACTAACAGAAATGTTTTCCATGCTGTTCATTTAACCACAACTGGCAGGCAGTGAGTGATCTCATCAAGTGTTGCTGGTGGAAAAAAAATGCAAATAAGACTTCAGTTGAAACGTCCTTCGGGATATTGTGTTCATTTACAACAAAAACCAGATCATATGCTCAAATCCACAGGAAGAGGCCTAAATATGTAAAGCTCAGACTCAAATGTTCTCCAGCCAAATTTTGCTGCCAGATATTTATGCTGTGAGAGGGTCTGATGGGCTGCATAGTGACTCAACTTCCACCCATTCCTGTCTCAGTATAACAAGTGTTTAGGCTGTTTGCCATAAATCTTGTCCCTGACAGATGTTGCCAAGCAACTGATTAATTAGCAGAGCTTCCTGAGTAAGTAACAGTGAAAGCCAGAATGGGAGAGCTCGTTTCAGTCCCAGTGGTCCAAAGAGTCCACCAGCTCTCACTTTAACAGACATAGAGAGCCATTTATTTTATATCCACCAGGAGCCTTTTGAGAGAATACTTGAGTACATAATTTGGGTAAGAGCACCTATTTGCTTTCTTGCCCAGTGTTAAATGAGAAGATGACTACCACTTTCATATTTGTCTGACACCTACAGAGTTAGACACAGCAAATATTGATTAATGTCCAATATTTAAATAGATTAATTCTTAGTGTCTAATTTTTGATGCTGCTGGACAGGTTACTGGACTGGTTTGTTGGTTGGTTGTTTCCTTGTTACCAGTGCAACCTGGCAGTGTCAGATGGACCTAATGTTGGTGTCGAGGGGTATTTGGAGGTATTTTTTAGAGCCATATGAAAAGTACTGTAGTTAATGTTGCTTAAAGTTCTTCCTTCAGGGTTCCCTCCATGTGGTCCTTCAGTGTTATTCATTCTGAAAAGTTCTTGTTTCGGTGTCTCCTTGTTTCAAATGATCGTTTCTCACTTCCTGTTTTATTTTGGTAGTCATTTGTCTCCTGTGCCTTCCATTTAGTGTTGCTTCCTTTGTATCATCATCTTGAATAGTTTCAGCCGTGCCTTGTTCCCTAGTTATGTACACTTCCCCTAATTCCTTTGTGTGTTTATGCCCCCCCCCCCCCCCCCCCCCCCCCCCCCCCCACACACACACACACACAGGTTATTTGCTGACCTCCTCTCGTGTGCTCTGTTTTCTGCAGAAGTTTAGATTTTGCTGTTTATTGTTCCCTCTGTGGACTTCTGCATACATCCCAACTGAAGGTTGGTTTTCAGTTTAACCCCCTGGTTTCTTAGTATTGCATTTGCGTTCTGCTCATTCTCATTCCTTCATGACCGATCATAAATGTACATGTAATAAGCTGTTACACAATGAAAATGCACAAAAAATACACAGATTGCTCATTTTTAATTATCAAAAATGTAATAATTCACAATTACCACTTAACATAACATGTTTGGACACACACATTACTCTAGTGCAAGAATAACATGTAACATGTATAATATACATATATAATTTATTTTTCCCCTTTGTATATAATTCAACAGATGCCTCTTCAAGATAAATCCCAGCAAAAGATGAAAAAGGGGAGAAGAACACAGCAGGCGGCTGGCAGCCATCTTTCCCAGAAATTGTGTGAACCCACTCTCATCTGTGAAGAGAGCAGGATGCCAATGGCAGACCAGCCAGTTCTGGTATTCTCTAGGGAATGCCAGTCGATTTGCATGGTGCTGGGTCGTGAGCACAAGTCCCATTAAGAAGCAGATATTGGTCCTGCAGCTCAGTTGATGCCCTTCTGCAGTCCTGTCCTGTCCTCCTCTCCTCGTGTAATAGCCTACCTCCTGGTATCTCTACCACAGTCTTGAGATTGGGCTTGGAGACACAGCAAATGTTTTAGCAGCTGCACATAAGGACATGCCATCCTGGTTGAGTTGGACTACCTGTGGATCCTGAATGGACTGCTTGTACCATCTCATGCTACCAGTAGAAGAGAACACTGGTCGTTGGCAACTTTTCCTTGAGGGTGGGCAATTGTTTTATTGTGTGCCACAGCGAACCTGAACTGTACTTGTTGTCAACTGTACGTAGATTCAAACACAATTTTCCTGTCTACAGTGTCCAAACATGTTTAGGTGCAGCACCAGGTAAAGTTGCCATGTTCAGTGTGACTCTAAATTTAGGATACTCGTGGTTTAATTGTTAGAATTTTTAAATGTAAATTCTGTTTTGTACGGTGCATCGTGCCACTGCCCGTCTCCTGCTGGAAGTCACCAAAATGCAGCATCCAGGACAAACATCACTGTGCCACAACAATCTGTCACTTCTTAAAGTCATCAAGTGAACAATGTGGTTGCACTAAAATGGAACCAACTGTAAAATGCTTTTTATAGCCCCTAGAGTCTGTGCAGAACTTCATGACAAAGGTACATCTTGAAAGCCTTTTACACTCAATAACCAGACATACAAGCTTATGTGGAAAAGAAATCATGAGTGTTTTTTATATAAACACTCAGAACAGGCTGCATGCTCTGTAAGAATTATATCTCTTATACTGTGATTTTCTTATGAAAGTGTCCTAAATTTGCAGTTTTCCTGTGCAACATTATTATAAGAATTAGTTATGAATCCAGTAAATATATGTTTTATTAAAAGAAATCAAAAGGAGACAATTTCCTGAGTAAACTGTAATGTGAGGCACATTGGGTGCTAAACTAGGTTTCCTATTCCATTGCATTAAGATGAGATATGTATGTAGGCTTTGGCAGTTTGTTGCCTCTGTAGGTGGATGAGGAAGCACGCCATCTTTCTTTCTTTTCTTTTTTTTTCTTTTTTTTGGAATGATGATAGTTGGCTGAGCCATAGCTGAACAGAACATAACTTGTATTTTCTATGCCAGAAATGGCCTGAATCCACAGGGCAATGGGCCACACACATACATGCGCACAAACACACGAAGACAGATGCTCAAATACTTAATTGACTAACCTCAAACATTATCAGTTCTTCCATGCGGTAGAGTCAAAGCTGTCTAATAGAGGAGGAGGGTCATATTTTGATGCCCAACTCCATTTAGGTTAATAAGAGTACTGTAATTATCTGGGAGGATGGAGAAGGTATATGAACCATGATAGAAAGCTAAATGGTTCAATTTTCCCAGTCATGTGAATGCCTTTTCCCCACATCACTCTTGGCAGTCAGAGAGGCTAAAAGACACAGATTAATCTCCCATGGCTATTATGGTCCCAGAAAATGGATGGGGAAAGCACACTGAGACAGAAAGGGGATATGTAATTTGCTGGGGATCACTGCACGTTGGCTGAAACCGGCTATAATTAAAATAGCAGTCAGCAAAAGTTTGACAATCGTGCTATAATTTGTAATGGGGTAATTAAATTAACACTTCATAGAGCTGCTTTTTAATTATATTGTAGCCATACTCTTCTGCATAGGACATACATACTGTGCTAATTATATTTACTTCAGTCTAAGTGGCTTAAGTCTTTTGACAAATTGCAAAGTAATGTATAATACAAAAACCATTTAAATAAAGAGTTCGTTCTAAGCAGATTTTAAAGAGTTCAGAGCAGGCGAAAAGAGAACCTTGTGGCATCATCTGAACTCTGCAGTAAAACACCAGAGACGTTCTACAGGCTTTGATAATACCCTGCCTCTGTGTCTGTGTTGATAATACCTCTGTGTCTGTGTCTATAGAACTCATAATTCCTGTTCTGTCAGACTGGCTCTCAGTAACTATTATTTGTCTTTAGTGGCATGAGCTGGATTTGGCAGACCTGTCACTGCATGCAGTCTTGCATACTGTATGCAAGTATCAAAATTACACATTCCTTAGGACGGCTCTAGATCTGTATCATTGTCTTGATCCTGAGCTGAATAACAAATGAACATCTTTGCTGCCTTCAGCTTTAACGTGCTGATTTCCCTGGGCTGGAATTTCTCCTAATAACCAATCGGCTGCCTCGCTCATCACAGCAGCACCGTCAGAGAATGAAAACTCTGATGCCTCAACAATATGCGTGCTGCTGGATGGAGTTTTTTTCTCCAACAGATGGCCATTTGCTCAGGGCTATAACAGTATCACTGGAATGAAATAGCAGGAATACTAAGCAGCTTTGAATTGTGATTCATTTTCTGTTAACAGGAGATTCCACAACCAACAAAATCTTTTTTTAGATATTTACAATTTAAGATATATGTAGTTGTCAGTTAATTGTTCTGTTTTCCACTTTTTGCTTGTTGTGTTATAAGCAGAGATTTTTGTTTTGTTTTGTTAGCAGTAGAAATAATTTTCTGGTCATCACAAGTCATGCTCCTCAGTCTGCTGAGTTGCCATGTTTAGTTTTCCTGTGCACCTGTGGGGTTTTTTTTTTAATGTGCTCATCTGTTATTTTTGGCAAACCAACTACCTCTGTTACTTCATATCTAGATTCTGGCTGTTTTGACTCCCATTATTTCCTTCCTCAGTTGCACAGTTAGTTTTTTTCTTTCATATTACAAGACAATTGAACTTCAGTCTAAGTGGCTGTTAAGTATTTTCATAAATCTATTTAAATTAAAGCAGAGATGACTCTTTTAAGTGTATATTATTTTATTTGTAGTCTTTACTAGATGATATGTTAAAAACATACTTCAGTGTGTTCTAGCGCCCCCCCCCCCAATTCATCTGCCTAGTCACATTTCAAAAAAGTGCACATGTTTCAGCTTTTCTCATCTTGAACATCTCCCACAGGTGTGGCTGTAACTCTGCCTTGCCACACTCTTGTACTTAAGCCTTGGGTTGGTATCAAACCATGATCTGTGTGTGTGTGTGTGTGTTTCACACACACATAGAGAAGCACACATATGGACTGCTAATCTTTTATTCACCATTATCAACTCTCCAGAATGCACAGATGCACACAAGCAGAGACACAAAACCTGACGGCTACGTACACAAGCACAGTGTGCTCCCAAGTGAGCCCAGCTAACAGACTGTGGAGAGGGAGATGCAGTGATGCAGAGACAGGGGCCATGCACAGGGCCTCAAGTTCGCTGCCTGGGAATTATCACATCAAACTTGTATGCCCAATGGTTCTGACAAGCCCAAGGCCAAACCATTAAAGCCTGGCGTAGACAGAAATTACTTTGCAGGGCTATGACTAGGCAATGACTGTTGTTGTGCACCAGTGATTCACACCAGCCAATGGGAGTCAGATTTACACAGACAACCAGGAAGGAAGTTCTTGTCAAGTCAACACAGAATCAGTGGATATGTTCACTTCATTGACATGCATAGATCAGTTTCATGATGTATTCACACTTTCATCCACCGTGGCATTTTTGAGAATGTGGACTTTGTTCCACGAAACGAATACTGCTGAAATCAGTGTCTTGTTCCATCGGCATATATTTGCATGATGTATTCATACAGCAGCTTGGTGCGCCCTGTAGCACTTGTAGCAGACACTGGAGATACCAGTGCTTCAAATTATCGTCCTGCTGGAGGAAATTGTTAGGAAGAAGCCATTTGGGCCAGATCAAAGGTGAAGTGTGAAGAACACATTTACTGTATCTCAAGGCCACACAGTTGCACAGTTTTACAGAGGAAACATCGCTTAATTTGGTAGCATCATTCATTTCCTGTTTTATTCAAAATTTGGGAGCAATCAGACTTAATGAACAGGAGAGTGAGCAAAGATGCTACAAGGCAAAGTGGTGCTTTAAGAAAAATATGTTCACCATCTTAGATTAAAATGCTTGTACACTGCTAGAATTTGTGAATTAACAGTAAACGTGAAGTACAGCTCGGTATAATGGAAATATCATCAATTTAATAAACAAACGCAGCAGACGAGTTAAAGTTTTGATTTCCCATTCACTCACTGCCATGACCTTTCAGCTGATGGACGTGGTGGATCAATTACCTGCCTGACAGGTAACTGTAAATAAATGCTGTCATTAGTTAAATATCACCCATGGCCATGCCCTTAATAATACATGACTTTAAGAATTTATTCAATTTACATGGGTGAATTCCAAAAAACATGAAGTTCTCATGAAGGGATAAATAAGCTAGAGAGACAAAAAAAAAAAAAAAAAAAAACCTTTGTTCATCCTAGGCTGTAAACATGTTTATTTCTATTCCAAAGATGGCCACTTTAACATAGGAGTCTATGGGGATTGAAGGATTGATCTGCTTTTGGAGTCAGCTCAGAAATTGCAGTTTTTGGCACTTTGTGTTGGCTGCATCTTTTAAGCCAGGAGGGCGCTGCTTAGTTCTAAATTTGCCCAAGTACATTAAAATCAATTGTGGAACTGTCTAACCTGCATTAATACATTTTTGAGAAGTCTCAGGCTATAATGTGTTTTTGTGAAACTGTCCCTAGGCAGTAACATGAAGGCAAAGAGCTCTTCTTTTACATAAGGTATTATCAAAGCCCTTCTGTAAAAGGGATGATAGGGTGACCAGATCCTAACATCCTAAATGTGTATACACACAAATCCTGCAGGTTACAAGTCTGGCATTAATCATGTGAAGCTGGGATAACTATCTCATTCAGTCCCACATAAATGGGGAGAAATAGTCACTCAGTTCAATTCAATTCATATAGCGCCAATTTACAACAACATATTGTAAAGTGAAGACCCTACAATATTAGAAAGTAGTCCCTGGCAGAACCAGGCTCAGGGAGGCGCAGCCATCTGCTGTGACTGGTTGGGGGTGAGGGGAAAGAGAACAGAGCAGAAACAGACAGGACAAAAGAAAAACTATAGGAGAGAGAGCCAGAGTTTAATAATTACTAATGATTAAGTGCAGGAAGTGAAAAGAGTGAGTGAAGAAGAAACACTGAGTGTATCATGGGAAGCCCCCAGCAGTTTAGGCCTATTGCAGTGTAACCAAGGGAGGGTTCAGGGTCACCTGATCCACCCCTAACTATAAGCTTTATCAAAAATGAAAGTTTTAAGCCTAATCTTAAAAATAGAGAGGGTGTCTAGATCCCGAATCCAAACTGGGAGCTGGTTCCACAGAAGAGCGGCCTGATAGCTGAAGGCTCTGCCTCCGATTCTACTTTTGAAAACTCTAGGAACCACAAGTAAGCCTGAGAGCAGAGCGCTCTGTTAGGATAATAAGGTACTATGAGGTCTTTAAGATGACGGGGCCTGATTATTCAAGGCCTCGTATGTGAGGAGAAGGATTTTAAATTCGATTCTGAATTCAACAGGGAGCCAATGAAGAGAAGCTAATGAAGAGAGAAATATCCTCTCTCTTTCTAGTCAGGACTCTCGCTGAAGCATTCTGGATCAACTGAAGGCTTTTCAGGGAGCTTTTAGAGCATCCTGATAATAATGAATTACAATATGCCCAGCCTAGAAGATTTTTTTTGAAGCGCTGTCTAAATAAACATTAATTCCAGTGGTCACCAGGATATAGCACACTACTTGTGAAAAATCACCAGTCAGATAGTTTGCTGCCAGCCTATAAAGAGTGCTGGAGATTACAGTTAGGCCTATGCAACCCTCTTTTCTGTTGCAGAATTGCCACATATTCAGGTGCAAAACCTTTCTTATATTGTCGGTGCTACCAGTGAGATGCCTGGCACTATGAGTGGAAGAAAGACACAGGGTGAATGATCTTCCTGCTGTAAGCTGTATGCATTTATGATCTCCGGGGTTTTTTTTTTCCACACTTGCCCTCATAACTAGACTGTCTTGTCACTATGGCAACAGCTTTGTGTACTAGCCCAGAAACCCGCTGAAAAACTGAGACTATCACTCTCTCTCTTTTTTTTTTTTTAACACTGCTATTTTTCCAAATAGCTATACTACAGAGACTCAAAGAGCATCCATATCTGAGGTAGGCTTTTATTTATGACATCGGGTTTTCAGGAAACAGCTCTGCCTGAAACCTTTCAACCTCAAATCAATACACGGCATCTAAGCTAGCTAATTCTCTCTCCCCTCCTCTGTGTTTTTTTCTAGCTAGTGTGGTAAAGTCTGTGTGAGAAAATACTTTTTTTTTTATGCACATCTTATATAGGATTGGCAAGGTTTCCTGGGCAGTTGTTAATAAAAGGGGGATCTGTTTGTAAAGTTAATGTAAGTGCATGAAACGTTAATAGCGATGATCGCAGCACTGGTTCCACTGTGCTGCTCTCATCGTGGTGACAGATGCAGTCGGAGACCAGCCCCACTGCAGGGCTGAGGCATCCGTCTGAAATGCGGAGGGCTGCAGAACAGAGAGATGAAAGCTGTGGAGGGAAAGAGACACACAAAGTCAGAGAAAGTCACAGACACTTTTGTCTCACTGACTGAGGGGAATGACAGCGAGAGGAGAGGGACCAAAATGAGAAAGTTACACAGAGATGTACCCTTAGTATTTGATGGAGGAGATCCAGGCAGGAGATGGGAGGTGGGGGGCGGCACGGAGGATGAGAGGATGGGAGAACTTTGTCTAGAGCAAACACCCTGGCTTCTCTTTTATTCTCTCTCATGCTGAGTTTGAGAAAGCAGTATTTTAACAGCGAGCTGAGGTAAATGCTGAGATGCATCTCGGGGTTGACATTTCCACTCACCACTTCCTGTATATTTTTAGAGAGCAAGTGATGCTTTGTGTCTCTGAAACAAGAAGCTTTAAAATATCTAATAGATGACAACATAAAGAATATTCTCAGCTGTCTTAAATGGGCCTAAATTTAACACTTCCTTTTTTTATCGCGTATTACGCTGGACGTGAAGTGTTGCAGAAAATCACGAGCGCGCGCGCACACACACACACACACACACACACACACATATATATATATATACAACACAACCTTCCTGTGTATCTGTGCACAGGGATAAATGAAGAGAAGCAAGCACCCGTCTTCAAGGAGAGCTGAAATCCAGCAACTCTACCTAGACTATGCTGCAGGGCAGGAAACTTTGCCTGCCAGTGCACTGCTAATGTTCATCCACAAGGAGCAGAAGGAACTCACAGCAAATGAAGACACTGCAGAGAGTTTGATTGACAGATTTGAGATAGACGAGACAGGTGAGTAAAGGGAGACTTGAGTACAGTGTCATTCTGCTTGCTGCTCATCATAATGGAAAAAAAGAAAAAAAAAAAGCTCTATTCTTTGGTGTTGTCATGTAATGATGCTAATTTAGTTGTAACAGAAGTTTAGGCCTGAGCTTCAGTGGTGCCTGGCTGGCAAAACGAAAGAAGGAAAGAAAAATAAAATGTAAGGTACATCAGCCTCAGGCTAATGGACCTGGCTAATGGATGTTGTCTAGTGTGCTGTGGGCTAATTCACACCAACACAAACACAAACAGCAAAACAGAGAAGATAAAAAGACTCACAACTAGCCTGTGCCATTAATTCACAGAAGACAGGGCTGTCCAAATTAATCAAATGAATGAACTGCAATTTTGTCTTCCATTAATAATTAAAATGATCTTTCATCACATTGCTTTTAGTTCAGTAAAGTTTAGTTCAGTCATTATCAGTTTATTCTCCTGAAATATTATTAAAGTGCAGAGAAATCAAGATTCAAGACCTTTACGGTTGTTGTGCAAGCACAACAAAATTAAAAACATGGTGTGTAATGTTAAAAATGAGAAACAAATGGTCTTTTCAAGTCTTTTCACACAAGTTAAAAGATAAGTTGCTGCTCTTTATTAAATGTAATAAATCGTGGTAATCATGTCAAATACAGATTTGTGCCATAATTGAGCAGCCCTAACAGAAGACCTCACTTTAACCAAGGTACTCATATTTCTTTTTCTGCATTTTCACAATAACTGCATCATGTATTTCACTCAGCAATCTCAGTTTCTCAAAGAGGGCGTGCAGAGTTTGTTTGTTTTTTTTAAATACATATTAAATCACACCATAGTTGCTGAATTTACTCAAAATGAACCAAAAAGCGCATGGATCCAAACTGCTGAATGTAAAAGCAGGTGCCGCAGGTACGAACCATCAGCAGGGTGGTCAGTAAAATCAACCTTTTTCCACAGTGGACAGTTTGCCAGAGCATGGAGAACACTGATGATGGCGAAACATATTTTGATAATAATGTAGTTAGACATGGCACACAATACACGAATCCTGCATCTAAATGAAATAGAGTTGTTGTTGTTTTTGTTTTTAATGCCCAATTTCTTTCCATTAAGTTCATCTGTTGGACTGACCGTTCAGCTGAATGAGTTTTATTCCCACCTCAGGCTAAAGATAATTACAGTATACTCGTGATATCACAATTCATTACTAGCAGAAACTTCACAGAGGCTACAGCAGGGCTCTGGAGACATCTCTGCTGGTCAGTCCTCCACTGTAATCTAATTTCAAATTTCTAAACAGCAGTTTGATGTACTGTCATGAAATTTTGCACAGCTACTTGTGGCTGCAGGAGGATGACTTATAATAACTTTAGTGATCCCCTAACTGTTTTATCTAGCATGATAGGCACAGGGGTTTATGACAAAATATCTATAATACATCAGCTTTAACTCCACCAGAGACAGAAAAAGAAGGACTTTGGATGTACTAATAAACTAACATGATATAAATGCTAATTTTACCTGTTCTTCTCTTGTTAATAATGAGATTTTAGTCTTCTTTTTCCTCCTCTTCCAGCCAGAGAAAACAGGTCCATGACCTTTGAAGGGTTCCTCAGGTACATAGAATCCAAAGAGTGCTGTGTGTTCAACCAGGCCCATACGTCAGTGTACCAAGACATGGACCAGCCTCTCACCAGTTACTTCATCTCCACATCACACAACACCTACCTGATCGGAGATCAGCTAGTAGGAGAAAGCAGCCTGGAGGCCTATGCTAGGTAGGGAAGCGGTGTTTACATACAGTGTTCTTCATCACTGAGCAGCATTTTAAAACGCCAGCCCCCACTGCCAGAGGGAGTACTGTGAAGATGTTTTGAGGGACAGAAGGTAACATGAGAATGCTTTGAAAAAAAATGACGTCATAAATAGAGTGGATGTTATACAAAGCATGTAAAGGGACAAAAAACAAATCAATATTTGGTGTGTCCAACCTTTGCTTTTAAGTCTCAGTGCCTTCTGTTTCTTCATATCATCCAAGACTGACTATGATGTGGAGATCAGGGCTCTGTGGGGGATATATCAACAGCTCTTGGATTCTTTGTTCCTTGCGCCTCTGTAGATAGTTTTTTGTTTTTGTGTTGTTTTTTATGATTCCTGCTGTATTAATTTCCTGTCTATAAAAGATGGATGTAGCCAATATAATCTAACCCATTGGTTTCTGAATTCTGACTCACCATTTTGGCCTTCACCATGTTTTTTTTTTTTGGCAGCCAGAAGTGATCAGTTTAGATGAGAAGGATAGAGTTATCAGTTAAGACTTGCAAGCTTGGTTAGCAAACTGCATGCATAAACTGAATGGGTGCAATGGACAGACACACGTCTGTTGATTGGTGACCACTGACAGACTAATAAAATACTAGAATTTCACTCACCAAAACTGAAATACAAACTTGACAGATAATGAATTGTTAAAAAAAAATAAATTCATTACAAAGGATCAAGTAGCAGTTGGGTGAGTTGCAGTTTTTGATACCAATGCATGGCTTGTTTTTTTTCCATCCTCGGAGACTGGCCTTTGGCTGTATGTGTGGGATCATGCTGTTGAAGTACTTTGGAGGTAGTCAGATCCCTGCTTGATTGGACTGTGTGATGGATGAGATTATAAACTTTAGTGCTTGACCAATACAGAATTTTTAAGACTGATACTGATATTTGGTGACAGATTTCCCCTATGCGTAGTTATTTTTACAACGATATTATGACAGTGGAGTTTTAAAACAATCTAATTTTGTCACAAAAAAAAAAAAATCCCATATTAGTCATCTACTTGGATCAGCTGATTGCTGCATTTGTGGCCTTCCAAACATGTGTGCCAACAGGGAAGTTGCAGAGTGCCCTCTGATGGAAAAACTATGCAACAACAACACTCATAACATTGTTGAAGGGTGTCTCTTCTTTACTATTTTAATTTTAATTTCTCACTGCTATAAATGCCAATACATATATGTTGGCACATAGTTAATATGAGGCTCTAACAAACCTAAAACCTTTGAACATTAATGTATAGACCTATTCATATGTACAGTTCTGTCAATACTGCTCAAAGTCTTTTTGCAAATTAAGAAATATCATCTGTAAAATCCTATAACAAATAAAAACAATATTAAAAAAAATATAGCGCGCGCGCACACACACACACACACACACACAATAACTGGTTGAAATTAAGCTCTAAATGCTCTTAAACACAATATTATCCTCCCTCTCCAGACCTACATGTTTGTCATTTGGATACTCTTTTTCCCTCTCATTTCATTGACCCACTCCTGTGCTGAGGCAGACAGTGAAATTGCTGTGGTGCCTTTATGGGACAATAGAGGTGATTACAAAAGAGGCTGATGGAAGCAGAAGTGCAGTATTTATGGTTCCAGTGAAAGTGCTGAGTTCCCTGGCCGGCTGGTAGAGTGAACCCTTCAACCCAGCGGCCTGAGAGCTCTGGTTTACTTAGATAATGATGCAATGATCTTGAGAGGAAAGCAAACTGGCAGGAACAGTAAGCTGCTTTATAGAAATCCCACTAGCTCACAGGTGGGAGAGGGAAGAAAATAACATGAGTACATGTATTTGTTGAAGCAAATGTATACTTGTTGCAAGGAATATATCAGAAATGCTTAAGAATTACTGTAGAAGCTGAATAAAGAGCTAGCCTGGCTTTCTCTTTCAGCTTGAAATCTACACTATATTGCCAAAAAGTATTCACTCACCCATCCAACTAATTGCATTCAGGTGTTCCAATCACTTCCATGGCCACAGGTGTATAAACTAAGCACCTAGGATTGCAGACTGCTTCTACAAACATTTGTGAAAGCATGGATCGCTCTAAGGGGTTCAGTGAATTCCAGCCTGGTACTGTGATAGGATGCCACCTGTGCAACAAGCCCAGTCGTGAAACTTCCTCACTACTAATTCCACAGTCAACTGTTAGTGGTATTGTAACAAAGGGGAAGTTTCATGGAATAGGTTTCCATGACTGAGCAGATGCACCCAAGCTTTACATCACCAAGTGGAATGCAAAGTGTTGGATACAGTGGTGTAAAGCACGCTGCCACTGGACTCTAAAGCAGTGGAGACATGTTCTCTGGAGTGAATCATGTTTCTCTGTCTGGCAAGCCAATGGACAAATGGGTTTGGTGATTGCCAGGGGAACAGTACTTGTGTGACTGCATTGTGCCAAGTGTAAAGTTTGGTGGAGGGGGGATTATGGTGTGGGGTTATTTTTCCGGAGTTGGGCTCGGCCCCTTAGTTCCAGTGAAAGGAACTCTTAATGCTTCAGCATACCAAGACATTTTGGACAATTTCATGCTCCCAACTTTGTGGAAACAGTTTGGGGATGGCCCCTTCCTGTTCCAACATGACTGTGCACCAGTGCACAAAAAAGGTCCATGAAGACATGGATGAGGCATTTTGGTGTGGAAGAACTTGACAGGCCTGCACAGACTTCTGACCTCAACCCGATAGAACACCTTTGGGATGAAGACTATGATCCAGGCCTTCTTGTCCAACATCAGTGTCTGACCTCACAAATGCACTCTGGGAAGAATAGTCAAAAATTCCCATAAACACTCCTAAACCTTGTGGAAAACCTTCCCAGAAGAGTTGCAGCTGTTATAGCTGCAAAGGGCGGGTCGACATTATTTCAAAACCTATGGATTAAAAATGGGATGCCACTCAAGTTCATATGCATGTGAAGACAGATGAGCAAATACTTTTGGCAACATAGTGTATGCCACTGACTGTGTAGTGCATGTAAGGTGTGGCCTTGCTGCATTTGTGGCAGCTCTGACTGGCTAACCTTCAGGACTCACCAGAAAGAAATTTATTTCTTTTTTTTCTTCCAGTCCTTTTTTTTTTTTCTTCCTTCATTTTATTCTTTTTTCTGACATATTTAGGAACAGGACTCGTAAAGCCATTTTTTTTTCTCTTTCTTTTTTTTTAGTGTGTGAATTGCCTTTTAATTGACCTTATGTACTGCAGCTTTCATCCAGGAAAAAAACCCTATTTATGCAGTCGTGTTTGTGTATCCATTTAAAGTTTTACCTGGGCATGTTGTAACTAACCCACAGTGCTACAGTGCAGATTACCTGATACTAAAGGTGAGCACAGGTATTTGTGAGGGTATGATGACACCACACCTGGAAAGACTACTTTACTGTCTGCTGTAACTACCAAAGAAAGCAAAAGACTCACAGGTGCTATAAACACTGTATGCAGTAACAGAGCCCTCACATAACAATTACATAATTGAGTGTATAGAATGGGGGAACTGTTGTGACAAAAGAAAAACATAATTGGACTCTAAGATTAAAAATAATGCAACAGGCTGTATTTAAAACTGAAATAACTTCTAGAGAAGCAGCGAGTTAAAATGGCTTTAGAGAACCGTGTGTCATGTGCAATGAAAATATATTATTAGCAAAGTGATTATTTGCCACAGCTTCCTTGTGAAAGGTATCTAACGTTTGTCCTCCACCATCAGAAAGCAATCTTGTATAAACCAAGACACAGACATATAAATATAATGCCTAACACTGTTATTATTGTCACATAAAGAAAAGCACAGGAATGGAAATGTATCAACACCACTGTAGGGAAATAGCAAAGTTTGTGCCTCAAACTTTACTTATAATTTCTCACATGGTGTTTTTTTTTGTTGTTGTTTATGTTGTTTAGCGTGGCCTTGCTGCAGCTCACTCTGCATATATCTCTGTGTGCATGTGTGTGTTTCCATCTGGGACAGTGCTCTGAGGAAAGGCTGTCGCTGTCTGGAGATTGACTGCTGGGATGGGCCAGACATGGAGCCCATAGTTTACCACGGCCACACCCTCACCAGCAAGATACTTTTTAGGGATGTTATCACCACTGTGGGGCAGCACGCCTTTGAGGTAACAGCATGTAGTTTGTTACATGATTACTGATTGTGAGTGGCATACCAGCCAGCTCACTCACTCTTGCCTCTGCAGGCGCCAGGAGTCCCTACTGAGCTGCATTTGCTCTCATTAATAACCTCTCTTGCCTGCAGACTGCCTTTGATTTAGCATTTCAGGCCATTCTCTGTGATGTGTGCGAAACTTAAGACCATACAGAGAGAACAGTCAAGTGCATCCAGGTCACTGCAAGTTGTTTGAAATGGGGGCTAAATTTTGATTTTTCTTTCTGGTGTGGTTATTTATTGACAGGTGTCTGCTTACCCGGTGATTCTGTCTTTGGAAAACCATTGCTCCTGGGAGCAGCAGGAGGTCATGGCCCATTATCTTATCTCTATCCTGGGCGACAACCTGCTGACAGCTCCCTTGGATCGCCCTGCTGCTGAAGACCTCCCAAGTCCACATGTAAGGCTCAGAAGAAGTGAGAGTGTGGCTGTGCGTAAAAAAAAAAAAAAGAAGATGAATTTATGTTTAATAACAGAGCAGCTGTTGCGAGTGGGAATGCGAATGATGGTGTTTGCATGGATAAATCCTCATTGTCTGCCATAGCAAAACAAAACAAGAAGAAAGTTAGACCTTTTCATCGCCACAGAGGGCCTCATTAGTCTCTTTCCGAGGCTTCCTGGGCCCTGCGCTCCACTAGCAGGTAGGGTAAATGGACATCTGCATTTGCAAGCCTCTTTAATCTCGCACAGAGTCACAAATCTAATGTAATGTAGTAGAACAAGTGTCCATCACTTTGAGAACATGGATGCACTTGAGTTGACTTCTCCTTTGAAAGCATCTGTCACAGCTCATTATTAAGTGACCAGCCTGAAAGACAATGAGACTGCTGTATGCTGAATGTGATGAGGAGGATGAAGGTTTCTTTTTTTTTTTTTTTCTCCTTCTTCTGAGTGTGTGCTGTCTCAGAAGAATCTCTTTGGTTCCGCTGACTTCTGCTGCAAAAAATGAGTGTGCTGTATCCTTAGAGCACATATTCCCCATATCGTTTTTATCTTTATGACTTCGGGAGTAGGGGGCTTACATAGGAGCCTCAGCTCTAATGGTTTCATCTTGACTGTTAACCCCTGCAGCTGGGACACCCAGTCAGTTTTCATGTTTTAAAATTATGCAGCTTCACACTCAAGTTACTCTCTAATTATAAAAGTGGAACCAATCTGCAATGTTCAGGGTTTCTCATTACTCCTACAAGTTACATCAAAAGGTTTTAAAGCTGTTTACCCACTTTTCTAAGCCACGGAAAAGATGGAAAAGCCAGTTGTCTTGGCTCTGTTTTTCAATTATCCAGAGTTATTGTGGGATTAGAAATAAGCTACTGTTAATTAACATGTTATTACACTACTTTAGTCTATTTTTACTGTCTGCATGAGGCAAAACTCCCCTCAAGAACTAATTATTCTTTCCTAAAGTGCATCAACATGAGGAAAGCCTCAAATTTAGCTCTGCAGATTATATAATTTTATGGACAAGTGATCAAAATTTCAAAAAGTGAAAGACCAAGTGAAGTTATGAAGGTTGTCATTTTCATACTGTACAGTCTCTTACAGGTTGTTAATGTTGGCATATCTGTAATTAATTGGAATAATTTGCCTGTATGTACTGACACTGACTTGTCATGGTGCTGCCTCCAGACCATAATCACTCACAAAGAGAGCCCTTTAAAGTATTAATAGATCTGGAGTCTGGACGGTAAAATGTAGCAGCAGATTTTCGATTCAGTGATTCGATGCACCTCCTGCTTCTCTTGCTTTTCTTCTTATCTGTTGTAACTGTGTGCATGCACCATATGCCCCGCGTTGGATGTGACTCTTTGAAGGTCAGCATCCTTGCGACAGACCGTAGTGCAGGTGATTTGTGCAAAAAGAGCATTTTGGTGTTTGTGCCTTAAGTTTAAGGATGCAGAAGCAGTTTGACCGATGCAAATATGTGATGGTTTTAAAAGTGCTGTGTCAATGTTCATGTCCTTAATTAGTTTGCATTCATTCATGTGTGACAATGAGGAATGTCAGGACCTGAAGTATAAGATCCTCATCAAGAATAAAAAGATAAAGCATCAGATTAAGGCAGAGGATGCTGCAGAGGAGAGTGCAAATGAGGGTGAGGAGGATGAGGATGAGGAGCAGGAAGAGGAGGAAAAGGAGCATCAAACACGAGCAAAGTTCTGGTCTCCCAGAAAGGAAGGGTCCAAGAAGAAAGTAAGTCAGGGTGTTTTTTGTTTGTTTTTTTTCCTCCCGTCAGCTTAAGATAAAGAAATGATCCCAAAAAGCTTGAAATGGGAAACAGCATTTTGAATGAGGGCAAAAAGGTGAAGCTTTCATCCTGGAACTGTCACTGGAATTTCATTGCTGTTTTTTTTATTTGTCTTCTCTGCCCTAAATGAATTGAGTAGAAGAAGAAGGTGGTGGTAGCTGAGAGTTTGTCTGACCTGGTTATATACACAAAGTCTGTCAAGTTCATCAGTTTTAGTCACTCCAGAGACCATCAGAACTATTATGAGAACACATCTGTGGAAGAGAAGAAGGCTCACAAGCTAGTCAAAGCGTCAGGTAAAGAGTCATTTATTGATCTAAAATCATTAAGCAGGAGAAGCCTGATTTATAGATGCTAAAGTAATAAAGACTTTGCATTAATAATTGTAAATGTTACACAGTATTATTTGGCTGATCCCATCCCAGCAGATTCTCTTAATTTATCATCACACTTTGGCAAAGTGCTCAGTGTACATACTGTAACCACATTTCTCATCCAAGAGTCTTTGGATGGAAAATACAGTTACCAGTATACCAGCTATAAATTTCCAGAACAACAAAGGCATATTGAACATGACATACTGTATACATTATAAGGAAGTAAATTTTAGGGAATAAAGAGCACAAACCCAGAAATGTGACTTGTGCTTTCATTGCTGGGGAAGTGAAAAGAGCCCACAGAGGTTCAGATGAGCAGATAATCAGTTAAAGTGTCAGCATGCTGCTGAGCCGCAGCATACCGGAGAAACAAAGTGATAGAGAGAAATGAAATTTGTTTCCTTCTGAGGAGAAATGACACTTTTTCCACACATACAGCTGCATTATGAGCCGGTTGACTCGGGTATCAGCAACAGTCTCAGCAAATCTAGTTCAAAAACCTTGTAGTTTCGACAGTCTCTGCAGGAGACTGTACAGCTCCTGTATTAAAGATAACGTTCAGGCTGAAGATGTGTGCCATGCCTTTCAGTCCTCAGAATGAGTATAAGTATGCATGGACCAAGTTTTAATCTGTTCAGACATTATCTTTTTTTTTTTTATATATTAAACTAATGTAGCAATTAACTTTGTGTGATGGTATACTGTCATATTTCTCTTATTTGAATAAAAGCAACTCATTAAGGTTGATAAAACCAAAAGCCAGTAACTGGCTTGAACCGTAGTGTAATGAATTTTAATCTTTCTAATGAGAAATAGGGACTATTTCTATAATTTGCTAAAGACAGATCAAGTCCCTGCAGATTAACCTGAGTGGATGATTGCATCATATGGTGCTTGTCTCTCAGTCATGTGGTTCCAAGATCAACAGCTGTGAAGTCTGAATCAGTGGACATTCTGATTCGTGTGTGTGTGTGTGTGTGTGTGTGTGTTACAAGAGACAGCTAACACAGATAGTTGTCACTGAGATGGTGTTTCTCCTGCCTCTCTTTCAGGTTCAGATTTTGTTCAGCACAACCAGAAGTTCCTCAGCAGGATTTATCCAGCGGGCTTCAGGATGTCTTCCTCAAACTATAATCCTGTGGAGTTTTGGAATGTCGGATCGCAGCTCGGTGAGTGGGACGAGCACAAGCGAATACTCACTTGAAATAGGAGACAGAACTCAGATGCACTCTCATTATGCACACATAAGATATTTCAGTCAGACATGAGTGATTTATTATAGCAGCAAAGTAGAGTTAGAGTTAGAGCTCATCACTAATGTGTTAGGTGCAGTGCAGATACTGGGCATAACATCCCCTGGCGCCTACAAGTGGATGCACTGGTGACAATTATGCAGGGCAGCAGTGGCACAGACATTTTAGAGGGGGAGATGGGAGAGTTTGCAGCTTAGAGCTCGAGGTATGTTATGAGGGAATGATAAAAGTCTGTATAATGCCTAAACTAGCTCACAGACCTCACTGCAATTGATACACACACCCACATGTGTATGTATGCATAAACATTCATATACAGTGTTTAATTTAGCAAAATCTGATTGTCAGTTATTTTGTTAAACCTTTTGTGCATGCAGTATTTTCTATTATGCAGTTAGGAAGGCTGCCAGAGTTATGGAAATATTTATAAAGCAGTTAATTAATTAGACCAATCTAATTACAGAAATGAATAAGGCATAAATAATAGATGTATCCTAAACAGTTTAATTTCAGAATAATTACAGACATTAATCAAATAACTAGGTATTTATTGATATTTTAATAGGCAATTAAAAAGATCACATATTAAATAATAATTAGAAAGAGAGGTAATTATTATTCATGAAATAATTAGTGCTTTGCTCTCACCCATGTTTCTTTGACCAGAGCCCTAAAAACAACAATTTAAATGCTTCAAACATTTTTTTTTTTTTTTTACCGTGCCAACAGGAATCAAAAGGTTTTTGACACACAAAACAGTTTCTTTACTTCAGTCCGTTATAAGCTGCTGAAATGGAGAGAACTGCAGTCTGGAAGACCTACTGTCAAACTTCAAAGGGGACAACCTGGCCCAGTGTCCTGTCGATTACCTGTGAAAAGAACATTTCATTCCAATCTACAGCCTGACTGCCTCATCTGTGTTTTCCCTGGAGCGAGTCCTCTCTCGGCCGTTATCATATCTTTTCCAAATTGATTTGCACCCTCGTAAATGCTTTCCCCCCTTTTTTCTTTAAATTACAGCTGGCTTTGGGTCAGAGCTTTTTTTCTCTCCACGATTTTTATTAGTGTTGAGCTTGCCTCCATATAGCTGTTCTCCCAGAGTAACTATGCAGTAGTGCATGATTTACCCTTGAGGTAATCTCTATAAACAGGTTGTTGGCAAAGGACGATATTTGTGGCTGAATAGTCTGAATAGCATTGACCAATCACATCTGAGCAAGCTTTGGTTGCATGCAAGGAAACAGGTCGTGTGGAGCGCAAAATGGAAATTGCATTTGCCAAAATGCAATTTCGAAGCCATCGGTTATTGTCTGGTGATGTTTAAGCTTTTTAAAATTCATCTGCATTCGTAAACAAAAACAGCACCAGCTTCAGGAACCGCTGGCCCAGATATCAGGGAGCTATACCCAAATGCCCCATGACATTGTCCCCAGAGGCTAAGTTGTCAGATCACAAGTGATGCATTTCCAGATTTTGTTATGGTCCCTGTGGTTTCCATTAGTTTCTTAGTCGTTCTTAGTGTTGTTTTTCTTCCACTGCCTTCTCCATTCCTCTGTCTCTGCCATCACTAGTGTTAGCCTTCGTGTCTCGGTTATTAGATTATTAGATTAGATTAGATTAGATTATGTTTTGGTTTTATGGTTTAATACTGGACTTTGTTTTATCAGCTTTTTCAATAAAGTTCACTCTTTGTTTTTCCTTTGAGCATGTGCATCTGCATTGAGGCCTTAAGCTCTGGTTAAAAACATAACAGATTGCCCACGAGGTTAAAGTCACAAGCCTTGTCTGTCTGACACCGCCTTTGCCAGTGTTCCTGTCACTCTGTCTTAACACATATTCTTCATACATCTTTATCAGTCAGCCAGCAGCCAGTCACTGACTCTGACATGTAGCCTCGCTGATCGCTGAGCTGTGCAGATGGTGATCAAAGGTGCAGGAGTCTGCGGAACAAAGCAGTAACCCAGAAGGATCAATTGCTGTTAGATGAGCAGAACATCCGCAGGGTCTCGGCAACACACAGGGAAAGCGCAGAAAGAGAATCTGAAGGATGTGGTGCAACATGGGGGTTCACACAGAATTGTTTCTTTGCATTATTCATATATGTTATTCCATGTTCATCAATGATTTCTCTCCAGCCAGAAAGAGACATCATCTGGCAGTCCATTCACATGCCTGAAATCTGTAGTCATGGGTGATGTGTGCAGTGTGCATGCCAAAACATAGCTGTGCACAGCAGAACAGCCCACTACGCATTCAGTCATTGCACACTTGGTAATTGTGAATGGCTCCCTGATGCAATGAAAGCCATTGTTGCAGAAACATTTCAAGTCATTGTATAATTTAACTCTCTCTCCTGCAGAATGAAAATGAACTTTAGAAAACAGAAGGTATGAAGGGATCATCTCATGCTGGTTGTTTTATTTAACAAGCTTTAGGCATTCGCAATTTGTGTTCCTACAAAACTGCGTTGTGTCTCCTGGTTTCATTCTTCCTTGCAGTGGCTCTCAATTTCCAATCTCCGGGATTGCCTATGGACCTTAACGATGGCCTTTTCCAGGACAATGGGGGTTGTGGCTATGTCCTGAAGCCAGCAGTTCTCATGTCCAGTCAGATGAGCTTTGATCCCAGCAGCAGCCGGCACAACCTTAAGTCAACATCCCTGATGCTCAAGGTACAGCTATGAAGTGCTACACCCTGAATAATGCATTCATGGTGCATTTATGGATTGAGCTGTAATGTTACAGGACTTTCTGTGGGCGAGTGTGCTTTACGTGCATATATATGTGTGCATATCCATCACAATGTAGGGCACTGTGAAGCAGAGCTCATCTTATTCATTGTACTTCTTGCCTGCAGTTAAATACTTTCCAGCCGGATGCTTTGAACCAACAATGATGTAAAACTCCCCAAGAGTTTCTGTTTAATTAGATTATCTCCTTTAGAAAATTAGGAAAAGAGAGACAGGAGTGATCTAATGCAATTAGACCTGGGGTCCAATTAATAAATCATCCCTCTTTCATTATTTTAAGCATCTTGGGGGGCAGTAATAGCAGCATTTGTAATGTACAAAGCCACATGGCAAAAGTGAAAGAAGCTGACAAAAAAAGCACAGTCACATATCTCTTTTTGTGCTCTTAAGGAGAACTGTCACAATTTGATTTTTTTTTTTGAGGGATGTCTGAGGATTTGCACTACAGAAACAGCATGTGGAGCAGTGAGGGATCGCATGAAGCTCACACAGAGAAAGCAGAAGAGGGCACGTCTTACGCTGATATCACTTTCATGATCAACCATAACAGCAAAAAAAAAAAAAAAAAACGAAATATTTAAAGCTTATATCACCTAAACTAAAAGCACAAACATTTTCTAATTTAGTCGAGTAGGTTTGAGAGATGTCTGTGAGATTTCTGTGTTCATCCTAATTCAACCTTTGTGCTGCTCACACTGTACCTCTGAACAAAGCGCACCTTTATTTGCAGAAACACTGGCACTACCAAGTGTACAATACTTACTGGCAAATTCTTCCAGTACCTGATTTTAACGTAAATATACCTTATGACCATATGCCTGCAACTAATGAAATTTCACTCAGTTTCAGCTACACAGAGGGCTACTTTCTATTAAATGCTTATTCACAAAGTTTTGTCAGCAAACAGGATCACATAGCAAACTTTACCTGCTAAACATTAGCATGTTAGCACTAGCATGTGATTCATAAAAGCATGCTAAAGTTAGCATGTAGCACGTATCAGTACAGTCTCGTACCATGATTAGCACGGCTGTTCTGCAGATGCTTAGTCTTGCTTGTGTTGCTTTTTTAATGAATTGGTAAAACAGCAATCTAATAACATCCACGGAGGATGGCAGTGGATAATTCTTGATCAGATATGGGGTCTACAAGAACAGACTCACAAGTTAAACAAATGCACGTCAGACATTGTTTTCTTATAGAATATGCACAATAACACACGGCATGATGCATAAATATGAATGTTGTGTGCTGTGTTTTAAGATGCCCTGGGCTCCACCTTTATTTATTCAGGGAATCTTAACTTGGCCCTCAACTCATTGAATCAGACTCAGGAGTTGCAGACGGTGTTGTACCTTAGGTAGGGGTGTTTGGTATTTCAATCTTTCAACATTAAATTATTCATCTGTTCAGGAAAACAATATTTCCCCTTGAGCTTTCACAAGAGTTTTTAGCATAAAACTGTCAAGTACAAGAAATCTTTATTTAATGTTGACTGCAACCTGCTAGCTATGGCCTCACAAGTAGGGACCATTGTGACTGTGAAGTATCAGAATGCTTGTTGTTTTGTAGCATGGCTTCAGGAGAGGAAAGAGACTGTACTTTTGTTCCGGACACTGTAAAGCTCCATCAGTGCCAAGCGGGGCATGTCGTGATAAGTACATGCAGGTTTGTCTTTGATCAGGGCCAGTGAGGGAAGCTCAGTGTGAGACAAATGCAGATAAGCCTGCCTTTCTCCAGACTACTCTAATTACAGCCCTCCCTTCTCTTGTCTTCGCTTCTCTTTTCTTCTCACTGTTTCTTCTAGTTTTCTACTATTCTCACAAATAATTTATTTAAATTTACTGTCTAATTCTGTGTGTGTCTGTCACCAGGTGATCAGTGGGTCCACCCTACCCCTGCCCAAGAGTGGAAAAGCTCTGGACCCCTTTGTCAGAGTGGAAATTCACGGGATTGCGTCAGATATCTGCAGAAAAAGCACACACACTGTCAAAAACAATTGTAAGTGCCACAACACAAACTGCACATATCGAGATGCAGCAATCTGTTCTCCATTATGTTAGATCTGGCTTTGCTTTGATCAGTACAAGTTGTATTTTATCAGAATTAACTCTGGATCATTGAAACTCAGCTGAAAGTGTTTTATTTCCAATTTTCAAGAAATTAAGAAGGACAGCTATTGTGTACGTATTTGTACGCAGGAGTGAGATGAGGCAAAGAGGGAGAGAACAAGAAAAGAAAGAACCAGACGTAGTAACTCCAGGACTGTGCCTGGTTCTGCACATAAATCATACAGTCATTTAATAAAATAGATAAGGATAACTATTATTTAATGTCTTTTTGGACTGAAACTTAGATGTCACAGAGAAACTTGATATAATTGTTTTAAAACATTTTAAGCAAACCCGATTAACACTCGTCTCTCTTTGCCATCTGTGCGTTTGTTTATTTACTGTGTAGATGGCATCGCTGGTCAGTTCACTCTTTGGGCCGAGGCTGAATGATCTCAGCAGCTTTTAAATTAACTGATAGATGGAGTGCTTGGGATTTTTGTAGCCACTTATCCTCCATGCTACTACTGCCTGTTAGTGAGCTAAAGAGCACTGCAGTGAAAAGTGGTTGGAACTAAATTCCTTACCCATTCCACATTTTTCTGCAACATTAGCTCACTAACTATGAAGGAAACTTTAAATGCTTCTGCAGATTTGAAGTTGAGGTCTTTGTAGGTGACAGCCACTTTATTTTTGGCTTGCACACTTTGCACTGGGTATAGCTGTGCTTATATTTTTAAAGTTAAAGTGATGGCAGGATTGTCAGGAGTGGAGGGACAAAAGTGCAAAAGCTATAGGTGCAGCGATTTATTGAAATGTACAAGCATAAATAGAAATACAGTAAATAAGGCAAAAACAGAGTGTGTACATTTCTAATGAGCTTGAAAATCAATATTTGGCGTGACCACCTTTATTCTTCAACACAGCTTGAACTCTCTCCGGCAGCTTTCTTGTCATTTCTTTAGGTAGTCTTCAGGAATAGCTCTCCAGCCTTCTCAAAGGACATTCAAAGCTCTTCTTTGGATGTTGGCTGCCTTTTCTTCTGTTCTCTGTCGAGATGATATGAGACTGCTTCAATAATACTGAGGCCCAGGCTCTGGGGAGGCCAATCCATGATTTATAGCGTTCCACTGTGTGTTTTTCTATCCAGGTATGCTTTTACTACATTGGCAGTGTGTTTGGGATCATTATCATGCTGAAAAATGAAGCCGTTGCCAGTCAGGTGCTTTCCAGATGGTACTGCACGGTGGATCAAAATCTGATGGTACTTTTCTTTGTTCAGAATTCCATAAATTTTGACAAGATCGTGAACACCAGTGGCTGAAATGCAGCCCCAAACCATACTAGATACACATGAGATGTTTCTTGAAGGCCTGGGTTGAATGCTATACCCGCAAAATGTGCCTTGGTTTCAGAGCACTAAAGATGATGAGCTCAGGCAGAGTGAAATTTAAACTTGAAAACCTCATCGGTGACAGCTTTAAAACAAGTATGTGCAGAAAGACTTTATGCTCCCGCACAGTGTAAAGCAGGAGGTTATTGTTGTCATCCCATCTGTCTGTGAGGTTTAACCACAAGGAGTTGAGCCATGAAATCTGGCATATTGTCACCCTCTAAAAAAATGGCCTAAGTCATTTTTTTCAGGTTTTACAGAAAAGACAAAAAAAAAAAAAAAAAAAGAACCAAACATTGAAAATTTGGTGATTTAGGCAAAAATGAAACTTTTGTTAAAAAAATGACTCAGGCCATTCTTTTAGGATGTGACGATAAGCACTCTTTACTCTTCAAAGATGTACAACACAATATTCAGCTTCTGATTGGCTGAGCATGTTGGTCGGGGATGACTCATGGCCATACATAGTACAGACTATGACTCATCTTTGAGCAATATTAAAGCCATACCCACTGCTCAGCAATATTGTGCAAATGTAAATAATATGGTTGGCTTATGATTATAGTGATGTTAAACATAGTGCATTGATATCAGCAGATCATGCAGTATGGGTGTAGTAATATTCCTGTACACGCATGAGTATAATTTGATGAGGATACCTTGTAAGGATGCATTATATCTGGCTTATTAGATTATATAAATAGAGAGGCCTTCTGTAGTATACATCCTTGTACAAGTGCAGTATGTACTTGCTCTACTTAACAAAAGCATCTTGTTTTTAATATCTACACTTCTGACAACAATTTCACAATAAAGTAAATTTTTGTAACATTACGAGCTGCAAACCCAGCACTGTCATATTATCACCCCATAAAACAGAACTTGTTTACTTGTTACATATCTGCCACTGTACATTAGAATTTATTTGAAGTTGTGTTTTTTGGCCTCCAGGTGAATATAAATCACATACTCCGCCTTTGAAATCTGTTTTTGGTCCTCGCTAACGCATGAGAAAAATATATTTGCAGGCTCCCGAATGCTTTGCTTTGTTCATTAGCTAATCCCTTTCTTTGTCTGTCCTAAGTTTTAACAGTTTGTGTACAGTGGGTATTTAGAGCCTTTTTAAGTCAAACGAGCTGCCTGCTGCTGCCACCAAAAATATGATGAAAGTGGTTAGACGCAACAAAAACCATAAAGTGTAAAGCCAAAATGATGAGATGAAAGTCACTATAAGGCTCCGCATCTATGTAGTCTGGTGATCATTTGCCATCGGTTCATCATTACAGGTCACTTCTTTCACTCACAGGTAGTCATGTGGTCCAGTGTTTGATCCAAAAATATTAATTAGCACCTCTAAATCTAAAAATGTTTACTGCTTCTAATGAAGTGGTTAATTCTGTTACAGCTCTGAGTCCTCACTGGGATACTGACATGGCCTTCAAAATTCGCCTGCCTGAGCTCTGCCTCATTCGCTTCTGTGTCAGAGATCAGACCGGCTTTCTCAGCAGTGAGTTTGTGGGCCAGTACACCCTGCCCTTCAACAGCCTGAAGAAAGGTGAGCCACAAGGGGGGGGTAGGGCAGTACAATGAAGAGCTAAGTTACATGAGGTGACATTGTATTCCATCATTGTATTTCCCCTAAACACGCAGTGTCAGCATTACTGAAAGTTTATCCGTACTTATGGAAATGATCCTGTATAGATATACATACTGTACACTTCTCCTCACTCCTCCAGGCTACAGGTGGGTGCCTCTCCAATCCAAAGACGGATTCAGCCTGGATCCAGCCTCCCTATTTGTCTATATCTGGTATTCCTAAACAACACGTCTCCATATCAGACTTGCTCACATGGCGACACAGACACACACGCGTTGGCAGCAGATAGAGAAGCGAGGCTGATGTAGGAGCAACAGCAGCAACAATGAAAATGTATAAATAAATCAAAAAGAACCATTTCCTAAGATATAAATACCACTTTTATTGTCAGAAAATAGAAGTGCATTTATTTATCTGCTGCCTGCACTGTGTGCTGCAGAAGAAAAGTCCAGAAGGTTCCAGTGGGTCTGAAACAGTCCTACTTCCCTGTGAGAGACCCTACAAAGAATAATATAAATAAGATTCAGGGGTGCATACATAATTTAACCAGATCCAGTTCAGGGAAGTCTATTTCTATCCTTGTTCACCGCTAAATCACTATGAATGAGGCAGAGAAAAGTACAGGTCAGCAGGCCTGTCAAGAGAAGGACAGCATTAAGATAACACGAGGACCTGGCTGAGCCTTGAAAGTGTGCGTGCCTTATTTCTTTTCATCATGTGATTATCTGCCTTTGCGTGCATGTCCAAGCTGTGTTCAAATGTTACTGATGGCTAAGGCAAAGGTTGGCGAGGGTGGGGGGGTGTTAACTCAGTCCCACAGGCCAAAAGGCAGAGTTGTCATCCTGCTCACACACTCTCCCTCACTGGTCAAGGACATGCATTTGACGCAGCCTGAAGACACACACACACACACACACACACACACACTCAGGTAACAAACCGGCCACTCCAAACAGCGCCGCATCACCTCCTCTTTAATCTGTCACATCAACAGTCTCAGCAACATGCAAGTTTACTCAGTCTGCTTTGATTCTCACTAAAAACAAAGTCAAGTAGAAATGAAAGTGCAACAGTGATTAAAAAAAATAAGCTTCTTTCCTTCATCCATCACCAAGGTAGTGTCAGAAAAACTAATAAACAAAAGGCTTTCATTTGGTAAACATTTAGACATAATGAAACGCTAAATGATGTCTCACACAGCAAACAGTCTGCTGTGTCTTTCAGTCTGTTTTTGTAACTTTATCCAAACGCTCTCATCCGCTGGCAGTATTTTTAGCTCTGGAATGAGATTAAGTTTCATCTGATAAATAGACATAACTGGCACGCACTGTTTGGTATACAGTGCATTCTTCCCCTTCACAGGCGTCTCTCTCCAAAATTCTCCAATCGATTCGCTCACTCGGTGTGGTTGCACCCCCTGCTGGCAGCAAGCCTGCAGTGCAGCTCTCTGAGGTCAGATGGCGGAGTTTCCGAGAGGGAACCAGATCTCCTGGTTAAGCAACTTTTCATCCAGTTTAATGTTAACTGCAGCCACAAAAGCCTTCTTGCTCTTCACTGTCACCTCCAGCACCATCCCATACAGCATTGTGACCGAAGTGTACTCCAGCTGTGAACATGGGAATATGACATACTTTAGTTTCCTGCATTCAGAAAGAATTTTATGATATTTCTGCCAAACTTTTCGTGAAAACTCTATGCATTAGACTCTAAATAAGAGGTTGTAAAAGGCTATAAAATGTGTGGAAATCTACTGGTTAGTAGCCAAAGATCACATCGGAGTGCAGCCGCACGGACAGAGCTCACATTATGGTGAAATATGAAAGTATGAGTGAATTTATATAAGTCTGAGGGAGGGCACTTCATCTGAAGAAAAAAATGCTGAAGAAAAACAATTTGTTCCCATTACAATGAACCATATTTGTAACATCTAATACATACATGTCAAAATCCAAATCAAGTGTATGAGGGTGCGCCGTCAGCTGCTGTGAAATTTGTGATTTTGGCTGTACTTATTTTTATTTACTAACTACTTTAGTTTGGAAGTTAAATTTAAAAAAATGTGCATGTAAAAGACACACAGACTTATGGTATTAAGCACTGGCTGATTATTGAAGGATAAATATTCCTAAAGGAATCCAACTGAACACCAAAGGATGTTGTGACTGTGCCTAATCACGGGTAGAGAAGAGGAAGGATGGCATTACCAGTTCGTTGAAGATGGGGTTGACATTATTGCGGACAACCTTTGTCTTCCTCTTGGAGCACTGCCGAGGGTCTGGCCTCAGGTGTGTGACCACATAGGTATCGGGGTTAGAGCCATTTGGATGCTTCTGTTTAGAGCAGAATGGACAGCCTGCTGATGAGCATACACCACAAAGTACATTCAATAATAATAAATGAAACTCACAATGTTCTTAAGGTGTTTTATCAAGACAGAGAGCTTGTAGTTGGCGTAAGTAATGTAAAGCTGGATCTGAGGCCGGTCTTCTGCAACAGATCATCACAGTGCAATTAGATCATAGCAAAGGATTTTCTTATAAATAAACTAACATGCCACACAATCAAATTTCACATTCAAATATTTTTTCCATTTCTTTTTTTTTTTTTTAATTTGCTTTTTTCTTACAATTACCTGCATTTTTTGGTCCTTGGTTTTGTCCTGCATTCGGACCATCCAGAAACAAGCTACAGACAAACTCATTCTGCAGGTGACAGATTTGAGACAGTTTTCAAGTTCAGTTCTAATGAAGGAAAAGAAAAATCGTAAAGAAAAACTAAACCAGGGAAGGAAGAGAAACTTACTCCCCTGCACGGTCCACTGAAGAGCTCTTTTAGATATTTATTCAGCAGAGACATCCTCCTGCCCGGGGTGAATGACATATGGTACCAACTGGGAAACCTTTAATGGAGTAGGAGTGAAGTCATGCATCAAATTATGTAATTACTATGAGAACAAGCCATGTAATGAAATATAATATATGCGAGAAGGATGTATGTTAATTTATTCACTCACTGTGGTAGCGAGGAATCAATAAAGCATTTCTGCAGCTCCTTGTGGATTCGTTCAAACTGTCCAAATGTTTTCTCGCTGGTCAGAAACCCATCATCAATGCTTATTCTTAGGTCATAGAACTGCAAATCAAGCCAATTATTACATTAGGTAGAGACTACAGGAACTGTGTTGAAGCTTCCAGGCAGGTTGACAGTAATAACTGTTATTGTTTTAGTGGCTGAAAGCACCGCGTATATGGAATCGCCTTTATTTCCACCGTCTTTATGTGAATACCTGAATCCTTGATCCTTGCTATTAATTCTACTTCAGGCTGAATGTGACTAAAAGAACAACTCTCTGTGCTTATGTTTGGAAAGACAAGACGCTTCCTTCTGCCTACACGCGCTTGAATCAGGACACGTCTTCGGATCAAAGAGAAGTAAATGCTAACAAAACACTCCTCGCCCGACTGTCGGGAAAGACTTTCTAAGCACAACACTGCTTTCTGACAGGCTGTAAGTGACAGCAAACGCACACTGTCAGCGGAGTACTGAGGGCTATTCCTCTCAGACCAAAATGTGAATTTGCTGTCAGTTCCAGGTGTTTTATTCCAGGTGTTCTATTAGGACCTAACACAAACCTCTGTGGAGCATCAGGTAAAATCTCTTTTGTAATGTGATGTTTTGGTATAAAAGTGCAATAGTGAGCCTAGCGTGCAGCATGCAGTCTTACCACATCTCTTCCCTTGGCAGAGTATCCCAAAATGACCACATCCTGGATGTTGGTGGAGGGAGCGGGAACACTGTCCCGGCGTTGTGTGTCCTTTTTCTTTGGTTGAACCATGTTGTGTGCCAGGAAGTTAATCTTGACTGCAACGCAGTCCATACTCTCCTTGATCTTCCTACATCACACAAATAGCGTAACACAAACACCAGAAATGAAGTGTGAGTTTGTTTATTTTTTTGTGGTAAGATTTGTATAGTTAGGAACTTATTGATGTACTACACATTTAATTACTTTGTGAAGAACGACGTGGCCTCCAGATCGGTATCATGAGGCCTGAGGTTGCTCTGGACGTACTGCAGGTCATTGCTGTCCTTCAGTTCTGGCATTCCAGCGTGTAGCATCTGGAAATTTATGCAGTGGATGAAAATGTGTTTTACTGGATATTTCCTGTTCTAGGATACAGCTAAAAAGGGACTGCAGTGATATGTAGTCTTACCAGCTCCAACAAGCTGAGCATGAGTGCAGAACGCTGTCTGATTATGTTGTAAGCTTCACAGCAGAGCTCCACAAAGCGATGCAAGCGTTGAGGCTTCATCCCTCCACCAGTGATGAAGTGCTTCATCTCAGATGTAAAGATGAAGGGAGATCGGTCCCTGTTATTCAGTGGGAAAAGGTTTTCATTGAATCACATTTCTGCAACACTGCATCTTACTACACATACAATGACACCACTCTTTCCTTCTTCAAAATGCTAAAGTTTTTTTTTTTTTTTTATTGACTTGCCTCTTCAGGCTGGCAAACATCTGTGCATTGCCCATTATCTTGCCAAAGTCAATGTGGAACATGTGTCCACTCGTTTTTAGCATGATGTTGTCGTTGTGGCGGTCACAGATGCCCAGAATGAAGGTAGCCACACACCACCCTGCACACGAGTGGATGAAGTTCATCACAGCCTGCACGTAAACAGAAGGAAAATGTTATACAACGCAAAGACGCAACAATAAAAGTGTATCGTTAAGATTAGGCTCTTCAGGTGGTCCTAACCTTTTCATAGTCTTCCTTAGTCCTGTTAAACATGTGGAACCATTTCTCCAGAGTGTCTTCTCGAAAGCTTCCACTCAGACCCCACTGCTTATGAATCTTCCCCAGGGTCACTGCTTCCGGTACCACTTCCACCAGACCTGACAAGTATAAAATAACAAACTTTGAAAAAAACATGAATTCACAGATTGCTAATGAGCATTCAAAAGCACCAAGAAATCAATCAAACTGACCCTGTTCGTGGCCTGTAGAAAGACACCTGTAGGTGATCATTTGCAGGTCGAGTCCCTCTTGGAGCCACACTCTGTCCATCATACGGACAATCTGAAGTACCAGCATGTCCTGACGTAGGTCATCTCCTGTCTGAACAACAGATTTACATGAGCTTTCCAAGCAAACACTAATGTTCAGAACTTTGTAATAGCTATTTTGTAACTGATTTCATTTGACTTTCCCCAAAACTCAGTGTGGATCAATCAAGTAGCATATTATTACTCACCTTGCAGATAACACTGTAGTTCGTGGCCAGAGGCTCAGTGCAGATGAATGAGATCCCCAGAGGAGCAGCAAAAGAGCTGTAGACCTTACAGTCCTGGAAGTAACATATCAAAGAGTAAACATTTGAAATAACACAGTACTACATGTTTATCAGAAAAATAACGACACATGATGTGCAGGTGTAATGTGCTGGGTAACATTCTTACATCTACATTCACACCATTCACACAGACTGCTGGATCTAGCGGTAGACAACAGCTGATCCCATCTTTGAAGAACTCTTCAATTCTCCACGTAATGGTTTTCAAAACAGTCTGCAGACAAAAGCACAAAGAGAAGGAAAAAAAAAACTAAATTAAATGCATCACTTGTACATTAGCAGTCATAATAGTGGAGGATTACTAGCCAGTGCGTGAATACATGAATAGGAATAGGAGAACTAATTACGGACCTCACGTCGAGTCTTGTCAGCAGCACGAATGGCCCCAGCCACCTGTGCGATCACGTTCATCAGACGGGTTTCACGCTGCAGCTCCTCCCTCAGCACTCGGCCGCAGCAGTACAGCAGGGCAGAATGAACTTTACTGAACCAGCTCTGGTAGTGTTGGTCGTTGCGGGCATCCTCCAGCAGCCTGACAGTATATTCTAGCATGAGTTATCAAGCTTGCTGCAGGAATATTTATTGAATTGCTTATGTCCATGTGGAAAAGCATCATAGAGTTCCCATCTAAATACAGTGACTCGACTAATCCAGCTATCATCTAGAAATAAGGTCAACTGGTGAGTCAAACATCTGAACTGTGAAGAATGTGATGGAGAGCGAAGAATCGCTTTCTTAATATGAATATGAGTACAAGGCGGTTTTCTAAAATTTGCCTTTGTCCCATTTTTAGCGTGCACAAAAAGTTTTGTTCATCTGATTGGATAATTATACAATACTAGCTGATGTCACATTCACGATGGTCTAAAAATAGCAAATCTGGCAAGTTTTCTCCTAGTGAGAGACGAGTGAGCTGGAGATCTATGTTTTCAGTGCCCTCTGATGCTGAGTTTGCAGCTCAGATTGTTTAATCTGGATGCCTCCTCAGATATTTCAGCAGTTATGGTAGAGCTAGCTTTCAATTCATGTCACAGACGGTACGAATGATGTAGTGTCTGTGTGCACAACTCAGTGAACAAAGGGGAAAGAAAATAGCAAGAATGCTCCTGGTTAATGTTTAAAGTTAATATAGCAATAATCATTTTCACCTGAATGAAATGACAACAGTTTTAGTGGTACTGCAAACGCATGTTTATCAGTTTAATGGCAGACTCACCAAAAGAGCTGCTGAGCAATGCGTATGTTCTTAATGGATCTCTCCAAGAGCAGCATCGCCAGGGGTCCATCCAATTTCCACTCATGCTTCAGTGCCTGCAGGACAGGAAGACCCATAAACAACACCTCAAACTACCAAGGACCGTACAAAGTGTGCCACCAGTTATCAAATTTTAAATCTGATCCATTAAACTAGCTCAGCATCGGCTTTTTCTTGTGCCAAAAGCAAGAAGAGGTCTAATTTGGAAGGTTAAAATGTGCATTTGCTCACCTGGACCAGCTGCGGCAGATACATCTCCAGCTCCCCATCAGGTATCTGTTCAAAATAGTGAATTGCTGTCTGCCGTACAGTCTGATCATGAAAACTGGAAGAGATGGATTAACGAGGTTACCAAAACGCTGAGTCATAGTTTCGCTCACAGGTTAATCAGAGGTGGGAAGTAATGAAGTACAAATACTGGGTTACTGTACTTAAGTAGATTTTTTTCAGGTATCTGTACTTTACCTGAGTATTTATTTTTCTGACTACTTTTTACTTTTACTCCCTACATTTTTACACAAGTATCTGTACTTTCTACTTTTTACATTTTCAAAACAGACTCGTTACTTTAGATCTAACACGTCTGGGAGAGGTTTGCGTTTGCGGTCACTGCGCCGTCAAACAAACGATCTGAGCCTAAATGAAGGAACCATAACACATAAGAGACAATCCTACTGGTGTATCCTCCATCCCCTGGGCTTATTGCGTACAAAGAGATTAAAGAGGCAAAACTGTGTAATTTATGTATCATTTATAATCTGGGTTACAATGGGCCCGACCGAGTCCGTGAGCTGTGGTCAGAGTACTTCCAGCACGTACTTTTAAATGTTTCTAAGTGCTCAACAAATATTAATTCACTGAATTTGACATTTTTACAACCTGCTACTTTTATTTTCTTCCTGAGTACCTTTCAGAGCCTGTACTTTTTTACTTTTACTTAAGTAAAGAAGTTGAACCAGTACTTCAACTTTTACCAGAGTATTTTTAACACAAGTGCTTGTACTTCTACTTAAGTACAGAATGTCTGTACTTTTGCCACCTCTGCAGGTTACTGGAACAAGTACCGCAAAGTGAGATCAGTGGGTAAGAGGCTAGGCCATGTTTGGTTTTAACTAACAAAGCTCTTTTCCAACAGTGCAGCTGTTAGACAGTTATATGAAGGGACCTTTTGATGGTAAATAGAGAGGGGGGGGGGGGGGGGGGGGGGGGATTAAAATAACTCACACACTTAATCAACTTACAAATACAACATTTTACCACATATACATTTTTGTATGAACTGATCCTTCTCTCCTGGTTTAACTGTCAGAATGTGTTGAAAAATAAAACAGTAATAGCTTAACCGAGATAAATTAGATGCAATAAACTATAAAACAACTATTTTATGACGTTATCTATTTTTTTCCTCCCTGATCAGCACTGCACAGAGACAGTATCACCATTCCTGTGTGTAAACACTGTACCTGTCACTGAGCAGGAAAAGGGCTTCCTCAGGTAGATAGATTGCCCAGTTATCCAGTACCGTGTAGATTTCTGTCAAGTCTTGAGGCAGCCACTGTGGGGCTCCGCCCAACAGCAGGTGGAGGAAGGTACTTTGTTTGTCGCTGCTGTGACGTTTAGACCACAGGGAAGCTTTCTCGTTCTGTGTGAGACTGGTGAAGGACAGGAATCTGTTACTTCATACAAAACCCTAGAAGCAATCTTGAAAAATTATCAAAGGTTATTTCTGACACATGACTGAACAAACAAGTCATTCTACTCACAAGCAGAGACAGTGCTTCTTAGAAACATACTGCATTTTCTTCTGCAGTTCCTCACAAGGCTGTGTAAACAACATTGACCCAGGGAGTGCAATGGGCCTCTTATACTCCCACTCAGTCTGATCTTGAAACTGAAGCTGGGGGAAAAAGTAGGAGGATGAATAATTGAGGAATGTGGTGTTGTTTGTCTTTTGGTCAGCAGAGGGCAGAACTGTCCGTTAATACTGACCTGAATTATCACACTGGTGGCTTGTCTGTGGCTGTCACACAGGGCAGGGGATGGAGGGAAGGACAGCTCAGCCAAAGTGGACATACTGAGCAAGATGGTGCCTGTTACAAGAGTCCTACACACAGAGAGTATGCACTTATTGCAACCTAATTGATTTCACAGTTTCATACATTCATCAGCCACTTTATAAGCTACACCTGCTCATAAATATCAGTATCTAATTAACCAATCAGTAAGGATGTTCTGAATGCAAAATGTTCACTATGAATGCACTATGTTCCTAGCAAGGTGTACCTAATAAAATGTTCAGAGAGTGTATATAATATTTGAATTTTAAAGCAGTTTCTGTACAGAGAAACATTATAGGTATATAATATGGGTATTATAGAAATGGAAGGTTTAATGAGCACTTACTTATCACTGTAAAGAGGTAGTACAGCCCATGATAAAAGCTCAGGGCTTTTGCCTTTCTTGGAGCCCTTGAGGCGAAAGGTGAGCATAGTCTCATATGGAAGCTGATTTATTGAAATAGCGAACGCTATCCTAAAAATGAAGAACATACAAGTTAATGCAAGTGCCCCCCGCCCCACCAGTCATATTCATTTTCATGTGTTGTTTATTTTTGCAGTCATTGTACAATATTTTACTTTGGACTACAGATCTGCATTAAACCCCCCCCCCCAAAAAAAAAAAAAAAAAACAAGGAAAGAGAATGGAACAAAATTAAATTTAGACTTGTGGGCACAATCTAACTCTTACATGCGGTTGCACTGGATCATGTTTCCTTGTGACAAAGCAGTGCTGATATTTTCACAATCTGCCTCAAAGAGCTTCCGTCCTACGTATGTCAGCTCACAGGAAATAGAGAACGACTCATAGCTAAAAACAAAATAAAAGGAAGAAGACCAAAAATAAAGCAGAGAAAACTCCAGTAACTTTGAACGGTGTGATTAAACTTTATGTTTGGACATGCAGTATTAATGTCTATGCGTGTGCACGCATATATAAATCTATAAAAATACAATAAACACACATACGTGTTTACCCAGATGGGGTATAGTTTGTAGAGAGAAGCGACTTTGAATTGGAGGATGTGACAGTTGTGATCTGCATCATTGATTTGTGAGTTGCACGTTGCCTTCTGCGCTCTGAAGTCTGACTGGAAGTTGTCAAAAAATATCTGCAGCACTTTCTGCAGCGCCAGATGGAGCATGAGCATGGCTAGAGTGCAGATAATAAACATCAGTCTAGACACTCCAAATAATATGTCTCACTTTCAGATAGAATCTTTCTATTGAAATATACATGACACCCAAAATAATCCAAAAAACTTACAGGGGTCCCACACAAAAAACACACAAAGATACCAGTGCAGATACTCACCATTTTCACACTCTGTAATCTCCTCATAACTCTGAAAAACAAACAAAAAAAAAAGAAGCACCTTTAATTGTTGATCTAAGGAGGAATCATCTGCATGTTTTCAAAGGCTCTCTATAAAAATTAGTAGATTGAAGTCACCCTCTTAACAAGGGAAGTGCTCAAAAAGAAGTGTAACAACAGAGTGATTATACTGATGTTTCTATTAAGATATAGCTTTATGTGTGTATGTGATATCCTACCAGAGGTCTTTGATTGATTCTGTTGAGGTTGCCGATGGCATCCTCCAGCTCTTGACATGTGACGCCACACAGAAAGTTGCTGATGTTCCGAACATGGCTCACGATAACTTTGATATTCACCCCAGACTGCAAACCATAACAAGTGAGTGAAGGGCGACTTAGGACACTTGGCTCAAGAGGACGTGTTGAGGTAAAACTCACAATCAAATACTGAGAAAACGAATCCAGTAGTGGCAGTTTCTTACTGACCTTACTGCTGAGGAGCTCTTTTGCCTCTCTACTGTAACTGTTGAGCACACTCTGAAGACTCAACCTGAGAGGAGAAAAAAAAAAACCCACAGTGACATCAAAGTGGTAGGAAAACCAGCTGTCTTTATGTTGACTGCAAACAGACACCATTTTTCCACCAAATAGCTGTCATTGTTACTGAAAGCGTTCCTCAAAGCTGATGGTATGCAGTGCTGCTGGTTGTCTTACTTGCTGGTGTTGAAGACACAGGCAGGAGTCTGGAAGTGGAACACCTGGCATGCAGTACTGCCGTCCACAGCCTTACAGATGGCAACATAGATTGGAATGCACATTTTTGTGGTTATGGTGTAGCTTATATGTGAATGTTTGTCATAAATAACATTGAATGTACAGTTTATATAAAGCATGTAAACTAATCAAAGAACAGTGAAAAGGTATTTTTAGTCTTTTATGCTTTTAAATTTAAGGGTTCACCTTTATTCTGTTTACTTCTTCCTGCTAAATATCACCAGGCATGACGTCATGTTTACACAGAGCAAAGTCAAGAGCTAAGGGTGGAGATTTTTACAGCTGCCATAGCCCTCACGATAACAAACTTGCCAGGGGACAGAGAGAGGTGTGCAATATTTCCAGACAGGAAACAAAGCCAAATGATCTTTACTGTAAGAGGAAACAGAAAAGGAATCTGAACCGACTCACATCTCTGGCCAGTCCACGTTTGATGTTGTTGACATGCACCAGTCGCACGGGGACTTCCAGGTTAAGCTTGTAGTAGATCTGAATTGTCTCGTGCATACCCAGCAGTTCTTCACTAAAGACGGAAATGAAAGTGTGCACGGGGCACGTTACGCCGGATTAAACAATACAGGTTTAAGAGGACGTCGTGAACTTCTGCAATAAAAACAGGGATAAACTTACTTCTTGAAATACTCCTCAGAGTTACACAGTTTTAAAACATAATGCTCAGATTGGTTGGGAGGGAGGTCGAGCAGCTGGATGATGGTCTCAATCAGACTCTTCACTGTCCTGTTCACTGGATAAAAGATCAGACTTCAGAGACCACACACATTGTTGCCAGCATCTGAAGGCACTTAAGAAACAGTGCAATGGATCAAAAGGTGACCATTTGTATTTACTAGCTACAAATTATCCTGTGAAGCATGGTTTTTCCTGTTGGTTGGGGGGATTTTTCTCCCTCCAGAAGTTTATGACATTGCCCGGTACTACTGCTACCTAACAGAAAGCAATGCACTGGTATATACAAATGTTACCTTGGGTGGGGATGGGGATCTGGGTCTTCTCATACAACACGCTGATAGTCACCTCCACCTGCTGCAGCAGGGCATGGTGGACGTCTAATATTCGACCCCATACCACACCAGGGTTGTGCACAATGTCTGTATGCTTGTATTTTGCCATCAACCTGCCGAAGACAGTGAAGAAAAACAAGTTGAAAGTGTGAAAATGAAAGTATGAACGCACAAAATGAGCAGGAACCATAAAGGAGCCACCCAGCAACGAGAAGCTTAAATATACAGTTTCCAACATTTATAGTCTGATTTTATTGGATTGATTTCTGTCAAAATTAAATGAATAGTTTAAGCAAAAGCATTTTATATTTGTTTCATTTACAGGCATACACGTTTTCATGGTCACTGTCATACCTGGAAGTTGCAGCAGAAAAAGAAGCCACTATCTTGGTGCTGCCCTCCAGAGCATCTACTAGTGTGATGGCCCATGGATCCTGATGAGAAAAACAATATAAACTACACACTATGGCCATTTCTCTGTGTTTAGGTCTTAATCTGGTCATTGAGGACCTTTGTGTCACCACTGACCAAAGTATTAGAGATACTTACTTGATTACACACTTCAGTACTGGAACGATTCAGCCTTGGAACAGGCCTGCTGAATCCACAGGAAAGTTGCTTTTTAAGCTCGAGTCCTGTCCTGGGAGGAAGAGGAGGGGGTCGAAGGCCCTGTCTTCCTGGCAAACAATCACTAGGAAGCCTAAATCTGAGTGGATTGGGAGATCTTGGGAGTACTGGGAGAGGACTGTTTGTGCTCTGCTGGTTGGCATTTCCAGGACCTTCAACCCCAAGACCCGAAGATCTGGCCTCAGGCTGGGGTAAAGTCGGGAGTTCTGGGATCTCATACAAATCATTTTGAGGCGGGTCTTCGATGGTCTCATAAATGTGCATTGCCTCTAGATCATCTCTCAAAGGCTTGGGTAGGTCAGTGTCATTCTCATCTTCTCCGTAGAGCATTCCTGTTGGGCTTTCCATTACATTTTATGAACGTAAACAGGTTTTCCTGGATGCTGGTGTTCCACACGCTGCACGTCCTCTACTCACTGCATGGCAGAATTAAAAAAAAAAAAGCTGTGGCGGTATTACAAAAACAATGACGAGTTAGGATACTGGATCATTTACATTAGGAAACATGACAATTGCTGAAGGTAGGACAAGTTTTATGACCGGAGTCTAACTGAAATTGAAAGCTTAGGCCGGTGTAATTATTAACAAACTTTCAAATCTTAACAGGAAATGCAGCAGAGCACACCAACAAGCCTGTGACAATGCCTTGTTATAATTCAGTAACATCATAAATAATACATTATGCCTCACTGGACAGCAGGGAATTTTCACTTTAAGTCAAGCTGAAATCCAGCCTGGTGCTTTTTCAGATCATGTAGTATCGTTCATGTCTCAGAACAGCCTCAATATAAAAAATTCAAGATTAGCTGTGAATAACAACATTTCCAAAGTAATGAGCATAATTTGGTGAGCTTACCATGAAAGCTCTGACGCCTGGCGTGCTATCCTGTGTCAAGGTGAATTCTTGAATGAAGCCATGCACAGCCAGTTAGACCTGTAAGGTTTACTCGCTCCTCCCACTGTCCCTCCTCTTCTTCCTCTCCCACGGCACAAAATTTCCCTCTGGTGGACAAAACTGTATATTACGTGTGTGGGTGTATGTGTGTGTGTGTGTGTGTGTGTGTGTGTGTGCGCACACACGCTGTGGTTGTAGACATACTAGTCCCACTTAGTTTTGATCTTACATTAGAATTTATAAAGACAAAACAATCTTGATATTTTCACTGTATGTTTGAGTAGGATGAACACTAGTTGTCCACTGAATACACAGCAAATATGGATTTGATTTAGTTTGTGTGTGTGTGTTTACTGCACTTTGACTTAATTGATAAAAAAACATGCAACATTATTTTTGAAAACAGCGTCACTTCTTAAGTGTGTCAAAAATATGAGGTCAAACATGACAGGCATCATATCTGACCAGTTCAACCACCACACTGCAGCACACTGAATCCACTTCTCACGGAGGAATGCTATTGAGCAAGTTGAGGTATGCTATCATTGTGTTTCTGCGTGTCACAATGACTTGAAAAGAGTGAGAACAATGTATGTACGTGCGGTCTTCCTGTAGCACATTTGGTAAGTTTACTTTTTTTTTAATAATCAGCTTCCTTTTCAGGTCATTTGAAACACCTTAAGACTTCCTGTACATACAGATTGTTGGAATCAGCCATGTCACGGTAACGTTTGTTTTTGTGGTTTCAGTGTGTGAATGACAGCAAAGGTGCAACGCTGAATGTGCCGCACAGGTGCAAGCTGAGGTGCACAGCACAGACAGCTGTTGTGAAAGGGGGAAGTGGAGCAGAAAGAAATGTATTCAAATCACACAACTCTCCTTATTTCAACACCAAGCAACAAATGTGAATTTCATGGTTACTATTCACTCATGTCTGTTGTTCTGCTCATACTGATTGGGTGTGTAGTGGCCATGGTAAGAATGTTTATCTACTTCTGCGCTGCTCACTTTCACAATTATATATTAGATTAAATTTCTAAGCTTGTACTTCTGTTTGTGCTGCACCTCCCTTTAGGTTATTTATATCAGGAGAAAAAGAAGGTAAGTTGGCTCCTGATGTTGAAGAGTCATCTTAAGCTCAGTTTCTTCTCTTCTGTTCTGGTTTCTCTGTTTCTTTTTCTTTTTTCAGGTTAGGTTATTTGCGGCATAGGCTGATTCCTCTGTACAGCTACGACCCAGCAGAGGGACGGGAAAACTGGGGTGACGCTGGCAGGGAAGACGAGGATGAGGAGCTGAATGTAAGCACACTCTCCTGGTAGAGTTAGAGGAGTTGGTAGACTGAAAGGGGACTTTATACACACAAGTTTTTACAATTCTGTGACATATTTGCAACGTGATATTAGCGAATTTGCGCATTTCTGACAATTTTAACAAAACCAACATTATCAGCTCCATGATGATAGGTGTTCTGGCATTGTTGTTGAATTGGACTGCATTAAATTGTGTGAGCCTTTCATATGATAGATACACGAGGGGCAATGGCAGTTTCAGCTCATGCAGAATTTGATTTTCTTCACAGGAACCTTTGTACAAGAAGACACAGCTCTCCCTTTCCTCTGGGTATGGAACATCAACAGAAAATCAAAAGTAAAATAAATAATTTACTGGACATCTCTCTGGATTCAACTGTTTTTTTTTTTTTTTTTTTTTTGAAGACATTTTCTGTGCAGCAAACACCAGAGAGCAATGCAATCCTGCATTTATCTCAGATAAAATAATAATAATAATAATAATAATAATAAAAAAGAGTGCTTTAAAGGACAAGGCTAATTTTATTTTTGTGCAATAAACTGAAAGCTTAAACCCAGTTTCAAACATCCGCACGTGTGTGTCCTTTCATCTATGCGTGCGATGGCATTAAAGACACACCTGTGTCTGATTAGTAATCAGAAGGTGCAGTTTGAGGGTTCTTTAGGTGGACACATATTCACCTTTGGTGGGATTTTACATGCAGGGAAGATGGGACCACAAAGAAAGAGCAGGTGAACAGCACATGCACACAAACAACTAAAAACCATAAATGCTTTAACTTAAAAGAAATATTTCAGTATGTATCATTACTTATTTAACTTGCATTAATCTGGACATCCATCTGTTCAGTCCATGCTGCTTCCTGACCTCCATCCTCTTGGTCACGGCTGTGGTCCTCCCAGCACTCACTCTGAACAGCCTGCTGTGCTACTACTGTCCTCTGCAGCAAAAAGGCAAGCCCTGCCCCCAAACCACCAGCCAGTGTCTGCCTGACCAGCGCTGCGCCATCTCCAGAGGCCACTATGGCTCCTTCCACATCCTATCTTCTCAGGGCTGTGTGAACAGTGGACTCTGTGGCTCCCATAAAATTGTCACTTATCAGGGAGTCAAGTACAACGTCAGCTACGCTTGCTGTTGTGAAAACCAATGTAACATCCCACCAAAATCTGACAGCACCCTGAAGAAGCTGCTGGATATGATTGCATCAAAATTTGATCATGTCAGCAACACTACTGCTCTAAAAGAAGAACCTTGGAATTCATGTCCTAATAGCACATCATAGGAATACCTGTATTGTTGAAGATTGGAGAGAGTCCTGTTAGCCACTTGTACTTAAATCTCCAAAAGATGACTGACATTCAGTCAAATGTTTTAATCTTTGATATTACCCTTTAAAAAGATGTTTGTATAATTGTGTGATACTCCAGAGAGAAGGTGGACTTGTCAACCATTTTCCTGGTATACTGGAATGAATGCTAAGCTTAATTCAGTGTGTGCTGTTGAATGTGGAAAAATTAAAAACAGCAGCATGATTAAGGTCCTACTTGGTGTGGTTACTTTGTTTTGGATTTAACAAGCAGGTGTGCACAGAGGTGTGGCCTATTTAGGAAAGCTGGAGTCAATGATGAGATTGGAGTTCAGCAGGAGGAGCTCTGAAACGCTTTGGCTGGATTTCAAATCTCCAAAATGACAAGGTGAGCCTATGCTGAGCTGCACAATAAGATTGTTTCTGCCATCACTTCTTACCTTCATAGCTGTGAGCACTATGAATGGGACAATCAGATGAAATCCTTAACGCAAGGTTCACAAATGTTAAAATTGCTGACTCACTTTGGCTGTGCTGTAATGTTCTTGAAAGGAGGAAAAACAGATAAGGGACAAAAGATGACTCACCTTGACACCTTTGACTAACAGAGAGACAGACAAGCTTTCATGCTCACATTCACATAGCTGTGGCCAATTAGTCACCCATTAACCCAACAAGCATGTCTTTGGAGTGTGTGAGGAAGCTGGAGTACCTGGAGAAACCCCATACTGCACTGTGCAGCCCCGCACCGGTTTTGAGACGAGTGGCATTTAAAGGTGGACATTTCTACACACAAAAATGGTCTAGATTGATAAATGGCTTTGCAAGCATGGGGGAAAAAAAAAAATGTATTTTAATTTTTTTTTTTTTTTTTGAAGGGGGGGTCCCATTAAAATCTTGTACTAGTAGTCTTGCAATGTGAATGCAAAAAAACTAAATCCCTTTAGTACTAAGTCTGTTTTTTCCAACCTTTATCACCTACTTCTTTTTTTTTTTTTTTTTTTTTTCTTTTCAGCCTGAGAATATTGACGGCCCTGGACACTACTGCTTTGTGGCTTTGCTTTCTCCTTCCCTCGGTGCTCTGTGACAACCTGCTTTGCTACTACAGCCCCATCCTGGAGAAAGAGATGTCTGAGCTCATTGTGACCGAGTGCCCTCCCAATAAGGTGTGCTTTAAGTCAAATGGCCGGTATGGGAACCACAGTGTCCTGTCAGCCAGGGGCTGCATGGCAAAAAAGGACTGCAGCCAGCAGCAAAAAATCCACTTCAAGGGGACAACCTACACCATAAGCTACAACTGCTGCGATCAGCCATACTGTAACTCATGCCTGAACGTTGCAGCGGGACCCCTCTATATCACTTTAACACTTGTAGCTGTAGGTGTGATGGGTGGCAGTTTTTGACCGCAGACTGCTGATGAACATCTTCAGGGGTTCAAGTCAAAGGGCGGATACTTATGTGGGTGTTATGCTCAAAGGCCTCGCTGCAGCCTCAGCCTGGAGTAAGGTTGAAGGGCTGCAGAGATATGTGGTGAACACACAGTCTGAAGACGCTGAGGTGTGCACCAAGGTGAAGGCAGAGGATTTTATTGACGTCTTAGTAAATTTGGCTCCATCTTCAGGATGTAACCTGCCTCTTGCGCAGTGTCAGCTGAGGCAGGTTTCAGCCTCTGTGCAGATCAGCAGTTATGTCCTTATTTTATAAACGAGTGTGTTTTTTAAAGTTCTCTGAATAAATATTTGAAAGATCAATTTCTATGCCCTTTGATGTTTTCACACTCTTCTTTCACATGCAAAGTCGCACACACTGGGTAAGCCTGGTTATGTTCTATATTTTTCTTATTGTCAGAATTTTATGAAAAATTTCTAATATGAAAAATGTCTCTCCAGTTTCCAATGTGAGTTATTTGTTTATGCCACACAGCTCTGTATTAAATGCACATCACTGGCTTACAAATTTCTTTATCAATACTGACATGACACAGTAGGTAATTTTGAGTCAGCCATACATGGAAACTGCACTGAGGTTTGGACAGTTCTTTATTTCCCTTTTATAAGGCTGCTGGGTCTCCCCATAGTGGATATACATATATATACAGGAGATTGCTATACTGAAGTTACACTGAGGGCAGAGGGTCCATATTACACAGACTTCAAAAAACAACACTAATAGAGCCTCACCTCCAGGTATCAGAAATCAGCAGAGAGAGGATGGGAAGGGGGAGGGGGGGGGACAGCACAAGGAAGAGGGGAGATGATGCAGTCTGAGAGCCTGACTCGACTGCCTAATAACTTAACACTAGAAAAAACATACAGATTTCACGCACAGTGCATCTTAAATAGGTCACGTGAAGAACCATTTACCATAAATATCTGTATTTTCGGGAACCAACATATATAAAAAAATGATTAAAAAACGAAACAAAAATTGCTGTTCAGTCTATTTTTTTTATTTTTTATTTTCTCCTTTCCGTCGTCGTGCAATCGTTCTTTGCTTCTTCTTCGTGTGGACTCTGGGCTTTTCTTGCCCGGCCACACCTGATCCGATTAAACGAGGAAAAGGAAACAGAACCCAGCACCCCCCCCCCCCCCCCCCCCCCCCCCCCCCCCCCCCCCCCCCCTTAAAAGCTTATGAATTAGTAGAAAACGAATGAACAAACGAACAGAACACCACAGTCAACTCATCACAAAAAGAACCCACAGACACACAGAACAGCAAGAACACAGTACTTTTTTTTTCTTTTTTTTTTCTTTTTGGAGCTTGATCACCGTCATCCCTCTTAATGGTCAGTATCATCATTGCGGTCGTTCTCCGGGTGTACTGGTTGGCAGCAGTGGAGTGGTTCTCCTACCCGGTGGCTCAGTGGAACTGGGAGGCTGCTCTCCAATCGGCTGGTCAGTTCAGCAGTGATATATTATCTCTCAATTTCACAGTGTGGCAGGAAAAGAAGGGAGAAGGTGAGGAGGGGTGGAGGTGGGAGCCAGAGGGAAGGATATAGCAGGTGGGAACAGGAATCGGAGGAACCACAGCAACAATTACAAAACAACTAGAAATCCCGACCATCCGTGGGAACAAGTAAACAAAACAGCCTCTTCACTCCTTCACTCTGAGTTTCAATCCTGCCGACCCGTGAGTTTGGGAAGGCCTTGATTGGCTGGAGCGTAAACGGATAGGATGTCCCATGTTTGTGGCAGGGGTGGGTGAAGATGTGTGAGGGAAATCTAAGGCTGACTGGAATCCACTGGATGGGTCTCAACAGGATGAGAATAAGGATGTGTGTGGCAGGTCGATGTGTGGTTGGCACGTCAGAGGATGAATCCCTACTTGTTGGGTTCAAGCACGGCGCTGCAGTGCCCGCCTCTTGCGGCTGTAGTAGTGACGCATGCCGGTCTGTCTGGCAAAGTTCATCATGTAGTTCTGTTTACGTGTGCTGCAGGGATACAAAGACAGTAAAAGAGGAGAGGGAAAGAGGAGGAGAGTGAACATTAGAGACAGAGTAAAGAGCGCCACAAAAGTCCCTATGCAGTCCCATGCACACACTCTCATCCATGCACGCAAACACACAAATGGCCGAATGGAGCTTCCGCACTCTCTCACATCCAGAGTCATGCTGGCTTTTTTTTTTTTTTTTTTTTTAATCTGCTTTCAACCATAACCTCAAACACTCAACAGTTGCATGGATCCCACAGCTCAGAGAATGGGTGGCGCTACTGGATTTCTTTACATTCTGCACAAATGAGAGGCAGCTAGATGGTGAATATGGCACTAAAAGTAGCTAGATGTATCCATTACTAGACCAAATGTCACATGACAAAACATAAGACACAGGAGTCTACAGACATACTAAAACAAATACTAGGGCGAAACTCTGACACTGAGTGTTTGAGGTCAGAGGTAACAAAATAAGAATAAAAATAAAAACAAGGCCATAAAGTGCAGGGCAGTGAGCAGGAAAGGGTGGTTTTAAATCTAAGAAACAGAGAAAAGCTGCAGTAGATCATTCTTGCTTAGCCTGTTCATTGCCTCTTCCATCCAGCAGGGCGGTGCCAGTGAGCCAGGAGTGCAGCCAGGGCAGGCAGGGAGGCCTCTGCAAAGCAGGGGGGGAGGGCAGGAAGGGTAGGGGAAGGTAGGTAGATGGTGCAAGTGTGTGTGATAGTTGATGCCGTAAAAGGTGAATGGTAGGGATGTCTGGTAAAACCCATGTGTTTGAGAGCATGTGTGCATGCTAGTGTATTTCTGACTTGTGGTCAGAAACCAGAAAGAAGTGGAGGAGGAAGCTCCTGGCTCAGAGTTATGTTGTCGTTGTCCTCGAACAGACAGACTGACAGCCATGAGTGAAAAACGGATGGAGAGCTGTCGCAACAGTCGATCCGTAAAGCCATGCAAAGACGGAGGAGGTTGAAAAAGTCTAATGAAACTCTCGTTGAATGAGAGTTCATTTGAGAATAAGGATGTGAGATGCCCTGCATTGCAACTGATGCTGATGTATGAATGTATGAAAAAAAAAATCATTTATTGCTAAGGCTTGTGCAATAAATACTAGAAGAAACAGAAATCTTTTTCGGGTCTGCTCATGAATCTGCAGCCATGTCAAAAATACTACAGAAGTCTGTAGTTGAGGTAGTAGCAAGAACAAAACAAACAGATACAAGTATAGTGATGGATTACATCACACATATACACACAACACATTATCATTGACATTTGTGTATTTAAACTGCCTCAGTGATTGTGCAAACTGCATATTCAAATCATAGCCGTTTGATTTGGAACTGGTGGGACATCGTGTTGAACCGTTTGGAAAAAAAAAAAAATGCATGACATCAGAAAATTTACCAACACCATTCAAGATTTGTTTATCCCTCCATCCACTGCATTTTCATGAATATTGTTGCAGTTTCTGTGCTGAGAGCTGTCTCTTAAAATCTGTGTGTTGGATCATTTTGTCAGCGAGCCTCCACCTAAACGATGTGAGCAGCTGACCTGCCCTTTGACCTGCCTGGGGCTTAAATGTTGGCGAGGGCATGGAGATGACCATGGTGAGGATGGCGTGGGTGTGTATGTGAAATTAAGGGTGTCTGCAGTGTAACAGGGAGAACAAAAGGGGCTGGGAGGAGGATGAGGGAGGGGGCTGCATTCAGGAAGAGGCGGAGAACTTACCTGACACTACAGCCATGCCAGAGGGAGCAGAATACAGAAGAGAGCAGAGGTTAGAGCGCGAGAGGGGAGAGGCAGTAGGAAGGGACTGCTGTCTCGTAGAAAGGTCTGGGAGGGTAGGAGCCCCAGCCTGGGGAGGCAGGGGCCCAAAGTGGGGAGAAGGGAGGAGAGAGGAAGGCAGAAAGATAGTCAGAAGTTCAAGGAAGAAGCAAGAAAGTGTGGGAAAGACAGAGAGAGTGAGGAAGAAGAAAAAAATGTAAAAGAAAATGGAGAGCAGAAAAGTAGGTAGAACAAGTGGAGATACAGTAGAGAAATGTAAGAAAGGTAGAAGGAAAGCATGTGATATAAACACAGGCAGAGGTGAAGAAAGAGCAAGATATACAGCAGTAATCCATCCATTGTATGCCCAGAATGGTAAGACGAACAGGGACAGAAAGGGTTTGGAGGAAGAAAGAAGAAAGAAAGGACATGGAGGAAAAAGAACAGGAGGATGGCGAAAGTAAGGTAGGAGAAAAAAAAAAAAAGTGGCACGAGCAAAGGAGCGAGCATGACCACATGATCAAAGGCATCGGTGAGATAAGCAGCAGGAGGAGGAAAAGCGTGTGGAGCAAAAGAAAAGATTGAGCAGGAGGAGTGAGAGGAGAATGTGCGAAGGAGTGGTGAACAGAGAGAAATAAACAACAGAGCAAAATGTGAGGATCACGGTCACTCTTTTCAGCAGACACTGTTGAAACTGAGCGAGTGCAAAGGAGGGAGTGGGACAGGTCACGGTCATGTAGACCAGGGACAGCTCAGGTTAGGCATGTGTGCATATGTGTGTGTTTGTGTGCAACTTTGCATAATCTGGAAACCACACGGCTGTTGTATGCAGCATTTGAAATGCTTCGGGTGCACGTCCGAATGAACAATCAGCATCTGCATGTGAGGGAATTTGATCTAATTCCCACAGAAGCATGCAGAAAATGTATTGAAATGCTTTATGATACTGCCATGTTAACAATATGCTATAGACCATGTTCATGATATCTTCAGTGCCCTGCAGAATCTCCACTTTTGCCATTTTTAAAAGCCTGGAATTAGACTTAAAAGCCGGAATCAACTTCCACTTGGACAAATGTACTCGTCCAGGTCACAAACTACAATGCAATACAAATGTAGAAAATGGGAATGAAAGACAGAGAAAAACAAAAAAGTTCCGTTTCCATAAGTTCTACGAAATCAAATTTTTGAACATTTCATTACCTAAAAAAAAGAAATATAACATCATTTTTACATGATATGGATGTGACACTTAAAAAAAAGCACACCTGTCAGACTGTGAGGTCACAGCGAAACAAAAAGACACTTTTTAATAGATGTGAAGTCACCATCACACTTCCCTCTGTTTTACATAGGACACTGACACTTGGTTCAGTGATCTGTACCACATATGAATTAGTTCAGTTCAGTTTTTTTTTTTTTAATAAAGTGCCATTCAAAACAAAACAAACCTAAAATCTGAACCATGGATTGTGTAAAACACAGATGAAGCTGCACTGAAACTGCTTTGCAGAGTCTCATTTTGAAGCCTTTAATTGAATATTTGTTCCTTGCCATCTTGGGAAACAAAGGACCATGCAAGCTCATACAGTAGTGACTTATCAACCTCAAGGTAGTTATGCAATAATGCATACCCTCTCTTATTGTCTAGTGTACCTCAGATAGGACCATAATTTATAAGCAAACATCATGTTTTATTAAATAAATTTTAATAAAACATGTAAATTTTATTAAATAGTGATAAAAGCACAAACCACAGATAAAGAGAAGCTGTATTGGTCATTGTTGTTCTAATGGAGCCGTTTGTGTCAATATGGCAGAGGGCTACTCACAAGTAAAAATCAGAACTCACTAAAATTTCAACAGAAGGTGTTTGAAATTTCACAGCTGTTGTGACTTTATTTATGAGATGCTGTACTCTGAACAACAGCACGAAGCTCTGCATGCTTTGAGGTGGCCAATGAGTGTAAATTACTTTATTAAGCAAGATGGTGGCTGCAGAGACCCCAATACGCAAACCCAAATATGGATATATATCCATCACCATAAGCTCATTTTCAAAATAAATTGAAATGAGAAGTGGCTTTTATTTTCTCACTTCTATACAGTCAGATTTCTTTCTGAAACCAGGGGAGTCATTCCTGCTGGCCATTAGAAGGAATGTAGGTTTAGGTTTCAGATCAGGAGGCTACGTCTATCTTTTTATACAGTCTATGGTTAGGACCTTACAATACTGTGGAGAGAATCTCAACAATGATGCAACAAGGGACAGATAACTTAAGTGCAAAATGGTGATGGTAATGGGAAATCAAGAGTGGATATGTGAATGTGTGATTTCAATTTAATTCAATTTAAGAGCTTTAGTGCAAAATAAATGACATACAGTGTTGGAATGTATGTCAGTTGGTTAACTGTGCCTAAGCCTACGTAAGGGTTTAAATATATGTTGTAACACCTTCTTGACAATTCAGTGGAAAAATATATTATTCTTGATAAGCTGTTTGTCTGGAAGATGCACAGGGTTCTACAAAACACTGAAAATATGATGATTTAACAGCAGGAGTTGACCTGTTGAACACAGAACAGCCATCCACAGACATTACCCATCACAGCAAGCATGCTGCAGTAAATTTGTATCCTGCTTGCCCTACAGCAGAAGCTGAGAGTAGCATATAAAAATAAACATCGTGTGTTAACTGTGTGCGTGTGGAGTAGAGGGAACCAATTGTACAGGTGAAGCTGAGGCAAAGGTAGAGTCGGGGGCAGATCAGGGCTCTGTTGGGGGCCTGTCTGGGGGTAGAGGGGCCAGATGCCAGCTGGGAATTGGGTACTCACAGAACTACTTCCACATGGTCCAGTGCCCACTGGTCGTGTCCTGCACCATCATGTCTTGGCTGCCACCATCGCAGCATCACCCCTTTAACCCTCGCCTCACTGGAGAGATCATGGAAACATTGAAGTGTCAGTGAGGGCCTGACGGGCTTTATATCAGTGTTACACCAGCCTAATGTTGTTTACCACCACCCCCAACACACACACACACACACACACACACACACACACACACACACAACACACACACACACACACACACACACACACACACAAGCTCCATTTGAACTGAGTATATAAGGGTGTGCTTCTGGATGTCTGAATCACTTACAGTGGAATGTTGTAGGAAACTCTCTGGGCCTTTATGAAGTCTTTGGGCTGATGCTGGGCAATTACATGCCAGCTGACTCCATTATTGATGCTGTATTGAAGCAGCACGGCCCGGTCAACTGTGTCAGCTTGGTCTAGAGCTATGTTGCCGCTGTCTGTCTGTGCCACGCTGCCGATCTGCAGCACAAACATGATCTTACTGTAAAGGAAGAGAAAAAAGGAATAAAAGAGAAGATCAGAAAAAGGAAACTTTAAAGGTTGATAGAACAAATTCTTCTGTGGAAAAACATTTTTTTTCTGCTTCTGATAGAAGTAAATAGGTCTATATCTGTATGTAATTAGTTTATTTATGTTTTGGTAGTACCTGTACCTAGCTCTAGTGAGGTCCAGCGGTTTAGTAACTGCCTGCCTCATCTTACAGCCATTAAAATAAAGTGAGTCTCCGTGGGCATGCGGTGACAACTGCCCACAGCCACTGCCCACTCCACCACCCTGGATCAGCTGCCAGCTCTCCTGAGACACGCTGCCTGATTCAAAGTTGTCCTTGATGGAGCTGGGCAGGTCGCTGCTGGAGAGGGAGCAATCGTCACCTGTTGGAGTAAGTGGAAGCGGACGTGAAGTGAAGAATATTTAGTTCCTTTAATCTTTTTCCTACATCATTTTATTTCACAGAACACATTTCTGCTTAACAATTAAACTGATTAAATAAAAGAAACGCAAAAAAATGTGTGTATCTAATATACTGAACACAAAATGCTGTTTGTAGCCTACCATGGTGTCCCTCATCACAGATGCAGACTACTCCACTAGTACAGTAGCCATGGCCGCTGCAGAGCCCTGGGCAGGCCTCGCCGATGTAAACATGGTCCACTGCCCAGCTCTGTCTCTCTCCCAATCCATCCTTTTGAATCCAGCGGAACTGGGTAGCCCTGGGAAATATACAACACAACACAAAAGGCTCACACACTTACGCAACATTATGAGTTGTTGACATGCATCACTTTAATAGAGTGTGTTCCTACCCTGAGGAGACATGATCTGGCAGCTGGACAGTGACCCTGGTCCATGTTGAGCTGTTGACTGGCTGTAGATTGTGGATTCATGGAATTGGAAGGGGGAACAGCCCACGTTGTTAACTGATGAAGGGAGGCACTCTGACTGTACCAGCTGCAATGAGTCAGACCTGAGGGGGAAGCAGTCCATGTATAGTAGATACCAGTGATACCAGGAACTAGAACACATTTAAACCTTTGCAAGTTAAGCTACTAGTAGCATCAGACTCAGGTTTCTTACCTTGCATCCTTCCTGTACTGCAGCAGGACAGAATGATGGTCTTCACAGGTGTCTGCCTCACACCAACAACAATCTACAACAGCAAGAGGTATAAGGCACCAAAGTTTTCATCCGTAAGATAAAGGAAAGATATTACAATAATCTCTCTGTACTGTACCTTGAACTTGTAAAATATATCCAGGCTGCACTATGAGCTCTCGAGTGGCCAGGATGTTGTGTGTCTTATCTTGGTTCTTGTTGGGCCAGTATAGGTGAAAAGATGGATTTCCACAGAAGCCGGCTGTACGAACGGCATTAGGGTAAAAACTCCGCTTTCCTCGTGGGAAACACCCTCTAGCAAAGGGCAAAGAAACAAATGGTTTCAGCATATTTACTCATTGTCACGACAGGTGAGTGTCTGATAGTGTAAACTCATACGAACTCACATCATCAAATGTGTCGAGCAGGGTGGATGGGTTGATATCTGACCCTCCCACCAATATGTTGTCTATGGCCCACTGGGCTCTTTCCAGGCTCGGGGTGGCGAGCCCAGAGGAAATGGTAAAAGGCTGCCACCAGCGTAGCCGTGTAGCATTGGTTAGAGCTCCTTCTGGCAGCACGATGTAGTCTCTTCTCACCGACACGTACTTCAGATAGTCCATCTCATGCAGCAGTGTCCAGGATACACCTGAACAATTGACAGAATGAGAAAATTAAAGAAAAAAAGAAAGAAGATGAATAAAAAGGAAAAAAACAACCACAGGGAGTCCACCTCCATCAGTAGAGTAATCCAGCAGCACTCCCTCTTTACGACAAGTTGGACGGTGGCACATGGTCATGTTATCTTCACTTCCAATCCTCGCCCAGTATTCTACAAACCTAACAATGAAAACGCACAAAAACAAACACAGATTTAAAGACAGAACTGTTCTTGAGGTAACTTAAAGTTGTAACTGAAAGTACGACAGTACTGACTTGGCTCCCGTAGATCAGATCAACAGTGACAGCTTGTCTGGCATCAGCCCCACCAAAATACAGGGCTGTCCCCTCCACCAACACACCACAGTCTGTACAGGGCTTACCGCCCTCCAGCACCTGCCACTGAGGTCCTGTTGCCCCTTCCCAGTCAAAACGCTCCTTCAGAGATGCCTACAGGATAAATACACACATACACACACACACGCAAACATGTATATTTAAAATCACTGGTCAAATATGCTTTTCTAGTCAGTCTTTCCCAGGAGAAAAAGATTTATATCAAAAGTGATTAAACGCTACCTTAAGAGCAGTACTAGCGTAGCAGTTTGGTCCAGTGAATCCTGGATCACAGAGGCAGCGCTGATCAGACAGTCTCCATGCCCCCACAGTGGCTGTCACACGCTGGCCCGATGTAAAAGTTCTCCACACCCCACTGAATGTCTGAGTGCTGCTGGTAAAGCGGAACCGCACCGCACTTAAGAAAAGACACCATAGATTAGTTAAGTAACATGCATACAATTTTCAGCAACAGTAATGTGATTTATTTATAACTGAATGTGATGGTGGTGCAGCTAAATATGAAGCAGCTCTGTGTGTCTAGTCAAAAGTACGCAATGTTGAAGTATGCATTGTTGAAGTGAAATAACTTACGTGTCAGCCAGACTTTCAGGCAGAGGATAGACTACCCTCTTCCAGCCATTAGCAGGGAAAAAGACTGATGGCTGGGAGACCTGACCACCACAGCGGGGGGTCAGCAGGCAGGCACTGAGGACCAGGTACTTCCAAGTCACTCCAAAGTCTACTGAATACTGAATATGAATTTGCCGATCGCGTGACGCTCTGGCAAACTGCAGCCTACAGCAATCTGGATGAAAACACAGATATTAACAAAGTTAATAGACATAACAGGTTCCTCCATCTTATTCATACAAAAAATGCAATATGTTATTTTAAAGATACAGCACCAAACAATAAATGTTTTGTTCATCCATGGGTTACTTCAGACTCAGTAGTTACCTTGAACTGCATTACCCAGCCCTTATCTGGAACAATATCATGTGTGACAGCATACACCTCTCTACCATCAGCATTTCCACACACCAGACTCCATCAGGAGAGCCACAGAAGCGCTGCACTGAGCAGTCCTCTGAGAACAACAATGATCGCTCACTGAGAACAAAGAACACAAGAGAAGAAAATATAAGTTACTTTAAAAATGACGACAACAAAAAAATGGAGAGATTGTTAAACTGAGGCCCTGATTCAGCGATACCTATTGGTGTTTTCTTCCTGCTCACTCAGTTGACCTATCCTTCCTGAAGTTCCATCAGCAGGAGCCCTCTCGTGGTTAGGCAAGGCCACCCCTCCAAAGTGTCAGAGATCTGTGCCCGTGGGTCTGAGCCTGCGATAAGAACGTTATCTAGAGCCCAATCACTATGGTCCACACCGTCATGCTGTGGCTGCCACCAGCGCACACGTACCCCTTCCTGACGGGCAGCAGGGGGCAGCAGCACATTCACAAACCTGAATGGTTAATAAGATAAAAGAGATTCACAGATATCTGGGTCCTCTACAGCTGTGTGCAAACAGGTATGTCCTGGGGGGCAGGGGACCCCCCCCCCCCCCCCCCCCCCCACCCCCCCCCCCCCCCCCCCCCCCCCCCCCCCCCCCCCCCCCCCCCCCCCCCCACACACACACACACACACACACACACACAAAACCCCCCAACTTACCCAGGCTTGGTGTACAGATCATAAAAGATCTCTGTCAGCAGATGCAGTTGATTCCACCATTCAAGCTGTACTCCAAAAGGACACCCTGGTTGCGGTTGTTACTCGGCGGGACCATGCAGCATACATGAAATAGAACTGGAATGAACTCGGCGTTGGTCAGGTCAGGTCCACTGTTACCAGTGACGGCTGCAAACTCTGTGCCACATGTAAAGGAATTTGAGGCATTTGGACAGATTGAATCGTGTTCCTAAATTTATAATGCTTTTGAAAACATCCAAAATCAGCATCAATCAATCAAAATCTGTTGTTAATTACAGAACATAACAAGAGCAGTAAAATGAGCTGTAAATAATGGTGATGCAGCCTAACGCTGCTCCTTAAGATTTTTCTTTGGAGATTAACATCAGCCTTTCAATAAATATCCACTTACAAGACTGCTGTAAATGTCTAGGGAAAACTTCAGCTGCTCATAAAGGCTGACAGCTACTTACTTTGTGGTCTCCTTTTTAAAGACACCCATGTAGTCTGTATCATCTGTTTGCTGCAGTGCATCTGCAATGCCTGCCATGAACCTTTGCACATGAATGATCTTTTATTTTTATTTTACCTAATTCTTCCTTTTCCATTGTTTGTGTCTGATTGAGTCCACCTGTACCTTGTTACCCCTCTCACCCTGTATGTATTATGTAGTCTTCCCTCAGTGCCCCTCCACATCCCGTTCTTGTATTATTCCTTCTTTTTTTCCCTTGCTTGTGTCAGAATGGCATGTAGGTCATACTGTATAATGCTTTTTGTGTCATAAAAGAAGGGAAAACAGAGACCCGAACAACAAAGGTGGCTGTAGACTTACCCCACTGAAGTGCAGAGCTGCTCAGAGGCCACAGCTCCCACACACAGTGCTGAGTTTCCCACCCGTGAGTACGTGCCAGTGACTGAGTGAGGGAGCTCGACTGAAGCTGTCCTTCAGCTGGGAGGGCAGAGGGACCACAGGCTCATCACAGTATTCTCCACCCCACTCGGGTCACATCTGTGGAGGATCGTGGAGTCAGACACAAATAATCAGATCCTACAAGCTAGCCTTCAAGATATAATGAACTTGCTGACTTAAATATGTAACACCCTAGATACAATCATGAGTAATTAAAAAACAGACCAAACAATCTATATACAACACTCTGTTTTTAGATAATAAAATTATGAAAGAACACATTTATACAATGCAAATACCAACCTTAACCTGTTGGTACTTACACACAGGAGCTCTGCTGGCAAGTCCATGTCCAGAGCACATATCTGGGCAGCCATCTCCGATGTAGAGGTTGTCCAGAGCCCAGGTCTGCTGATTGTCAAAGGGGGCCTGCTGGTACCAACGGAACCTTGTGGCTGGAGACCTAATGACATAAATTAAAGTCAGAGATACAGAGATAGTTCGGGCAAACTAACGATATTCTTCAGCTGTATTCCAAATGTAACTCATCTGAATGAATTTGATATAATGTAACTGTGTTGGCAAGAAACAGTACAGGCAATTCTTCCCAAATATAAGAGAACATTGCAGAGTTATGGTGGTATAAAGGACAGATGTTCCTGTTTCTGAATAAAGAATAAGCCTGTTGCGACCTGGCACTATGATGGGATAGGCAGGGTGATACGGCCCACTTGTATAGATGTCTGAAACCAGAAAGTTCGCTTTGTAGAGTGTATGAAGAGCAGTCAGGGCTTGTGGGCAAGCAGTCTCTGACAACAGGCTGCCAGGTCAAACCCAGATCCAGGGAATATTCTAACTCTACAGCTGCAGAGAAACAAAAGAGGTTCATTTCTTTAAACATCTTTGAAAACACATTTTCATACCAATAATGGCTTTACTCCCTATTCAGAGTACTTACAATAGCAGGAGTTTGTTACAGAGCAGGAGGCAGAAAAGTCAAACTGGATAAATGCATCTTGACCCAAACTGATGTCAGTGGTGACAGCATAGCGTGTGTTGGACTTCTCAATAAAAGCAAAAGCAGGTCCGTCAGAGCCGCAAACAGGCATTCTGGTCCCTCCTGGATGGAGGAGCCACGACCGTCCATCGATCGAGGAGAAATCATCTTCTAGTGGTCCCCAGCCACTGGCACTGCCACCTACCACCACCTGTGGAATCAAAAACAAATGTATGCTTGGTTAATGCAAAGAAGGAGGTGAAAATGGAAAGTAAAGTAAGACTCTTTAAGCTAGTTTGGATAAATAATAGTCAAAATATTTTATTAAAATTGGCATTTAATTATAAATGATAAAGACTTGATATATGGCTGGTTGGATGATTATTGGTGTACCTGGTCAATGACCCATGGACTGTAAAAGTGTCCATTTTCAGACGGCTGCCACCAGCGGAGGCGAGTGGAAGGGGTGCGGGCACGCAGGGGGATCTCCAGGGCCACCAGACGAGCCTGATTACTGCTGTTGCTAAAGAGAAATTCCTGCAGGAGTCCCCAGGTCAGACCTCCATCCACAGAGAACTGCAGCAAGACTGGCTGAGAGCGAGGGTCCGGTGGTGCTTTACCACAACCGAGGCGTAGGAAGAACTGAACAAACCTGAAGGGCAAAACAATCAACAGGGAACAAATACAATCAAAGCATGCAAAGGTGGGCAGTTAATTTTCCTAAGAGGGACTGCTGTGGAGGGCCACACCAACAAGCTTATAAAAAGATCAAACAGCCTATTGCTGTGGCCCTCCACAACAGTCCCAGATCCTCATGTGGCCCCTTAGGAAAATTAATTGCCTATCCCTGAAAGAATTATTTAGATTAATTATTTGGGAATGTCTACTGTATGTATTCTTTGGTCCAGATGTAGGTATACCTGGCATTTGACAGGTCCATGTCATTGGTGACCAACATGCGTAGGCCATCCTCACTGAAGAACAGGTGGTTCCCACTTGACATGATGCCACACTTCCTGGATGGTTTTCCACCACTCAGGAGTTTAAAATGCTCAGGCTCCTCCTACAAAAGTAGAGGTAGAAAGTGTGTAGAATTTACACACATACAAAGCAGCATCATATGATACTTCACAAACAATATAAATACAGGAAACAGCAGAAACAACAGTAACAACTGCATGTAGTAAGGAAAAATTAAAGCTTGCTTTAAAGTGTTTTGGACCAAACTAATTTTCACTACAGTGGGTAAAATAATTCCCCAAAAGTGCTCACATACCATTTCACATTTCACAAGCTGATTTCAAGCAGCCATAAAAGTATTATGTCAACATTCTCAATTTGTCTTCTGATCTCTGTTATATGATCAATAAATACCATATGTTTGCATAATGAGAATCTAAATATAATCAGATTTAATGTGCCTTTATATATTGCTGTACCTTCAAAGTCCTCTTTAAGGAAGTCAGGATTGGGGGTGTCAGGCACAGAGCAGTCAGATCCAGAGTAGCCAGGGTCACACACACAGTGAGTGCCACCCACACAGGCCCCATGACCATTACACATGTCCTGACACTGTGGGCCAATGTAGACATTGTCTAGTGCCCATGTTGGAGGAGAAGAACCAGTTGAGAAGAAGCCTTGATACCAACGGAACCTTACTGACCTGTATTGAAGTTAAACAAACCAACAAAAAAAAGGATTAATGAAGCAGAGAGACAGAAATAAACAGACTGTATATAATAACAAAAAGCTTCCCAATTGTTTCCCCTTTGTTTTCTACTGTGCAAGTGCAGAATGTCCTTACCCACAGAGGCGGAGTCTGCCAAACTGAATGACCTCCCTTCTCCATCCCTGAGTAGTACCAGGGAAATAGATGCTGGCAGGGTGAAGTTCTGTGGAGCAAAGTGAGGAGGGCTGGGGTCCGCCTGCACACAGTGGTACCAAGAGGTGCCACGTGGCACCAAAGTCCCGTGAGAACTCAAGACGCACTGGGTAAGCAGAAGCGCTTTCAGCTGTGCAGCCCACATTAATCTGGAGATACACACACAAACACGATGAGAGAAGCTGACAAGCTGGGATTTACTGTATGTGTTGTAAGGGTAAGATTTATGATTGACTTCTTTTCCGACGCAACAATGTTTGTGTACCTCAAATTGGATGATAGTGTTCTCATTTACATCAATGTCCCTGGTGGTAATAGAGTGTTCTCCAAGCTCACTGGAGACAACACCATAGCTGACTCATCCTCCTCCCTGCATCAATCACACACAAACACAAAGTTCAGTTAAGGGTAAAATTATATTTTGCATGTTCCATCATCAATGAGTCCATAGATGAATTAAAAACCAAAACACAATCAAGACACTGCCACTGTCAACATTCAAAATGAAATGGTAAAACTCTGTCAAGTTCTCTTACAGGCCGGTCTTCTGGTAGGGGCAGTAGACACCAGTGTTTCCCCCTGGAGAGAACAGCCAGTTGGACTCATTGGGGCCTTCCTCAAAACTGTCTATCACCACTGGGGGGTTGTGCAAGGAGCTGCCATCAATGATGAGATCATCTATCACCCACACCTCCTCCTTCTTGCCTAAAGGGCATAATATTGTAGAGATTAAACACTCACTCTAGCAAGCTGACTTTCTAAATGGGAAAGCAAATGTGTGTAAATATGGATGAGAGAAATGTAAGTATGGAACATAAACAGTCAAGAGCAATACAGACTTTTAGAGTGGTTTCACACTCACCACTGTTGTAGGGTTGCCAGAGTCTGAAACGAGTGGCGTTGGTCTGAGCGCTGGCTGGCAGTGGCAGATGGAGGAAGAGCGTGTCAGTTGAAGCTGGGAAGTAAAACTCATCTAAAAGCAGCCAGCTGATTCCCCCATTCACAGAATACTGCAGCAGCACTGAGTGGGAGCGCTCTGGCACACACTAGAAGAACCCAAACAGATGCACTGTTATACTCGTATTACTTTAATTAGTGTTAACAAAAATTGTGCAAGTTTCTTTTCCAAAAGAAAGAGTTATGTGGTACCTTTAGTTATGAATTTGAAGGAAAACTGGATGTAGAGAGTGTTTGTGCAGTCGAGATCCGTGACACAATCATTCGCAGACCATCCTGCAAACAAACAGAAATTAATTTCATTGCTTGTAAATTAGGAAAAGAGAAGTGATCTAAAGATTTCCAGCTGTATTGAGGTGATCCAACTATATTAGCACTGCTCTGGATCTTCTCTGCACCGTGTTTAAGATGCCTACCCTTTGAAAATAAGAGCAGTCCCAGACTTAAGAGGCTCTCCGCTCAGAGTTCCCTCTCAGCTCCGTACACCTCGGGCCAGGTTTCCTGTTGCAGTTCTCATTAAAGTCCTCTCTTAGCACAGATGGCAGTGGGGCCAAAGGCACACAATGCGCCCCTCCATAACCTTATCACACCTGTGTGAGCATAGGAGAAACATAAAGCTAGGTTACATTACATGTATCTAAAAGAGTGACTTAAAATGAATCAACTGTGTAGAAAGCAAGCTTTACATACACACAGTGTCCATTGTCACAAAGGCCATGTCCAGAGCACATCCAGGGGCAGCCAGGGGCAAGTAAAACATTATCTAGAGCCCATCCTTCAGCTCCGGGGGTAAAGTGGGTTTGAATCCAACGGAAGCGAGTTCTAGGGGAACTGAGATTCAAATCTGTAGCTTAGAAAAGCTTAAGAAGCTTAAGAAAAACGCAGCAATTCTCGCTACTGTGTTTTAGAAACACAAAACACATACTTTGCTGCACTAGGCAGGTAGACAGTAATCCTCCTCCAGTGTTTGTACTGAGTTGATGTATAGATAGAACTCTGAGTATAACCAGCACAGCCGATTGCTGGGGGCACACACTCTGGAGTGATGAGAGACCAGTGGCGACCACAGTCGGTGGAGTACTCCAGCCGCACGCCGTGGGAAAAGGAAGTGGACTTACTACAGCCCATACTCAGCTCAAACTGCAGGAACGACGAGCCCGTCACCTCAAAGTCCCAGCTTTCTGCATATCTTGGTTTCTCTGCAAGAATAGTATAAGAACACCACTACAGTTCTTGGTACTTCCTATAATCTGAGTCCAGTTCCCATACAAACCGTTTTATTCCAGTGTCTGTAAATGTAAAATGTCGCGAATTATATTTGATTATTATACAGAATCAAAACTTCTCAAGTAAAAATGCCATTAACTTTGCAGTAAACATTTTTTGGCCACCTACGGGCAGAAGAAACTACACATCGACTAAGCAAAACAAAATTATTATTAATTTTTATCTCACACTTATGTGTCAAACATTCATTCTAATATTGTAGCTTAATTTTCCAAAGGGATGTATATTTAGCTTATTTTTTCCCCACAACACAAAATGAATACTACCAAACAGTAAAGCTGTTCCTGGGCAGCTACACAATGAGCTGATTCTATATATTACTGTAAAGCTCAGCAGATCATCAGTGTTATTTTTCACATTATACAATTTTATATTCTCGTAAAAATACATTACAAGCAGAACGAAACTGATTTATAGCAAACAAAGACTTACGTCATCTTCTGTAAATGATTGAATCTTCAGTTCGATGGAAAAAGTGTCCACACACACTTAACACACCCTAATATAAGCACAACTATGGCCTCATAAATAATAGGTAAATGTTGACTCAAAATGCTTTCACTTTTGAGGAAAACAGTCTGACAATCAGCGTTTCATGTGTTCACACAGGCACACGGGAGCTTCATGTTTAGAGATGCGTTGCCAAATTGCTCTTGCTGTGGCCGCGTAATGAATGGCCCAGTTGTAATGTACTATTTGTAAATCTGCTACGTGTAAATCCGCTCACAGCTTGATGCAAAGCATAAATAATAGGCAGGATGTTCAATCAGGTTTGCTCTCATTAATAATGCAGGACCCATGGCGCCACAGTAAATGGGTGATTCAATTTCAGTCTGTTGGTGTAAAATATGATGTACAGCTACGTCTGTGGGTTGTTTGAGGCACTTGTGAGTGGGAAGGTTCAGTAAGTCTACTATATATTAGATGGGCTTAATCATAAAGAGAATGTGTATTATATTATTATTATTATGTTCCAGTTGTTTAATATTTCAATCCTTTTCCATTACTTCTTGTACCACTGAGTAGTGCAGCTGTTTTTGCTTTGCGTTTATGCACACAGGACTGCTACTACAAACAGAGCAGCTTCAGCATTTGTAGTGTAGTGTTTTACTCAGGGAGTACTTGATAAAGACTGTTGAGGGAGCAGCTACTTAACTCTCCATTTAACACATACACACAGTTTTTCATCCAGTCTTCCAATTAAAACTGACAACTCTGTAATCATGAGTGTTACTCCAACTGAATGTGTACATGTGCTTAGAACCAGCAATGTGATTCAGTGACTCACTGTCAATGGCCTCAGAGTTGAAAGTAAGAGCTGTGTCCAAAGACAAACAGTCCACGGTCACCTCCCCACCCTGAATGCGATACCAGTTGTGCCTCAGCGGGGGTTGTGCCATCGAACTTGTCATGAAAACCTGTCCTGGAGCTGTCGTTCATACCAATCAGAACATCATCCAGAGCCCACTGGGCAGAGTGTTTCCCTACAACGAAGGGGACAAAAACACAATAAAACAAATTCAATCAAAAATTCTAGTCTAACAATGTGGCAGTTTTACTTTTTTTGTGTGTTTTTCTGAAGCAGTGCGCTAACCTTGCTGCGGCTGCCACCAACGGAACACCGTATAAGGGGTTTTTGCTGGAGGTGGCAGCTCGATGGTCACCACTTGTGGCTCCAGGAAGGAACTAAAATCCAGTTCCCTCAGGAACTGCCACTGGACACCATTGTTGGTGGAAAACTGGACAATGACACCTAAAACCACAAGAAAGTGGATGCCCGATTAAATGAACGAGACACAAAATAATGTAATGGCATCCCTGAGTATTACAGACAAACTATTTAGGAGGCTGGCAGGGTTTCATCTGACACAGCAGAAATGAACAAACTGAATCTTTGGCACTGCTGCAGGCTAAAAATGCACAATGCGCTGACTGATGGGCAGAACAGAACAGACAGCACAGATCCCATGGATCACAAGGGTGATCAAAGACTGAGCAAGAAAGAACAGATGGAGACGGGTCAGTGGTAAAGTGATCAGAACAGATGTGGAGCTGCTCTCCGCAGACTGCACTGTTAAGGGCAAGTTATATGTATCCAGCAGAGGTCCTCAGTACAACACATAAAGTACTGACATATGGCTTGTGCGGACTGAATATTACCTTCATTGCGGGAGCGAGGCCTGGTACAAGTGGGTCCCAAACTCTTGCTGCCAATTCGGATGTAGAATTGAACCAACCTGTAAGCAAAGATTAATAAGGGTGAATTTCCCGTTCCAAGATTTCTACACATTTAAGTGTTTAAAGAGAGATTTCGAGTTTTCCTCTCACCGAGTGTTGGTGGTGTCTAGAGGCACCGTGTGTGCTTCTCGCCGCCCGGGACTGTTGAAGTAAAGGGCCTTACCCTCACCAATGATGCCACAGCCTCCTCCAATGTGTCCCCCACTGAGACTCTGCCAAAGTGGGCTCAGTTTCCCCTCAAAGCCCTCAGTGAGCTCTGTGGGACTGGCCACAGATGGGACACAACTATCCTGTTCCACTATGAAAAAATATGAAGATATTAAAATACAAAGAAACTAAAAGAACAAAAACTTTTTCTTTCTTTCTTTCACCCCTTTTCTTCCCCTCTCTATAATTGTACATCACCTGTATATCCCATATCACAGAAGCAGACACCAGAGATGCAGTCACCATGTCCTCCACAGTGGTTTGGACAGGGCTCAGAGATGTAGACCCCATCCAGAGCAAAGGGTGGAGCATCTCTGTGCACACTACTCTCCTGGAACCAGCGGAACCTCGTTTTACTAGGAAATGAGATGTTAGAAAATTAGATAGACATTTGAGTTGGAGTCTTTAATATTCTCAAATATTGTCAGTCTAAAAAGCTGTAACCCCCCCCCCAAAAAAACAAAAACAAAAAACACAGTAGTACCTGGCTGCAACACTGCGTGGTATGACCACAGTGACCCTAGTCCACTGCTCATAATCTCCAGTGTTGTAGACAGTGGGTTCTCTCAGCTCACGACCGCTGCCCTCACAGACACCGGCCCCAGGGGTGCCTGGGTAACAGCCCTCTCTCACCAGGGCCCAGGTACGACCAGCATCGTGGGAGTACTGCAGCAGGACTGGGGCAGACGCACTGAACTCTGATTCACAGCCGATGTTCAGCTGGTATGGGAGATAGGTTGATGGAGTAGAGGGGTCACAAAATCAAGGAAAATTTTAAACTGAGTACAGCATTAGTTCAGTCACATATCCTATTGGCAAATCTCACATTTGCTTTCACATGCCTACAATTACTGCCTCCTGTACAAGCCACTTTACAACCCACCACTGTGTGCCTGAAATGTCTTTCTAAACATTAAATGATCAGCCAACTTCTACATTTGGAATTTCTATAGTTTCCACATACTTTGAACTGAAGGGTGTAGCCAGGGCGCAGAGCCAGGTCCCTGGTGACAGCCACCCTGTCCCCATCAGAACGCCCGAACACCATAGCAGAGGGAGTTGGAGCACAGAAGCTGTTGTTGCTTTCCCTCTCCATGCCTTCATTACCCAGCATCAGCCAGACACTCATCTGGTTCAGGGGATAGTCGAAAGCTGGCTTCTCGTAAAAGTTCTTCAGAGACAGAACACAGCAGAGTTTTATTGTTCTGTTTGGTGCTGATATTTTTCTGCAGCAGAAAGGATTTCTAACAAGCTAAATGGAAGGATTTTTTAGAGTTTTAAGACTTTATAGCTGTTCTATCTTAGTCTATTATACCAAACAAAATTCCAGTCTCAAGAGTAAGCCCCAGCTTCTGCACGAGCTCACAACAGAAGTTACAAGAATAACTCCTCAAACTCATTCCTGACCTGTGGCAGAGTAGGATTGGCCATGGGGATGATGTGTTTCTCCCTCTCTGACAAAATTATGACATCATCGATTGCCCACTGGTCATAGCCCTCCCCCGAGTGAAGAGGCTGCCACCAGCGAAACCTTGTGGAAGGTGTTTTAGAGGCCAAGGGAAGCTCGTAATGCACAAAGCTGCAAAAGAGAGGAAACAGGTTACAAATGTTTCTCTTTCAAAACAGACAGTCAGAGCAAGTACATCAAACACTCGTTCCTCCTTCCTTCATCTGCAGATTTCTCACCGAGGCTTGGTGAAGTCAGTAAAATACATCTCAGCAATGAGGCCCCAGCTGATGCCTCCGTCATTGCTGTACTGCAGCAGAACTCCTTCCTCCCTGCTGTCTGCCTGGTTACACTCCGCCCAGTCTCCACCTACCCGCAGGTAGAACTGCACAAACTCTGCCCATTCAGTGTCCAGGTCCCAGCTCACAAGCTGCCTAAGCCCAGCCTGATAGCAACATACAAATACATTAATACATGTTAAACATGGGAAGATCAACTAGGAGCACACTTAAAGTCTGACATTATTTATAAGAGTCAGATATAGAGTTTGGATATGGGTTCTCTCTGGGTACTCCAGCTCACTTAACAAGACATGCTTGTTAAGTTAATTGGTAAACCTAAATTTGCATGTAGGTATGAAAGTGAGTGTAAATGGTTCTCTGTTCTAGTCCTACAATAGGCTGTCAACCTGTATAGGGTGTACCCTGCCTTTCCATGACAGCGGGAACAGACCCCGCCTCCTGGCTGGATAAGCAGTTAAGAAAACAGATGGATGGATGGATCAGATATGTTGCACACATGGCATCAGAGCCACTTGTGATCCAGTAATCAAAATCTAATTATATGTTGAAAGATGGAAAATCTGTTGCCATTGTCTTTGTAAACAAACTTGGAATAAGGAGTTGTTTTCTCCAACAGTGTTCCAGCTGTGGACATCAATTTCTGGCAGCTACAACAGGTTACACAAGCAATGTGCAGCTGCCTGAAAATTGTGAACCTCCTTTCCAATCCAGTCCAATCCAATCCAATCAAAACCTTGTGCAATACTTTTAAAGCTATTGTATAATTAAATTTAAAAAATATTTGATTTCAGAGCAGAGTTAATCAGAGTTCAAAAGGGTAGCAGTTTTTGGCAGTAAACACTAGAGAATAATCAGACAATGAATACTGTATGCCAAGTTTGCACAGTTCTCTAAAATGAATAATAACAACAAACTAACTATATTTTTAAACTGGATCTAGATTAAGATCTAGATTAAACACACAGACAATAACAATGTGTTTCAGATTTCTTTTTAATAAGTGCTAAAAATGAGGAAATGAAACGCTGCTTTCTTGCAGTGTTGGGAAGGTTTTTAAAAAATGTTTCAACTGTATATCTGCACGAGTCTCGATTTGACTACAAATGCATCAGTTTTACTTTAATTTGTTAAAATTAATTTTGTTAGATACATCACCTAACAAAAACAAGACCAATCACCGATGGGGATATCCTCCTGTTATTAATGAAAATCTGAAGTAAGGATAATATTCCAGCCCAATTTCATAATAGAAAAAAACTATTTTGTCCTAATTTTGTCCTAATTTGGAAGCCTTGTCCTAAACTTTTATCCAAATACATTTAGTCGCCCCTGGGTTAGTAAAGATATAATACATATTCCAGCAAAAATATGTTTTCAATATTAGCAATATTCATTAAATCAAAAACACTTTAAGTATGCTGCAAGAGACAGATATTCTGTGATTATTTCTAAACATCTCTACAAATACTTTTTGGTAAACACATCCTAGAACAAATACAAAAATTTCCATGGTAAACAAATTAGACGAAGTACAAAGTGTACTCTTGTACAAGGGTGAATAGTACACAATGTCTTTCTAGTCCTATAACAATAAGCCAGAGATAATGCATACTTACAAGGTACTCAGATCATATTATGCTCAGGTGTGTACAGGAATATTACTACATATTGCACCCATACTACATAATCAGCTGATATCAATGCATTATGTATAAAATCACTATAATCATAAGGCAACCATGTTGTTTACATTTGCACAATATTGCTGAGGAGTAGGTATGGCTTTAATATTGCTCAGTGATGAGTAGTCTGTAATATTTATGGACAGGAGTCATCCCTGACCAACATGATTACCGAGAAATTTGGCATTCCCCAGTTTCTCACTATTTAGGTACTGCCAGCTGTTTCTGTGCCGTAGGTCAGTTGTCTCTCTCTCTCTCTGTGGTAGCCCTGCGACAGGTTGGCGACCTGTACAGGGTGTACCCTGCCTCTCGACCTATGACAGCTGGGATAGGCTCACCCCCCCCAACCACAACACCCACCCCCACCCGAGGCAACCCTGAACAGGACAAGGACAGAACAGGAAAAGAATGGATGGATATACCTTGCTGAAGTACAAGGACGATCCAGATGAAACCACACCACAGCCCATGTCAGGTGTCACCACTTCTCCACCTATCACCTCTTGCCATGTGGCAAGCAATGCATCCTGGGACTCAAAGTCAGAGAGTACACTAGAGGAGAGGGGGGAGGAGGGCTGGCAGTCTGTTCCAGAGAAACCATCATCACACCTGAAAGAGAAGACAGTGACAGAACTTCTTTATTCATTTCAACTTTAGTCCAGATTTGAACAAAACACCATTTGAATGGTATGGTCACTGAACTGAGTGGTACAAAAAGTTTATAGCATGTTTGACCTGCAATGGCCGTGATCACACCAGCCATGTCCGTGACACATGTTAGGACACTGCTGGCCAATGTAGATGTCATCCAGGGCCCACTCATCCTGTTCTCCATAGTAACTCTGGATCCAGCGGAACCGTGTTGCACTGGACCTGAACACAGAAAGTATCCTGAATATTTCAAAACAGCAAAATGTTTATATTGTTGAGTCCAAATATAATGGAAATGGAAGGAAAAATGGCAACGTAGTATTTGTAATCATTTTGCCCCGAGCAGGTGCACAAAGGTCACCGATTGTTAAAAAGTATAAAATAGCCTGAAAAAGAATGACAGTAACTGCTGGCATGTCAACCACAGGTTATACTCATTCACCTGCTTTGCTTCTTGCAGCAGGCAATTATAGATTTAATGTTTTTTGCAAGGCCAAGATTAACCTATTTATGTGTATATGTGCATTTTCCAGTGTATGTGTTTGTGTGTATGTTCTGCAGTAATGTCACAGAGCGGGTAATAGCATTACACACTCTCTGCGTGGAAGGTAAATTGTGATGTGGATGTGTGTGCGGTGTGGGCAAATGTTTCTGTGGGGGGTTTGCTATATGCTGTATGTACAGAAATGATGAATGGCAGCAGAAGCTAGCGCACATAGGCCGTTATATTAGGGATTATAGACCAGAGAGGTTCCTTCGTCTGATGCGAGACCACCTCGTGATCTTTCCAAACTGGCCACGACAGTTTTATTATCATTTACTGTTATGACCTTTTGACCTGTCATCACACCCTGCAGGAGATTAGACCACCTTTATTTAGGAGCTGGGAAGCAGAATGAAATGGAGGTGGAGGTCACAGTGCTCAGTGTGGAAGGTTTATGTGATTATTTGAGCTGATATATGTGTGCACTAAGGCTGTAACACTATATTTATTTCTCATATTTGGCACAGGGTGACTGGTTCAGTGTGGGACTTGTTTCAGCTTTTATTAAACTGAGCAAATTTTTATCTAAAACATCTGGCAAACCTAATGCAGTGTAACTACAGTCTTTGTGTGGTGCATACTACACTAGCCAGTTTATACAGCTGACACTGGTACTGTATGGAAAATCATTAGATAACTTGTTTTGGATTTTTTCATTTTTTACAGATATTTGTAGCATCACCAGACAAAGAGCAGTGAACCAGACTGAAAAAGTGTGCCAACACTGTCCACCTACAGTCAGGTAAAATGTTCTTCAAGGAAATGTTTACCGTAAGTGCAAACCCTTCTTGACAACACAAGCTTTTGGGACTGCAACTACATCACTATAATCAGTAAACACAAAGAGCTTAAGGCTGACTGTAGAATCTCTTCCTGTCGGCACAGCTCTGCAATTAAGCTGGAGAAGTACAGTCATATTCACTTTTCCTTTCTTTTAGACTTCATACCAGATAAAAATGACTCATAAGCCAATTTGTAGTGGCTACAACAAATTGAAAAGATACACTTGTATTATTGGTGAGGGGGTGAAGAAAGCTCTTCTTAACAATGCTGTAAAATTCTGGAAGCTGACAATGAAGTGTTATATTAATTGCTATACGATGCTTTCAACAAAACCTGCTCTCAAGTGTTTCTTTGTTTCTCTCTTTATAAAGTATTCTTAATGCTGGCATTGCCTGTGCAAACCTACACAGCTGCAGCTGTATGTAGATGGATGCATGTGATGTCTATGAGGAGAGGCGTTAAGCGTAATAAGTGTAGACACTAATCTGATTTTCTGCTGTATGTTATGGATCTGACTCCATTCACAGCACATCATGCTTATTAAATGCAAACAAAGCATCAAACTAAGATCAGAGAAAATGTTTTCCCAAAGGGTAATTTGTGAAACTTTTCTTCTGCATCTCTTGTACATGCCATCCTTACCATGTTTTCTGAGGCAGAGAAAGGGTTATGCGTCTCCAGTCTTTGAACTCTGATGGGTGGTAGACACTGGGAGCTGTAAACTCAGAGCAGCTTGGCATGCCAGGTAGACAGGCCTGTGTAAAAGAAATGAGCAGTTTCTTACAATATATTTTTATTCATGTAGCCAACGGGGGCAGCAATTAATGAGAAGGAATTTTTCATTGTGGACTCTGATTCGTAGTAAAATTCTTCAAAAACAGCTGCAGATGCAGGCAAGAGCTTCATCATTCACACAAGATATGAATATAAAAGGCTAATGGAGGATTAGAGTATCTCTGACCTTGAACACAAGCAAGGATTAACTGTACAGGACATTCAGTAAGTTACATTCTGCTCTTGCCAAATGACTGCATTTTCCATGCACATGGGAGAGTTAGAGAAAATTCACTGATAGAGGACTCATTATGCTCTATTCAATTCCAAAAGCAATAAAACTCTTGGCAGATACTTTGGTGCTTTATGAATATTTATGAGCCAGTTACGATCACAGAAAAATCTTTGTTGAATCATGGGAAGATAATCTGCTTGCTGATTCAAGTATTGCCATGTATTTGCTGATAGTAGGATGATTAAAAGTATTGTGATAATTTCTCATCTGAAACAAAGTACCAAATTTAAAGACATTATTTACATATTATTACCAAGGCTCTAATGAGTAAATCAATATTCATGATCATGAATAAATGATGTTTCCTTGTCTTTCTCTGGATGACTAATATGAGTTTTAGTACAAACAAATATGCGCACCGGGCTGTGAAAACAAAAGCGACCGCATGGCAAAATAAAGGTGGCCTTGCTCCAGTCTGCTTACCTCTTTCACCAGGTGCCAGGTGAGACCATGATTGGTGGAGAACTCCAGTCGCACTTGAGTGTCAATGTGAGGGGAGGGCTCGCGGCCACACCCCATGACCAGTGAGAACTGCAGACTGTAGGAGGCTCCGATCTGCATTGACTGAGTTTCCACATAGCGGATACTGGAGCCAGGGCTGGGCTCACCAGAGAAGCTAGAGTACAACAGGGTGAAATACTGTGACAAATATTTTTATGGCGGTTTTCAAACCTTATAAATTCTTCTGATGTATAATATTGTTTGTAGAAATAAGAAGAAGCCTGATAAAATCATTTCTATACAACCACTGAAAGGCCAGAGTTATAAATGACCACTGGGAAGAGTATGTAAGCTATCCAGTCATGTTTGAACTGAGTGTAAAACGTTATGAAATTAATCTTTTCAAATGCCAAGCAAGACCAATATATTAATGGCAAAAGAGCATTAGGCACCTGAGGGTCCAGTCATGCTGACAGTACGGCTGGACATGCCCGAGATAGAAACCGAGACTCTGGGTGACGTCCAACACGTTGCTGAAGTCGAGACTTATGGTGTTGAATAGCACAGAGGTCATGCTGATTTCATCCAGGGCCCACACATCATGACCACGGCCTGAGTGGTACGGCTGCCACCAGCGGAACTGCACGCCAAATTTGCGAGCGCCAGATGGAAGTTCAACAGACACAATCCTGATTAAGGAAGAGAAAATGATTAACTGACATGTGTTGCCCCTTACCTGGGTACCCTAACAACGCAACTACTGATAGCTTATTAAAAGCTGAGATGGCAGAAAGAAAGGCTCAGACATTCATGAGCTGAAGGTTAATTAATAACTATTAATAATCATTGCAGTGTTGAATAACTTTACTGTTTGCAACACTCACACTTCTTTATGTGTTTGTTCTACATCAAGAAAAAAATTAAAGTTAAAAAAAAAAGCCCTGAACGTTGCTGATGTTAGTTACATAAACAGTACGTAGCCACATCCAAACAAGTGTAAAACCAGTGAAAGATCCCTGGAAATAGTATCCATGAAGCTACGCTGATCAGCTGATATTAATCATGCAGGCTGACTGAACTGTGACTCAGGTCTGACGTGGATTTTGAGCCCACACAAGCACATCTGCTGTTTGCACCTTTGGACAACATTTCAATTGATACTAATACAATGCATGGGCAGGACCACCATTTATAACTAGGATTTATGAACAGAGATGTTATGTTACTGTTTGTACAATCACTTATACACACAAAGACCTTTTCTCTTTCTCAACATGTTATAACAAACATATATGTTGCAGTACTTATCTTGCAGGAGATAGTTGCCCTCTGACTCACTGTCCTCTATTGACCTTCTAGCATGATGAAGAGTTCTGTGACATAAACTGTGCAGCTGAAATCCAGCTCACTCTGTCTTTAATGCGCTCAAAGATGCCACTAACTGTCTCAATGGGTCCCAGCAGCCGACACCTCCAGCACAAAATTACAGCACAATGTGCGTGTTAATGGAGTTGTTGCATCTTCCATGGGATTACAGCCATTCACAACACACACGGTTGCATGAGCACATAATCTAAAACAGGAAGTACCTTGGCTCATGGAAGCCTTGGTACGCATAGTGCTGCAGCAGGGTCCAGGTGATGCCGTTGTCTGAGGAGTAATGCAGCAGGACTCCCTCCCCTGGCTGGTCTGGTGCAGGACATGAGCTCAGGATGCTTCGACTGCCCAGCCGAAGGAGTGAACTGCAGGTACCTTCAGGGAATCAAAGCGAGAAAATGAAAAAAAAAGATGAAAGCGAGAATTAGTTGGGTCAGTTGGGAAGCATAAGGGGAACACTGATGAGACAGAAGGAGTGAAACCAAAAAAAGGAATGACACAGAAAGATAGAACAGGGCACATTGATAAATCAGAGAATGGAAAAGGAAGGTCACCAGGAGTGTGTTCAAAGAGCAGAGAGAGTGGGTTAAAAGGATAGATAAACATGCAGAGTGAAGAGGTGGGAGGGAGGTGGATGATGGGTGAGATGATTAAATGAATGAGGACAAAACTTAATGAGAGGAGTTTAAAAGAAAAAAGTAGGAGCCAGCAAGAGTGTGAATGAGAATCACAGTTTATATCCATGTATTCAAGTAAACTGTAAATAGTCCCAGTACAGCGAGAGTTTCTGTCATCTTATGTTTATTTGTGTTTTGGCAGACATATCACCATCTATACTAATGTAAGATTTATTATAATTTCCATCATCTGTCTTGGGCTGCCAGTCATCCCCCAGCTCTCTGTTGCTGGTTGAGCTGTGCTTTCATTAGCGGTGCAGTTTCCTCTTCCAGGCAGCTGTTCACTCAATCAGCCAGGAAACTGGCATTAAATATGGCCATCAGGTGGCACACTGAGAACCGCAACAGGCATAATCAATCTAACACAGATGCCATATCTAAATCCATCGTTCCCTCTTCATCATTCTCTCTCATATTTTCATCTCCTCTCTCATCTGCAGTCCTCCCGATGATCACAATCCATCTCCGAGCACAGGAATACAGAGTATGAGGGAACGAGGGGTGGGCAGAGGAGGAGGGAGAATAGATGGCTGCCTGGAACATTTGCTGTATCAATCACAGGTACAGACATCCGATGAAGACAAGCCACAGTTTTCACAATAATCTGGCAAAACTTGTGTTCCCTGATTTCTCTGCTCATGTTTTTATATGAAACATTTTTTTTCCCCCCTTTTTTTCACATTTCCAATCTGTTCTGCTGTATATATAAGCACTACCATTACCTGGCCTGGGAACTGTCTAGTGGAGCCGTGACCAAGTGTCTCCTGCTGTCCCTGTTGAAAACCAGTGCCTTGCCGCTGGCAAGCACGCCGCAGCCAAAGCTGACCTCAGCCCCACGAAGTGAGGAGAAGCTATGGTAGGAGGAGAGGCGCGGGCTGGAGAAACCTTCAGAAAGGAAAGCTGGAAAAGTCTGGGAGGCAAGCTCACAAGCTGGACCACTGAAGCCTGGGTCACATCTGAGAGGAGTACGAGACAAAAGAAAGGAAAAGAGAGAAGAAGACATACGAGATATTAAGAAAAAGTTAAAGTTATAAATGAGAACAAAAGGCAGAAATAATGAAAATTCATTAATAAGTCATAAACATAATACTACACCTGATTAATTTTATATGGTGATTGGTGCTGTAAGGCATTATATGGATGAGTAGGCTCATTTTGGATTTATATGCTTTAATAAAAAAAGTGGATCCTTACTTGCATCCTGTGCGGGAACAATGTCCTCTTCCAGAGCAAAAACGAAGGCAAGCTGGACCAATATACACTGAAAAGAAGAAAATTAGCTGCAATTAACCAGAGACATTAAAAGACAGAGACATGGTGCTTAAAGAATCCCAAATATAAATCTATGGGAGAATTCTGTAAGATGATGATTATCCTACCCCTGGCCCCAAAGAGCCAATCAACAGCTGAACCACGAAAGCATGTAAGATGCTGTGCTGCTGCATGTACACAGCAGAAGGTCTCAACATTATCTAATCATTATGCAGTAAAGATGTAAGTTTACCTTTTTTTTTTGGCTTGTATACTAACCACCTGTTCAATACTGTAGTGGGAAGAGCCAGAGATATTGATCATATTGGCGATTTAGATTAAGTCATTTACATAGAAACTTCAAAATAGCTGTCCCAGAAACTGCCCAGAGGCGTAATCAAGGTGATGAGACTTGTTTGTTGTAGAACTTTTTACTGCAAGACGTAACTCATGTATTCTGTATCTGCTATATTAAATTAATGGTTACCCTAAGTATATAAGTATTATCTTGTTAGCATAAACCACAAATGCATTGTAGGTGAAATATATTACATCTGAACAAGGACAATTAAAATAAGGTTATTCATGACACTTGTGCAGACAAACCAAATTTATTGCATGTATCTTGAGTAATGTTCATCAGCACTTTATATATCAGCATAGTTTGTGCAACAGCTGTGATTTATACTGCTTATTTTGAGTTATACTGTTTGCATAATTAAGATTTCCTTCATGTGTATCTGTATATATGTCCAAATCTTTATATACTGCATTGGCACATGTGACAAGAAAAATCTGCCCAGTATACATAGCTCATACCGTTGTCTATAGCCCACATGTTGCCGGCTCCAGAGCAGACTGCTTCCAGCGAAACCGAGTTGTCTCTGTGAGGGCAGCATTGGGCAGAGGAATAGAGATTCTGGTCCACCTGTGCAGACAGATATAGTAGGGTGAAAAAATAACAGACATACCATACATTTACAAACACAGATGCACATATGGAGATATGCACACTGATTTATACCCGCTGTAGTTGTCAGAAGAGTATATGGTGCTGTGAGGTAGATGCGTCCAGCGCAGAGCTCTGGCAGACACTCAGTGTGGAGGCAGAGACCAGGAACGGCCGTGGTTGGTAGAAAACTCCAGACTGACACTAATGAAAAGGATAAGAGGACATCTTAGTGGTGGAAATTGGAATGTCTGAACTTAAATTAGGTAACAAATTATGGTAAGTGGTGTTGACTCCACTGTCCTTCACTCCTGTATACAAAGTACTCCACATCTGAATACATTTGACCCTTCAAATGAGGGCTGCAGTTTGATTTAAATACACAGAAATAATACAATATAGTCCTTAACAAACTAACTGAACTGACATTTCTTATTGTTAATGATCAAATGAATTTAGTTTGCATCTGCTTGGAAGCATTAAAGCAGTTTACCTTTAAGTTTCATGTGTACAAGCTTAACACGAAAAATAACTGAGTGAGTCTAAGGGGGCCTGGTGTGATGTGTGAGAGTCCTTTATCACTGCACAATTTCATGTGTTTGAATGAAAAAAACAAAACAAAAAAAACCCCGGACATATTCACATACTTTGCCTGGCCTAGTTTACTGTACAATGAGTCACACCTGTTGGCAGGCTGGTAGGAGCCACAGCCCAGGTTGATGGAGAACTGAGCAACGTGTGTGTGGGTGCCAGGCAGCACAGGGAGCAGCTGCATGAAGTCCACGGCCCACACGTGACGGTTGACACCGCCATGTGACCGCTGCTCCAAGCAGAACTGGGTGACTGGTGTTTGTAGCTCAGTTGGCAGGGCCACAGATACCACTGCAGGACTCTGCGAGCAGAACGATAGGGGATACAATAAAGAGAGCAGAACACAGGGGAGACTCAAATTATGGCCGTGACTGCAATTATTTCAATGATTGATTAATCTGCTAATTATTTAGTCAATGCATTAATTGACTGGTCTATAAAATGTCACAAAAGATCATGTCTAATTATCAGCCTGCTTGGTTGGTTTTACCAACAGTCAAAACCAGTCAAATAATATTCACTTTTGTATGACATGCAAGCAGCAAATCCTGTATACGAGCAGCTCAAAAATGACAAAACAAACAAACAAACAAAAAAAAACACGACAATGGGTATCAAAATGTCTCCGGCTGTTAATCTAATACACAGCTATTAGTTTAAACTCTAATAGAAATCTATTAATCAAGCCAACTATTCAAAACTTCATTGTGATAGGTTTAAGTTATTTAAACAGTACCAGTCAGAGCACTTAGTTTATGCACGTGTACTTTCTGTGTATCTCACCCTGTAAGAAGAGTATGGAAGGGTGTCGAGCACCACACGCTCCCTCCTGCCTTCAGACCGTCCAAACAGAATCACATCATTTTCATGGGATTCTCCTGGATCACAGTCCGCACCACCTACACAAAAACATGCCCTATTATGCTTAAACACATGTCAAAATACTTGTGGTTTACTAACTACAACTACAGACTCTTGATCTCTCTCCCTCTTAGCCCGAGATCTGTGGACTGTGGTGATCTCTTTTAAAAACTCATCTTTTTAAACTTGCTTTTGGGTAACATTTGTTTTGACGTTCTTGTTGTGAAGCACTTTATTATATTTATCGTGAAAGGTGCTTTATAAATAACATTTTACTTACAACTAGACAGATAGAGGGTGGATAGAGTATGTAGATGGAGGATTTCCATACCCATGGTAAAGTGGAAGCGGAGGTTTCCATAAGATGTGGTGTCGAGGTAGGGGGTGCACACTCGCCTCCGGCCTTCCCTGTCAAACACCAGCGCAGAGCCAGACTCAATCTCTCCACACTGGGTCCCGTAGATAGCGCCCTCTACGTCCCAGCTGAGCAAAAAGAAAAAAAAAAACATGGAGGGATGTTTTTTTTTTTTTTTTTAAGTAAAAGACTACTCTCAACACAAAATGTTCACTTCAAACTTGCTTCTTTCAGCTGCCGCCTTCCTCGCAGAGGGGTTGGATGGGTTTGTATGTTTGATTTGGCACGGATTTTTACACCGGATGCCCCTCCTGACACAACCCTCCCCTATCTCTCAGGGATTTGTGTCTCCTCCCAGTCTTGTACTGTGTTAACCACTACGCTGTAGAGTTATTTTGGAAAAATAAGTGGTGACTAAAATTTGTGAATGATTAAAAAACAACAAACAAACAAACCAAAAAATGGCGCTATCCCAGCAACTGATTTATTACGGTACACTGTGGTTTCTTAACTCCTCACAGTATGCCTGAAAATCACACAGTAAATAAATAGGAAACAGAGGGGCTAAGTTTATTGTGAAATTTAAAACTAAAATAGGACAATTACTACAGACAAAAGCACTGACATAACAGTATAAAAATTAACAATCTGTATGCCAGTTTAATAGTTTATTAGTTTAAAGGCTGTTTATCTTTTACACAGTATTTCCCTCTGAGTATAACTAAAATCAGGACACTATTATAATTCATGTCTTGCTGCTAAAAAACACACAGTGCCCGAAATATGGCATAAACAAACCAGTAGAGGACTTCTATACATGCAGGACACACAGACACATGCACGCACAAACACATTTCTGCACAGTAGAGAGATGATTCTCATTAGTTCTCACAGGAGATAGCTTCTGCAGCGTTCCTCTATCTCCTCTCCCAATTTCCCTTCCCTTTCCTTTCCCTCTGTTACTCCCTAGTTTCAGTGTCTCTGTCACCGGCAGTCTTGAGTTAAATGACACTTAGTGGAGTGTACTGTACCTTCAATACACACAAATAAATCTCCCTGCCTCCCTCGCACATGTTTCAGTGCCTAACGCCTGATGGGTGAGAGCTAGCATGCAGTGCAGCATGTTGGCATCCTGCAAAGAGGTGTGAAGGTGCGGGGCGGTTGTGGAAGCGCATTCCCGTTTGCGGTCCTTCTCATTAATGGAAAAACATGCTGACAGACATGGTGCATGGAGCTTGTTAATCACTCCCTGGCAGTAATGCTATCTATCATCACTCTCCTTTCATCTCTCTTCCTCTTGCAGCGCTTCAGACAGTGCTCTCTGCTGTCCAGCGTGTGTATGTGTGTTACTCTGAACAGATGGACTGCCATCTCTGTAGCAGTCAGAGGCATGGCGTTCACCTGTGTCAGCCCCCGTGCTCGACTCGATCTTGTGCGGCGCGCTGCATGTTTAATCACTTGACATATGACAAGTGACAGGTGTCTGTGCATTTATATGTATACATGCACAGAATAATATCTAAATACTGACACCTAACAAAAGTCCTATTTCTCTGATAATGTCTCACTTCCACTTGCCAACACGAGTTAGACAAATCTGCTCCCACATACATTGGGGATGAGGTTTTCTAGAAGATTCTGTTGACTCTTTCGGCCCTTCGTGGTTTGGCTCTGTTGTACATTTTGAATCCTTTAATGACAGAGAAAGCCTCTGGTCTCGAAGCTAAGTTGAGTTTACTGTTGCCGTTTATTGCGGTGATCAAATTCCTTGTCAGTATCAACTTTGCAAGGTCAGTGCTACATTTTTAAAAAGCTCTTAAAAATCTTTAAGTATCCATAGTGGGTTTTTTTTTTGTTTTGTTTTGTTTTTTTGCAGTAGCAATTGAAAAAAGATGATAAATTAAGATAAATATAAATCAAATGTCTTTGGACATTTTTAATGCTTTAATGACAGAGAAGACTCTGGCCTCGAAGCCAAGTTCAGTTTACTGTTTCACTTTTATTGTGGTGGATCAAACTCCTCATTAAGATAAGCAATAAATTAAATTAGTCAGTAAAAGGGAATGAAATGAGGCCACTATTTACTCACTTTAATGGTGGGCTCTCAAAGTCTTCCTCCCAGTAGCTCCTTCCCTCCTCACGGTGCAGATCAATGTCTCTGGTGGAGGCAAAGCTGTGTCCAGTTTCCTCACCACCATGGAAATACATGGCATTGCCTTCTGACTGACAGGCATGCTGTACAATAGAACACAGATAAGAAATAGTAACTTGAAAGACTGTATCTGTAAGACTGAAACAACCACATGATTACTTTCACATTGCTTTCACACTGAAGCTGCTGTAGTTTCTCTCTTACTATATCTAATCTTAATAAAAGATCGTTTTATTTAATCTTAATAGATCTGGTAACTGAGCATTCTACCACATTTCTAAGTACATGACTGGGGAAAAAAAATCCATGAGTAAATGAATGAATTCCATGTAAATATCCATTGATTTACTGGTGTACCTTGACAGTAGCTCCAGGGAAGAAGAGCCAGTTGGCAGTGTCTGGAGGATCCAAGTTGTCCTCCATCAAGGGGGTCCTGTGGGCAGCATTGACCAGAAGTACATTGTCCATCCCCCAGCAGGACTCGTAGCCTTCGGGCCTGGGGGCCTCCTGAGACCAGCGGAGACGAACTCCATCAGCTCTGGTGGAATGTGGAAGGGGGAGCAGGTGGATGACAGTGCTGCTGTTGGTAGGAGCTCTGGAGGAGAGGAAAACATTGAAAACAAGTGACTTTGTAAATTTGGAAGCTGCGTTTATGTAATAATGTTCGATATTTACACAGTAGATAAACTCATTAATCGCTACAAACATGACTGAAAAAAAAAATCAAATAAGGAGAGACACAGAGGCTTTAAAAACCAGTCAAGTGTTTACACGAAAGCAAAAAAATCCACTTAGTGCTGCTAAGTACTGTATAAAGAAGACTATTATTACACAATGCTTATGTTTGAAAGCTGACGAAACAGAGAGAGGCAGAGAGAGAGAGAGGGATTAAAAAACAGGTGGATCACCGAGGCAAACAGGAGAGGGATGACAAATTAAGAGGGGGAGGTGTGAACAAGGAAAAAAGAGGGCGGGTGTTCAGAACAGATGGAAGAACTGTGGGATGGATGAGGCTCAAGGAAGAAGAGGAGAGAAGACCTGATCTTCTCAGTGTGATCCAGTCATCTGAGGTGTTGGTGTTACCACTTAGGCTGTATGACACAGTGATGCTGGGGTCTGAGTAACTGAACCGGCAGGAGCCCGAGCCTGAGGAACACAAATACCAACAGAGGATAGATGTATATGATTGTTAACACGCCCGTAGAGGGAAGAAGCTAAATAGTGCGTCAGTTAGTTAATTTTTCATCAGCTGAAACTGTTATCAGCAAGGCAATGATCTTTGTATACCCAGAGGTGAAGCTGCACAATGCACAATACAAGATGGTGTCTTTCATGCGATTGCTCCCACGTTGCCTCCATTAGAGGAAAAAAATCTAATGGTGTCACAGTGGAACTAACTGATCAGCAGCTTAACAGGGCTGAGAGACATCAGGGAGCTGAATGATGGGGTTGGGCAGAGGTGGCTGGAGGAAAATTCACAGACTAAAGACGATTGCCAACTACATCCAGAAACTGTTAGTTCATCTATGTGTGTGTGTGTGTGTGTGTGTGTGTGCGTGTGTGTGTGTGGTGTGTGTGTGTGCGCACCCTTTTTGTTGCAAATTTCTGTTTGCAGAGTCAGTGAGGGATTGGACCGTTTTAAAATGTGGATGTTGTGTGGGTGCTGCGGGATTAGGGAGGGTCAAAGGCTACTAATGGAGGGAAGCAGGTAACCCCCAACATCCCTACCTCGCCTCTCCTCTCCCCCTCCTCCCACTTCACCTGACGGTGTGTATTGTTCATGACTCCAAAATGTTGTGCCATGCTGTTACATCCCCACTGAATACAGCTGTGCATTAACCTGCTGCCACTTCACAGTACTGCACTGAACTGTTCAATACACAAAGCAAATTCATATTAAGGACCTTCAAACAAGAGTGCACCCAGACAGAATGAGAAAGGGGAAAGAGAAACAGAGGAGGGGAGGAAGGGTGAGGGGACACTGCTCTACATTATGCACTCTTATTTCCTCCCAGTCACGTTCCCGTGAGAACTGGCGGATGCATGTAATGGACATGAAAAATACAGCACCTCTAAAAACTCTGCCATGGCCTTCTGGGTGTCTTTCCAGAATATTGTAAATCATTCATTATTGTGACGGGGGTGGGGATGGGGGGGTGGGAGAGAAAGAAAGAAATACAGGTACAAGCCTGCTTCCTGATTTCTAACAATGCAAAATGTTTCCCGGGGATGGCAATGGGCCCGATTGTGCTGAGTGGCTATGACCGTTGTGCACAAGGCTACCAAGGTTAAAAAAATGTCCCGTGCAAAAGTTTTCTGAATGTAGTTTCTGTTCACAATGCCTGTGGAGATTTAATACTCACCCAGGGCAAACTGCAGGACTGAGGCTGTGCTGGTGTTTAGAGGCACAGTAGTCTGGGAAGAATACACAAGGCAATTTAGGATATTATACATTAATAATTACATTAAGTTATAATTTATAAACAAATCATAGAGGAAACATTTGTTCTTTTGCACTAAATTTGTAACTTAAGAGTAATCATGCTGCTGCCAGATGAGAACTTTAAACACTTCTGTATGTTGTATATTCTAAATGTCTGTTTGAGTGTGTGTGTGTGTGTGTGTGTGTGTGTGTGTGTGTGTGTGTGTGTGTGTGTGTGTGTGTGTGTGTGTGTGTGTGTGTGTGTGTGTGACTGTGTGTGTGTGCATGTGTGTTTGACAGAAGCAAATAGGCTGGCAGGCTGTGTGTGCATGTGAATGTATGCCGTCATTACTGATGTTGTTTTATTTGTCACTATGTGTAAATGTTTCCGTGTTTCTGCTTGTGCACGCTTGTTGCGCTTGACAGAAGAGCTGCCAGGCAGCGGCATCAAACATTTGGAAGAGTGACAAACAAAGCAAATGCTTATCAGAGAAGTAAATAGAATCACGAGGCACTAAATACTTCTATGTTGAAGCCTGGCTTTAATCTCCTACACCAGAGTAAACAGTCTGAAATCAAGTTTATAAAGATAGAAAGAGAGCATGAAAATGTTTGATAAGTGTGCATGAGCGTGTGTGTGTTTCTGTGTCACACTGTGTGTGCTGTGTTCTGCTTTACTATAGTATGTCTAGAATATGACAGTCAGTCCCGACTTTATTTTCACATTAAAATGCACCGTTATGCATGCTAGTCGCAAACGGTGTGCCGCAGTTTGCATGAGAAGTTTTAGAAAAAGCTGTCAGGTCACAAAATGCATAAATGCCAAATAGGTGCGGCAATATAGTGAACTAGGAGAGAACTAATAGAAAACAATAGTAGAAAGTTGTGTTTGAAAGGGGTTTTTTAAAAAGGCTTATGTGGCATGTTGACAAAATTTTTTAAGTGAACAAAGAAACCATGAAATACACCAAAACTACTTTGTACTTCTGTTTCTGTACATCTTAAGCATGCTTCAAGGGCAACGTTGGAGACTGGGGGTGGGGGGGTGGGGGGGTTCAGTTCTGTTCACTTTTAGCTATTTTTATTTGATGCATGACTACTCTGTGTAACCATGCCTCACACCACGAAACAGAGAATGCACATTTGAATTATTTGAATTTGTTTAATCTAATTATCAGTTAACCTAAAGTTAACAAATACTGCTGCCCTTGCTTACACATAAAACAAACTGCAAAATATGGTATTTACTTATTGCTGAATTCATCCTTTCATCAAACAGAACCAGGCAAGGTAAATTTCCGTTCCTTCACCACAATCAAATACCTCCTGCTTTAGCGGGTTGTTCACAGTGTTAATGGAATATACAAATTCAAACATGAGACTCTACTGCAGTCAGAGCAAGTATGATGCAATTTACTGGCAGTGTAGTTGTGGCGACTGTGTGGTTGCTTTGGATGTATGATCAATTGGCCGTAAAATGTACTGTGCAGCGCAGTGTGGTCAAACATGGCAGTTACCAGCTCTCTCGCTCCAAAGGGCTCACAGAAAGTGACCGCTCTGCCATGCATCAGTACGCCACACTGCTCTCCAACCTCGCAGTTGCTACACTCAGACCTGAGAGAAGAGAAGAGAAGAGAAGAGAGAGAAGAGAAGAGAAGAGAAGAAGAGAAGAGAAGAGAGAAGAGAAGAGAAGAGAAGAGAAGAGAAGAGAAGAGAAGAGAAGAGAAGAGAAGAGAAGAGAAGAGAAGAGAAGAGAACTAAGGCTGAGTTAGAAGACATAAAGGGCAGGCACTGCAGAAGTAGTGACAGTGCCTGCACCCCAAGATTACAAGAGGAGTCATAACCTTTTAACCTACCAGATGCTGGGGTCTAGCTCTCCTAGTAAGTTGGAGTCAAAGTCGTCACGCAGCACAGCATGTTTTCCATGGAGCTCCACTGCACACATAAAGCACATGCTCACAGTTAGACGCCACCTGTATGATACTTTTCATGCTGTACTTAATTGTGCAATTATAATTTTAAAAGAAAAGAAACAAGAGCAAGAAGTGGAATGCAGGCTCACCAAGACTCGGTCTCAATGGGGACTCAGTTGGAGCTGAAGCAGACAGAGAGGAGCAGAGTGAAGGTTGCGCGTTAAGCAGTGATTACAAGCTTTACAGTACCTGCATGTGTATTTTCATGTTGCACCCAGAACTAGCAAAGCGTTCTTTATAAAGCGCTGAAAAAGTGTAATAATGAGCTTTCATGATGAATAAATGTAAATGCATGGACCACACAGGCCGTTTCTATCTGTGTTGTTGCATTGTTATAAATGTGTATTAGTCGGAAGAAGCTAGAAAATTGGTCCAATCTTGAATGATCATCTCTGAGTGAAACAAACTTTCGCTGTGCCCTGGCCGGCCATGGCCGCAGTCTCTTGGCTAATAATGTTAATTCCTTTCAGTAATGAAAGGCTGGGCTGCTATGATTAATGGTTCAATGGCAATTAACCGCCTTCCTCCCCAGAGGCGCCCTCTGTGCTGTAATCTGTGGCCACTGCCTAGCTAACACACTCAGCCATCAATCTCTCCCGGGGCATATGCAGCTCTGAGAAGAGGCGGGAGGTGAATGGAGGGAAGTCATGAGTGTTAGGATTTAATGAATCAACTATGGGTTTTAAAAAATGGTTGCAAAGCGTCGCTGTGACCTTTGTGTTGAAACAGGCGGGTGAGGTAAAATAGTACACACTGAGATTTAAAACTTTATAAATCAAAGTTTGATAGATTAGTTTGATGGAAGCTTTGTTTTTCTAACTTGTGTTCATATAAAAGAAACAGGAAAGAAGTGACAAATAAAGCAGTTTTAAAGCACGAAGTGTCAATAAACCCAGACCTGCACCGAACAGGATGTTGGTGCCAACGAGAGCATAAATTAGAATACAGTCTTCACACCTTTATTTTATCAGGTTAAGGAAATTTCCAAAGTTGAGATCATGAATATTAGAGACTCATTTCTACTTTTAAGTGGCAAATAGGCTTTGACCTCATCAGTGAAAAAGTCACCATTCAATTCCTCTGCGCTACTTTACTCTGCTCTGGGGGGTGGGGGTGGGGGTGTTTTAAGACAACCTTACTCCAGACTGAGGAAACATAATCAGCCACAGTATTCTCATCCAGGATGAGCCTGCCCACCTGATAAGGTGGTCTAAGATAGCACAGCGTGGATTTGTTCCACAGTTTAACTTTGAGTTACTTAAGACTCTCTTTCAAACATTTGAGAAAGCCCACCTAAAGCCCCTTATAAACAACAGAACCTGAATCGAGAGAGGAGGGATTATACAAAAAAGTGTTCTTACAATCGTAATGGCTCTGGAAATGTCTTTACTTTAAGCTCAGCTTTCACTTTCTTTAGCTGCCCTCATTTCTCGCCACTGGATCCAAATGCCGGGCTTTTAGGAATGGATTTACTATTCATACACTGGTGGTAAAGTTTCATGCTGACTGTAGAAGTTTAAGTGGCCTATGTGACAGAGCTGGCTAGTTCAGTGACTGTGACCATTGCTGCTGCTCTAGTGGCCCCTGATGCTTAGCTCTAAGGCCAGAGCTCCAGCTTAGTGATGTAGCCCATTAAAAGCAGATCAAAGGCTTCTGTTTCCAGCTCTCCATCTTATTTTGCTCTTTTCTAATCCCCCAGTGCCTGCTGATTCAGAACATGTTTAGAGGAGCCATCAATCCAAGCATGTGTAACTCTTCTATGTTTCTTGTGTCAAATTTGCATTGCTATTAATCTATAAGAAAAATTATGCATACCATGCTCAGTTTACATGACCATGTGCTGATCTCACGTATTCAACCTGAAATGCACTTAAATTCATTTCCTAGTAATCCACCCTCTCAAACAGGCATACAGTCACAAATGCCTGGCTGGTTGATAATTCTGCTCTCTCTAGTCTTCGTCTCTCTTGCGTGCTTAAACAAACCCTTCTAAATCACTTCTAGTCTATCTAGTGAGGCCATTTGGCTGGAGAAAGGCCCAGAAGATTTTTTTTTTTTTTTGGGTGGATAATCCCTTGAAGCTTCCAAAAAGGCCTCATTTACAGTTTTCTTTCTCAATGCTTCATCACACTCTCCTGCTGTCTCTCTCACTTTCCTTCTATCACAATCTCTCTCTCCTTCCTACCCCTCCATCCGCACCCGTTCCGTTTCTCTCTGCCTAACCCTCTGTGCATCGAGAGCAGACAGTGGTGCTCATTTCACTTGGATTAATCCCCTCTCACTTTCTTAAAGACTTCAATTACTGCCTCCTCTATTAGCGGCTCATCTCTGCTAATGCCTGTATCTCCCTGGCCAGGGCTTAAACACACAGGCATGCAAAGGGACACACACACACACACACACACACACACACACACACACACACACACACACACACACACACACACACACACACACAAATGCACACATACACAGATGACTTTGCCTTCCACAGCTGACCCAGCCCTCTCTGATATTCTCTGAAATACACATGCACACTTATGCACACAAATAACAGAAGCAACAAACAAGAGGGCCTTTTCAGCAAACTATACCAGTACTCAAAGCACATGGGTGCTGATGAGCAGGGCTGGGGTGCTACAATGGGGGACTAAACGAGCATAAGCTTTGGCAGACTCAGACATCTTGGCAGAAAGATTGCAGGGCACAAGTCATGTTAAATCTTCTCCCCCTCGTCTCCTCATCTTCCAGCTCTAATCTCCTCTTGCTCCTCTTTTCTCCCCACCCTGTAAACTGCACCCACTCTCCCAAACTCTCTTGTTCGCTTTTTTTTTTCGCTTTTTTCCCCCCCTTCGTCTGACTCACATCCTTGATGATGTGAAGTGCATTTGAAGTCATGCAAACAGGCTTATGGTCGTCTAACTGGTGGTTGTAATTACTAACACACCAGGTTGCAGGAAGCTGTTGTTTTTGATCTGCAGTGACTAAAAAGAGATAGTTCTCCAAGGTTAGATAGAAGCCACTCCGGTCCATGCAGTAAAAAAAAAAGGACTTTGTAGTTAGCTCTAATTGGTGTTATTATAATAATAATAGGTGAAATAGGTGAGTCTGAGTCAGCAAAGAAGTAAGACTCACACCTCCATGCCCATGTTACCTTTGTTTTTGTTTTTTTTTAAGTCAAAATCAAAACTATCATCATATGCTTCTTCACCAAAAGAAAAAAAAAAACCCAAGAGAGGCTTATTTGTCTTTTTGAGCCTGTAAATATGTTAGAGATCGGACAAACCTCAAGAAACATATTATTCTTTAACATATTCTCTCCCCTTGGTTGGTAAGGTTTAGTCATAAAAGTAATTCCAACAAAAAACTGCATGACTAAAATTGGAAAAGAGTCATGTTTTAAAGGCAGAAGAACAGACAAGAGCAGAAAATACGACTAGAGGAGACAGCCAGGATCCAAGTGAGGGAGACAAACCAACAACCAAGGTCTTAAAATTTTTTGTGCAACTGAGCAATATGGAATGGCAGGCAAGATGGCATTCAGCCAGGCAAGCAGGCTGGCTGGCAGACTGGGTGGGTGGTGAGGAGGTGGGAGAGGCTAGGCCACCCGTCCCTCCTCTGTTGCGTTGTGATCAGGCACCCCTTAGGGAGCAGTGGCCTCTCTGAGTTATATGTCTCTTTAATAATCCATCTGGGGTGCAATGCACTTGGCCAGGCCCATAAAGATCTGATTTATTCTCTTGCTGGAAATGAGAGGACTTGGGGATGCTGTGCAGAAAGCAGGAACTGCTGGCCCTGCTGTCAGGAGATAGAACTAATGGACGGCCTACAGCGCTATTCAACACCCTCAGTGACTCCACCCTTTAGCAGAGAGCACCCTTTCCCTGCCCTCCCCTACCTCTCTTCATCTCCCACCTTGGCTGCTAATAAGTCTTTTTATGGTCACTCATTAAATGTACTTCTGTTTTATCTAACCCCTTATCTGTTCTTATACTTTCACTTATTTAAAATTGTAGGAGTAATTTGAATTTTGCCATGTCATGCTTTAAAGCATCTCTAAGAGCCTGTGCTGATTGGTGTCACAAACTCCTCTACCGCGCTGCGCATTTCATTTGGTTGCAGCAGAATTTGTCAGACTCCCATTAAGTCCTGTCTTCAGAATGCACATATAAAAACAAAATATGGGGATTTTTTTTCCTGTGCAGGTTGTTGGGGTAAAGTAATGGGGTGTAGATCAAAGCAAACTGGAAGGGATGTTAGAGGAATGAATTGGAGGCAGATTGAAGAGACGGGGTAGAGAAGTGTGCTGGCACAGCAGAAAGGAGCTGTAAACACAGGGGGGAGCAGTGTGTCGGGGACCAGGCATCCCCCAACTCTTCTAGACAGATTATTTTACCCACATGTACACACACACACACACACACACACACACACAAATCCAGCCCTTGCTTATGTCTTAGCAGGCGTTTTTGGGATTTTCTGTTACTGAGAAGCAAAGTGTTGCATGTCAGGTGTTCCACTTCGAGTTTAGGTTTTAAATCTCCCGTTCTTTACCATTAAATCTTACATTTACGTTAGAATTTGTCGGTCCTCATTTCCATCATTATAACATCAAATTCACGCTCTTTATTTCTAGTGCTTTAACTAATTTGTCCATTTGTTCTTAAAGTCTTCGCCTTGGCTGATCGGCTCTGACTGCCCGCCCTCTGCTTCTCTCCCTCTATTCTTACGTTCTCTTTTTTGGCTTCCCTCCCCCTCCTCCGTGGATCATAACCCTGTTTTAGATAGCTTTCAAAGCTCTTCAAAGCTGAAGTCTTAAGCATATGAACTTCTGAAGTGGCTTGAGCTGGCCCCATATCTTTTATTTCACTTTGAATGCTAATGTGGAGATTTGAAGTAACTTTGCTCGGAGCTGCCCTGCACTTTCTTTGCCACTCAAAACTAGAAAATAACCTTTGATCCTGCAGGAAAAGGAAAAATCTACAGGCTGCTGTCTTACCTGCTGGTAACTCTGATTTTGTTGAGGAAACTGAGACAGTAATCATGATTTATGTGCAGTTCTCAGTACTTCTTTGACTTCGTTTTTGCACGATGATGCTCTGCATGGTTAAACAGTTTCGGCTCTATCGACACACAGTTTGTATAAGGTCAAGTTTCATTTTTATGTCTGAACCTCGCAGTTTTGTGCGTGTGTGTGTGTGTGTGTGTGTGTGTGTGTGTGTGTGTGTGTGTGTGTGTGTGTGTGTGTGTGCGTGTGCGTGCATGTGTTTTAATGATGCACAGCTCCTTTGAAGTTGCAGGTTTTGGTCTGTAAAGGGGAACAAAATCTAAGTGCTGTGAGTTAGGTCTGTGGAGAAGAGAAAAATGATGCCTGTCTGTGTTAGGACAATCCAAAGGAGACAAAAACGAGCTCAGCGGCTCAGGAAATGTCCTTGGACAAGACACCGAACACCAAAACTGCAAAACTGAGTGTATGTGTAATGGAGAAAGCCCTTTATGAACAACAACAACAATGAAAAACATTTTATGGATGTAAAAGCTATTTGAGAGGTCCAGACTAGTTTATATAGCTGCATTTATTGCTATATAAATTCAGCTAAAATCACTTCCTTTAAAGAAAATGCTCAGAAGCTCATTTATTCCCTAATTTCTCTTCTTGGTCTCCTTGTGACTTTTGTTGCCCACGGCATATTCATTTCTCATTTATAATTCAGATTTTCGGGATTAGTTCGACATCACAATGAGTGATGCCCCATTCGCTGTCAATTAGCCTGCAACAAGGTCAGACACCCACTCAAATCTACTCTTTATTTTTGGTAATGACATTTAATTACCCCTGCACCTCCACCCAACAGTCAAATCTGGAATACATGACCTTCAAGCTTTTCATCAACACTTTCTCGTCATGCCAGCATCTTCGTCCTTTTTTTTGTCCTTCACCGAGTGTCATTAGTTGCACCTGTAATTTATAGCTCTGCATCCCTCGACTAGCTCTCCGATGTATCCCTTATCACTTTCGCCACCCTATATCCCATCTAGGCTTCCTCTCTCCCTATCATACCTTACACGTTCCCTGACGATTGCATTTAGTACATTACCTCACTGCTAGTTTTTCCTGTCTGTTTCCATTTACAGCTTTTCTCCTCCAAGGCCTTGTAACGTCTAAATCTCTGCTTTTCAGCGTGTCTGCTGTGAGTAGCTGTGTGTTAGTGTGATACTGCAGGGCCTTGGCACTAAACAAGTAAATGACTGTTGTTGGCTGTAGATATTTCATGTGCAGAGGGAAAAGACTGGGGCAGTGTGTCACTGGGAGTGAAAGGATGAGCTCTCGGGCAAGGAGACAAAGGAGAGGAGCCTTGTCGCTCTTTCTCTCTGTCACTCTTCCAGGCCTGACTGGGCTGACTGGGCTCTGTGCCTCATCTCTTCCAAGTGGCATGAAGGCATGAATTTGAACACTCTCTGCTTGGCATGTGCTACAATTGTGGATTGTGTCTCCAATGGCCTACTGGGATGTGTACTTGTAATAAAGAGTCCTCAGAGACTAACCACAATGATTATTTTCTTTCTAATAGAGACCAAGTTCTCGTGTAAGTATACAGTATTTTGCAGCTCAAATTCGACTCCAAAAACACCCTCAGCTGCAGTTACTGTACTTCTCCACTTTCAGCATTAAAGTCAAATTTTGATCCAAAAGGAGGAGTTCTTGAGTGAGGAGGAGGGAGGCTTCATTCCTGTAAACAAGCAATTATACACACTCAGCGTGCAGAGTGGGACTGCACTGTCTGTCAATAGCTACTTAAGGCTGTCAGAGAAAGTGGATGTAGGAAGTGTTGGCCATAAAGCATAAATCTCCGGCATAGAGAGAGAGGGGGGAGAAAAAAGCTGAGTTTAGCATAAGCTGAAATTAAGCTGGCAACATAGGACACCCGAATATCTCCGACTCTGGCTGCATCATTAGGCAGAAAGAAAGCCAGGAAGTGCTGCAATGGCATAGTTATGAAGGAGCAGTGCATCAACTGCTTTGCCACATCCATATTCTGATAATGCATGCATAAAATTTGACAGACAGTAGTAGGAAGTGAGACAGGGGAGCATTATGTATATATGTTGGTGCACATGTCTACGTTAACATATAGCACTATGCACAGGTAGAAAGTATCTATCTGCAAGAGCCTATGCATTCATTATGCATGTGTCATGTCTATGAACAGGAAAGAGAGGTATGTGTGCAACATCCCTGTTACTCACCCCCCTGCTCACAGAGCTGCTGGGCCAGCGCATCTTTGAAAATGATCTGTCCACGATATGTGGCCGTGGCTCTGAAAGAAAGAGATGGGGAAGTCAAGAGAAATAGAGAAGGAGAAAAAAAAATCATTATTAGAAAAAACCTACACAAAAAGAAAGTTAATTTATTGTCCGTAATATATGAAGATCAATCAGGCACAGACATTGCCCACTAAAGACAAAAAAAAACAAAAAACAAACCAACTGATAAATAAATGTACACATAAGCAACTGGATTATATTTATACTGACAGAAATGGCCAAAAAAAAAAAAAAAAAAAAAAAAGGTGAAAAGGCAGTGCTGAGCAAACACACAAACAGAATTTTTTGTGCCCATACAGTAAAAATAGAGCGTGGGATATTCAATATCATCATTCTTTGCACCGACACATTGCATTGCTTGGATGTCCGTGTAAATCTAGCTGTACGTGCTCTACGTACAGAATGTAATATGAATTTCCTTCAGATGGCCATGAAATGCATTATTCATATGAAAATGGAGAATCCTTAAAAACCTAAGAGGGTGAAATTGTCTGGAGTGCACTGGGATATTTTACACAGATAGCGAGACATGCTCTACTGTACTGTAGAATGAGATCCCCTGTAATCTGTGACAGCAGAATGACACTGGGCACAGATGCACACTGAGGAAGCTGTACAGAAAGGCAGCCCATTCAAAAAAAACAACAACTACAAAACAAGACTACTGCTGGTACTAGCACTAATCATAGTAAAACAATAAAAAATGCTCGCTATGTTGTTTATTTAAAAGCTTAGGATAAGACTGATATAATAAATAGCCCATAACTCAGAAGGGAGAATGAGGTGCAAAAATCACTACGTCTGAGAGAAGCTGCAATTTTCAGAGAGACCTTGAAATGAGTTATGGGGGAAAATATAAGTTTTAGAGCCCTTTGAAGCTCAGTGCAGTTAGGAAACTTCTGTGCAACAACACTACACTTTTAGATGGCTAGTAAAAGCTGTACTACCCCCACTCCTACAATATAACCTACAATTTTCCCCACGTATTGCACGGACAAAAAAAAAAAAAAAACAACTGCGGTGTGACTGAGGTCAAAAACATAAAGAGGAGAAATATCGCGGCTGTAATGTGCGTCCATGCTGACGGCTCGCACTGTTACTGTTTGTCCATCAAGGAGAGTGGAGAAGCTGTCTCATCTGGCACACAGACAAACTTTTTAAGTGCTGTGATCAGGCTTTGGTATTAATTATTAACATCATCTGTGGCTTGTAAATCTGAGCGACCTCCCATGCGCTGAAACACGACTGTGTATACCACCCACACACAGTGACCAAGCCTCCTAAAGTCATACTTATAAGAGGCCTCCTTCTTCACCCATCCCATATGGTGAAGTGTTCCCCACACTGTGTATTGTACAGACATTATACTGCACTTCAGTTGTTCATGTGAAGTCAACAAAGTAGAAATCAAATAATTTCAAATTCACTATATGAAAGGCTTCAGGGAAGCTATTCATAATTCTCTATGTTGTGCCACACCCAGTCAACATACTGCACATGAGGAGAGGAGGGTATAGACAATACAGTGGGTGCCTGAGTCACCCATGAGGCTCGCAGACTCTCTCCTTCTCCTTATTCATCACTTGTCTTTCCTTCTCTACAGTCCCATGCAGATTTAGTCTCTCACCTCCCAAACTCTGCCTACCGTGCACACTCGGGCCTTTTATGGGTGCCGAGGCATTTACACGTTTGCCTCAGCTCATGAATAACGAATAGATCCCTTATTAATTAATAAAGACCTCTTGTGCTTGCGCAGAGTGGGGAGAAAACACACTTAATTACACTCATATTTCAGAATTCGGTGAAAACTAATTTGAGTCTGGTATTTATGAATAAAAGATGGCGCGTAACGAACAGCGGGTGGGGATGTAGGAACAAGGCCCTTAAATATTTACTAAACACACTCTCAGCTCGAGTACACTAAACAGATGCTGTTAGGTGCCAGAAGTGCTCTACCAAAAAGCACATGCCTTTTAGTACAGTAATGTATGACTTCTCTTTCATGAAAGCACGGACTCCAGGAAAAGAAGCCATACAGTAGGTAATGTGAGTTTATGAAACCAAACAAAAAAGACAAAGGTTTCATCTTCAAAAACACATCAGAAGTATTAGAAGTACTTACTAAGCAGCAAAATGAAAAAGTTATATTAGAGTATTATATATTAAAATTTTGAAATACTGATGCTTAAACAGTCAAATAGGACTTAAAATATCAGTCTAGAGTTAGCGCTTTACAGTCTTCTTGTAGTTTGTTTGATCCACAAAAATCTGCAAAACAGTTGGCTGATGACCAACACAATACCTCAGGAAAATAATAAGATTAACATGATTGATATGAATGTAAGCTATTTAGTGTTTCTGCAGGAATCCTCTAGAACTGTCACTGACAATCCAAATGCAATAAATCTAAAGATGCTTTCTTTGTCGTCAAAAATAAATAAATAAATAAGAGAGCAGATGTTCAGGAGGAATCAGAGATACTTCGTTTAAAAAGTGTGGTGTGAGTGTATGAGTGGCTGGTGTGACTTAATAACATGTATGCCATTAAAGCAGTAGCCAGGAGAGGGCATTTAGTCTGAGCCGGCAAGTGTGTGATCAGCACAGCACGACGCTGTCTCTGTCCTGCCGTCACACTCCAGTGGTTCCTCAGTGTGTGCGTCTCTCATTACTGTCGCCACACACACACACACACACACATACACACGGAAACACATGTGCAGTGAACAGTACTGATACATGCGAAACAATTACTGCACATCTAAATGTTAATTTGACTTTCTTTGAGAGGTGGGTGGGACAATTAAGGGCCTTAATGTGTTGCTCCCCCCCCCCCCCCCCCCCCCCCTTCGCTCTCCCTCCTCTGATTCAATCGAGGGATCATTCATCTTCTGAAAATAAGTGTCATCCTCACTCCTCTCATTATTCTGAAGGAGAAAATCTGAGATGGGAAAGAGAGGGGGATTGAGGAAGAAAAAGCTGAGATCTAAGAGCGAAAGAAAGATGGAAAAATGGAAGGGGAGGGGGGTTGGGTTTTGGTCAGAGGAAACAGAGATGGGGGTTAGATGGCCTTGTCTTTCAAAGTCCACAATCCGCTGTCAAATACCGAGGCATTGGAGTAAAGGCGGGAATACGTGCGCACACACTTGAAGCCATATATGAGATTTAACATGTATGCAGATGGACAGGCTGTCACTCAAAAAGCTCCCAAAAGGGCCTGGAGTGGGTAATTACTGAGCATGTCTTCCATGTTAGATTGCATGTTGCTGTCGGCCATAAGTATCCTCCAGGAGGCAGCTTGACAGCTCTCTACTAACCACTCTCGCATGCACACATACACATATATGAACACAGTGAGAATACAGCTGATTTATCCAAGAACATGCATCCATATACATATTAAATATAGCTACAAGAAAAGACTTCAGACAACACTTTTATCCTCTCCTCCTCAAATCCCAATTAAAAGCTCATTTTCTCTCCCATCTTACTATTCCTGTTGGTAATCATGATTAATATGGAGACTTTCAGTGGTGTACAGTTCTAGTCACCAGCACTGATTTGGTGCATTTGGACCTAGCCCTTAAAATAATACACGCTAATTGGTTGATTTATCTTCCATGTTGAGGACCAGCTGTGGTTATGACACTGCACTCAGGGACAATGGAGAGAGATAAAGAAGTAATGAGACAGACAAAATCCACATTCTGGTGTCTTCCAGAAAATTCAGCAATCAGAAGCTCTGATAAAATAGAAAGTAGTGTTAATTTCTTAACGATGAAGGTGCAGTTGACTTCGCGGAATCACATTACTCCCGATCCCTGTGCCTGCCCCTAAATTAATTAATTGAAAAAGGCTCTTAGAGAACATGCAAATTTAATGAAGCTCCACAGAAGAGGGATTTGGGAGTTGTTTGGCAAATTACCTGCTTGTTAGCACAGGGTCATTGAGAGTTATGGCTCAGAATACAGCCAGAAGAAGAGCAGTTATTGCTCAGTATATAGCTTGAGGAGCAGAGCAATTGACCTTGACTACTGTTAGTGAGTAATAATTAGGGAGATTAGGAAAACAACAGTATTAAGGAGTAAATATGTGAGGAAGACAAAAAAAAAAAAAAACAGTCTATAAATGCTGTTGTTTTTTTAAGCTTAGGCAAAGGCATGTGCTGTTAAGAACTGACTTCTCCTAAATTTGAAAATCCAAGAAAAACTGCTTAAAAAAAAAAAAAAAAAGCCTATGTCTCCTCTCTTTCCTGTCTTATTGAGAGTCAGTCTAGTACAAAAGGAGACCGGGAAGAATCAGCTGTATTTACCCAACATCAACAACGGGGAGATGAATTCCTGACCAATCGTGGCTGTTATATCTCGTCAGTTATAGAAGAGCACATTCAGAGAACAAGCAGCGCAGAATGCAAATGAATAATTTGACACAAAATTCATTTGGGGCAGCCCAGCTCTCCCTGGCTCATTATGCTGCCTTTAAAATCAAGTGCTTGTCTTTTTTCAGTCTTCATGCTCTATTTCACCTAGAATGGTTAAGGTGGTCAACATCCCAGCAGGTACGGCAGTGGCCTCGTGATAATAAGACGGTGCGATGTTGGTACAGCACTTACGTGTTGTGGACAATATGTGGCAGTATTGATCGGCGAACTGATGCATACATATCTGTGGGGATGTGTGCCTCTGTGTACACAGGGGTATGTACATAATTACAGAGGTCATGGACCATCCCTGGGGAAATAAGACAATATCAATAATGGAAACCGCTTCATGGTCAACAGCAACAGGAGCTTGGGTTGCAAGCATCTGAGAAGTCCAGAAATGGGTTTGCCTGTAAAGGTCCACGATTTACTGTTAAATTTGAGAAACTGTGACATCTGAAAAGTTTAAGAAAGGTTAAAAACATGAATATATGAGATATAAGAGTTACTGTCTCAGTGTGAATTTGTGATATATGAAAATTGGAATTATATGGATTGACTGTGTCAGATTTGCAGCTCCAGTTGGTTCTGGTGGGGGGAAAAAATGGATCGGATTTATGTGCTCTGTCATCTTTCACATTTCTCCCCCATATTTCTCTATCTACATTGCCAAAATGAGATTACCTGGCTTGAACCGATCATTCATGTTCCTCAGCCAAGTGTCTACAGCTACTCTGCCACAGGCTACGGACCAATATGGAGCTTTAATGATGAGGAGAGCTCATTAACTACTGATTTTATGTTAAAACAGACTCAAAGATTGACTTGACTAACAACAAATCAATGGAGTGGACTAATACCTGGAGAAATTAGAAGCTGGGTGAGTTAGATCACGTCAGTCTGATGCCTGACCTCTATGACCCCTGACCTCCGATTAGCCGTCCATCATTCTGTTTGTCAATATTAATCTACTAGATCCTTAAGGCGTTGACAAATTATTGTCATAAGGTGGAATTTGATCACGTTATTCAGTGACCGAGCTACCAAACTTCCAAAGAAGGATGAAAAACACCTAAAGATTTCTGAATGTTAAAGCATTTTTAAGAACATCTAAAAGTAGCTCACTGAAGCAGCGCAGGCATTGTTATTATTACACACGGAGCTGCATGGAAGCTAAACAGTTGCTAAAATAGCACCTAAATAATGCTCTTCCCATGCAGGAGCTGACTGCATATACAATAGTGTACTGTATATTTCACAAACTCCATGTTCTCACAGACCTCCCTACTTTGAACAGATGGCCGTATCAACAACACCATAACACCCGGCATAATTACAGCATAGAAACCATTTCTCTTCAATCACAGCTAACAAGACAAGAGAGAGTATGAGCTCTTTCTCTCTTTCACTTTTTTAATCATACATTTCACATTGCCCCTAACAGTGATGCTGGTCTGTCTCCAGTCCACAAAAGAAACAACAGGTAGCAAAGCTGCAGAAAAGGATGAAATTTGTGTTTGCATACAAATACTCATATAAACACACATGCATATAAACATTACAGTATGCCATGAGAGAGAGTGTGCCATCAAATCTGCAGACATCCGTTTCCTCGGGGGAACACTTTGGAAAAGGGGGCTCGCATGCAGTAATTAAAGCAATCTTCATCCCAGCAGCTGTCTGACTCCCACGGGGACACAGTGCAAAAGACTGCAACACATTTACACACACACACACACACCTACAACACATACAAACACATATGAGCATGCATACACGCCCTCATATACAATCTATAACATCAAAAGTTCCACACAGTGCTAAGCCTTTAAATATGTTTCTCTGAAGCTATCTGCTGTTACAGATTTTTAATACATGCACGGGCGCGCGCGCGCGCGCACACACACACACACGCACACACACACACACACGCGCACCGTTGCACTGACTACTGTAGCTTGAGGCTGTAAGCGAGAATAGAGCAAAAGAATGGAAGCAACACACCAGTGCATCTTTGCTTTTGCCAGAAGATGCTATTAACCATTCTCACCTCTCTTAGTACAGAAAGCCATTTAGTACATTATGTAAAGTGTGGACTTTCATGTCTGCAAGAAGAACAAAATCTGAACATGACTGTTTTGTTTTTCATTTTTCCACTATTAAAATGTGAGTTGACATGCATTTGACTGTACGTGGACAAAGACTTTTGCTCCTGACTTGTAGCACAACAGTAAGAGGTGCACTCTGGCCACGATCCACTTCCATACTTGAATGCATTGTTTCTGATTTTTGATGACCTGTGGCTGGGACGGAGCTCCCTGACATGACAGCATGTTTTGCTCAAGGAAAGGCTTGACAATCTTGTTGACATTGTGTCCTGCACATAGTAAAGAAACCCTGAGTCTAATGCACCAATCCCATTACACACCTGAGCCTCTGGCAGTTTTTCTAAGAGGCCTTTTTCTTTTCAAGTATCCACCAAGGTTGGCTCTAGGCCCATGGCAATTACACAAAATAACAGTAAAAATGATAATAGAAAATAATAGGGATATTTGGCTGCTTGGAGATTCTATTTTTATTTGTTATACTTTGATATATCCCTTTTCTCCTCAGAGAACCTTTACTGTATCTTTTCCTCTTGTCTATATTCAGTGCACTGCAAATCATCATACAGCATGGTGTGTATATATTTCCATTTAAATAGGCTGAATGACTGAATGAAAACTGAGGACACCTTTGACACTAACTGAAGACAAGATTCTGCTGGAAATTCAATCCATTTATGTATCATCACTTCTGTCTGTTCATCAAAAGTGAAAATTCTGCTCTAGTAGCAAAACAAAGGCATACAAATTTGCTTGACAAAGTAGCACTGCTCAACAAGGTGTGAGGGCAGTAATACTTTTGGCCCTGTCTATATGTGAGTTTGTGTTCTCCTCTCCACCTCCTCTTCTTCCTTTCCTTTCCTCTCCTCTATTCTTCTACACCAAGGCCTCTCCTTCTCTTTAGGTGGCAATTTACAGCCACCCACAAAATGAGTTCTTCTGGATGCCCACGTCACTGCACTCTATCATTCCTGCTAGAGATCAGTTACCAGGAACACTCCCACAATATAGCTCATAAAACTGCTCACAGGGCCCGTATTAATGCAGCAGCGGACCAGTTCCAGCCCTCTGAAGGACATGGCATGTCTTTTGGCTTTAATTTAAACACTCATGGACAACACTTCTGGAAACCAGCACTCGTATCAATCAAGGAACTAGTGCCATGGGCAAGGGCAAGAGACTGCATTATTTACATTCTGTACAATCTAGAAAAATCTGTTATTGCCGATACATTTAAATTCACATATCTGTAAGATCTTATTTGAATTAACAATTACTGTAAATGGTGTTTGAGTCATGCACATGACACAAAGACAAAGAGGTCTGCGTCTCTCAGTTCCAACACCAAAATTGATCTGATGTTAGGAGAAAATTACTTATCACTTAAAATATACATTTTAACAAAACTGTTCAGTCACCAAAAAAGAAAAGAAAAGAAAAAAATGCACTCACCAGCCACTTCATTATGTACACCTGTTCAACTGCTTATTATCACTAATCAGCCAATCACATGTCACGGATTTACTCATCTAGGTATGGTCAAGACAACCTGCTGAAGTTCAAACTGCTCATCACAATGACGAAGAAAGGTGTTTTAGCTACTCTAAGGTTTACAGAGAACAGTCTGAAAAAGGCAAAATAGCCAATGAGCGGCAGTTCTCTGCCTTGTTGATGTCAGAGGTCAATGGCCAGGCTGAATTGAGCTTGAATGCAACAATAATTAAAATAACCACTTGTTACAACCAAGATACACAGAAGAATATCTGTGAACACTACAGCAGGTCCTGTCTCCCAAGAACAGGAAACTGAGGCTCTCCAAAATAGACAGCAGCAGATTGGAAAAATATTGACTGGTCTGATGAGCCTTGATTTCTGCTTTGACATTTGGATGGTAGGGTCAGAATTTGGTGTAAGCTACAGGAAAGCATGGATCCATGGAGGACACTTTGGGTCCCTTAGTGCCAACTGGGCATTGTTTAAAATCTGCAGCCTGCAGTTTATCCATCTTCTGATGGCTGCTTCCAGAGGGATCAAGTGCCATGTCACAAAGCTCAAATTATCTTAAACTGGTTTCCTGACCATGACAGTGAGTTCACAGTACTCGAATGGCCTCCACAGTCACCAGATCTTAATTCATGAGAGCACCATTGGGAAGGTGGAAGGGGAGGGTCATGGTTTCCTGTTTGTCCAGCGTTCTGTGTTTTTGGACATTTCTTTTGTTAAAGAATTGCTTATTATGATTTTCTATGTTCTGGAGTTCTGTTTTTCCCCTGCCTTATGTCAAGTCTGTGTTTCCGTGCTTACTTGTTTCCTGTTTGACTTTGTCAGTCCTTGTCTCTTGTGCTCTCTACTTAGTTTTACTTCCCAGTCTCGTCTGTGTGATTACCTGCAGCTGTGCTCCCCACCTGTTGCCTGTTCCCTCATTATTCATTACTATAGCATATTTTGTCTGCGTTTCCCTTTGTTCCTCGTCTCGTTGTCATCTATGGATCTCTGCTCGCTGTCTGTGCTTTGCTAAGTGTATATTCAGACTACAAACAGTGCCACCTGCTGGTTGGTGGAGTAGCTACAATATTGTGCTTTTAGATCAAGTGGAACCACCAGGACTGAAAAATGAAGCCCAAACTGCGCTTCCTCTAAATAGCCACTTGAAGCTGGCTCCAAAAGCAAACTAATCCCCAAAGACCTACATGCTGCCCAACTAAACAGCAATAAAAAATATAACTAACTAAATAACTATGGTATGAAGGGTAAGTTTTGTTTGTTTGTTTCTTTTTTTTACTCATCCATGTGGATACCGAGAAGAGTTTAAGTTAGGAGCTGACACAGGAAGCTTTAGCTGGCCTCTTTTAAGTTGACTCACTGAACTTGACCTATCAACAATGTTTGTGGTGTTGGTCTCTTCTGAGCATTTTTATGGAATTATCTAGCAATAAATACGGCCTGATTTTTACATAATTATCTTCTTACTTAGCATTACTTGTATATGCTAGTATATGCCCTTGCTACAGCAGTGCTTGGCCTGTTTGGGCTGTTGGCAAACTGGTATATGTAATCAGATTGCTAAAAGTTAAAAAGTAAAAAACAGATATAGTAGTGGTTGTTCATATGCTAAAAACAGGTCATTTAGACTGTTGCTAGGTGGATGCTAAGGCATGTATAAATGAAATCAATAGGATGCTCTGATAAAATGTTGTAGGTGCATGAAGGCTAAAAATGGATCATTTTAGCCCATTGCTAGGTGGCTGTTGGGCAACAGGATGATGCCATAATGTCCAATATAGGTGAGAACCTTCAGGGGTCTAAAATCTACCTGTGTCAAGTTTGGTTGTTCAACTCCTGATGGTCTATGTGGAGTTCATGGACAAACAGGCAAACAAATAAATAAAGCACGGCAGCTGCCAAAATGCTAATATTGTGGCTTTCAAAACGCTGAGTCGAAAACCAATCTGCTATGTCATGGTTGCCATGTTTATCTTAGATATGTTATAGATTCTGTGCAGAGCCACTGACATTACACCACATGAAACATTATAGATTTTGACTGGATGTTCACAGTTTTTATGGACCGGCAGGATTTGACCTGGCTTGCAAAGAAGATGGATTCTAGATTTTTAATGACCACAGTAGGTTTTGTTGAATCCAATAATACGTGACAGATGACAGTTTCACGGGCAATGGGCCATTAAGGACACAGTTTCTTTTGGATCAATTATGGCATCCAAAGTGGCCCTGGCCTTTGGCGGAAAGGCCTTGAATCTTAAATTCCTTGAATGAAACCAGAGAAGGTAGCTCTGGAGACGAGGATAAACCGGTGGAGATCTGAGCTGCGGACTGGAACGGGGTGCAGCGAGAGCGTTTGTCTAAATGTCTGTGTGTGAGGAACAGTCTAAAGCCAGCTGGAGTGTGACTGGCTGACTTTGATAAGGTCAGCCGCAGGGGCCCTTATTGTCATACAATCGTGGCCCCCTGCCAACCCCACTGTCATCCGCACTGGCACACTACTGCTCTGTGGTTTACACTCAAACGCAAACACACAGCACACGCATGGACACACACACAAATACAAAGGAAAAACACAGTCCTTGTAAGCCGACACACACTCAACAGCAAATTTGTTTGTTGGCAGACAAAAAAGCCAGTAAATCTGTTTGGCTCAGTGGATATTGTCTAAATGGCTGCTCCACTTCAGCAAATTCCCCAGCTGAATCTTTTTATGTCAGTCTGTCCACAAAAGTCTCCGTCTGATAGACGATTGTGTCCCTCCCGGAATTCATTGAGGGATTTTTGTGAGCACTGCCAAAATGTTTAATTTAGTTGTGTTTTTTTATGAAACATTGATGGGCATTTTGTAGTGCCTCTGAAAGAAAATGGCTCAAAAGAGGATGACTGGTAATAAAAAAAGCAAAAAAAAAAAAAAAGAGGGATTAGTCTGCAGTTTGATTTGGCTATCTGTGAATTAAAATCAAAGAACGATAATGAGTTTTCTTTTTCTTTCTTTTCATTAAAACAAAAACAAAACACTGAGCTCTTCTTCATGTAAAAGTCTGACAATTACCCTAATGAAAATTATATCCAATGTAATATTTGTGGGTCAATTTCTCAAAGATTTTTCTAAAGTGGTGCTGATGTGACTTTGGAGTTACGGGAAGCCTCTCTTTTCCTCTACGCTTCTCCAGCAATAGCTGCTAATTGCATTTTGACTGACTATCTGCACGAGGCTGTAAATCACCAGCCAAGGGAACTGGAGGGAGAGAAAGTTAGTGGTAGTTCTGAAGGCAGAGCGTTGAGGAAAATGATTAAGTGTAAGATAAGACATTTGATGGCGGAATGAAAAAGAGGAAAAAGGAAAGTTCAAGGTTCTTCTCAAACGTATTTGGCTAGAGCTCTTCCTACCTACACCAATCAAACAATGTGTAGTGTTCAGGGAAATAGAGTGAGTGCTATTTACAACAGGCGGAATCACCCGTCCAGTGGCCCTGAGCTGCTGCTCCAGACTATTTTTTTTTTTGCAGTGGCCTAAAAAATGAAAATAAAGCCTCCGATAAACCACATGTGCCTTCATGTAAAATCCTAGAAGAAGAATATTATGCTATTTTTTTATTGGTAAAAAATGTGTGTGCGCCATCCTCCCAGGATGGGTGGATCTGATGACCCACTCAACCACCGATGAGAAGTGGATGCACTAAATTAGAGAACGGAGAGATTTCCGCGAATTCTCAGCAGGACACACATTACACATGCCAATGCACAGGTCACGTTGAGCAAGGCAATTAGGATGTAAACACACACTATGTCCCCAGTTTAACCTCTTTAGAGTCATCATCCAGGCTTTCTCTGAGAGGATGGCCTTTTAACATCCTTTCTGTGGTTCTGTGGATGCCATCTGATAAGTCTCTCAACCTTTCTGGGTCAATATGGGGTTAACAGATAGTTACTGTATAGTTTACAGCATTCATATTTGGGTTAGACACATATATAAAGTCAGTATACTACCAAAATACACACATGTAGAGAAGCAGTGCACGCAACAACCTCACATACCTATTATTTTTAACTGTTACTGTTACAGCACTTCTGTAAAGATCTCTGCTAATGCTTTAATCAAGAATCTGAAGTTTGAATCAGACGTGATAAGTGATGGGTCATCTTTATCCATTTTTTAAACTGCAACAGGTACCATAATTAACCAAATAAACACAATGCTTGTATTCCGCAAGACTTAAAACTAGCAATTGGGACCATAATTGAAACAATCCAGCTTCATTTTTCAGGCACTGAGGCATCAACCTCACCTGCCAAATCCCACTTTAACATTTTGTGAACACATAAAGCCCAGTCAAGTGCGACCAAGTGCTGCTCGATATTAATCACTTTCCTCTAATGGTAGTAGAGCTTTTTATTACAGTTATACACGTTTTTTTCTTCTTTTTCTCAGGGTATCTCTGGTATTTAAAATCTCTTGAGTGTCATCAAAAATAATGAAAAAATAAAGACTTGGTTGTTACATTTCTCAAGAGACATTTCCTCTGTATATAATGTGTGTGTGTGTGTGTGTGTGTGTGTGTGTGTGTGTGTGTGTGTGTGTGTGTGTGTGTGTGTGTGTGTGTGTGTGTGTGTGTGTGTGTGTGTGTGTGTAACATCACAGCAGCTATTCAAAAAAATATCAAGGTCTTTATATTTAAAATTCAACACCAGGATACTAAGTGATGCACAACCAAAGATTACTTATTTGTCATTTCTGCCTCAATCTCTCTCTTAGTTATATTACTTAGCTATTACATATATATGACTTACAGGAAATTGACGCAGCCAGTGCCAGGTGGTGGGGCAATCCAGACAAAGCTGAAGCTCGTGGAGGGCTGGTGGCTGACATGGGAAGCCACCACACTGCAAACAAACTGGGTTCCACCAAACTGACGATCTGGTATCACACCTGGAGGAGAGAAGAAAAGACAAGCAAGACATAAAAGGACAGATGAGACTTGCAGTGAAGGTCAGCAATTTTTTTTTTTTTTGGGGGGGGGGGGGGGGGGGGGGGGGGGGGTTGTTTCCTTTCAGCTTGCAAATTAAAGACCGCAAACACTGCTGCGGTTTACCATGGTTGAATTATTTCATGTTTTATAGGTAACAGCTGGTTTCCACTGGGTTTTTTTTTTCCACCGTACAAAAGTGTATTTTATCCACTCACAAAAACAAAAAAGTAACTTGCAGAGCCATAAATGCTATGTCTGGTTTTATGTCGATAAAATTTACAGTGCATCCATTAGCTAATCTGTCGGACAACCACACTCGAAGACAAAAGATTACAAGAGAGCAGATGTGGTGTCAAGGATTACATCTGATTCATGGCATTCAGCATTACAATGCTTTTTGGTAGCTAACTCTCATCAGCTAATCCTCAATTAATCCACACTCAGCTACATTACTGCACACTCAGAGTTACTTTTACTGCAATAAAATGCATAAAACAATGTCATTGACCGTGATGAGCCAAAGGTCTCTCATAAGTAGGTCTGTCCAGGATGATTTTATATTGTTATGAAATGAAATAAAAACTAAATAGCAATGGCGCTACAGTATGCATAAGACTACATACAGAAGAGTCAAATTGAAGCACTGTTATGAAGAGAAAATGCTACATTAATATTTGCCATGGTGGCAATTTACTCTTCTTAAAGATGCATCTTGCACGTCTTTAAAGAGTAAAGAACACATGAGAAATTTCATGGCTCTTCTCATTGTGGTTTTGTGGTCTATAGACCGGAAAGGTAAAACCTCATGGTCAAATGGAGGGACAGACGTACGGACAGACAGTATGATGACAATATCCTCCTGCTTTACATCGGGCAGGAGGATAAAAGGTCACGGAATACAGTTGCGTCTAAGAATCTACAGGCATATTTATCACTGACATTCAGGGGGAAAAAAAAAATGACGATACTAAAAGATATCTGAGGGATCTTCCAAGATTTTTTCAGAGAACAAACTGGTCAGGCGATGATTTCATTCCTGTTGATCTCTAATCTGGAACCTAACCTGAGGCATAAAATATCGCTCCCTGCTGTTACTGCAAGTTACTGCAACTTAAGCATGCGTGTCCATTTCATGCCCAGGATCAGCGTGTCTATTACACGCTTAGTTGATTGAACCTGCAGTTCCCAAGCTGATATACTCTAGTAAGAAGTGAACCACCTTCAGGTTTAACCCTAAAGTTACCCAGATAAGCCCAAATCCTGCTTCATAGTACAGACCTCTGATTGCTAACCCTGACTTAATTGTTTCCACCTGTGTCCCATTGCCTAACCAGCCCTTTGTGTATATTTAGGCTTCATCCACCCATTTAACTGACTGTTTTATTTAAAAAACAAACAAACAAAAAACTTTGCTGTTCTAGACAAATCCTGCGTGCAGCACTTTTCTGCTTATCTGTAGGGAATATTAAATATTTTTGAACTGAAAAACATAAAACAAAGGGAGTGCTTTCATTTGCTTTTCATGTTGTTTCTAATCCACAAACTTTCACCAATTATCTTTTTTTCTGCTTTCATTGCTTCACACTTAACCTTCCGCCTTCTTTTCTTTTCCTCTCTCCCTGTGAGCTGACAATCCTTATTAATGAGCATCTGTGTTGAGCTATGATTGTGCAGATGAAATGACATCATGTCACATAATCTTTGCTTAATATCACAAAGGGCAAGGGCAGGACACCACGAGACTCATCGATCATTGTGCAGACATTTGGGGCAGTTTAATTATTTACTGTAGCCGACTTTGTTGTGTCATCTAAGAGGTGCCCAAACTGTGCTGCAAACAGGAGTATGCATTTCCCAGAGAGGTAAGTATTTGTCATAATTGTGCAACAGTAGGTCACTTTAGTATTGAGGCCACACACATTCAGCCAGTTTAAATATGTATGTACTCTCCCATCTGTTTATAAAGATGTGCTCTAAGCTGCAGTGCTTTGTTGGCTGGACTCTGCTATGTATAACCTGCAAAACACAATCTCCTCTCTGCTATTATAACTCACTTTACTGTAGTATAATCAGCAATGATTAATAACGCTGAGGCTTTAATATCCCCAGAATCAATGTGCAAATCAATAAGCAAAAAAGTATGTATGTGTGTGATTGAAAATTAATTATATGAAAAGAAATAATTCCACCCATTGCTGACAGTAATAAATCTGACCTCACAGATTGTATCCATAAATATACACAATGTTGACAGCATCATAAATGTTTCTGTTTGATTAGGCCAGCTGTGTGTGTGTGTGTGTGTGTGTGTATTTGTGCGTAGCTTCATTTGTATCACTGCATAAAATTTATACTGAGCTGTATGTGTGTGCTGTGGTACAAACAAACCTACTTATCATTGCTGTCGGTTAAACAGCTACGGGAAAACAACCACTTGTTTTTACACTGAGCGCCAAGCATTGATTTGTGCGCCCAATGGGATATCCCAAAGTTTTTTTATCCCAAAACAAAAATGGTAACATCATTTTCAACTTCAAAGTAAATAGTCATCAAAGCAACATCATTTACAGTTTTTCTCATGACAACATATTGTGTCATTACGTGCAAGTACATGCGGTGTGTGGTCCTAATGTGTCAGATTTATGAGGTGTTCAGCCTTGAACCATGCTACGGTGCTGCTGGTAATGGGATTTAATCACCCACCAATAGTACTGTTCTCCAGTCACCTACACTTCTCTGCATAGTGGCCACAAATTACTCCTGTGCATATCCTAACACATAATCACACAAGGAAACACACGCAAACACACATGACTGTCTATGATTAATGTGATCCTGTTTGCCAGAGCAAGGCCGATTCTGCACCCTGTCTTCACTGCTGACATACAGAGCAGATGAAATTGTTGCTGTGCTGGCCTTATGTAGCCCTCAGTGACATACACAGTCATGTATACTAGAAAGATGTATACTACAGTATACATCTTTCTCACTTTTTAACTCCCTCTAACACAAAAGCGTGCCACTTCAGAGCAATTTCCCCACAAATACATGCCACATATTTACTGGCATATCCAAGGCAGCCAAGGCAACAGGTTTGGCTCTAAGTCTCCAATTTTGTTGCAGATTAAGAGAGAAAAAAAAAACAAAACAACTCTGATTATTTCTAACCACCCGCAATTTGAAAATCCCTGCAGATGTGCTAAGCGCTCAGGAAATGCTACTACACGGCCGCAAAGACAAAAAGCGAGGTGACGGGGCTGAACAGCAGAGAACACAGCAGGAGAAGAAAAAAACAACACTAGCCGTCGTTTTCACTCTCACCAACGTTAGAAAGCTGTTTTTATAAACTTTACAAACTCTTGTAATACAACTCTGATGTACTGGAAGAAAACACACACAGAATTCAATCAATCAATCAATCATTTTATTTGTATAGCACATTAAAACAACAGCTGTTGACCAAAGTGCTTCACAGGGCATAAAACAAATAAAACAGCAAATAAAATAATATGAAACATAAGAACATTAAACAAAAATAAAAACACAATAAAACCATAAATAATGCAATAAACAATGAAGGACCATAATAGTAGTGCCAATAGTAATGCCAAGAAGATCTATCTACCAGTCTGAAATGCACATACGTTTTAAGAAGTTTTTTAAAAGTAGTAGGGGAATGAACTTCTCTTATGTGGAGAGGGAGGTCATTCCAGAGTTTAGGGGCAACCACGGCAAAGGCTCTATCCCCTCTGCTCTTCAAATTAGATTTGTATCTGGTCAATAGCTCTTGATCGGAGGACTTCAGTTTTCTGATTGGGATGTAGGGCCTCAACAATTCAGTTAAATAAACAGGTGCTAATCCATTTAGACTCTTACAAACCAGAAATAGTATTTTAAAGAATTTAATGAGAATTCAATGCTTTACAAAAATGGGCATAACATAATGAGGAAATGAAGAAATTAGTATAAAGAGAGAGGTTGCTCTCGAGGAGCTAAAGGTATGGCTAAAGAAAAGCAGAGCACTTAGGCTATGGTGAAGATGAAAAGGCAGTCTGATGCACTCCAGGACACAGCAGCACTGGGACTTGACACCGCTCAGAGAATTTCTATTCCCACTTGAAAAATACACTCAGGCATAAAAATGCAAATAACGATGTCTTATTCCTTTCATGTCTGGGTGTGGAGAGCGAGAGAAAAATCACTATTATTCAATGTGAAAATCTCAAATGTTCCAGTAAAGCAACAAGCTTTAGTCAACCTGGACAGGAAAAAAAAAAAAAAAAAACTCAGACATTCATGATTCTGTCTGGGGAATGAGCAGAAAAATAGCACGGCAGCCTCTTTCGTAACTGTGAAATTAAAATATATTAAAGAAAATGCCACTCCTGTGACCTTAATTTACTCTTAACTCAGGTGACCTCTGAGTTCTTTGTTATTTTAGCATCTGGCAAATGCCATCTGTGGTAGAAAACATCTATTTCATCACTGATGATTCCCCCAAATTCTCCAGATCCCGCGATAAACCTTGATGCAGTTGCGTTAATTAAAAAACATCAGTTATTTTGCCTAAATACTTTGGCCGACAATTCTAAAGAAAAATAAAAAGATCAATAATTCAAACCTACTACTTTTTAGTGAAAAACATTTTATGCTTCATTAACTGTGATATTTTATTAACCGCACTGGGTCCTTATTAACACAACATCAGCCACATGCAGAACTTCCCTAATAAGCTGAAAATCTATAACCGCATTACAAATGCCACCAGTGCTGCGCTAATATTGCGTGTTAGAGTCCATCTCTAATTCAATGAGCGCCACAGGGGAATCTTGAAGGAATACCGCAACCACACATTGTCAGTCAAATACACACATGCAAATACATGCAGTTCTTTCACATGTAGATTGGATACTTATGAGCTGTCGGAAGTGATTAATGGCAAGGGAAGATGACCTGCTAACTCCCACGGTATGACGGGCCAAACCTTGTTTCATAAATATGAACCCACACACACACATACAAGGGCATGCAGATGCTTATACATGCACTCTTGAGCATGCCCACACACAAACTCAATCAGATACACAAAAACACAGGAAATGGGTGTGTCTGGATTTCAAGGGTCACATGCTGGTTGTAGGGATGTCGCTCCGACATCAATCTCTGCTGGTAATTGTAATGAATTTTTAAAGCGACCAATAAAAAGAAGTAGGAAGCTGATCGCCTCTTTATTTATTCAAATTCTGTCTGCCCATGTCTCCGGTAACAAAGACTTCCCCACATTTTTCTATTCTAACTTGTTTTTTTTCAAATATGCAAACACTTCAGTTCACATCTGTGTATGTCCTCTTTAAAATCTCTCTATTTCTCACTTTGCAAAGCTAATGAGCTTTCCACAGCCAAGCTCGAAACAAGTCAAATAGATGGAGTGAGAATTCTCCCCGATGGAGCAGATGGGCAAATCGGTGGCTCAGCCTGGCAGCAACTTAACACTGTAGGACCAGCAGGAGCCGGTCGAACTGGCATTAGAGATGGCAGTTAGGCTATGTGGCAGAGTTGTGAGGATTCAAAAGGCACCATTCAATCTGATATGCACATTTACCAAAATCCATCCCCACCATTTGACATCTGGTCTGTAGCCTACCAGATGTCTAATGGTGTCCACCTAGGTGCTTTTTAAGATCATTTTAATACAGTTAAACATGCTTTTCCTGCTATAATTGACACAAAGGCACTTGAACAATGTGTATAAGTTGCTTTCTTACTATCAACAGTAAAAGTAGTAAACTTGTCCAGATTGCACTTTATGTCAGTAAAATCAAGTGTGCTTAAAATGCTACAGTACTGCTACTACTATGCATGCAGAATCAGAGACATGCATGTGGCCCTGTATGCCTGAACAAACAAAAAAACAAGTACAATTAAATGCATGTGTATGCACAGAAGCTTGCTTAAAGTGTTAAAACCCCACATGGCAGCGTAATGTGCTGCAAAGAGATTAGATTATTCCATTTTTGTCTAAGGAATTTATATTTGTCACTACGCACTTAAGAAAAGTGGGTTTCACATAAAAAGCAGAGATTAATGTTTATGATGAATATCTTTTGTGTTTGGGAGGCTGCATGCATATTTGCACTCTCGGACAGATAATGGTCTTGCAATCATCTTTCCTACTGCTGGCTCAGACTTAGAAAGCTAATGTAGAAGCGCGCTAAATAACTTGGCAAGCAAGCCAATTAAAGGTTCATATTTCATGTGGTAATTCTAACCTGTCACAAAATTATTGGAGCATTAACATGTGTTATTAAAAGCCCGTGAATGTATGGGAATCTGTCAAAAGCCGGAATATAATGCCTCTGTCAACATGTTTCAAGAGAAGGCCACACAATGGCAACATAAATGATACATCACAACAGTAGTGACAGCCTGAGCAGGGACCCCATACGCTTTGTGCTGCTGAATGATCCCATGGGATGTGTGTTTTTGTGTGTGTCTGATGTGGTGCATTCACCCCTTTTTTCCAGTACCATCCTCAGCTGGCCAGTCAGACCACTGCAGGGTCTCATGGTGCATGACAACCCAACTCTGCTCTGCCATTGGCTGCAAATGGCATCCATCTTTGCGTTTGCCAATCACGCTACCATGGAGACAGGTTGGCAACTTTGAGGTGGTGGCAGGGGTCCGGCACAGTGTTGCCAGGAGGAAGCTGTGTGTTAATATGGGTGGTGAAAGATGCCAGCGGCCAGGGGGGAAGAGAGTAAGAAACTCTGTGGGAAAATGTGAGGGAAAGAGGCTTGCCACATGAATGAAAGAGTTTAACTGGTGTTAAAGAACACCTGGAGGTCGTCTAAGCAGCAACTGTATGTTGGTGAAGAAGTGCAATGAGAGCCTTATTGTGCATGTGTATACATTAACATATTTCCATATCTTCACAGTTATATTTTCATGGCCTTGTTATAAGCACCTAACCAGTTTTTGCCCATGTGTATGTGCCCATAGAGCAGTTGCTCTTTCATTTAGTCTTCCATTGTATCTCCATCATCCATCATCCATAAACTCCTGATGGCATGACTGCACACACACACACACACACACACACACACACACACACACACACACACACACACACACACACACACACACACACACACACAAAAAAAAATACAAATCTATGGCTTGTTGTAGGAGCTGCCAGCATGGCTCTAACCAGCTGAAAGAGAGACAGAGAGAGTATTTTGCAAAAAAGCATATGCTCAGATATTTACATTGCTTAATACAAATACTCAGCACATTTAATAATCTATAATGTGTCCTACATATGTTGCTCATGTCAAACCTGGTAACTGAAAAGTAAAATTAAGTAGAAAATAAACATTTAATTCATCGCTTGTGTACAGTACTCCTTCCTTTCAGTGATCAAGAGCTACAAGCCATGCAAGCATGAATGATAAATGGGGTACAGGAACACTAGAGGAGCATAATCTACCCTTCTGAACTAATGTCCCATAATTGAAATGAATGTTGTTCTGAATCAAACAAGTGTTGTGTGTTCTGGAGCCCCACCTTGTATGATTGATGATACACAACCCTGTAATCCTCCTAAAAAGGCATTCTCACAAACCCACATACAGTATACATCAAATGCCTGTACAGTATACGTGCATGTTCCATGTATAATGCTGAACACAGTGTTTCAGTTTGTTGTGAAATGAGCATTTTGGGTCCAGAAGATGGACAACATTTTGATAAAATATTTTGGTTATCTTCTCTAGCAGTAGCTCAATGTGATGTCTTCAGTGGTTGTTTGAACTATGAGTAGTTCTTGTTCTTGATTTGGAGGAAACACTGATTAAAATGTGAAATACGAGTCACAGAGTACTAGACGAGAAAAAAGTGTATCGGCTAAGCTTGAACCAAAATCAAAATCATCAGCTGTTTGAGGGCCGGATTCAAAATCACACCAAAAGTCTCACTTAAAATTGTTCAAGTATTCTCTTAAGTTTTTTTTTTAGCCCTATACAGAGACATTAAACTTTTACTGATCATCAAACTTTTACATGTTTCTTATTATACTGGGCTTATTTCTAGTGATGTTTCCACATTTTTGAAACTTTAATATGGTAAACACATGGTTATAATTACTGATAGGTTGGATGGCCAAAACTATGATAGTAAAATCCAAGCTATGTAAAAATTTCCTTTATGTTTTTAATAGAGTCAAACTGCTCAAAATGGGTTCAGTCCCAGGCTCAAGATGTGTGTGTTATATAAACCATGAAGGTGAAGTGGTGCTTCAAGCCCCAATTCAGCAACTGAAAGGCTGAGTACTAGTGGTGTGAGGCCAGTGTAGCAGCAACCAGTAGAGGACAGCCAGCTTTGTGCCCCAGGAGAAGCTTAGCACACTGGGTGGCAAAGTCACTAAACTCCCCTTCCCCCACCCCTGTAGTCCCTCAGCACCATTTTCTTCTTCCAACTCTCCATCCATACATCCATCCATCAGCAAAGCCTATGAGCAGCTGCCTTCTGTGGGTGTGTGTCATTGCAGCTTGGCAGGCACACACCACAGCTTTACCGGCAGGCGCCAGGGCTAATTTGATTTTTAATTCAACACGACTCCTCGGCTAATAGTTTGAGTTGGGGATTAATTAATCTGATTTGACTTGTGCTAATTTCTCGCACCCACGTCCCCGGTCTCCACCCGTCAATGCAGCAAATAAACAAACTGGTGAGGCCGTGGTCTCGCAGGCCCTGTCCTGACACACATGTTGAGTATGAGAGAGATAGAGACCTGGGGCGACAGGTGAGGAGCCAACGGAAAGCCTTGGGAAAGCATAGTGCCTGTGCTGCATTTGCATGCATGCGTATATCCAGTGTGTGTTGTGTGTATCTAAATGTGTTTATGGAGGAGGCTGGAGATGAGCCTGGTCTGACAGAGAAGTGCTGGGGGGGGAAGTAAACTAATCACAGCAACAGACTGGCTCTCGTAAGGAGGGCGCAACAAAGAGAAGGTCAGTAACTATTTTCACAGCCAAAATATGGGTCAGAGAGGATCTGGGTGAGCTGCTCACAGATAACTTGTATATAATGTAAAAAAAAATAAATAAAATGGACCAGGCAGTGGAGCATCCCTGTTCTGACTCAGGCTTTTAGAGGGTAGAGGGCATAATCCAGGTAGGGCCCTACATCAGAAAAAAAACAAAACCACTAAGCTTCCTCAACTCACAGAGTCAGAGGGAGCACTTACACTGTTTCTAATACTCAAGGGAACTTTAAAAATGAATAGACCTAAGAGTGCAGCTTGGATGGCTTGCACTTTGTGGAGAAGGCTTTGTAAAATCACTTCCTTTCAGTGTGCACACCAATACCCACACACTTGCAAGGTGCTTGTGGTGGTATAGAATTTAAGCAAGCTAAATTTCAAAGTGAGCTTGCCTCTAACTTAAAATGATGCAAACCTACTAGCGTTGACAGAAATGTGTCAATCGGAGCAGTCAAAGCTGTCTCTGTCTTTATTCTATCTTTATTTCTCTCTCATTCTCTCTGGCATGTTACCACCCTCTCTGCATGGCAGAAAATAACATTGCTCTGCTCAAGAGAGACCACACATGGGAGAAAAAGCCTACGCCTGCTGCTCTCTCCTGCAGGATAGAAAAAAAAAATAGAAATAAAAAAGTAAAACTGCTCAATAGCTCACACGCCACTTTGAAATCTCTATCACAGAGAGTCCAGCTCCTGCTTTTCCTCATTCCTGCTCTCTCAGTCACCCCTGGACCATTTTTACTAAACATTTAGATGAAAAAAAAAGAAAAGGGAAAGCATGTGCATAAAAATACACATGTGCTCTCACACACTGAAATTATGAGCACACACACACACACACACACACACACACACACACACACACACACACACACACACACACACACAAATAGACAGGTACACATATGGAACACTAGATGCACACACAAATTTAAGCACACCTAGGGAAGCCATGGGAGTTCAAAAAAAGCCCAGTTTTTTTTCCCCTCCAATAGAGCTAGTGTATATTCAATGAACCAGTAAATTCCCAGCAGCAGTTGTGCTCCCACGTCTACTGCACCATCACACTCGAGAGGCTGTCGGGATGTACGGCCAACACTTGTGGCCACTGCTTTAGGTCTACCATGAATTAGTAATGAATGATGTATTCTGTTTGAATTCTTTAAAGGTGGGCTTGCTTTTGCCTCTAAGGACGCTTTCCACATGGAGCGAAGTTATTTTTGACTTCTGGTGCATAATTACCCAAACATTCTTCTGGACTCTGAGAGTACGCAAATGTTTAGCCACCTGTTAGCAGCCTCCAGACATTTTATATTAGGTGGGGGGAGAATGTGTTAGGGAAAAAAGGGGGAACAGAAGTGAGACTCAGTCTGGGCAAGAAGGTTGGGGAAGTCCTGTGCCAGCAAAGCAGGGAGATTTACAACAAACCGACCCAGTTGATCTTGAGTGTGATCTGACACAGTGCTGCAGAGAACACAAATCACCTACCATACATAACCCTCCCCTTGACAACTCATTTCATCTTCTGCACTAATGAATTCATCATCAGGAGAGCTATGCCTTTGGTGTCCCAGCCCTGAGCAGAGAAGGAGTAATGGCTTAGATAAGTCATCATCATCATTATTAACATCATCACTACTGCCAGCACTTACTTGTCTGTGTTTGGCCCATAGTTCAGTAGCAACAGTTTGGGACTGCAAAGTGTCCTTGACAGAGATGCGATAGGGGAACTTTGGTGTTCAAGGTTATTATGAGGACGGATATCAGAGCGAAAGTGTTACAGATGTGCATCCTATGTATGAGAATCAGCACGAGTGTGTCTATGTCAATGGAATTTGAATGTGTTGGGGTATGAATGGATAAGTCAGTGAGTGTGAGAGCTCTTATGGGAGCAAGCAAGTGTATACGGTTGTGTGTATGTGTGTATTTATGAGTGTATGAAGGAGTCTAAGCGGCACAGTCAGGGAGCTGTCAGCAGAGAGCCAGAGAGCACGCTGATCACAGGGCTGCAGTGCGTTTGATGTCTCCTAGGGACTGACAGCTTCTCTCCCCTTGGGAGCCCCTTCTCTCACCCCTTCTCTGCTCCCTGCACCACCTTTTCTCTATATCATTCCTCTTTATCCTCAATCTTTCCATACATAGCATCTCCTTCACAGTTTGTACCCTGCTTGGGAGGGGGATTTGTGAAAGAATACTTGCGCTCTCATGGGACTGCTGGTACTGTTTGAGAAAACACAGAGGTTCCCAAACAAGGCTTTGTTCAGCAGGAAGCACACCTGTGAGTGTGTCTCCATAAATACTGACATGATGAGCTGCCATCTCTCATATTCTGACATTCTGGCTGACATTCAATCTGGCTTAGTGGCAAGAAGGGGCCGACAGCTGACCTTCAGCCTTGAGATGGATGGGTACGTGGCTACCTGGATTTGAATGCATAATTATGTATATTAAAAAGGTAGAAAATTACAATATATTTTTTTTTTTCCGAACAAGTTCTGTTAACCTGCTAATGCATAAGTCATTTCGCAAACAATATTACATATCATGGGTCAGTAGTAGGCTCACATAAAGCAATTAGCCTACATGGCTCCACAGTTTTGTGGTTGTGTATAGATACTACAATTTGGTTTCAGTTTTTTGATGAGTTTCTGGAAGTTATGGTATCTCTTTTCTTTTTTTTTTTTCACTCTGTGGCCACAGCAGCTGAATGGCAATATTTTCCATGGGAGTGCAAGTTTGTGAGAGCTTTGTGCTCCCAAATTGGAAAATGATCATGGAAACTAAATGTATATTTATTTAGTATCGGGTTGAGGCAGTTGAGGTTGTTATTTGAGATTCCACCGTATGCTATTTGTCATTTTCACGCCCCAGTTCTGCTTTTAAATGATCTGATACATGATTCCTTATGATTCTTCATCACAGGTAGTCACCAGTACATCTTAATTTGTAGAGTTATTGACATCACAGTCCTCAAATGTTGCATAAAATGCTGCCCTGCACAAGATCTGCAACTTGGGAACTAGCCTGTTACTGTCTGATAACCTTTGGGAACAACAGCCAAAATATTGGAGCTTCCAATGAGCCACTGGATATCTGGATACCAGATTCTTTAGACTGCATCTCAGCAAATGCATTCCCTTATTTGCTTTAAACAAAGACACTTTTCACCTGCATGACGAGAAAGCCAAAAGTAACCGGTCAACAGAACTCAGCCTACAATATATTATAAGCCAACTACGACCAGAAACCAGAACATTTACAGTACCAAAAATCTTGTCTCATACCTACAGTATAAATATCTGCAGTGATTACAGGTGTACATCAGATTCAGTGTCACTGAGTTAATATACAAAACAAACACTCCTGTAAGATTTAGATACTGTAATAACAACACAGCCATACCACTGTGTTGATAGACTGGAAATTACATGTTTCTCATTTATCTTTCATCACACACCCATAAAAAAAAAAAAAAAATTCTTAAATTAATTTTAACACAAAGGCAGGAGGAGGTTCGAGGAATACCTTAGAATGGAGTATTTAATTAAAAAAATAAATAAAAAGGGTATAACAGTTCCAGCTCCCTTTTGGCAGCAGACCCTTTCTGGCAACCCCTCCTCCACAGGTCAAGGTGCAGCAGGATTTCATCAGTTGGGTTGTGTGTTAGCATGAGCCCATCCGTCATGGGAAGAGAGTGTCGGCTGGATGTCCCTGTCACTAAGCTGTCCATTTTGTCAGACAGCCAGATCCATCATATTGAGTTGGGGACTGATCCTTGCTAGCAGAAGCCAACCACCCCACAAATACACACCAATATGCAAATTAACAACAAAATAAACATCACCCTGCAAACGAGCCATCCATCAATGACCAATTTCTCAGCAGCTCAGCGCTGGCAAGGCAACACCAATCAGCCCCTCCCTCACGGAGAGTGATGAAGTGCCATCATCTCATCCTTTCTCTCCTTCCCCATTTATCTATAACCCGAGTAAATACAAAATGCAGTTTTTGAATGATGATTTCATTTAGTAAGGGGAAAAAAGCTATCCCAACCTACCTGTCCCTGTGTGAAAAAGTGCCCCTAAACCTACAGTAAGAACTGGTTGTGCCACCCTTGGAAGAACTGCAATCAAGTGTTTGCAATAAATGCTGATGAGTCTTTCATATTGCTTGAATGATGTGTTCAAGGTCATGCCAAAACATATCAATAGGATTTTAAGCTGGACAACACCAACTCCATGTTTAACTGTTGGCAATTTTATAAAAACGCTGTGTTAGTTTTATGCCAGATGTAACAGGACACAAACTTTCCAAAAAGTTAAACTTTTGTCTCGTCAGTCCACAGAATATCTTCCCATAAGTCTCGGGGATCATCAAGATGTTTTTTGGCAAATGTGAGACAAGCCTTTGTGTTTTGGTCAGCAGTTGTTTTTTCTTTGGAACTCTTCCATGGATGCCATTTTTGCCCAGTCTCTTTCTTATTGTTGAGTCATACACTCTGACCTTAATTGAGGTAAGTGAGGCCTGCAGTTCTTTAGATGTTGTTCTGGGTTCTTTTGTGACCTCCTGGATGAGTCACTGGCACCCTTGGAGTAATTTTGGTAGGTCAGCCACACGTGGGAAGGTTCATTGCCGTTCCAGGATTTCTCCATTTGTGGATAATGTCTCTGATTGTGTTTCACTGGAGTCCCAAAGACTTAGAAATGGCTAGCCCTGTCCAGGCTGAAAGATGATAGTGACCTTGTTTGTCAGCTGTTCTTGAGTTTCTTTACTGTATGACATGATGTGTTGCTTTTTGACATCTTTTAGCATACTTCACTTTGTCTAACTTGTTTTATTTAAGTGATTTCTTGATTCAACAGGGAGGCAGTAATCAGGCTTGGGTGATTAACCACATTTTACACAGGGCCATGAAATGAATCATCATTCAAAAACTGCATTTTGTATTGACTTGGGTTATCTTTATCAGATAGATAGATAGATAGATAGATAGATAGATAGATAGATAGATAGATAGATAGATAGATAGATAGATAGATAGATAGATAGATAGATAGATAGATAGATAGATAGATAGATAGATAGATAGATAGATAGATAGATAGATAGATAGATAGATATTTCTTTAATCTCATACACTGTGTCAGTCCCATATTGGTGTTTTTGCTGATCCATTTCCCACCCATGCATTTTCAAAGCTCTCTTTTTCCTTCAAGTGCCTGTTCATCATTGTAATTATATGTTAGCAGGACACATTTAGTATGAATACTTGTTCTGTCTTTCTTTGTGTTTGAATGGATAATGATGTGATGGGAAACATTTTGCCATTAGGGAAGCAATACAAATCAGACCACATGTGACATTTCTTTCCATCCAGGCACAGGCCTATTGGTTATAATATATCACCTCATTACTGCTATGTGACGTGTAACAGCAAACTGATTTTATGATACGTGAAACAAATAAATCAAAATTATGACAGTATACTTATGTTATTGTTTTCATCATTTAATCTTTCTAGGTGCCAATTTGAAAGCTTTGGAAAGCCAAGAGGCTGGATCGGAAAGAAAGACGTCTTAATGGAATAAAAGTCAAAGAAAGGAAAAACACTAAGCAGTTGGAATTCTCCAGCTGCTGAGTCAGTTCAGACTCATGTTGCATTTCTGGCAGAGTGTACAGACATTCGCTTTGAGCATGTTACATTCAAACATGCATATAAAGTCTACAGGTTTTGCTGTAAAGTGTTGAAAAAGGTCTCTAATGAGTACTAGGATTGACAAAATCTACTACAAAGTAGGTTCAAATGAAACTGGATAGCATTCTTAATCCATTAACTGTGAGTTGTAACCAGATGAATCCCAAAATTAAATGTTCAGTCTTCCTCTCAGCTCTGGCACCTTGAAATAAAAGGCACCCAGACTAGTTCATCTGGCCTATTTTGGCTACATTTATGAAAACCACAGTCAATTTACACTCCTGTGTTCTGCCTCTATTTAGTAGGCTTGGTTCCCAAAGCACAACATTGTTTTTAGCTCCAGTTTGTCTGATTCTGCACTTGCCACAGCAGAGCAGTTATAGCATCATAAAGGTCTGTGGTTAGCCCGCCAGCAGCCAGTCAATCTCATGCCTTTAGGGAGCGGAAGAATGAGCCTTGGGCAACTGGAACCACAGCTCAACACAGGAGCCGAAAACATGGCATTCCTTAGACTACCTTAATCGCCGCGCCAACTGCTTCATCACACATTAGTTGCAGTAATTTGACAAACAGTGGGAAATGACGCAGTGAAAAACTCTCAAACCCTCAAAACTAAAACATATGTATTGCAAACGTAGCTCAAAGTGTATTGCAATTCAAAAAGAGTGGAAGACAAAATAATGAAGTAATCACTTCCATGTTATGGTGTTTGTGTGTTACTACACCTATAGTTATAATTGTAACAAACCAACAAAAAAAAATGCATGATAAACACACACAGACACACACACACACACACACACACACACAGGAACCAGTCATAAAGCATGCAATGTGGTTATGCTCATGTGCACACTGTTTTTATGACATGTGTAAAAAGCAACAAAGGGTGACACAGAAGACTGAGAGGAGTTCTCTGTTCAGAGGCCATCGTGCAGTCATCATGTCTGCTTGTTCCCACAGCTTCGACCACACCAGCCGCTGGACATCCTAACACAGAACTAACACTAACTGCTCTGTGTTCAAATCTCCCTGATGTTGTCTATTTATTCCACTTAACTTTTTTGTTTATGTTTTATGTTTTAATCCTTTGTCCCCTTGTTAGCATCTTTTTGCCCCAAAACACCAACACAGCCAGAAACAAAAGATATTTTAGCTTCATTTTAAGCAACAATTTCAATCTTAGACTTTCAGCAATTTATTGCCGATCTTCTCACTGTGTGTGTGTGTGTGTGTGTGTGTGTGTGTGTGTGTGTGTGTGTGTGTGTGTGTGTGTGTGTGTGTGTGTGTGTGTGTGTGTGTGTGTGTGTGTGTGTGATACAGTGGTTTCATTCTCCCTGTAGTTCATGAACTGATACATCTGCCAGCCACATGTTCTCCCAGCCAGCCGCCACTTCAATACAGCTACAGCTAGATTGCGTATGTGCTCTTGAGTGAAAGTTGGTGGGTATTTCTATCGAATGTGTATCTACACATATTGCAGTCCATTGTGTAACTGTGACCCCCACATGCCTCCATTAAATGGGATTAGAGCCACACCTTATCTAAGACTCCTTCCTCTAAACACTGTGCTCATAAAACTCCCCTGTGGAGTTGTGTGACCCTCTTGTTCTCAATAGGTCCATTTATATATGTCACAACACTGGACATCAAGAGGCATCTCATTGTTTAGTGTTCCACTGTATTATCTTCAAAGTGTATTGGTCAAATGCTAGCTCTAAGTCACCAAGTTTCCATGAGCTCATTGATGAAGAACATTCTCTCCAGGAGGCTGAAGAGCCTTCAATAACCAGATGGACCACCATGTTCTGCAGACCAGCCCGGTTGCTGTCATTAGATTACTGAAAGAGTCACATAAAAATCCCTCAGAATTGTACAAACAAATTTAGCAAATGGAAAATAAAACTATAAATCTAATAAATCATCATTCAGCTTCTCCTCTATGACATGACTGATTTTACATGTGCCTGTTGCTCCAAATGTCTGACTGGCACTGAGAAACGTGGACAGATTACGCATGCTGTAACGGAAGACTTTGCAGATGTAGTTAAACACAGAACCCTTGCAGAAAGTCACTGTTCCACAAGCTGCTGCCTATCAGGGTATTTAGGCGTACCCTTAAAACTTTTCAAATAATTAGAGTGAAGCTAAGGTGACGCAATCTATGGTTGGATTCCTCCCCAGAAAACAGAGCTGCCAAGAGTGAAGAACTGCCCTGGCCAGAGTGAAGTCAGTGTCTGAAGAACAGTGGAGTTAGTCAGGATAAGGGAGCCCACTGCGCAGCAGTTCTGGGCCACTAGCCCCGTTCTCTAAGGAGTTCTTTATAGCTGTTCCATTGCCCCAAAAGAGCCCCCATCCGTGCACACAAGGGCTCCATCCGCACACACTTCATCTGAGTCTAAAAATCTTCTTTGTGTGTCCAGAAACTTAAATTAATTTTAAGCCTTGCTTTATTCTTTCAAGTATACTAAAAGTGATGCACACAATTAAAAGAGAGGATTTATTTTATAACATTAAAGTGTAGCATACGGACAATGCAGTAGAAAGGCTGACAAAGAACAGGATAAATTGTTTGCAAACTTGCAATCCAGTTAAAAAGCAATGTCTATTTTCTAAATTGTCAGTACATACACGTCTTTGGATAAATTAATTGTAAATCAGCCTGTCCAGTGAACCTTTACTCCAAGATGTGGCACGCTGACCTGACGATCGTTAGTTATTTTAAGTGTAGTTTCATCTGGTTTGTTCTTATCCAGCTCATATTCAGTTTTTTTGTTTTTGTTCTTTCAAACATCAATGAAAACCCATCTGACCTAACCCATGATCGCATCATCCCCACTCCTCATCTATCACGGCCTGTCATAACCAGAGAAGGGAAGTGGTCTTATGCTCAGTCTGGGAACGGATGTGGAATCACTGAGCTGGATCGTGATACTCCATAGTCCCAGCAGACGCTTCTCAGGGTATCTGAGGGTTTGCTAGTGCTAAATAGCACAAGAGAAAAGCAGCTTGTACTGGCAAAAGAAGCAAGCCTTACCAAAGCCAAAAGCAGCTGGAGCGGGGATGGGAGCCGACTGGACTGGTGTGGAGGTGTAGAGGCCAGTCACCAGGAGACCATCGAAGGATACACTGGTAGAGATGCTTACTGAGGAGAGAGAACAAAGGAACACACTTACTGGCGGTGTTATTTTGAAGCTGAGAGTTACTCCCAGAAACTTAAAAAAAAAAGAATCATTTTGAAATATAATGATCTAGCTTTTATTTGTTTCACACCTCAAATGAGAACAGGAAGATAAAGTGCAATTTAACGCCAGTTAGGTGTCAGAGATCACAATTACTAAGTTACATTTACACTTCATTTGCAGGATACACAGATAATTAGTAGGTGTGTGGACAGGAAGTTGGGAAGTCTGTACAACAGCTCACTAACATCCTGCTGCTAATCACATCAGGTGTTAACACACAGAAAGGTAAAGCGGCCATTAAGTGGGATGCCAACAAGACCAAACGCCCTGCAGGAGGAGAGAAGAGCACAGGAAGGTGTTAAAGCAAAATGTAGAATGTCACTTACACACATATAAATATATACAGACAGACACAAATGCAGGAGCACAATTTAAGCATGTGCTAAACCGGGGCTTGAGTCGCTTTGCAGGCTGCGGACCAATAAAACAGTAGAAAAGGAGAGGAAAGAGTGACAGAATGTAATCTAGCTCATCCTCAACAAATCACAGTGCTTTAATCAAAGCCTGTCATATTGACAACCATATTAGAACAGACTGATGAGCTAATTGGCTGTAACCCTGATAGCTTTGCTGAGCTTTTATTCCTCACAGGCCACTACAAACAGCCACAGAGCCGAAAACTGCCGGGGGTCTGTTATCCAGCTGAGCACATCTACAGCCCAGTGTGTCCCGCAGCAAGTTAACTATTGATCCACCCGGTAAACAAGGGCCCTGAGTGATGGGACCACAGAGTCAGCTGCATCACTAGAGGAAGAGGGCTCAGTCACTGGACTGTTTCCAGCCAGACAGAGTACAAGGAACAGTCTGTGGCTCAAAGGAGAACACACTCCCCACAAAAACAAAACAAAAACAGTTTTACACATCGAGGAATAAAATCCTTTGCGGCCAAGAAAGATGAAGGCATTGTTGTTTCCTGACCCTGGAATCCCCCTGCTTATGGAGGAAAATTGAATGGGAAAATGAGGCGACACCCACAGTGAGACTGTGTTTTAGTAAGAACAGCAACATGTCAGTTCAGTCTCAGGGCGTTCATTCTTCTGGGTTTGGTGTGTTTCGCTGTGGAATTCTGGGCAGAGCAGACTCCTGTGTGGCCCCGTCTGCCTGCCTGTCTGACTGGGCGACTCCATTAACATGTCCTCGCACAAGATGCTTCTGTGTGTGTGTGTGTGTGTGCGTGTGTGTGTGTGTGTGTGTGTGTGTGTGTGTGTTCTCCATGTGTCTGTGTATGTTGGATGCGCTACACCCTGTCTTAAGAGCACAGTTCAGCCCATCTCTCCCCTCCCTTTCTCTCCTCCATATCAAAGCCTCAATAATTCATCCCACAACACTTCTTACTGTATCCGGACATTTCTTCCTGTGTTTTCTTTTGAAACTTTTACACAGTGATCCAGCTCTCTACATGCAGTATATTCTGTACAGTATATAGTGATAGTGTATATACTGTATATAATAATGCTCAATTTCACAGCTTCACTGCATCGTAAAATAGTACATTTTATACTTTTTAATGCTTCTCTGTTCATTTCTTTGAGAAACAGCGGCTTAAGTAACAGGACCTAAAAGACTGTTCTCATTTCAAGGGCTCCAAATAATGTCATTTTTTCCCCAGCTGCTGGCATCTCCTCACAGAAAGGCAAAACGATGTCTTTTGGCTTCAGTGCTGAAAGGTCTATTTGACCCCAAACCATACACTTAAGTATTTTTGCCTGCTTTTTGAGTTGCTTTAGAGTTTATGGAGTCAAGTTTATTATTTAGTGTGTTCACTGTTTGTGCTCTGGGTTTTTAATTATTGTTGTGTTGAGTTTCTGATTCCTGTTTGGATTTCTTTTTTATTTACTTTGAGTTTTGGTTCTTTGGTTCTTGCTTCTGCTTTATGACTATTGTAGTTTCAGTTTAGACATCATGTTGTGGTTCATGTTTTGGTTTTTATTCTTTGCAGTTATTTTAGTTTCCTCAACGTTTTCTTTTCTGTTCCTCCTCCTGTTTCATCTTTCTGATACCGCCTGCTTCTCTGGCTGTTATTCAGATCTAGAGCAGGTCTAATCTCTGTGTGTAGCATTGTGTTTTTGGATTACTTCCTGTTTTACTTTGACGGTTAGCTGTGCCCTGTGTTAGTTTTAGTTCCTGGCTCTGTCTGTCCCCTGTTTATTTTCACCTGTACGCATCTGTGCTCAGCTCTGCCTCGTTCTCCACCTGTCTCAGTCCTCCATGTTTCTTGACTAACCTTTTGCCCCTTGTTGAAGTAACTGTGTATTTTCCAGAGGTGCTCTCTGTTTGCCCCAGCCCCAGTGATTAGTTTTGGACTTCTGTTTGTTTCTCTATGAGTTTTATAATTTTTGGACTTTGCCATTTAACTTAATAAACAGCGTATTTTTGTTGTTATTCTGCCAACTATCTGTAAACTGTAACATTTTTTTCAGTGCCTAAACCTAACCAGATAGATTTTGGCATCTAATCCTAATCAGAGAGTAAAAGCAAATGTTAAAAAAAAAGGCTAATTAGAGAGTGGGTTAAAAAAAAAAAAGAAACAAAGTGCAAAACAACCAACTTACAAACCAGACACAAACCACCGTCTCCAGTGATTTAATTCACTGCCAATTCGCCAACCTCCAAATGAGGATTTTATCACTCTATTAAAAAGGAAATACACGTCTCGGCATCCGCTGAAGCCATAGGAGTTCAACCCCAACCGGATCTCATGGAAAAACTGGGATGCCCTGGGATGAGAACACTTTGGAAATCATCATGTTATTGATATTTAATCCTTTTAATTACTAACCAGTCAAATGGAAGGGTAGTCACTCCTGCTTAATATAAAAAAAAACCTCACACTTGTAATACAGACAGTTCCTTTTTTTAAAAAAAATTTAGCATTAGAAAAGCTCGATCGTGTGCAAAAAATAGCTGGCTCTAATAACACTGCGTGAGCAACAAGTAATTTCCTTTTGCTTGTCGGCTCCGAGCACTGCCAAATTCTATGAGCATGTACAACGTGTACAAGAAGCTGTATTTTGAGAAAGATACATATTCTGCTTGGCAACAGAAGCATTATCATATTCGCTCCATGTTGCTCAGTGCACCCCATAACACGTCCTTATCCACAGCACGCAAGGAAAGGGCGTTCTTATTCCTAAAAAAAAAAAGCAATTATCATGTTCATACTATGCATACGTCCTCATTTGTGCTATTTTATGGCTCTAAGAATACAATAGCTATTCAACAAATCCATTCCACAGTGTGGTTAAGACATGTTATCAGTCTTTACATTATGCAGTATTGATCCAAGGCCATGGCATGAAGCAGTATTTAATGGAGTAATGACTGAGTTTAATGGACTAAGTTGGACCAGGCTCAGTACACACAAAACACTCATTTCTGCACTTCCACTGACCCGCATCACCAAGGTTACGCACACTCCATTACTCCCCACAGACAACTTCACATGTGCTGCACACATACCGCAAACAAAAGATTTTTTTTTTCTGCCTTCATCATGCCATTTCTCTCTTCAGCCACAGCTTACACCTTTCCTACAGCTTCCCTCCCATTGAGGATTCACTGTAAAAGAAAAATCCTCTTTCCTGCACTTTCCCCATCAACTCCTTTCTCATGCATTTTCTGCTCCCTCGCAGCAGTGTACATCTGTTTGATGTGGAGGACGGGGGGGTGGGGGGTGGAGAGGAGGAAAAGCTAAGGGCACAAGGTTACAATTGAAAAAACACGAACGAGGGTGAAGAGGGATGGAGAAAGAAGGGGCACTGGAGTGGCCCATGGAGAGCAGCACCACCTGATCAATACAAATCCAGGATCTAAATTATTTAGACAGGCCTCTAACAACCTTCTCTCACTCGCCTGTGGAATGCATCAGACAGATGAGCCAATCAGATGAGATGAGATGAGATCCAATCACCTGTGGGGCTACTTCACACACAAGCACACACACAGACATGCACACAGATCTAAAGGAAGGCCTTTGATGGTAGCCTTTAACATTCTTGTCCATACTTCATTTCTGAGCTATGTTCACTTGGCCGAGGGGGATGAGGAGCCATGAGGCGGGAAAAGGGGTGAAATTAATACCAAAAGTCTCATTCAACACATTAGCAGGCTCTGTGTTTGTGAGTACGTATTTGTCCATGTGTACTGTTTCTTCATATGTAAACAAATCAGGTGTCTAGACTAGTGCTGCTCATGCAAACGACTGAATTTAAGGCTTTTCCTGTTGTAAGACCTAATCTCTGGTTCACAAATCAAGTGCACACTTTAACGAAATGGGCAAGATGTGTGCTTTAACTCTGTAGTTGCTGTATCAGTTGTGACTCCTAGCTTAGTAACTGGGAATAGGTCAGTAGGTTATTCAACAAGTCCTTTAGTATGCTCGTGTGTGAGCACTTTCTGCAAAAATGGGTGTGTATATCCTTGCAGGAAAACCTTTGCTATTTACAACAAGTTGGTGTCTTACAGCATGTGGGCTGCCCTCTACATGTTTTTAAGTGCTTCTGGTCTTAATTAATACTTTGGTTATGTGATTCTTGGTGTGTTTAGTAAGGAGGCAGGGGAAAAAAAAGGACTGGTTCAGGCTTTCTACAGATAAATGAGCTACTAAACATTAACAGGGACCGTATGTGTTAGTGAACCTTCAAGTTTCAAATTTCAAAAGGCACACGCTAGGTCCAAGTGTCATGCCTGCAAGTGCTTCTAACTTAGATCTTGCAAAATCCTCATTACACTGTATGCATAGCACTCATACCCACGTAGAGATGCTCATATTTTATACTGGAACACACCACAGAGCACATCTCTTGGCCTTAAGCCAGTATGTAATATTGATGGTGCGATGTGGTATGCCTCATTATAGACACACACAACCGTGCTACTACTCAACTATTGATGGGCCCGGGGCTTTCTTCACTTCTCGGGATCCACCAGGAGTAATGTTAGGGCACAAAGTATCAGCGCACCACACAACGCAACAAAATACACATCCTTTGCTGACAAGTCTCTCAGAGATCAAGCAGGCGCACGTGCGTGCACACACACACACACACACACACACACACACACACACACACACACACACACACACACACACACACACACACACACAAAGACTAATCTTCTGTGACAGTCTATTCTGCAAAAATATGTTCACAAAGAACCGTGAGTAAATTAAAAAAAAAAGCCTATTTTTTATCTAAATTTATGCATGTGCAAAACATTATGCTACTTGTTGTCTTATCAAATCTTGTTTTGAATTTATATGATTAATTTTTCAGTTTGGATTCTCGCTGAGTTCTTGTAGCCAACTGCTAACAAGAACAAAAGGGCTGCATTGTTGTATCACCTGAGTGCATCATGTTATCCTGAATCCTAAAAGCATTCTCAACATGGGAACAACAAGGTACTGGAAGAAGACAGTGAGTACGTATTTAAATTTTACAAGGTACTACAGTATGGTTTTACACTAGTCCCAAAGAGGTGTGCTATTGCCTTTAGACATTAACGTAAAGGTGCTAGACAAAGAACCTGTTTTTCCTCATTCTTTTTACTCCTACATATAGCACAAACGGTGAGGGAGAAACCATGAATGATAGATGGTTTGGTCAGTTCTTTGAGAAAAATTGGGTATATTAAGTTGTCAAACAAACCAAATGCTCATGCTGGAAATTCCAAACTAATGTGAATGGCTTACTGTATGCTGGGTCAGCAATTATAACAGGGTCCAGAAAAATAGGACCCAATGGCATTTTAAAAGCCACGGTAATGTCTCCTTATGGTGCAGCAAAGCATAGTCGGTACTGTAGTTGGCAACATGTGGCATGAGCTCATTCTTAGAAAAAAAAGGCATGGGAAGGGATTATACTAGAGCTGGACAGGAAGTCTTGGAGGTTTCAGAGAAGACCTGATTTTCATCACAGACTAGTGTGTTCAGATTGAAGTCCCTGTGTGGTTGGCATGGCCTGAACAGCTCCTTTCTGCTCTTTGTGTACAGACACACCCACTTGTGTTTAACCTCACCCAATTTCACTTTACTTGCACGAGTCTCATAGAAACTTATTGAAAATACCTAAAAATGAAAAGAAATTACTTTAGAAGGAGGTTGTGACTAAATGGGATTTAGTTGCACTCAGTTATACCACAGGCTAAAAGTATGCTGTAAAGTAGCAAGAGTGAAAAAAATCATTTTAGCAAGACATCACAGCACTGATAGTGCAACAGAATATATTATCAATGAAATTCCCTCCATCCCAGGAGGATGCCCTTTTTGTTTCCAAATGGATGGAGGTTTTCCTGGCAACAAGCTGGATAAAGATAGCCGACCATCTGACCCATATCCCACTGGCAGACACACGTGCCCCAGAGAGGACCAGGAAATGGAGGCCAAATCACAGGGAAGCTATAGTTCCATCTGTTTCCATGGCCATGCCAGTGTTGGGGTGCCACTTCACTCCGAGCTTCCTGAAATGGTTCAAACTGTCAGTCACCTGACCATGACACCGTGAAGGATAGGCTGCTGTTACCCAACAACAAGGAAGGAAACAAAGATTGGAGCGTTAAACAAACAGCAAGTTCAAGAATACGCGGACCATCAGAATTACTGAAGTCTAAGTCTCTCCCTACAGCTTCAGAAGATTGTGTGGGAAGTGTGTTTCTGCACATATATGTGTCATGTGGTGTTCGAGTCAGGTTTTAGAGGCATCATTCCATTGCGTAACCTTCTGGCACCATCCTGGCCTGCTGGCACCGCCATCTGCTGCTGTGAAACACTAGATCACAGACGACCTATCAGACACCGAGCTTCTACAGGTCTGCTCGACTGCAACATGTATAACATTTTTAGCAAAAAGCCTGAAAGCAAGCAGTTTTTCCTCTTGGGAGGAGGATACGGGTCCTTTCGTGATCACTGCCAGAGATAATAGCCTTTTTTTTTTTTTGTAACTGGTCCAACGTATTGTATTGAGGTTCTTCTCTGTTTACCAAAGAAGGGAGTTGAAGGCTTACTGCCTGCCTAACTTGGCTTCACCCCTGCAACAGCCGTGGAGAAAAACAGGAGCGAAGAGGCAGTTCTGTCACAAGCATCCTGTTCCTCACACATAATCTGCCTCACAATCACACTTCATTGTGCAGCTCTCATACAATGCATACAATGTTCAGTGCTGAAACATGAGCAGGCATAGGTGTATAAGTGATCAACAAAAGAATCCTTAGAAAATAATTTTCTTATAATCCAAGGTTTGCCAACTGTAAGATTTATGTTTATACTTTAGGGGCCATTACTTTGTTAAGTTTTAGGGAGTACCACTTCCACCATCTGCAAGTGTTTTATATCCTTTTTATTCTTAGTGCCAAAATGCTTACACTGGACTCAGAAGGAATACACAAACCCCACTGGGAAGGCATGTCCACTAACCAGCAAGGGAAAAATAAGTCATGACAGAAGAGACTTCACAGTTCACTCAACTCAAAGGCTATTCTCTTTACCTGAGATTAGGTTTGATAGCACATCATCTCTCTGAGCTTTTAACATTATTCATTATTTCATTGTACAGAGGCCTCAAACTGCACACAGATCCTGTATCATTGCATACCTCTGCTATCAGACTCTAAATGGGTTTTGATAGGCAGCAGTTCTGTTATCTGGCCTTTGTCTTGATCAGAAATTTTGATACAATGAGAAGCATGCTGTGAGAAACCATTGTAGCTATAAGAGCAAAAAAATAGCTTAAAAGAAATTAACTGTAACCTAAAGCAGCAGTCAATAATAAAATAAATATAATTGCTAAAATAAAACCATAAAGTGAATGTTCTTTAGCATCTCATGTATAATTGGTGGCTGCTATAAAGGGTTATATTGTAATCAGGTTCAAGAACACCATGATTCTTTCCCTCTGTCGCATGGTGACTGCCAGGACTGGAGTGAGCTGTCCTTATGATCAACACCATGTGTTCTGGAGACAGAGAAAAAGCTTTAGCTATCCAGCCCTGACAAGCAAAGTGTCTTCCTTCACTTGACAAAGCCTTTCTGGACATGCAAACATGATATAGAAAGCCAAGGTGTTCATCATGAGAATCATCAAACTGAAAAAAATTGATCATATTAATGTCAGCTAGCTGTTACAGAGGAAAGCTGCAACTGCATATGTCTTCTAGAGAGAAAATCCAAGGAATGCAGGAAAACATAAAAAAAAAAGAGTTAGCTTCAAAAGTTGGGTCAAACCCAAACCACAACTTCTTGCATAGGGCTGAGACACACAACACACACAGACAAGTGTGGAATGTAATATAATCCAAGCTTGACGCTAAAACCATCAGTCCATGCATCTAAGAAGACACCTGATCATATGGTAATCTACTGCCCAGAAACATTCAAACAGACCTAACCAGAAACTAGCTTTAAAAGTATACACAGGCCAAATCCAGACATTGGACATGCATAACACTGTTGCATAACTCCCTTTCCATTTCACCTGATCCACTGGGAGCTACTCTCTAGGAAAAAGGAAGGAGACAATGAGGCCTGAGCTGTCAACTACAGTATTTGGTATAACATCAATGAAAGTCAGGGATACCAGGTTTCTCTGTTTAAGTCTCCTCCATCCTATTCACACAATTGGTTTGTCTCCCACAAGCAGCATACCCGCTTCACAACTGAGCCATCATTGACAAGAAAACATCTGTCAGAGCAAGGCCTTGATACTTTAGACCAGGGTAGAACAAGAATTTAGATGGACATTTAAAAGGTCAGAGGCTAATGTCAACAAGTGAACCCTCATCTGTTCAGTTTGACCTACCAAGCTAGTACTAAGAATTTAGTCTGCACAGGTGTATCAAATATTTGTCATACAGGCCTGCATATCCCAAATCATTTCTGTCGTCTGTGTACGTGCAACAATAAAAGTGGCAATGCAGTAGATTCAAAGTAGGACGATAGAAGTGGGGATTTGTTTAGCTTTGGAAATTAATATCTTAATCTTTAAGTTAATAATCAAGAGACACAAGGAAACCTGGGCCCACCTGAAGTGCACTAAAGGTCCAAAAATATAATCTTCCAGTAAACAGATGGGTAGAGAAAAGTTTTAGTTGAGAGATGGTGTGCTGTCTTCACTTTCAAGGAGACAAATAGACAAAACCTAATAAGTGCCTGTGTCTTGGAGCCACTCAGTCATGTTTTATTAAAATTACACACACTGCTTATATTGAATTATTTCCAACTGAGATGAAATAGCCTAAAAAGTGAATATTTTTCATATTGTTCATGAAAAATATAATATTTTCAAATAAAATCCTGCTGTTTGGTCTTTTTTTTTTTTTTCTTGAATTTCCATCCTTATATTTCCAACATTGAATATTCCAGACTCACTAAGGCTTATGAGATGAAAGAGAATAAGTAACACCAGGTGCACCTGCCCTCCTCTTAGCCATCCTCATGGGCTGACACTTCAAACTGCAGTTTTTATCAGAACAAGAATGTGGACTTTTGAACCGTTTGAGCCCCAACAACAGAAAAAAGACAATGTGCCCACTTCATGTTGAACTTCAACTGTTATGACTTCCAAAAACAGGTCAGCTCTTTGTGCATGCAATATTCATGGCTTTTAAAACTGTGAGTTTTTACACAATCCAGTCATGTCTTCTAGGGGAAACTCTTGACAAAGAGGGATGAAAAATAACAATGGGACAATTATTAAGCTAGGCCAGGCACACAAAAAAGTATTATTTCTTTTTATGTTTTAATCTGATGCACAGAATTAGTCCACAATGGCTCATTTTACCTGTGCCTGTAATACAGTAACCTAGTTTTTAATGCCTGCTGCCCAGGAACATCTGGACACAGCTTTCTGCAATACCAGCTGCTCTGCCACTAGTGCTGCTGTGCTGTAATACTACAGGAAGCATGCATGCATACTGCATTTGCACACAGGAGCACAAAATCTAAATGTATACATGTGTGTTCCATTATGTGCACACAGGAGTAACTCGCACACACAGGCTGAAAATGTTTGGTGTATTCTGGTCTGACAGCAGTCCCGACCATATTTCTAGTATTACAGATTTAATAGCGCTAATATGAATAATGGAACGTCATTTCACAGAGGTTCACTTTTCATCCCAGCTCTGTCACTCCTTCTTAGTGTCTTTTCCACACCCTCTTTTCCTACACAATATTTTCCACCTGTTCTATGTATGTTCTTGGGAGACCGTTTTTTTTTTTTTTTTTTTTTTTACCTGTTAGTTTCTTTTCAGAATATGCTTCTTTGACTCTGAACAGCAGTGTATTACATAATCATATGTTGTATCAACACGTAGACTTATCCATCAAGCAGTTCACTAGATTCAAAATGAGTTCATATTCCATCGACCAAGAAGTCCTAATGGTCTCATCTGATCCAACAGGTCTTTTCCTGAAAATATAAGTGTACACACACATACACACACACATGTAGCCAAAAGACAACACGATAACTGTTATTCAGCTGGTGAATTTGAATTCCAATTGTCAAAGTCTTGAAAGAACTCAAAGACTTCCTGGCAGCTGGAAAGGAAGTGCCACGCTATTTTGCTCTCAGCTCCCTGCTCTTTCTTGGCATGAAAGTTACAAATTATGGCCAGCTAAGTGAAAAAGTACTGACATCAGTCAAAGTCTGACACGCCTCTGTAGCTTTTGGGTATGAATGCTTGGTGGAAGGAGAGTGGCACAGTGGTGGGGAAGGGGCTTGCATAGAGCAGAGGCGATGATTGATTTCTAATTAACAAGCTGGTTGCCATAATGAAAGACTAGATGGTCTCTGCTGGCAGTGGATCAATGGGGAGTGCTTCCCATGACATCCAGTCTTAATCACACCAGCACAGCTCAGTATTATTGCTGAAAATGAATGCTGTCATACTCTCACCATCTCCCCTTTCTCATTCCTACCTCTTTTCTGTCTTAACTTCTACCTCAGACCTCTGCTTGCACTTGATAACAGGGATCACTCAATTACTATCACTCTGTATACTCTGTTGTGAAGATAGTGACATGCACATAAGCTAATATGTTGAGTCACTGACAAACACAGTGGGATGTCTATGTTCAGACAAAGTGGTCTGTCCTAAGTTGGTACACTGGTGTGTTTGCAGCCAAAATTTCTTCAGCCAGAAACACTTTTATCAAAGGAAAACAAATATTTCAGTCTGCAGTTATTTATATTTGACAGCATGGCTCTGTTTCAGGACCTCCCTGCCCTACCATGCAAATACACAGAAAGCTGGAGAGCAGCAGCAACACCACATGACAACATCAGTGATAACAGATACCGGTGAATGATTAAAATGACACTGATTAGGTCAGATACAGCATGAAAGAAGGTAATGTGCTAGAGGTGGGTTGGTTGCAAAGTACCTTGCAGACATGCAGCAACTTGGGGCAGGCTATAACAGCTCAAATAACATGCTCTATATAAAATTTGCATGGAAAGGAATCAGCTCAGCCATCAGCTGATGCGAGCTGACACTGAGATCAGCTGATCTGACTTTTTGGCCTTCCTGAACTAACACTATCCTCTATTTCTGAGTCCTGTTTTCTCCCACCGTTTTCTCCCACTGTGACACCGAGAGTTAGGCAAAGAGGTACTTCCCTGAGATTTTTTTCTAACTAGCATGTTAATAAAGTCAAGCATTCTATTACTGTTATTTCACTGAGTGAAGAAAAAGGATGCAAAAAAATATCCCATAACATGCAGTCTCAAGACGGAGCTGTGGTAAATGCTGAAGTGTGATTAACACAAGTTCCCACCTTCACATTAATTTTTAAAGAAAAATAGAAGTGAATGACAGAGAACAGAAGGAAGGGAGAGAGAAATTGTGTCTTTTTATTGGATATAGTCACTCTCCCTCGAGTACAGCAAGTCTGGGAAGTGAGGTCTCACTTAATCTTTAGTCTAGACCTCTATCACTCTTGATTTCGGTTCCCAGTTCTCCCTGACAAGCAAGACGCAATCAAACACCTGATCCACTGAGGTGTAAGACACACCGCTCAAGTGGGTATTCCTCGGCAGAAAGAGACTTTCTTTTATCTTTTGAAAAAATATCTCACCGGCTCATTGATATGCTGTGTTTTACAGATATCAGTTTTACTGATTTTAAAGGCATTCTTTTCATAATGATTGTTGACAAAACTGAACACATACTGTACAACTGATGAAAAGTGAATGACTGAGATAAGTTTCCATTTCAAAAATTTAGCTGATAAGCTGCCAAAAGCAAGAAAGATGTTATTTGCTGTTGTGCTCCACAGGGAGAAGCTCTGTGGAAGTTTCAAGTTTCCTGAGTCAGAACTCACTGATGACACATGGACCCACGGAGGCTCGAGGTCTGAGGCTGCATATTTGGGAACTACATGGGATATGGGAAGCATTTTCAGGGAAGGGATGTGCTTTTGCATGTGCCGATCTGTAATCTGTTTCTGCCAGCCTGCTGTGTTTTTCTGGGCAGAGTGGGGTAGTTGTTTGAAGGAGGCTGATGCTGAATTGGGGGGGTGGGGTGGCAGGGCTGGGGCTAATCCGCCTGTGCCACACGGCGTGTGCCCAGCACCCAGCCAGTTGCACCATGCCACCTCGTCTGTAGTGGGCCCATTGGAGCGCTACAAGTCCCTCTGAATGCTATCAGCACAGACGACACACTGCCCCCCAAGCAGGGATTAGTTTTCTCAATGAAGCTGCCAGGAGGAGGGTCTAGAGCAAAAGGAGAAGAAGAAGAAAGAGGAGGAACACAGTCCTCCAGCAGCAGCCCCCTTTCTCTTAAAGGAAGAGGCCAGCGGCAAAACTGACAGCAGTTGGTAAACCAGCCCAAGAGAACAACAGAAGGATTCATCACTTTTCAAAATCCAGTTGGTACCCCTTGATGAGAATGAACACAGGATCATTGTTTATGAGGCAGACTGGTAAGGGGAGTTTGCATAGACACAGAGAGCTCTTAATGTCATGTGCAGACCTGTTATCTGCGGCTTGAGAAGGAAATAAACTGTGTGAATATATTTACAACCACTTGTAAGTTGAAAGTAAACATCAAAGAGGCAAAAAAGAAGGGAAAACTGTAATATGTAATTATGAAAATAATTTAAATCGACTGCAGAAGGGTGTGCCACTTATGTTTTCTATTAAAAAAAACTTGAGCAGTAAATACAATGCAGTTGATATCCTTCCTCCCTCGGGGTTTACAGTATTTTAGCTATTTGAGTTGGCGCTTTCTCATTTCTCATTATAGTTTATCATAGAAACATACATATGCAGTTGCCCTAGGAAGTATTAAAGTACAATTAAACTTCACTTCTAACAACATTAGATAATTGTATTGGGCCTTTTTTAAAAGAACGAACAACAGTCATGCAGAAAAAAGATTCTGCACAAACTTGTGCAAGAAGTTATTGCGCTTTAAATGAGAAGAAATAGATATACATGTAAAGCACACAATGACGGCAGAAATGTTTGACTGGTTGACTTTCAACTGAACCATGTTTCACCTCCTGCACCAAAGCTTTTGTCCCCCCTCAAAATACAAAAGGTGCTCAGTGGAAATGAAAGACTTTAATTTTTCTCCATGAATGGGCGAGTGCTGTATTTCTGTGAAGGTTGCCAATTTAAAACTTGTTTTGTGAGCTAGAGTTTTCTTTGTGTGATTTTTCTCATGCTGTGATCAGCTGACCTTTGTTGCTACTCCCATATTCATGGCTCTTTGTGGATTTGAGGCTCCAACTGAATTCAACAAGAGATAAGCAGATATGTCATGTGGTGCAGACACCAACAGACAGGATAAAGTTAGTATAAAAGGTAGAAATAGATGAGTAAATCTAATCAAAATCATCAACTTCAGTATAATAATTAATAATATATATACAATATATAATAACTGCTGTATGCCACTCTTAATGTAACCTGACATTGACCATGAACAGCATACTCTGTACCAGTCCAACATAGTGAATCACTGTAAACTTCACGACAGTATTGCAAACTAACCACCTTTAGCTAGCAGACACATTTTGTGACAAAGTGCCCAGAAAAAGGTTGTGTGTTTGGTGATATTTGGAGCTGCATGAAATTTTGCATTTGAAATTATCTGACATTTAAAAAAGCTTTGCTCCATTTATCCTTGCTCCTCTTCTGTGGCACTGGCTAGGTGCTGAAGTGGTGCAACCAACTTTATTTGCACCTGCGCCATGAACGCAGGCATGAGAAGAAAGTAAGGATATGCTGAAGGTGTAAGCAGCCTGTGCAATGTCATTATTTTATTATTACTGATCAAGTACACTATGTTCCAAGGTGTCACTGAGAACAGTGCCAGTCAACAGGCCCTGGATGTAGGTACAGCAAGCTAGCATGGCTGGCTTGAATGTCATTTGCTTTGTTTTTTTTTATTAATCTTGCATTAATTAACACAACTTGTTTCTTCCTTTGTGCTTTGAGAACCCACAAACCCTCTGTGCACACTGCACGGATCAATGGACAGGCCACCACTGTGCACCTCAGACCAAAGGTACTTGCCAAGCCCCAACCAGGGGTGAGAGATCCAAAGATATTAGACTGTGAAGAATCTAAATTTGGCATATTATGTGCTCTGATTAAATAAATGTACAGACTTTTCCACTTCACGGGAATCAAGAAAATTGATTAAAAAAGACAGCATATTAGAAAAAGAATAGTGTGCCAGCATCTTAAAAGAACCATCAAAGATCTAAAGACATAAAACACCAAATATTCAGAATGAAATCAGAGCAAACAGATTCAGAGGATTGTGAGCTGAAGTGACAGGCTCTGTGTCAGGGCAAACCATATGAAATCAATAACATTTACAAGTCACACAGATAAATAACCTCCACAATGTTGCGAAAAAGAGAGAAAAAGGGCCATTATTTTACACAGTTCTAAAAATGAAACTGTTTTGCTGACTTTGAGAGTTTATTGAACTTAAATATGTTAATGCTGCAGCCCTCTTAAAGGATTTTAAAGCATTTCATTGGCACTTTTTCTTTTCTTCTGTCTTAATAGTTACAGGTAGAATGATGGCAAATCCGACACATGTGAAAGTTTTTTAAAACAAAAACAAACATAACGTACAGCCATAGTTTCCCCAAACTGTGACTCCATTAGTTTTGTTTGACATCCTGAGCAAGTCACCACCAAGAATGCTGCTAAATACTTTGTGTGTCAAAGGTGGAAAAACTCATAATGTCACTATATTTCCAGTGGTTTACAGGCCGCCAAATGCGTGCCAGGGCTGGAATATGTTGGACTTTGTACTGTCACAAGGAACACACCATGTGAGTATACACACTAGGGCAACGGGAGCCTAGCTTCTGTACATCACAGCTTGTATTATCAACATAGAGGCCCTCCAAATTAGGCAACCCCAGCACCACCACCTCCAACAGACAAGCACACACTCCAGCATCCTGACAATACTTGCAGCCACTTGTGTGCCCACTCATGAAAGTTACTGAAAACACAACTCACATTTGCTTGTTAAGAGCTTACTTGTTTTGGCTGGAAGATGAATCCGTTGAGGAAAATGGAAAAAAAAAAAAAATGTAGCAGCTCTTTGCCGCTTGCCCAGATAAGACTGGCACAGGCACACACCTCTGCCTGGCAGGGATCCACTCACTGCCTTCAATTTTAGTTTTTCTACCACACCTGGCACCACGCTGGCATCATTCTGGCACCAGCCAGGCAACGGCTAACAATGTAACTGTTATCTAAGGAGATTCTCTGTGCTCTGATGCGGTAAATCAATTCTCTAGAAATGTAGCTCATAGGTGGCATCTGCACCGCCTCAGCCATGACAGCTCGAATTTCTCTGCTGCAGCCTTTCACTGACTCTTTATAAGGAAAAACAAGGGCAGCTACAGAGAAGTGTGTTTGTCACTGCTAGTTTATTATTTTTGCTATAATGTCATGGGTTTGTACAGTTTGTTATAATAACTTAAAAACATTAATGACACAGCCATTTAGCACCTGACAGCAGGAAAATGCTAACTTATGTTGCGCTATCCTTTTGTAACATCACCACAAAGAATTGTAATAGCCCGCTGATCAGGACATTTGTGTTTAGCCAGTGGAACATCTGACCTGTCTCTATGTCATGATGGATCACCCACTAAGAGCTGAGTGCTGTGCACACGGCCAGGCGTGCATGTGTGACAAAGGGAAGATTCCCAATGAATATCCATTCTCATTTCTCGCCCATCTGCTCCTTGAAATAAAGGAAACTGGCATAACTCAGAGAGTACAATGGTTTTTAAATGGTTCATCATTCAGTGTCCACAAAGGCAGAACACCCAAACACACCCAAAACGCCCATACAAACAGCAATACACTTGACACACTTCTCTCTACCCAGTGAAGTGACCTATTCAAACACAGCAGCAGGAGGCAGAAAGGCTGAAGGGCTGGGAAGCTAATGAATGCACGGGTTTGGACCACTTGAAAGTGCTTGTGCTGTCCGCATGTTGCTTTTTGCTCACAAGAGAGCCCTATTAAACCATTAGCCCCTAGCCCCTCACTTCTTTCCTCAGTCTTGCTCACGTTTTTGCTGTTCCTGCTCCCAAACCTGGATGTCTGCATAAAAACTAGGACAGTCTTTAGATGGTTCACTGACCAAGTCTTGCTCCACTGAAAGAAATGCTTCAAGTTTTCTCAGTCTTTTAAATTGATACATACAAAATATTAACATTTAAAAGGAAGGGAAATGCAAGGCGGACAAAAAAAATTGGCGCGCCAAATCTAATCTTCTCAGGAACAGAACTCTAAACAATGCAGCACTGACAAGAAGTGGTCAGAGGTCAGAAAGCAGACACTTAACAGTCCCATCAGAGGTTAAGTACTGCAGTAGGTGCTGATGACATCCAAACGGCTGCCATAGCCACAGCAGATTGATGTCATTTGGGCATTTAATCTAAAGTCAGTGGGTGCCTGTTTGGCAAGTCTAAAGATGCGCCCTATGTTTCTAAGACATCTTGCCATGTTTTTACTTCCATAATGTGGTGTAAGGTAAGATAATAGTTGCTTTTTCTACAACCCTTTCTGGGGCCTTGTTCCTGTGACCTTCAATTCAACATGTTGTTCTGCAGACATCAGTCAACAGCACACTTGCAGAAAAACTCCCCCAACCATGACGAGTAATCAACTTTGCAGATAGATAATGGCCTCTTTCTCTCTGCAAGGCACAATGAGCTGTTTCTGGTGGCTGGCAGGAGAGAGGCCGAAGTAATTCACTACGTCTAATCTCGTAGGTTATCATGGCATGAGCTGATGGTATTTTGTGAGGGTGAATTTATCTCCAAACTCCCACTAAGAATGTCATTTAGTGGCAATATCCAAATCTCCTTGAAATGTTGATTGTTTCTCTGGCTTCTTCAATCATTACATGTGGAAAAGGTCCACGGAGTAAACCTTATAGACAGATTAGGAAACGCTGTTTCAGCATCTACTGACAACTAGTTCTCTAAGCAGCTCTCTTGTTTTGCCCCTGTCCTTCGTCCTCCTCAGCAACACTGAAGTATACAGAAAAGTATAGGTTGTATGGAGCCCGCATGCCTTGTGTGAGTGACTCAGTGCTTTCCAGTGACATCAAGAACCGAGCTTAAAGAAACAACCTCACACTTTTAAATACCACACACATGAAATTGTGCAATCGACACAAACAAAACACAGATGTCCACGCAAAAAAGTTGCGGAATTCTAAACATAACTGTAGCTTTTTTTTCACGAGTGTACAACTATTAGTACAAACACGCTGGTACAAACATCTTGACATGAGAAAGACCCTAATCAATCTCAATGGCCCCATTTCTACCCATATACCTCAATTTGTCTGGCTGTTCTCTGCCGACTTTCAGAGGACACCACGCAGCCTGTCCATTCCCTCACCAATCTGTGCTTTCTAATAAAGAACCAAATACTCTATAATACATTGTATTGAGGTCCTCTTGACTCGGGGTTTGTTCTGTTTGGATAAAATCTGCCTGTTCCTGTTCTCTCACTGCTGTGTCGCCATGCTTTCTTGATGTTACTGTTCATCTGTGAAGATGAACACACAAGATTTCCACAGCAGGGTGACGAGAAACAACAGAAATGCAAAACAGCTTTCTCTGATTAACTGTGTTTAGAAACCATGCTCTGGGTTTTGTATTCTGATGTTGCTTCTTATAAACATGTGGTTGCTGTATGGAGACCATCACCGATTCCCAGAGCAGTGTTAAAAGAGGCCAGACGCCGAATGTTAAAAAAAAAAAAAAAATGTTTTAACGTTACTGAAATAAAGAGCTGCTTCCCGAGTGTATCAAAAGTGGTTCAAAGGGGTCATTTGGTTATTTAGAGGACAGGCTTAAATCCCAGTGTGACCTTTCTTCTTCTTTTTTCTTTTTTTTTTTTTTTTTTTTTTGCTTCTGTCTTTTTATTAAAAGATAAGGCTTTATGTAGGCAGTGTGTGCACACTTGGTTTCCATTTGTCTGGTATATAAAGTGACCCTAGAGTCTGAATGCGAGCACACAAATCTCAACAAACCTTTTCATTTCTCCCCTTTTGTTTCCAAGCAGGTCAGAGAGTCCCTACAGTGCTATATTTCTATTTTGTCTACCATGACCCTGCCAATACACCCGCCCTCTCAAACATTTCTCAGCCTCTCTTGGTCATTTCATTCTGATAGTTAAACACAGTAATCTTGTCTACACATTCAGAGTACACTGCCCACACATGGTCTTATCACTCAAAAGCAACAGAGAAGCAAGAGGCACCGAGGTCAGGTTAGAAACTCAATTACTGTATGGCCACACTGAATCTTCCTCTTGCTCTGCACCAAATTCTGAGACACTCACCTCCTGTCTCTTTCATAAAGGGTCATCCATCTCTTTCCTTTTTGTAACTTTACCTCCCTTCACTCTCATCTCCTTCACGCTCTTTCTTCAGTTTTCTTTTCTATAGCTCCTTCAGCAAGCGTACAGCCAGATTCTCAAATACTTTCCACCCCCATTTCCACATGCAGTTCTTACAGTAGTTATATCACAGGTTAAACCAAATGTAATCCAAAACTGAGGTTCAAAGAGCACATAAAAAAAAAACAAGAGGAAAAAAAATAATTGAGGGTAAACCACAAACAGAAGTATACTTAAATACAAAAGCTTATTTCCAGGTAACACTTTGCCTGTTCCATCGCATCCCGTGAGGATGTCATTTTTAAAAATCTTTTTCTATCACTCCACGTTCAGCATGGCAGGCAGATAAATGCCCATCCTCAGTCCAACTGCTGCATATGTGCAGCCCTCAAACCCCTCAATTCCTGCCACAATGACCCTGGAAAGGGCTGTGGTAAGAACATGTAAGGATGGATGTAACCATCAAGGTTTGAAAGGATGAGAGAGGTGGAAAAGAGACGAGACTGGGATTGCTCATGATTGCACGACTAATGCACACAGCCGGCAGCGTTTCACTTGCTCACTTGCCATTTTTCCCCTTCAATCCCCAAGCAAACTCAGTCAAAACCCTGGAAATGTAACAATGACCTGCTGTCATGTGCCAAAACATGGGGCAGAGGGGAAAAAAAGAAAAAAGTGAGCAGCTTGGAACCCTGTCATTTTTCTGTGCAAGCCCCGCTGCTGGTATCTTATCGGCTCAATCCTCTCATCGTCATTTAAATCTCCCCCTACTCCATCCGATCCCAGCCATGGCCCTATTTAAATCCCTCCCTCCTCCCAGTCCACCACATTTCTAATGCTAATTATCTAAACCTCTCTGTGCGCTCTTTCCCTCCCATCCACCAGCTAGTTATTCAAATCTCTCCCCACCCGCTCTCCCTACAAGCCCGGCCCCAGTTAAAGGTGCTTGACTGAAGGGCTGATCCGGGCTGTTATTTTTCAGACAGAGAATAATACTGCTTCATCCAGACTCCTCTCCTTTCCTGTTCTGTTTTCCTGCCCTTTTTTCTTTCTTTTTTTTTTTTTTTTTTTTACAATTACACAAACTCTGAAATCAAGAGTTATGATAATCGGACTGAGTTGTTAACAGTAGTGTATTAAATTAGCTGTTTTTCATATGAAATCAGATCAAACACCACAGCACTGGGATCAAGAAAAGATACACAAAATGCATATTAAGGAAATTATATACAGTAAATACATTAAAATGTGTATACATCCATTCCTAGTAAAGAGGATAGCTGCGTGGGAATGCAACCTTAGTCGGTCTGTGGTGGCCTGTTAGGGTCACTGTCCCCAGTGTTAAGTAAGGCGAGAGTGAGTGAGAGCAGAGTTTGGGAGGTCAGAGGGGATCTGTTTTCCAGGACCAGGTGCCAGCACATCAGTGTGGGAAAAGGGGACGTAAATGATCTATTTCGCCTTCTTGTCGAAGAATGATTTACTGATTCCCTAATCTTTTTCCCTGTCAGTCAGAGCATCTCTTTCTGTGGTGCGCCGTTTGCCCATTCGCACTCGCAGCCTTCACACTCTCTCACTCTCATTCAGTTGGAGGGATCTCGCCGTTAGTCCTGTGGAGAAGCCACCTACACATGGAGCATCAGGATCAGAGGAGTCCCACTCAGCATCACTATTTATTACAGTTACATAAATGCTGGTTTCCAACAACAGCCACCTCACAGAACCTGTTAACTCCCATATGCACACACAACAGCCACACAAAACACCTGCATGAAAAGGTATTACCGGTGCCCGCAGTGGGTATAATTCTTGTTCAAGAAGTTGATTTTATGTCTTAATGAAAAGTGCATGCTGTGCATATTACATTTTTGTACAATTTAGGAATGCACAATCATTGAGAAGACGTGCAATTTTAAAGTCAAATTTTAAAAAAATAATAAAACATTTACAATTTCATCAATTCAAAGCATTTCTTTTTAAAGCGATACAATACTGACATCAACATTGCTAAGACAAAAGATCCCATTCTCTTTTCCATGCAGAAAAAAAGTGGACACCATAGGGGGTGTGCTCACCTTGATACTCCTGTCCAGGGGTGTAGGTGGTGGGGCTGCCTGTAATTTGGAGGGTGAGAAGCACCTCTCCCCCACCTTCTGCCACCCCGACTCCCTCCAGCTCCCCGTGGTGGGTGCACAGGAAGAAGAAGGGGTTGAAACGGGGGTAGAAGCTCGCAGGGGGAGCCCCGAAATCCATGTTGCTGCTCCCCAGGACTAGGGCAAGCAGGGCATAGCCTAAAGCACCCCCAAGAGAGGCCCGCGCCATGGCCATCTGCCCTCACACCAAGCGAGGGGCTGACGGAGTGAAGGTGGGTGAAGTGGTGAGGAGAGTGATGACTGAGAGTAAGGAAAGCGCGGGTAGAGCTCCAGAGGACAGGTTTGGAGTCCACAGATGAGTCGAAAGTCCAAAAGTGCGTGGGTGAGAGTGTGCACGTCTGTGTGTGCTTGTGTGTGCAGTATTTCTGTGTCTGAGTGTGTGGGCTTGGTCGTCAGGAAAACTGTTCTTCTGCTTCCTCTCCCTGTCCTACCTCCACTCTCGGGGAGTTCAGAGCTTCGCTTGTGCTGTCCTGCTCTGGCGTTTAAATACCTCACCCCCTCCCTCTGTTTCCCTCTCTCCTCCCACCCTCCCTCCCTTCCTCTCTCTGTCTCTCGTTCGCTTTAACACCAGCTCCACGCGTGCTGTATGCGCTCTACAAGACGGCCTCCCTCCTCTCTCTCATCCAGCTCTTCTCTCCTCCCTCTTCTCTGCCAGTCTATCACTCTGAATTTTTCCTTAATCTCGTTCTCCCCCTCTCTTATCTCCTCCTCTTTACCTCTAAGTAAACCATTCTGTTACTCCATATTGCACTCTTGTATCCCTCTCCTGAGACCTTGGCGGCCTTATCTCTATGCATCTGTTAGTTTCTTCATCCCTAACCAGCCCTCTGACAGATCCCTTTCACTCTCCTCTTCCTTTGTCTTTTTGCCCATCCACCAGACTGTCTCCTCCTCTCCCACCCACTATCACACCTCCTTTCTCCCTCCCTATTAAGCTCTCTTCACCTCCCTCTCTTTTCCTTTCTCTGTTTCTGCTGCTCTTCCACTTTGCTCCCCCCTCGATCTCTCTCTCTCCCTCTTTTTCCAACCCCTCTCCCTCTCTGTCTCTTCTCTCGTCTTTAGAAGCACTCAAATTTGTTTTTCTTCTTCTCTGTCGCTTTTTTTCACAGGTTTTCCATGAGAATCTCCTTTTCCACAAGATTCTCCAACTTTTTTCCCCCTGTCAGACGAGCTTGCACCACCGTTCCGCTCCACATTATCCCACCACCAACTGACTGAGAAGTATTCGTTTAACATATACATACATCTCCCGCTTTCCTTTTTCACCTGGGAGTAAATACAAACAACCTGCGCTTTGGCCACACGACTCCCTTACTCTGCTCATCTGTCTCGTGCTCTGTGTGTAAGTGATACACTTTGCCCCCCCCCAGCTTTCTTTCTTCAGACCTTGTGGAGACAAAAAAACATTTTCCAGATACATGACAAATACAAAAATTCCTGTCATGGCACAAGGCCAAAGGGGAGTAAAAAAACATGAAATAAATTATTATGATAAAGGAGGGAACTTAAAGAAGCTGTTGTTACCACTACCAAGTATTTCCTCTGGTGTTTCTCTTTAGCTGCCTGCTGGGTTTGTGTGGTTAAGTGCCTATTACAGACATAAACACTCCCAGGCCAGCAAGCCACACACACACACACACACACACACACACACACACACACACACACACACACACACACACACACACACACACACACACACTCAGTAGCTTCATGTCCAAACAGCCTGACTGACCCGCAGCAGGAGTGCACAACCAGTCCTGCATGGGCAGCTGCTTTCACAGCTTAAACACTGGATCAGACAAACACACATCCACATCCATGTGCACACTCACAGATACAAACATGTAGTTACTCACTGAATCAGAATGCATGTGTACTCTTAATTACAGATAAGCACACAAAGAAACACATCATGTGGTTCCATCAGTTTCTTGTTATCTCTGTGTTTATGTAAAGAAATACTTATATTTGGCTCTAGAGAAGTTATTCACCTACCAGGGCAGCTGCAGCTCACAGACCAACTCCAGTGAGTGTTTATCCACACATTAGTCCAGACATCCAAGAAGGCTGGGCAAAAAGACAAATATTATGCAACTTTAAAGGGACGCATCATTCACTTTGTGGATTTCTATTATAGCGGGCAGTTTGATTTATATTAACTTACGAAAAATTGTCAGACAAAACCGCAAATCCCAGAGAAGCTTCAACCACACTTACTTCTATCCTGGTAATGGAGGAAAACGTGACACAGTGTTAAATAAGCCTAATACAAACTATACTGTCATGCTTGAACAACAAATCTTCTTTCTCTCCAAACTTCAGTGCTCTTCTCTCCACCTTTTAAGTCTTTCACTGTTAATTCTCCACCGGGAATAGTTTGTGCCAGATGAGATCATGTGTTTGAGTTTCAGTTCCTTTTTTTTTTTAATTCATAGGCAAATTATACAGCATCGACTCGCTCTCAGAACCAATTAAAAAACTCTTAGAGGGCCGTGCAGTTGCTGCTACTCAAAGAGAAAAAAAACAAAATTTTCCTCATATGGGATCCAAAATAATCATGTGATCAGACCACTGCTGGCCCTGGGACAACACAGTAAAAGGATAAAAGTGCATAGCAGCAACTTTACCATGAACAGGTGTACTGTAATGTTATGGATTTGTTTTAGCGTGTGCACCACAGAACTGAGAGCACAGCAGTGGAAAACAAGTGCAATCAGTGCAGCGAGTTAATGGAAGGCAGCAACTTTTCAGAAACAGTGTGTGCGCCCTCCCCAGGTGCTTTACAAGGTCAGCGCGTTGGAGCGGTCTGCTGAGACTGGAGAGTGAGATCAGAGGTTATCACAGTCCTCCTATGCTGTTCCTCTCAAACAGTCTGCACATGCCCGACAGCTCTGCGTTGGCTTAATGAAGCACTTTTAATTAATCTAAATGCATTAACTCACTGGTGAGATTTATTTTAGGACTTAAGTTCTTGAGTGCAGTTTTGATAGCATTTTGCACAAAACGATGCCTCGTTGCAGTTCCAGCACGCAGTGAAAAATGTACTCCTTAACTTTATTTATTTAAAAAAGTGAAAAAGACGTGCAAGTTGTTTCTGAAGTTTTGGAGGAACGGCTGACAGAAGGCGTGAATCCTCTGAAAGCGCAAAAGCAAGAAGAAACCGAGAAAATGTCCCGAGGATTCCTCAACGAGATTGCAGTAAAGCATCGATGGGTCAGGATGCGGGGAACAGTTTTGAGTAAACAGAAAACTGTAGAGCTCGTGAAGTGTAACCTCTTTATTTGGTTTATATAAAAAACTTGTTTATACCTTAGATGGCTAATGCAACACAAATAATGAAATCGACGGCTGCTCTTTCCACAGTATAGTTTACATGACCGCCACACTGACAACCCACACAGCTCATTATTTTTAATTAGCCCCACTTATTTAGACAAAAGCACAGTGTGAGAGCCCTTTCATTCATTTCACTGCGACGACTGCATTGACACAATGGGTTTGCTGATGCTTGGGACTCAAGGAGAAAAAAATAAAAAATCAGCCTAGCCAATCCAGATCCAGACTAGCTTTTCCACCACTACCACTGGTCCTACAAACTTTCTCAGGTGGTTGCAACAGCTAATGATTTTCTTGCACCCAGTAAAATAAAGAAAATAAGTTCCTATCATAATAAGCAATCATAATAAGCAAACACATATAGAATATTTATTAGCATATATTATCATTTGGACAGTTTTCATAGCAGTGTCTTGCTTTAAGTTTAAAATTTTTAATGATCTTTCTGTGTTGTTCTACATTTTTCTTTTACTCATCTGAGAATTACTTTTAACATCAAATACTAAATACAGTGATAAGCTGTTATCAGTAACTCCAGGGGTATTTTCATTAGCGTTGTTTATTATTAGGCAGAAAGAGAAAAGACTTTAGTTCTTTTTTTGAGTGATTGCTCCCATCGAACCTCTCAAAAAGAAGTAGAGAGGACTCAGGGTTTTGGTTGACACATTAATAACTGCAGATTTTAGGTTTCATAGCCTCACAACTATGTTTCTTTGATAAGAGGTTTAGCGATATCGTCCCCCTCTTACAAATACTACAATAGCCATTGTGACTGAAAGGACAGACTGTACATAAACGATGAACACGTGAAAAGTGAAACCAATGCAGAAGTTTCGTAAACCTGCATTCTTATGAATAGCCAGCAGGGGGCAACTCTCCTGGTGGCAAAAAGACTTGTAGAGAAGTTTATATGTAAACTGCTCTTGGCTGCCTTGCTCTATGACCTAAATACTTTCCTATTAATTCATGGGCACAATTGCAGTTTCAATTCATACTGAATACAAAGTAAAGTTCATTTTATAAAATTAAAGCCAAATTTTAGAGTTAAAAAGGACAATACAGCACAGCACACATCGGTCTCTGCACAGTGTAGACCATCTGTTACCAAAAAAAAAGTGTATCCATGTGCCCTTAGTGCTCATACTCTCACAGACACATTTTTTCACAAAATGAATAAGTTTACATGTGAGTAAAAGCCCAGTCCGCTAAGACAGAACGAACACTAAAACAAGAGTTTCTGATGCCACCGGTAGAGGTTTGAAGCTGGTGGGGTGCTCGAGGAGAGACATTTGTTACCTGTGGCAGTCTTTAGTAACAAAAACTCCCACCCCTGAACCTGGTGATCTCTCTCTTTTCCTCATGTAGGTCCTGTCCTACATCTATTACACCATACATCAGCAGCCCCTTCCCCTATGTGCACACACAGATGTATTAATACACACACACATACAGAGTGCAACTAGGGGCTATCGTTCTCCATTATGAAAACTAGGTCGGGGAGGAGTGGGCGAGTGGAGTGGGGCAGTAATTATTTTTATCATTATTAATTTCCACCTCAAGCTTGCGCCAGGGCTTTTTTGTCTGCTTCAATCTTCATTTCAGCCCCCAACATCCACACATGCACACATCACCACCATCGCTACCACTGTCTTTGAAAAGGCTGCGTGCCAAACAAGCCAGAACAGAGGATGGGGGGCACAAAAGAGGAAAGAGCTCAAAGGGTTAGAAAGAGTTTGACAGAGAGGGAGAGGGGCGACAGGGGAAGCCGGAGGGCTTGGATGTGTCGCTTCATCACTCACTGGACCCTAATTTACACTAACAGGTTGTTTACTTGATATGGCAAATGATAATAAAAGCCTGGGTGTTGGATGAGGGGAGAAGGCAAGAAAAGAGAAAAAATTGAAAGAGAAGCCCTACGGGAGCACTTCAGCTGTGATGGCTTGCACACTCCAATTAGTCCCATGAAAAGCTTCTCCCCCTTGAAAGGAGTAAAAGAAGGGGTTAGTTTCTCAATGCGTAAATAAAAACAGCCGTATTCACCCCAAAAACTCTCTTGCTGGGCCACTGCACAAGCAACAACTTTGCTGGTAGTTGGGACTCAGCAGCGGCCACGTGCAATGAAAACACTCTCATAAACCTTATAAGCATGTTTTCTTTATTGTGTTTGTTAAGTTACGGACACCGAATTTGTTATTTTACAAATTACACGGGGTTTGGGCAGACACACACACACACACACACACACACACACAAAAAAAACTGTCAGCCTTTTTCAAGAGTGTCTAAATGCAAAGAAGATTTTGCTGCAGATAAAAAAAACTCCAAGAAAATTAAGTTATAGATCTCATGTGTGTTTACCGACACATTCATCACATCACTCTTTTTTCTGTTGTAACCAAAACCCTCCACACAGAGCTTCTTACTTCAAGACATTTTCCACATGCTGCCACTAAATAAATAAATCAATAACTCAGTAACCACAAGCTGTCCCTAATATTCTTTAAAGTTTCATACTTTTAAAGAAAAGATAAACAAAGCAAAGACTGCAAACAGTTTGCAAATCCTATGTTTTGATTTACTTCAGCTCTCACATTAAATACATCGAATCAAATTCATCCATCCATTTCAAATGGTTCCAATCTGATGTCAATATGATGTTTTACTTTGGATCATTTCAAGATCAGGTTCTGTTACTTCTATGTTTAGTTGTATCTATGGTTATTTCCATCCATCCTCATTCAGTCTTTCTTATGCAGGTGGAATTTGTGGATCTCTGATAAAGCTCAGCCAAAGCCGCCTGATGTTTAGGAAATTGTCCACTTGATTTTGTTCACCTACAGTAAAACTTTTTTTTAGACTTGTTTGTCTTTGATGCAACTCTTGAAATAATTAATCATGCATTGCATTTTAGTTGTTCAATAACTAGTTTGTCTGTTGGAACAACTGAAGCATTTAAAATAGTTCCCAAAAGTAATGACACATACAATATGTAACTGATTTGGTTTGTTTGTTTGTTTGTTCAAGAAACCAGTTTGAGATGATTTGAGCTTTTTGATATAAATAACACGCTACGATCCAAATCGAGACTCGACCAGTCAACATTTTTCCAATCTTCTATTGTCCAATTTTGATGAGCCCTTGTGAATTGCAGCCTCGGTTTCCTGTTCTTAGCTGACAGGAAAATGCTGCTTGTAGTCCATCTGCTTCAAGGTTCGACGTGTTGTGCGTTCAGAGATGCTCCTCTGCGTACACTGGTTGTAAACTGGTTATTTGAGTTACTGTTGCAGTTTCAAAGTAGTCGGGTCATTCTCCTCTGACCTCTGACATAAACAAGGGATTTCCACCCAGAGAGCTGCCACTCACTGGACATTTTCTCTTTTTTGACCCATTCTTTCTAAACGCTAGCGATGGTTATGTGGGAAAATCCCAGTAAATCAGCATTACTCAGACCAGACTGTCTGGCACCAATAACCGTGCCACGTTCAAAGTCACTTGAATCAAATTTTTACCCCCATTCTGACATTCGGTTTGAACTCCAGCAGGTTGTCTTGACCACATCTATATGCCAAAAAGCACTGGGTTACTGTTGTATGACCAGCCGATTAGATATTTGCTTTAACAAGCAGTTGAGCAGGTGTATGTAATGAAGTGGCTGGTGTGTGCGTACAGTATATAACATTTAAATCTTAATGTTCTCAATAAAATATCACAAACTAATCCATACACAGACATCCTTTTAGATCCAGAGATTCATGAATGCTGTGGAGAGAATTCTGCCTTAACAGAAATATGCACCCTTGCACTGATGGAAATCACCATTAAATCCTCAGATTTTCTGTTCAGACGTTACACAGAAATTTTGCCTCTTGAAGTCAAACATAAGCCCTATTGGGTGCTTTTTCCTCTCCCCTCCTTCATTAGGAAAAAAAAACCTCTGGACGCAGCTGCACTGACACCTTGATAAATGAGTGAGCCATGCAGATTAAGTGCAGTATCATCCTTTAAATAATGTTGGAATCAACAGTTCCCACATTCTGTGGTTTCCCTCTGTCACATAAAGGACTGAAAAACCAGACTCAAACCTGTTGTTTAGACAAAGCAATATAAACTGACTATAAGCTGATGTATGAAAACTTGTCTTAGTGAAACTACTGTTCATGGAAATGTCTGCGGACACAATGAGGTAATAATTAGATGTGATGATTTAGTTATCCAATTATGCAAGTGCAGGTTTTCCAACTTTTCATGGGTTTCTAGATTGTACAGCATGGAACACAATAATGTCCTTCATTTGATTTTCCTGTTTTGTCTTTTCTCCAGAATTTGTCTTTCAATAGACACTCATATTTGAATGAATCAGTTGCCTTAAATACTAGTTGAAGCATTATGAGCCACAAAACTAAAGAGTGTACACTAGTTTTTGCCTTTGTTCTCAGGAGAGTTGTTTTCCTTTGCGAGAAGAAAGACCAGCACCGTGTCCAGACCATTTTGCTACCAAGGTGAAGTATGTTCTCGAGCTAAAAGCCTGGCACTGAGCAGGTTTCTTTTTCGTTGCATGACTAAAAACATGTTGGGGAAACACACAGGTATGGCTTTGAAGTGGAGAAAAATGTGCAGACTGAAGATCATTAATCTAAACCAGCTTTCAGATTTTTTTACTACCCAAGATTTTGCATGAACACCTGTCATAACACATCAGAATTTAACAGTGCGTTTTGCAACCCTTGGCCTATTTTGAGTTTGGCTTTTATTTTCATTTTAATGGGATTATAAGGTCATACAGATTTGCAACATGTGCACATGTATGCTGTGCACAACACAATTGTAGAAAAATTAGTCTGAAAATGCACAGTGTTGTGCAAAAGTTCAGAACGACCCCTCATTTGGTTGTATTTTTTTTGCAACTGGTCTTGAGCAATAGTACCGCCAGGCTTTCTGAAGGTCTTTCAAGGTTTTTCTTTGGACACCGGCTGCTTTTTCACTCATTTTCAGTCCAGTCCTTGTACCCGGCTTAAAGGACAAAGGATTGTTCTTTGTTTTTCAAGCCACTTGACACTAATTTGGTGTGCAGTGTCCTTAAAATTTTGAGTGGAGAACAAACAAAAAGACAAAAAAAAAGAAGCGGTGGGTTTAAAAAAATCTACAGCAGAGGTCATGTTAGAGGTCATGTTCTTAAGAAATAAGAAAAAATCATGAAAAGACCTGAAACAGGACCTGAGAGATGCACCTGGTGCTTCGGGGAGTCCATCTACTGTTCACTGAAGCCTCATGAGAAATGGTCACACTTATGGAAAGGAAAAAGATAGAAAGGGCTGAGGTCTGCCAAATTAGGCAACAACTGGACTGAAAATCAGTGTAACAGGCCTTATGGAGTGATGAATCCAAATTTTAAATCTCTGGTTCAAATCATCGTCAATATATAAGGACAAGAGAGAGGTACAACAGTGAGTCTGTGGAGCCGTCTGTAAAACATGATGGAGTCATGGTTTGGGGCTGCAGTTCAGCCAGTGGTGTGGGGATCTAGTCAATATTGATGGAATTAAGAATGCAGAAAAATACCATGGGATTGTAATATACTGTACCATCTGGAAAGCATCTGATTGGTAGTTCATTTTTCAGCATCGCAATGATCCCAAACACATCACTAATCATGGATTGGCCTCCCCAGAGCCAGACTTCACTGTTATTGAAGCACAGCGGGATCTGACTGTGAATGAAACAAAAGACATCCAAAGAAGAGCTTTGAGATGTCCTTCAGGAAACCTGAAGAACTATTCCCGAAGACTACTTAAATAAATTAAAAACTTGCGTGTTGCAATGGAAGAGTGGTTAACACATTCGCTTGGCAAGCGAAAGGTCGTTGGTTGGATTCCAGCCTGTGACACAAATCCCCATTGGGCTTATGACAGGGAGGGCATCCAGTGTACAAACTGCCAAATCAAACATGTGGCCTTACCTGCTGTGGCAAGGGAGCACCTGAAAGTAACTTCTACAAGAAAGCTTGCCTAAGGGTTCAGGCTGTGTTGAAGAATAAAGGCCGTCATATCAAAATATCAAATATTGACTTTCAGATTGTGTTTTTGCCTTATGTACTGTACTTCAGTGTATGTTTGGACATCTTTCAGTAAATTGATGATAATATTTCCCATGTTTTAGCAAAAAAAAAAAGACCACAGTACTGTATGTACCACACAGTCAAGTCTAAAAATGTAAAACATTTATAGCTGAGTTTAAGATTAGAAAATTAAACAAAGTGCATAATTTAATTTTTTAAGAACATGCCAATGATCTTATCTTTTAGGTTATATACTGCAAAATTTTTAATTGATCAATTGAAGTTCATCAAAAGAGGTCTGTACCCTAAATTACCCTAGTTTATTTTTAACATTCAAACCAGACATGAGCTGGTCCATTTATAGTATAATTTCCTAATAGTAATAACAGTAAGATACAGTATATTTTGAATATTGGCACATCATGCATTTGCTGCTGAGATTTGATTGTAAAGAAAAGCACTAGATATGTTATTTGTGGCCTATCCGTTTGCAAACAAAGGCAATAAAAGGGCTTGAAATCAGAGAATGAAGCTACACCACAGTAATTAGCAATCCCAAAGTTTTAAGAGCCTTCAAACATACAGTATGCGCCTTGTCTTGTGAAACTCATACAGCGATGCTGTAAACCCAGCGTACAGTACTGTGGTGTGCAGCACACACTGCATACAGCTAAGTGGATGGTAAGCACTCTCTTTCAGTTTGGAAATATTTGACAGCTCAGACAGTTTTTGGCAATGGAGGTCTGTAAACACCTATTAATGCTCCCAGATGCTGTTTGCATTTTTTTTTAAAACCAAGCCACTTAACAGAAGTTTAAGCAAAAAGGAAAGTTTTGTCTTGGTTTGAAGTTGAATTTCAGACCACCGCATGAAAGATAAGTGTAATAATCGCTGTCTGTACTGAATCCTGACGGAAATGTTAGGGTAACTGTTTGGTACTAAGAAGGTAGTGTGCAGTAAGGTTTTACAGCTTTTTGATGAAAGCAGTGGTTTTCTGCTAATAAATGCTGTGAGAGAGATAAGAATGACTCATAGCAGGTTGCAAGCTGGACAGCTTAATGATGCAATGTTGCAGTTTTCAGCATTAACTGCAGGGGCTTCGTTCCACAGAACAAAATCCACTCAAAAAAAAAAAAAAAGAAGAAAGAAAAAAAGAAAAAAAAATGTTGAAGAGAAATAAATGCATGTCCTGATGTCTTGCCTGCCTTTTTCTGCACACTTTCTGCCACAATGCTATCCCATGAATTTTCTTTAGAAATACAAAATAGTCAAACACTGGAGTTCTAACAGTCATCAGTGTCTGCAGTGAATACAGTATTTATATATCTGTGAGTTTAAATGGTGGAGGCACATGGCTTGGCACCATTTAAGCGTGATACATTTTTCAATAGCCGTGAGTCATAGTTCTTTTTGAGTTCTGAGCAAGGCAAAGTGCGTCGCTCGGGGCTGCCTCCATCCACAGACACTTAGCTTCGTACTTCTTTTGCATTTGCTAGACACAAAATCTGTTCTCCAAACTCCTCGTTTTCAGTTCAGCTCCCAGTTCACTGTCATCACAGCAGCCCCCTCCCTTCCTGCAGTCATGGTAACGGAGCTGTGAAAGAACAAGCTGAGGAATATGAGACACGGAGGATGACAGACACATGGCCACATTGTGACAGAGACAGACGAAGAGAATGCTGAGTGGTTTGACACCACAGACAGCGATTTCCCCATCCTGACATCCAGCATGCATGCAATTAAGGAGGACATGAGGCATGAGAAGTTATGTGGGACACAGCAAGTCAAGAAAAACAAGAAGGCATTCAGGAGCAGAGAGAGTGGAAGTTATTGCTGGACACAGATTGTATTGTTTAGAGGTAAATCCATCCACTTTAGGGTCTTGTAGTGTCATTCCTTCAGCCGCTGCTGAGACGGGACACTGTACAAACAGGATCAATGAGCTGATCTCCTGATATGAGCTTTTCAGAGCCTAGAACTCAAGAGAAAACAGGCTATCAGCATGGCTGAAAATCAATTTGATAAATGATAGAGAAGTGTTCTAACAACTGAAATCCTACACGCACCCTATCAAAAAGCCGTCTCTGTTCACATAAATTCTTATGGCCTAATAGATACAGTATTGATTTTAGTGTGGTTGGTGGAAATGCCAATGTGAACTTGTAAAAAAAAAAAAAAGTAAGACAAAACAGCTCTTGTTCTCACTCCACTGCATAATCTGAGCTGTTTTCAGGCATTGAGCTCTTCAACAGATAGGATAGGTTGCTTTTGCTTGTGTGTGCAAGAGATGCACAGCATGGCTGGCACACACATAATAAAACAGATCTATTCCAAAAGATATCATTCATCCCTAGACGGCCAGCACAGACTCTCACTTCTTACAAATAAACACATATGCAGTGATAACATTCAAATATAGCAGTAAACACTGTCGAGATGTGCAAAAAGTCTTGCTCGCACAGTATTCGCACACATACACAGTCAAACAAACACTGGCAGTAGTAGTAGAGGTATAAATGTGCACGCGTGCACACACACACACACACACACACACACACACACACACACACACACACACACACACACACATATTTGCACTTGCAGATCCACTCACATTAGAAACACAGAAGAAGGCGGGAGGAGGGGGAAGGGGGCACTGAGGCCACAGAACATACAACAAAAAGCAAGCAGACAGCCTTGAGCTATGAGCTCAGCTAAATAAATAAATAAATGAAAATCTCATTTTAAACCAGAAGCTTCACACCCCCCCTTGGAGCCCACACCTCCTCCTCCTCCTCCCAGCTCTCCTCCTTTTCCTCCTCCTCCTCCTTTCCATATCCCAGATCAAGGTTTCATTCTGAAGAAGCACAAAGACTGGCTGCCCAGCATCCATCTCTTCAACTCCATCCATCCCACCTATCGTAGGGCTCCAGAGACATGGATGTGCAGCACTGCACTGGCTGTGTGTTCTGCTTTCCACCCCCCACCCCTCACAGGATGAGCTCTGTCAGTACCCAACCACACCGGAATCTGGCAATAACCTGCAGAAGGGCCAGGGTTGTCAGACCATTGTATGTTTTTGTGTAAATTTACTGTAACAAATTCAACTGGCTCCATTTCATAATCCACAGTTTATGTCAGGCTTCATGGCAGGAAGGGGGATGCCAATTAGAGAAAGGCATGCCATGTCCTGGGAACCACAAAGGTTTAGCCCGCTGTGGCACCATGGGTGAGACACTACAACATATTAGCTCATTTAAGCCAAGTTTTCAGCATATCCATATTGTGCTAGATTGTGCAAACAAACAGATATAAGAAGTGGCTGTGGACATGTGGATCTGTGGGTGTGGATGTTGGAGAGACACAATAGATGGTTGTTTTGGCATATAAACCCCACACAGACGGATGAACATCCTGCCACGAATTGGTTAAACCAAATGTACTGAGGCACACATGACACAATATCTTTAAACTGTGCACATACTCCAACTGTCAACAACCAACAAAAACAGGGGAGGAAGAGGTACGGACATAGGGATGTGCGCAATTAAACAATTAAGCTGCCTTTGCTTGTCGGTACCAGAAATACTGATTTGCTCACGAGGTCTGAGATGTCATGCAGTCACTTACAACAATGCAAAGCTGCAGCCTCAGCCTCCCCCATCTCTCAGTGATGGGATATTGTACACCAGCAAGGTGGAAAGTGGGACAGATGACATCTTGTAAAACCAGTGTGGTTTGGCAGCATTTTGATCTAGAAAAAAGGAATGGTTGCATCTAGGCTGTGGCAGATTATACCCACTGGACCACATTCAGTACAGACATATGGACGTTATCCTGCAAGTAAAGAAGGCTGCTGGTGACAGCACTCCTAACATTAACCACACTCTGAGCCAAAATGACATGTGTGCAGTGATTTAGACAAAAGACAGTACCACAAATTTCAGTGGCATTTAAAATACTATTTGATAACTGACGGGTGTAATTAACAGAGCGAAATGGTTACACACACACACACACACACAGTATATTTGCATGGACGATAATTAAATTACAGTTTTAACCATTTTTCAAGTGTTATTTTTAGATTACTTTCAAACATTTAATTGACTATGAAATTAGTCACCACAAACATCCCTTGTATGGAGAGTGAGACAGATGATACAGATGATAATGTGACCTTCATCTTTGTCACTATGAATAGAGGGAGGGACCCCTTTGGCCTTAATTATATGGGTCAGCAGACCAGGAGCTGGTGGTGCTACTTTGTGGGTATCAACAAGTCAAACAAATGCGGACATACACAGACAGCCAGTTGATTCGACTCAATCAATGAGGAGGCCCTGCTTTAAAAAGTGAAATGCAAATTGCAAATAAAACACGCACGGTCACATAAATGCATTTCCTCTCATTATAATGATGCGTTCACGAGCATTTAGGAGACAAAATTTCACAAAGCAAGACAGGAAACAGGGAGACGGGCAGAGCGATGCCAGAGGAATTTGTTTCCTGACTTTAAATTCAGTTTAAAAATGATGCTGCGCACTTGATGTTTACTCAAAACAACCAAGGACAAACGCCTTTGCACTGCACTGTACCAATGACAAAGACAAAAGTGCTTCCTGCACACCTGCTCCACCATCATCGTGATGGTTATAGACTGTAATTAACAGCGAGGTTTAGACACATGTTACAATTAACACATGCATGCAGATATGCACACAATTTACACAAAATAAAATGGTCCATTGAATCCTTCACTGTAGGTCCTTCAACACAGTGTTCCACACACTCATTGATCCAATTACAGGTCAGAGGTCACAAGACAGACCCATCCTACCACAATAAACAACAGGACCTCCCCCCACTCACGTCTCCCCATCCTCCCAGCATTTCCCTCATTCATTTATCCTCCTCTCTTCACACCCTTCTGCTCAGCTGTCATCTCTCACTTCGTCTCCTCTAAATGGCTATTGACTGTGCTCACAGAGCTTTCGTTCTTTGTCTCTCCCCGTCACAAATGTGTCTGCCAATCACAGGCTTATGTTCACTACTCTGTGATCCCATATCCATAAAACAAAAACAGCGGTGTTGTTTTCAATTTTTAAATCTAAAATCTCTTTATTTAATTTGATCTCAATTTCTTGCATTACACGCTGTTCCGAGTGTTGTTGCTGCAGTTCCTCAACTAATCTATTTTCTCTGTGGTTGCCCTTTTCTCAATGATTGCCCTCTCTCCAAGCTTTCTCTCCTACGCTCCTCCACTGTTACTCACTTGGACTCTCTCCTACTCTCCCCTTTATTTTTCCTTATTCTCTCTCCCTATCACGCGTTTAAACTCTAGCTTATACCCCGAGGGAAGTTCTCTCTTTCAACTCACTGGACCTGGAGAAAAGAAAAATCTATTCCTCTCTACGCTGTGTGTCACTGCTAGGTGTTTGTTTCTGGTAACCAGTCGGGGAGGCCGATTGTGTGTAGCAGTCACCGTGTTACTGTGTCACTGTGTCAACATATGACTGGCTTTATTGTGCAGTGTATGTGAAAATTACTCCTCAAGTATATGTGATTGGTAGAGTTTGTCTATTTGTTTGTTAGTAAAAATACTCTGGAAAGGTTCTGGAAAAATTTCGGTTAACATTTTACCAGAGACGGGGCTTAGCCCAACTTAGAGGTTACTAACTTTAGAAGGTGCAGCATAGGGTAAAACTGCAAAATATGGCAAAATTCACCTTTTAGCATTTTTTAGTATTTTCACAAATACATGTAGTACTGGGCAAAAGCCTTGAGTCACCACTTGTTTTTTTATATTTTGCTGGGAAAATGGGAAATAGGTACAGCGATGTATTGGAATGTGTGCATCATATAAGGAAAAAACAGTCTGTAGAATTCTAATTTAATATTTGGTATGACCGCCTTCTTCAACACAGCCTGAACTCTCTTTGGTAGCTCTCTTGTCATTTCTTTAAGTAGTCTTCAGAAAAATTTCTCCAGGCTTCTTGAAGGACATTCAAAGGTCTTCTTTGGAAGCTGGCTGCCTTTTGTTGATCCCGCACTGCTTCAATAATGTCCACGACTGACGACAACACGAATCGGTGCCTGATAGTGTTCCATTGCGTGTCTTTATCCTGATATGCTTGTACTACAACAGTGTGTTTTAGACTATTTCCATGCTGAAAAAATGAAGCTGTTGTCAAACAGACCCTTTCCAGATGATACTGCATGGTGCATTAAAATCTGACCAAACCTTTCTACGTTCATAATTCAATAATAATAATATAATAATTAAGTTTTAGCAAGATCCCCATCATTGCTGGGTGACAATTTGAACCAGAATGTTCGAATCTGGGTTCATCACTCCATCAGACCTGTTGGCACTGATTTTCTATCCAGTTCTTGTGTAATTTGGCATACCTCAGCCTTTTCTCCATGTTTCCCATTCTTAAAATGGCTTCTTGACAGTCACCCTTCTACTGCCATTTCTTTTTTTGTCCTTCACTCTTCCAGTTTCTTGCACATCATGCTGAGATATGCCAAACTGTTCGCTAATAGCTCTTTAAGAATCAGCTTATGTGGTGTAAAAATACTATTTTTGCACCTGATGCAGAAACTGGCAAACTCTGTTATCTTTGGCATTTTTCACTGATTCAACTAAAGGGGGGCTTGCTAATGCTAATGCTAGCTAACTGTTATGACAGCAACTCTCACCCCGGCGATCAGCCGCTGGCTAGAACCCTGTGCTGTGTTGTTTTCAGCAGCCTCACACTGATCCTGTGGGTCAATAAATATTCTATTGTACACATAAATTACTGTTAATAAGAAAAAAGTTAAAACATAGCAAATTCCAAATATGTGACGGCAAGACCACAGAATCAGGGGTGAAGGAACCCATGGTTTGCTACAAGAAGGATACAAGACATAAAATTTATTTCCCCCATATAGACAACCACACACCCCACGTAGACAAGGTCATGCCTCATTAATCTATCACTCCAACAAGCTCCCCCATCAGCCTCATTCCTCTCCTCCTCTCCACGCACTTGCTACATATCCTGCACGAGTGCCTGAGATTTACAACTGCTCTGCTCATGGGCGCAAGTTTGGTTGATATACAGTGAGCAGTAAAAGAAGAAAAAAAGAGAAGGAAGAAAGAAAAAGAGAAAGAGATGAGAACTGATATTTCAGCACTCTATTCCCTCGGCGCTTCTGCTGATGAGTTTTGCTCTCCTGGCATTAGTTTAGCTCAAGCACAAAAACTCATCACCTCTCTGGGCAACAGCAAAGGTAATTATGACTAATGAAGTGCAGACTTTTATGGCCAAACATGGGCCTAACTGCATTTGTGCTCATAATGGCATACAGACAGAGACACCCTCTGCTTCACTGGCATAAACATTACGCAGACGCAGAATCAAGGTCACCTCGGCAGATTAGCACAGCCTGTAAATGAGTTCAATTAAACAAGTTGCTAATGACTGTCAGCTAATGACCAAGTTATACCCTGGCAGCTCAGTGACAGTCAATGCAGAGCAAAGTCTTTGTATAAGCTACACTGGGTGACACGCAGTCCTTCTATAGGTACATCTGTGAAGTGGCAGTGTTTCTAAAATGAACCTATAAGTGTCTAATATTTTATCTGTTAAAACAATTGAAATGAAACATTTATTTGATATGCCCTATAGTCTTTGATTAGTATTACTGAGAAGACATTTAATGAAATACAAAATGTTTTGCACAAGTGGAATAAAAAAAAGTGGTAAGTGCTCAGAAAAGAGGAAAAACAACAACAAATGATTAATTCCACTCTAGACAATGAAAAGAAGAGGAAACATTTTAATCATCTAAAAATCTAGTTACAATAATTAAACATGAATAATGAGCTTCTCTATAATTAACCTGCTCCCCAAGCTACACTCTTCTCTATTAGAGAGAAGATCAACGCGGAGCACTAAAGACAGAGAGATATGAAATGTTCAAACAACAGCGAGAGAGATCAAATCCATTTGCTGTGGTGGAAACTTTCCATGCAATCAAACAGCACTTCCAATCATGAATTGGGAAAGGGGATCGCATCATCTGCAGGGACTGATGGATTATGGTCATGAGATTGTGGTGCTGTCACAGGGCCAGACCCGGCTAACTCACCCCAAACTACCCCTTTGCTCACCATCATTTACAAAAAGCTATTTAACAAACCATTACAGCACATTATTACAGTTGACGTCACAGCTGGACATCAAATGTTCAACCCAGAGCATCACATGGAGGTGAGTTTAGAAAGAAAATTTAAGAATCATCATCTTCAGACTCATAAGCAAAACATAAACACAGCACTCAAGTGGAGAGACTATTTTCTCTTTAAAGAGATAAGAAACAGAAATCTGTTCACATAATTATCAGCAAGGCCCTACAGAAGCACAACTAATACCTCATATAGACAAGGGAAGCAACCACATAATGAGAGGTTAAAGGTCAGTCCACACCCAGGAACAGACAAATTCCTGCTTATGTGCCAAATTGTGTAAGCGGCTAAGATTATTTAACCCCAAAATAAATCTAAGATATTGTCTATTATTATTTAGACTTCCAGACATATTTTTTTTAAAAAAAATTAACTTCTGGGACACTGATCTGGTCAGTTCAGTAGCAGAGGGGGCTGTTAATCAGTTTCAGCTGCTTTGGTGTTGATGAAATTAACAACAGGTGCACTAGAGAAAAAAGAATGAGACAACCCCCAAAACAGGAATGGTTTTACAGGTGGAGGCCACTGACGTTTTTTTCCGTCCTCATCTTTTCTGTTCTTTCACTAGTTTTGAATTTGGCTAGGGTCAGTGTCACTACTGGTAGCATGAGGTGATACCTGGACCCTACAGAGGTTGCACAGGTAGTCCAACTCCTCCAAGATGTCACCCAGCACAGTCTCAAGAGCATGGAGGAAACTCCAGGAGCCAGGCAGTTATTCTAGGAGAGCTGGACAGGGCCAGAGAAGGTCATTAACTCATCAGCAGGACCGGTATCTGCTCTTTTGTGCAAGGAGGAACAGGATGAACACTGCCAGAGCCCTACAAAATTACCTCCAGCAGGTCACTGGCATGAATGTGTCTGATCAATTAATTAGAAAACTACTTCATGAGGGTGGCCTGAGGGCCTACTGTCCTCTACTGGGCCCTGTGCTCACTGCCCGGGAGTGAGGCAGACTGGCATTTGCCATAGAATACCAGAATTGGCAGGTCCAAAACTGGTGCCCTGTGCTTTTCACAGATGAGAACAAGTTCACCCTGAGAACATGTGACAGATGTGAAAGAGTCTGGAGAAGCCATGGAGGACATTATGCTGCCTGTAATGTCATTCATCTTGAGTAACAGTGATGCTCTGGGGAGGCATATCCATGAAGGGATGCACACCTCTACAGGCTATGCAACAGCACCCTGACTACCATTGGGTATCAAGATGAAATCCTTGGATCCACTGTCAGACGCTACGCCGATGCAGTGGGTCCTGGGTTCTTCCTGGTACACCACAATGCCCAACCTTATGTGGTGAGAGTATGCAGGTACTGTAGTTCCTGAAGGATGAGGAATTGATACCACTGAGTGGTCCCTGTGCTCGCCTGACCTAAGTCCAATAGAACACCTCTGGGACATCATGTTTCAGTCCATCCAATGCTGCCAGGCAGCACCTCAGACTGTCCAGGAGCTCAGTGATTCCCAGGTCCAGATCTGGGAAGAGACCCCCCCAGGACACCATCCACTGTCTCATTAGGAGCATGCCCCAGTGCTGTGAGGCATGCATACAAGCATGTAGGGGCCATACAAACTACCGAGTACCGTTTTGAGTCACTGCAATGAAATTTCGGCAAAATGGACTAGCCTGCCACATCATTTTTTCACTTTTATTTTTGGGTGTCTTTGAGCCCTCTTTAGGTTGATAATTTTCATTTCCATCAAACGATGTGGCATCCTTTCATTCCTAACACATTACCCAATTCATATCAGATAGATATCAGCACAACCCCCCCATTGAAATCTGATGTGTTTTCAAAGTGTTTTAATTTTCTTTTTTGAGAGGTGTATAAAGTGTATAAAGGAAAAGCAGGAATCTGGTGCTATTTATGTGGAGCATACAGTGATGCACATGCACATGGTTAAATTTTGGTTAATTTCTGGGGGGTTGTAACCGCTGTTTGCACAACATAGTCATACCTGTCCACACAATAAAATTAAGTTTTGTTGCATTCAATTTTTCTTTTTTCTTTTTTTTTAATTTACTGGGGAGATCAACTGGCAACCTTTTATGTGAAGTTTATGTGACTTACCCACCTTTACAATTAGTATGACAGCTTTAGCCATTCAATTAGTTTTTAATGCTTCCTGTGTAAGACATTTGCTTCAGTGGTCAACAAAAAAAAAAAAGTGAATCTTAAGTGACATTCTGCAACCCATGTTTGAATGATATGAGCATGTCGCCAATTAGTTCTTCATAGTTTGTGGCTTTGTGGTTGCCCAAGAAATTCTGTATCACCTGAACAAATGATTCCCATGCTCTTAGTTTAAGGAATCTGAGCTTAGGTGGAAAGTTTTTGTCTCTAATAAGTTCACGGAATTGGGGTCCATCAAAGATCCCAGCTTTAAGCTTGGCATCACTTTGGACTGCCCCAGAAACACCATCAATTGATGTAGCACTAAAGGTTTGTTTTTATTTATTGACAGATCAAAGCAGTCACTATAAGAAATTTCACATTTCTGGCATTGTTGATCCTCAATATTGGCAGTTAAACATTAGTTGATTGAATTTTAATGACCATATTTGGATTCCGCACCCCAAAATCACCCAAATTATTGCTAAATTCTGTTCAATTTCAAAATTAGAAAATCTTAGCACCTACATTTGCATGAGAAGCACCAGTACAGCAGTACATTAGATAAATATTGACATGTGCATAACTCAAGAACCTGATTCGCTAGAGAAATTCTGATTATAGATTGGGAATCAGCATACCTAAAATGCATTACATCAGGTATTTTTCTCCAGGTAGCAGAATCATTGTTGACCAGTGTTATTGGAGCTTCTGCTGCTTAAAAATGTAAATTATTTTCAACACAGTGGGATGAAAAAAAGCAGCAGACCATTGTTCCTCTGTCCCCCAGCAATAATATATCTATGACTGAAAGGAACAGTGATGTATATGGTACATGTTTAGTCAAACACACGTGCAAATGTGTTTCTGAACCCTGCCCACCTCCCAATAGAGAGTGGGAGGTGGTTACAGTGGTTATTGACCGTTGTCCTAGAAATTCACTGCTGGTACTTGGTAAATGTTCCTCCATAGCACTGCAGTGCAGAAACAGACAAACTTATCCATACAGTTTCAGTTTCATGTCTGTGGTAGTGCCAGGTTTCAGTAATATACCCCTTCAGGGAGATAAATCATAGTGCAGTGGCTCAGTGAGGAGGCTCTCTATGTAGAGTTTTGGGTCTCATCCAACATTATACCCTTGCTGGAGACCTCACTCGATAAAAACTAGCCTCCTTACCTCAACCAACAATCCATCCCAATCTGACACCCACAATTTCAACTTATTGTATCTGTACAAGACATCTGGATAAGTTGCAAGTTGCTAATTTATACATCCAAAAAGATGAGTTTATACCAGCAAAGGTGCATTGATTTTCAGTGAACATCGAAAAAGTGATTTAAAACTGACTGGATGTGGAGGAACAGGAAGCACCACTCTGTGATCTTGTCCTCTATGCTTCCTTCCTTGGTTGCTTATTGAGGCCGAGGCAGTGTTGTCGTACACTGGCTCAGCAGCAGGCCTCACAGAATGAGCAGTAAAACTAACCACCAGTGGGAGGTTAAGCTACTCCAGTGTCACTCAGACAACCCACAGTGAAGCCGACATACTTCCTTTGCCAAGGACAGAAAATGTTTCCCAACTTGTCCACTGAGGTCTGAGTCTCACGCCATGGATGAACAAGCTGAATAAATCATACAAGTATGACTGAGAGTGTGTACAGCCAGAAAGCCTGAAGGAACAACAGAGTGGGTTCTGAGCTTCTTTCATATTAGCAGACTGCTGGCCGCATGGCTGGGGGAGCTGAGCCCTTCGAAGCTCAGGCTGTTGTGAGAGAAATACTGAATTATGCATCTGAGAAGGGAGGGAAGATTGGTTGCTGGCTCCGATACCACCCCCCTCTTTCTTCACCTCCTTTCCTATTCACTGACAGATAGATGAGGGCATCTCAATGAAGTTTCACAGGAGGTCAGCTTCTCAGATTCAGGATTGATAGACAGTGGGAGGCGTGTCCCTATTTCCCGTTTTCTGCACCATTTCACAGAATTGGGAGAAATGCCACTCTCCGCCCTCTCATCCGACAAGGGTGGGCCGGTGGGGAAGGTCCTGTCGCCTCCAGCAAAGATGTATGCTTCATGACACATTGATGATATATTTGCGCCTCTGAAATCGGCCGAGGGTGGTTATGAGGTATGCTGCATCGATTGTCAGGGATGAGGACCATCTCCTGCCACACCCACAATGAGCAATGGGGTCAGAAGGTCACCCTTTTAACTGCCTGACAAAAATCAATTCCTTATTAGAACTTCATTGCCATCAGAGAAGGAACCAAATAGTGTTAAAATGAAGACAGAAGACATTCACCTTTGTCAGATATGATTGTGGATGTTCTCTGGTTCCCCCTGTTGTTATAAAGGAATCTCAGTGGTTCAGTCCCTCTTTCATTTTCTGGGCCCATGCTGCTCCTCCTCCTCTTCATTTGAACCTCTTGCTCCTTGTCTCTTGACACTTCATTGCCAGGCTGCTGGTTCTATTTCTGTCCATTGCCGCAGGCTATACATTCTGCATATTGTGTGTGTACAGATATCCACATATGAAACACCTGCTTTCTACACTGTAAAATATTATATCCAGGATGAGATTTTTCTGCAGTATGTGATTTTTTTTTTGACTATAGAAATAAAAAATCTCTTTTTAAGGCACGATAAACTATTAATTATTTATTTCATGCTCATGTAACTGAAAGACATGAGGGACTTTTCTTTTACTTTACTGTTTTGATGGATCATTGTTTGTCCAAGCAGGTGACTTGTAAACCACACTGTACACCACAATCCTGATGTCCTTCAGTTCTGCTGCCTCTGGCTAAATGGGGTTCACAGAGAGACACTGTTATAGATGAGGGTCGGTCCCTTAATGGATCCTCTTGACTGTCGTAACCAGCCAAGGCCCGTGGCAGAAACTGCTTTCAGTTTGAGTCCTGAAACTAGAGCAATGGGCCCCTCCCTGCCCCTGTCCTCCAAACTACCTCGCTTGCCTTGACGGATGGCTGGCAGTCAGCGATAAGCTGGGCAAGGCAACTAGAGACTACAAATACACAATAAAAGCAACCAACATTAGAGGGTCTAATAACAAGCATATAAGTGCCACCAATGCCAGACTTATTGTAATTCACTTAAAGTGCAAAGATATGGAAAGTTGCACTACAGACAGGATATCAGTGATCAGTTTATCACTGTGGGAATCATTACTGATCACACAGTCAGCCTTAAACTGTTGCATACATACACACACACATACACGTAGGGCATTAACTTCACATTTATGGAGATTACAGTAATGTACATCACATCAACTTGCCGAAGGAAGATTCATAAGTAACAAAAAGCTGTGGCCAATCTGTAAACACAATAAGCTTAATGAGAGCATAAATATAGATGACATGCTCCAGGCTGCGTGCTAAGAATATATGACCCTCCCTCGGGCTGTAGGCCTATTTGTGCTTCTTCCCCCACCTTGAGCTCTCTGATGTACATATGTATGGAAAAGGATGGAGCAAAACACGCTGAAGTTTCTTCTGTGGACTCAAATTTATGATCTGGATAACTAGATGAGAGCAGTTTACCCGGGCTGGTTCCACAGCGGCAACGTATATCTTTCACTAAGCCATAGAATACATTACATGCTCTTGCCTCAGGTTGCTTGTCTATTGGTTGTCAAACTGTAATGACTGATACACTGCATGCAGACATCATGAAAACATGTTCAGCATTTTTCTGCATTTTGCCAGATCATAAATCCCCTTCTCTAGTTGCTAGTAGCAAAAAAGGCAAGATGGAGTGCAAGAAGAGCTACACATACATGCATACATGTATGCAGACAACACCTAATATTTATGTAGTCCCAGTACTGTTCCTTGTTTTTCCTGTCACAGTTCATGTCTCCAGCTGGTTTCTGGAGCCAAGACATGAACTCGTATGAGTTGCTCAGTTGCATCGTATACAGGAAAGTATGAAAATAAGTCTCTCTTAATAAAGCTTATCCCCATTTCACAGAGCTGAACTTATATTATATTTGTTATATTATTTGTTATATTTGAAGAGGTGTGATACAAGGTCTGTGGATCTGATGAGAGGAGAGGTGAGAGTGAGAGCTGCAAGAGATGACAGGAATGGAACATGGTACACCAAGATTTAAGATGTTTTGTGGATACAAAAAGAAACCTCAAATTGACTGAAAGGCTTCTAGTGGTAGAAATTACATACTGTACCTTTACGTTTGCACGGGTGTCCCTAGTTACGTAAGTGTATGTTAACGATGGACCTGTTCCATTAAATGTGACAATCAGAAATTAACTATATGCTTCTTTTCTGCCATTTAGAGGGCTCCTTTTACCAGCAGTTTTTTTTAAGCATTTCATATAATATCCAAAGGAAGAATCCAATCTGAAAATCCCACTACATGCAAAAACATAAAAAGCTCTTTTTTTCAGCGCTGCACAGTAGGGGAAAAAAGTATCTGGATTTAGGGCCAGAACAAATTTTCCTTGCTTAAGATGGACACGGCCAAAGTTTGCTGATAGATCTTAATCCTTGGCGTCACGGCGGACAGTTGGTCGCCAAAGGACATTTCAGGCTCTGGTTGTGTAGGTAACTGAAATGTATTAACCACCCCATAATGTGACAACCAACAGCATCCTTCAGTCCTGTTGGCAGGCACTTCAATCTTCTGCCTCAAAGTTGAGACAAATTGAACTCGGGACACACCCTCGTTGCATCACTAACAGTTATTTCTCCAGGTTTCACTACAAGTTGCTGAATTTCATTTTCAGTGACATCGGTGGTCTCTGGTACTGGTAGTTTCTTCTTGGGTGGACTCTGATTAACTGTCGGAGCATTTTTTGTGCCTTCTGTTGGAAACAGGGTTTCTGTCCATGATTTTTCTTCTCTGTCCAGCATCATCTCGTGACTTGGCGTGTTGTGTCCTGTTAAAAGTTTACCAGTTCGTATCGCTGAGATGATACATTTTTTATGTGGGCCATTAAAAATTCAAAAGATCTGTTCCCCTTCTTTATTCTGAGACCCAAGGAAAAAAAACAAGTCTCAATAATGGATGAGAGAAAGGTTTGCTAAGAAAAGAGAGCCAGTGTGGTGCGATTGAGCTGAAGGGAAGAGAGAGACAGAGGTATGATGGGGATGATGTATGTAAGTAAATTGCAGAAAAGATAGAGACAGATTGAGAGAGAAAAAAAAAAGCTGCTGACCAGCAGTTTTATAGACAGGAATTGGGGGGGGGGGGGGGGGGGGGGGGGGCTGTTTAAACATGTGATCTGACCTGGTGTGATGAAACTTTTCTGTTGCACATGTAGCCTTTGTCCATAAGTGTGTGCAGTTCTGCTGCTGTCTCAGTTTGTGAAACATTCAAAACAAACATAAGTACACACAGATACACACACAGAAACAATAATACAAAATACTGTATTTATCATGATCAAGAAACATTCATTCAAGAGCTCGTTTATGACAGAAAAACATTGAAAATGCCCCTTTTAAAACATTCCTGAAAGCCAAATGCAGTAATTGTGAGAGCCTTGTTGTTTAGATTAGATGCAGACTCTACACACCATGTAGAGAACTGATAAACTAAAGTTGTCTGTGGGAGTGTAGATTATGATGGGAAACAAATTTTTAAGTTAAATAAAACATAATAATTTCTTTTCTTTTCTGTAAGAGTCAAAAACAACAAACATCTACTATAAAAGCGCCACGTTTCTATCACTTAACTCTCCAGATAGAGATGCAGAGTTCATGGGTACATGTTTGAACTGCCAAAATCTGTGCAAGAGACTTCTGATTATTATGGTTACAAGCAAATAACAAACAAAAAACTCCCAAGTGTTTATGCTTTGATAGACAAAAAAAAAAAATTCTGCACAAGACGCAAAGGAACACAAAGGCAATATTAGACTCATAGATTAAACTGACACAAAAGGCCTACAGCAAATCAAGCAGTTTTAAGAACAAATAAAAAACATGCCTATGGAGATGAGTGCTATTTTATAAAATCCCTCTTCACCTCAGTGACGCTCAGATGGCAAATGCTTCTCTCAGGATGCCATCTAGTGGTACATCAAAAGACATACACCCGCACATGTTTAAAGAAATCTGGAGAATTGCACGTCGGAGATCCTGAACACGGTCCGTTAAGAGGAAAGTAGACAATATCCTTCCTGTTAACGACGCACATTCACAGAATATCTGTGACCACACCGTCATGATTACTATACGGCAAGTTTACACTGATCAATCACTTCCTGTAAGAGGCGACAGCTTTAATAACAGCTCTGCTATATCCAATATACCCCAATTCATGAAACCCAAATGCATTTTAATTTAAAAGCGCAAAAATAGATTCCTTTTCTGCACATACAAAACCAAACTGCACAATCACAGGCGCGCGCGCGCACACACACACACACTCACAGATGTTGTGAGACTCATTAGTATGACGCAGGGTAGTATCAGTCTAATGAGACCAGTGTAAACATTTTAATCAGAAGGAGACAGCAGAGCGTCTTGGAAGGCAGACTCCCTCATCGCACAAGGCAGCAAAGAATGATATGAACATATTTAACCCGTTAAGTTCAGCCTGGCCACATCTTGTATCTTATTACTGTCAACAAATCCAATGGAAAGACTAAAATCAACAATAGTAACCCTGTCAGTGCTTTTCATCTTCCCCACCCTGTTGCCACAAATTCATTCCAAGTGAACACTCGTGTATATAATTAAAAAACACCTAACATGTTTCAGATTTTCTCTTCTCACAGTAAAATGTATGAGACTATCTGACAAATGCTGCAGATGCACATGCACCCATACACATTCCCCGTCTATAATCATAAAATTCTGGCACCAGCCAGAATTAGACAGCATGTACACCCCCCCCCCCCCCCCCCCCCCCCAAACACCACTATTCAACAGCCTCGCTCTTTGTGTTGATTTTGCTCCCTCTCCAGCTTTCATTTTGGTATTTTATCTTTTGTTTACTGGTGTGGGGGGGGTTTCTCAGTGGCTCAGGGAAGCAAAGTGTTGGCAGTAGCTCAGTTTGATCTGCGGTCGTGGATGAAAAGAGCCAGTGGGGGAAAACAAGGGCATTTTGGAAATATAAAAACACTGCCATGTAATTACAATAAAAATACATAACTATGAGCCCCGCTGACAGCGAGGGAAAGTGCCAGTGTCAGCATTGTGATGGTAAACAGTCTGCGAGGGAGTGTTTGTGTGGCACAGTTGGGGTCACCTCTACAATAGACAAGCCTGACTTCCAACTGGGAATTCAAAAAGTCCGGAAACTTCCTCAGAAACCAAACCAGCTATTTCAGGTGCTGATTTTGTGAGACCATTTTTTATGTTGAGTAAAACCATAAAGAAACTAATTAATAAATTACATTTTTAGAGTAGACCTGACTCAAGGGATGAACCAGTGCTGTGTCTACAACTTTCTAGACAACTTTTCCTGTTTCTTTAGTTGAATCTACAAAAATGCCAAAGGTAACGCAATTTGACAAAGAGCTATTAGCCAAAAACTTGGTATCTCTCTTGTGCATATCTCTCAGGTGCAGTGTGTCCTTAAAATAATTTTGAAGAAACTTGAGATGTTGCAGGCCTTAAACTCTATCTACAGCAGATGAACAGAATCTGACAGTCATGTTCTTAAGAAATAAGGGGAAAAAAATCCAGTAAAGACCTGACACGGGACCTGGGAGACCTGATCCTTCAGCTGATCCATCTCTTCACTGAAGCCTCATCAGAATTGGTCACAGTGGAAGGATGGACGTCAAGAAATCATTCTTAAGGAAGGGAAACAGGGAAAAGGCTGAGATGTTCATATGGATTGATGAATCCAATTTTGAAATTTTGGGGGATCATGTCAAAATTGATGAAACTGTGAAAACAAAAAAGTCCCATCAGCTTTTGATCTTCCATACAGTACTATCTGGAAAGCGTCTGATTGGCAACAGCTTCATATTTTAGCATGACAGTGATCCCAGACACACTGCTAGTGCAGCAAAAACATACCTGGATAGAAAAAACACACAATGGCTTCCTGAAAGCCCAGTCCTTAACGTTATCGAATCAGTGCGGGATCATCTCGCCAGAGAACCGAACAAAAGGAAGCCAACATCCACAGAAGAGCTTCGAATGTCCTTCAAGAAGCCTGGAGAAGAAAGCTGTGTCAAAATTAGTCTTTCTACCAATACAGTTAAATATTCTGATTCTGGCTAGGTTATGATCTTCAGCAATTAGTTGAATAACTAATTTAACTACACAACAATACTTTTGTGAATGGTATGGGTTAATAGCCATATTGGTAATTGATTAACAGGCTGAACTCATAAGTTGGAAAAAAATAATCGACTGATAAGCCAAATAATGAATAATTATTGCCTTAGTTGGATAAACCCTGGGTCACAATTACAGATTGTTTTAGCTATTGTCAGTTTAATTAGGAGGCACAAGTTCAGCTACCTCTGTTTCAGACTGACCAAATCAGAGAGCAATCAGCAGTTATCAGTAGAAGAACCAACAGTCTCAAAGCCCAAACATGTTGCAACAGGTTAGGATAGGAACCAGGCTAATTCATCCTGTTTCTTCTTTTTGTGGTTCAGGTTCAGTTCTGTCGACGAAGACTTCTGCTCTTGACTTCAGTCAACAACAGCACTAGAATACTGTCCACCATTACTAGGCTCAAATTTGGTCTCAGCACAGGATTTATGCAATGAAGTGGGACCTATTAGCAGTGATTATAGCGAGAGAGCGTCAACATGCACTATTCCCAGAATGAAGACGATAAGATAAACACTTGTGACTTCACTTAAAAAAAATAACAAGTAAACAACAGCAGAAAAACTTTGAAACACTCAATTCTTGGAGAAAAAAAAAGCAGCTTTTGGGACACAGAAGAAGCAGCAGATGGAGGAAGAGAGAGAGAGAGACAGACAGACAGGAAGACACTTATCGAGAATGGTGCCATTGTGGGTCGACATTTCAGAAAGAGCTGTTTGCAGCCCCACATCACTACATAGCAATTAACCATAACCATAATGTGCTCATATGCCCTGAAAACAACAACCGCCCAACGACCAATGCTTATCTCAACATGCCCAGGCTTTCTCCTTTTGGCATTCACTCACTCTCTCAAACACACACACACACACACACACACACACACACACACACACACACACACACACACACACACACACACACACACACACACACACACAAGCCTATCTTTCATCCCAAAATTGGAGGCAAATCTCTCTTATCCTCCACCAACCATTCTTTCTCTTCAAGTCTCACGGGCACCGGTCCCAGCATAGCCTCTAAGTTCTCCCCGATTTTCAAGCCAACACTGACCAATTCACTGCCATAACACACTTTGCATCTTTTCCTTTCTCTACCTTGTCTCAGTCCACTTTCATTTTTATCTGAAGGAATCTAATTTAACTGAGGAAGCCTTGAGTAGCTGTGACAACACTTTTCTCAAAACCAAGAAAAGCTGGCTCAGTGAGCATCCCACAGGCACAGGTTTGCTTTGCAGCATGTGGCAAAAATCATGTTAACCACGATAAACTGTGACGTTAACAGCCGCACGTTGCTACAGCACTGTTAACTGCTCTTTGTCTCTGGTCATCATTATGCAATGGAACAGGAAAACTAAGTCTGGCACCAAATAATTTCTTTATTCTGATATTGTTGTGCAGCGGACCAGGCTTAGGGAGAGTCATGGTCCAGAAAGCACAGAGCACGAAGGGCATGACCTTTCTATCTGAGCCACAACTCTCACAGGGATCAGATGATAGATTACAAGAGATTAGTGACATCATACATCATCTTCCAGAGCATTGAGGACTTGTGCTACTTACCATATAAACATAGAAATAATTTTGCACGTTAGATGAAAAAATTATTTTATTTATACTGAAACTAGTCTGTATTTGGTCTCTGGCAATTATGTACATTTCATGGAGGAGGATGTGCCATGACTGAGTCTGCCATGTGTAGCAATCTAATGTTAGGCTATACTGATCCTTGGTGGTGAGAAAAAGTATTGCATCAAGCTTCACAGGGTTTTGGAGCAAAGCATCTTAGTTTAAACAAGAAAAAAAAATTGTTAAAAAAAAAAACTTTAAAGCACTTTAATATACTTATATTTAAAATATAATAAATCTAAAACCCAATGAATTTTTTACTTTGGAATTTAATTGAAAAAATAATGGATAGCGCTTTCCTGCTCTTTCTGCAATCTGCATCTTTGGCTTAAAACAAGAGCTATCCTTTCTACAAAGCTAAGAAAAAATTAGCTTGCATCTCATCAACAAAGGAGAGACACTGCAATGAGGACTGCGGAGATTGTGCAACTGTTTTTCAACAGTTCATTAACAAATATGACACTCTGGAGGAAGCTTCCAGTGGGAGAGTCATGACACTGAGTTTCTAAAAGGAGCTCTGACAAAGGAGCAGAGCTGGGTGAAGAGAACACAGGAGCTGAGGGGTATCCTGTTTTATTTGGTAACTCTCTCACACTGCTACTAATCTTACCCCTGTGGCTGTTAGTTTTCACTCCTTTGTAATTATATGCCCCACTATGATTGATCTCACCTGCTTCTTTCACACCTTTCTCCTAGTTTCCAATCACTTACTGCTTTGTACTCCCAGTTTACAGACTGCCTTTTGTGTTTCCCCAGTAAAGTTTTCCAGGTTTTTCCCCATTTTGTTCCCTGTCCTCTAATTTGTTTAAATTATCATGTTCTGTCTTTTGTTTCGTACTGATCCCCTGGGCTATGATGTTCTGGACTGCCCGTGAACTTTTGCCTGCTCCTATTAGATTGTTACCTCTCTACCTGCTTCCCTGTGTTATGACCCCTGTCTGTGGATTAAAGATTTGTCTTGGTAGTTTAATTCTGCTCGCTGTGTCCTGCATTCAGGTCCTGTCTTGTGACTGTAACAAGCTCTTGTTGTGATTGATCTTGCACAGAGGATTTCTTGGAGCCACCCGGAGATTTTAACCACAGCCAAAGAAGAATCACCAGCACAGGCGTCAATGCACAGATGCAAATGTAACTAGAAATAGTAAATAAGAACAGGTATAATTAATCCATTGTGCCTGAATGGAACACAACTTTCATCAGTGTTATTGCCAACACCTGTTTTTGTATTTCTCTGTTTAGAAGGTTCTTATTTTGAGTTTTGTATTCTTCCAGTGATTCCAGGATGGTTTCTTTCTGAGATTGGGTTGTAGTTTGCTGGGTCATGTTCTTACTTATAGTTTATTTGCATCCTCAGGCCTTCTTAGTTTTAGTTATCTGGGTGATGTTCTTGGTTATAGTTTATTTATAATTCCCCTGTGTTCTCCGTGTCAAGTCTGCGTCCCCTTGTCTCGTTAGTCAGATTCTGTTCACCTGTGTCCTGTTTTCCCCAGCTGTGTCCTTTCTCCCTAAATACCTCATGTCTGTATTTCTTCAGTTTCTTTGTGGCTTCCCTATTGCTGTGTGCTCTGTTTGCCCTGAGTTTAGTTTTAGAAAATGTACGTCTGGCTCCATGCTGGCTCAGATTCAATTAGGTTGTTTACCCTCTGTAAGGGTGAAGTTTGAGTTTAACCCTTTCCTCCGAGTGCTGCAAATTGAGTCCTGTTTTGCCCTCCACACAGCTTTAACTATGACACCACCTCATTATTCTGAAAACAAGCAGCTATAGCCTCAATCTGGTGTGGTGGGAATACTTGTCAGCATCCATTAATTTGGCAACAGAAAAATACTTGTGCTACTTATGGTCATAGGCTGTTTCCACTGCTGATACCATCCATGACTGATACGTTTTTAGTCTCTCGGTTAGCTTAAATATGTTTTCTTCGTTTCTTTTAATCTAAACTTTGAAACAACATGAAGCCTTGACCGCACTTACCTCCACTGTGTCGGCATTTTGGACACACCTTCCCATTTATGGCATTAGCTATTACTTTACCCCTGCTAAAGGTTAGCTGAATTCAGGGGTTTCCCAAACTTTGGGGTGGACCTACTGCAGGTGGGTAACAAGATGAAAATATGGAATGAAACAAAGTTAAATGGATATTATTTTTTATTCATTTAGGCAAGAAAACAAAACATGTACTGATAATATTTCACTGTCCTCTAAGCTACTATAAACTTATAGGCTTAATAATCATAAATTTGTTTCCTGTACACTTGATAGGCTTCTGCCATTAATCCTCTTTGCTCCATTCACTCAACTTAAATCTGCAGTGGCAGAATAGGGCTGACCTGCACTGTACATTCTTAAACACTAATGAATAGGACCACTAAAAATTAGGCCACCAAATCAGGATCAATTACAGTCATTTACACAATAACAAATGTTCTTTTGTCCGTGTTACATATAATGCAAATGCTTGTATATTATATAAAAAAGTAATAAAACATTCAAACGTGTGGGCTAACATTGGTCTATATTTAGATGGAGATATTCAGGGCTATATGAGAGAGAACAAATAGCTGTAACATTAAAATCAACTCTAGTGCTCAGTGGGAGAGAGGGAATGATTCAATCAACGCCACAAAGATGCCAAAGCACTTTCTCAGCCTCCAAACTCACATAGTAAGGAACCTACAGATTACTGGGCAAGTATTTTTAATGTTAATTCAGCTGTCAGGCCCCTCTACTGTGGAACCAGCTCCCAGTTTGGATTTGGGACAGATACACCCTCTCTAGTTTTGAGCTCAGATTTAAAACTTTCCCTTTTGATAAAGCTTATAGTTAGCACTGGTGACCCTGAACCATCCCTTAGTTATGATGCTCTAGGCCATGAGTGCTGTTATTCTGTTATTCTTCCCACCATCACAAAGTGCTTGCTCATAGGGAGTCACTTGATTGTTGGGTTTTCTCCAGAATACTGCAGGGTCCATACCTTATGGTATCAAGCACTTTGAGGGGACTGTCGTTGTGAATTGGTGATATATAAATAAACCTGATGTGAAGTTTCACTTTGTTTCACAAAGTAGACCTTATTGCATTGATACACGAGTAGCCTACTAAGGCACACAAGTAGGCTACTCATAGAAATGTGTGAGCAGAAACCCAACTTAACACTCAGCCTTCATGTCTCAATTACACATCTGTAAAGCTGTTGATTAAAGCAATCCACAGACACACATGGAAACACTTGGTATGCACCTCTGTGGTACATTAGTGCTACCAAGACCACATTAATCTATATTATCAGCTGCATGACTAATAAATATTAGATGCTCGTGCACCCTATAAATGTACTTCGTACCTGTAGAAATACATATATATTTCTACGTACACTACTCTTCAAAAGTCTTGCGGAATCCTTTAATTCTTTATGATTTGCTATGAAAATGGGAAATGGGTGCAGAAACATATGCAAACATACAATATTCCAAAAACAGTCTGTTCAGTTCTAACAAACATGAAGATCAGTATTTGATATGACCGCTTCTGTTCTTCATCACAGCCTGAACTCCGTTAGGGAGCTTTCTTATCACTAATTTAAGTAGTCTTCGGAAATAGTTCTCCAGGCTTCTTGTAGGACAGGGATCCTCAAATCCAGGCCTCGAGGTCCGGTGTCCTGCAGGTTTTAGATGTGTCCCTGATCCAACACACCTGAATCAAATATAGAAGTCATTAGCAGGACTCTGGAGAACTTGACTGCATACTGAGGAGGTAATTCAGCCATTTGAATCCAGTGTTTTGGATCAGAGACACATCTAAAAACTCCAGGACACCGGACCTTGAGGCCTGGATTTGAGGATCCCTGTTGTAGGACATTCAAAGCTCTTCTTCGGATGTTGGCTGCTTTTTTGTTCTGTTCTCTGTTGAGATGATCCCACACTGCTTCAATAAAGTTTAGGTCTGGGCACTGCAGAGGCCAATCCATGACTGTTCCACTGTGTGTTTTTCTTTCCAGTTATGCTTTCACTGGCACCTTCCAGATGTTATTGCACGATGGATCAAAACTGATGGTAGTTTTCTGTGTTCATAATTCCATCAGTGTTGACAAGAACACCACTGCCTGAAATACAGCTCCAAATCAAGAGATAGCCTTCACCGTGTTACCAATGGGTGTGGACACTCACTGTTGTACCTCTCTCCTGACCTCCTCAGTACATTTTAATAACATTTTTGAGGAGACACTGCACACTATGCTGAGACATGCCAGGTTTTCAGCTAATAGCTCTTTGGGAATTACCTTGTTGGTGCATAAATACAATTTTATGCCTGCCAAACTGTGTTATCTTCAGCATTTTTCATTAATCCAATTAAATAAATGGGTGTTTGTTGAATTTCTGTATTACTTCTGTCTCACTTCTTACATCACAGACTCTTAGATTATTGTGTTTATTAAATCAGCTGTTTTGGTGATGAGGTGATGAGTTTTAGTTTTGTGTTTAGTTTATATCCACCATTATTGTTGATGCTATTAATAATAGTCTCCCTAGTATTTGTGCTTTCCTTACCATGTTTATGCCTTGGTCCATCTGTGTTCATTTATCACCTGTTAGTATTCATGTCTCTGTCAGTCCCTTATGGGTTTTTTTTTTTCCTGTTTTACTTTGAAGATTACACATGAACATTATGCTGGTTATTTCTGTTGTATCCTGTGTTAGTTTTGCTTCCTCTCTGTGCACCCCTTATTCCCTGTGTCTGGTTCATAGACTACGGTGGCCAGAAGGTAATATACAGCCCAGTCTTTCCTTTATCTTTTGTTAAGATGTCTGTTATGTTCGCCTCTCCTTTAGTCAAGATTGTTCAGCAATGGTCTTTGAATCTATTCTCTGTGGTGTGTTTTTGGATTTCTCTTTGCGTTACACACTTTAGTTTTCGGGACTTTGAATCACCCACAATAAAAGCTTGATTTTGGTTTGGTGATCTGTCTGCAGTGTCCTGCATTCAGGTCCTACACAATGCTGTTACATTATGTTGCTCAAGCGTAATTTCTGAAAACAAAAACTTTGAAGTTTAGCTGTTTATACTGCTTGTAGTCTTATATATTGATGCAGATGTAGATCTAAAGTATCTCTCAATAAAGCAGATATCATAATAGCCTGGACTGCTTTAAATAATGATCTGCATTAGGCTCATGCATCCACATGGTGTGGCAGATGGAAATGTATACTCACTGTTCATTTCACATAAAAGGTGGAGCATACAAAGGTTAGCCACAGCATTAAAGCTGCCTGCTTACTTTGTCTACATCCCCTTGTGCCACCAAACACATTAGGGTATAGACAGGAGATCTGCACCAATTTGTAGGTGGGTGGTTTGAGTCAACATCTATATGTATTCCAAGATTTTTCAGCTGAATATAATAATGTAAGAGTATCAGTGTTATTCACTTCATCTGTCGGAGATTTTAATGTTGTAGCTGAATTGTGTACTTTTCATTTTTTAGGAATAAAACATCAGTGGTGAAGTGATACCAACAACTCAGCCTGATGAATGCACAGTGATCCATCTGTGCTTTCAAAAACTCTGCATTGAACAGTAAATCCTCTAAGCATTAATCCACAAGCAACTGGCATTATGCAGAGTAGCCACCAAGGGAAAACATAAACAAGGACAATGCCTTCTATGCTGAATGTAGTCCATAGAGTAGAATGAATTAAAATGCTGTGGTGCAGAAGCATGCACTGGGAATAGTCGTGATAGGCATGTTAAAGTGGTGAAGACGTGCTGATGTATTTAAATCCACAGTATTTAAAACCAGAGATGTGATGGTATAGCTCAAAATGTGGAAAATCTACACTAGTTTGTGTTATTTTTGTTTATGTGGATGAGGCTATCCCAGCTGACATAGGGCGAGAGGCAGGGTACACCCTGTACAGGTCGCCAGCCGGTCGCAGGGCCAACACACAGAGAGAGAGACAACATCCACACTCACACCTATGGGCAATTTAGAGTTTCCAATTAACCTAACCCCAGAAAGTGCATGTCTTTGGACTGTGGGAGGAAACCGGAATACCTGGAGAAAACCCATGCAGACACAGGGAGAACATCCAAACTCCACACAGGGAGAGAGGGAGGGGCCTGGGCCAAGGTGGAATCAAACACAGGCCTTCCAGATGGTATTCTAACTGTGAGGCAGCAGTGCTAACCACCGTGCCACTGTGCTGCTGGACAGGACCTACTATGCTAATTTCCAACTCTATATTTTCATTCTTGGACCTGAATATAGCAGCTCTGCATAATTCACAGTTCAATACATGCCTCATAAGCCTTATACTGGACTTTTCTCCAGCCCATCAATTCATTCAAAGTCTAAAAAAAACCCTTTCAGCTCCCTGCCTTCATGCCAGCTTTTCTCTGATTGGTTGCCCCTCAGCAAAAGGTTTGAACTGGTGTGTAGGGCTGCTGTGAGAGATGTGTTCGAGATAACCATACCATATTAACCATATTAGGGATATCAGTGACATCATAGAGAGCCGAGGGTAAAAGAGGGAGAAAAGCAATCTGCACTGGAGTTTTAGAGCAGGCTGAAGCCTGAACCTTTGGCTCACAGGGTTTACTTGTACATGTGCAGACTTCATTATTTGACACTTGTGCCATGTTTAATATCAGCACCCACCACTGTAGCTGTATATATATGACATATATATACTCTGTGTATCTCAGTATAATTGAGTTGTTTTAGTTGCAGAATTCATTTCGGCATATCAGAGCCTGCGTGATACAAATCTACACAGCTGCTACCGCTGCTTCTGGAATGGGTTGGGGGGGGGGGGGGTCATCGTTGGCAATGTACTCTCTGTTTGCTTTACATGATCACTTGATCTTTCCCTTCTTCCCACGAAAGGTTACTTTGCAAGTCTGATTTTTGATAATAAATCCATTCTTGCGTTTTCAATAGAAAAACAAACAAACCTTACATTAAGCTGCCCCCCCCCCCCCCCCCCCCCCCCCCCCCCCCACACACACACACACACACACACACACCCACACACACACACACTTTGCAGGTGCCTCTGGTATAGGGGTGGTGCAGGTAGGGTGGGTGTTATAACAGAGGGATAAAAAATGCATTTGTAGGTGTTAAATCTTTCCTCCTTTGGATAATTAAAGTCGCATTCATATTTCGTCAGTCCGCTGGATGTTGACGCAGCGTTATCAGAAGGTGTGTGTCACTATTTGCCCGAGCTGCCTCTGCGTCGTCTACCATCTGTGCCCCTCCCTCTATGAGTCCCAGCATCCCTGACAGCCCCGTGATGCTGCCATAAAGAACGCATTCCCGATTGACGATGCAGAGAGGGGCTGCTGTATTTTCTGAATGGTAATTGTGATTGGGCGCGTTCGTTCCTAAGTAGGCGTACAGGCCTATTATGTATTTGCGACCACCTTCCGGAGGCATTACAGGCTGCTCGTTACAGGCTGATGCCGTTTCTTTTTGGGCTGCTGTGGATACATGCGCGTCATATGTTATAGGCTGTAGTTGAGGTCCATGTGAATATATGCCTTTATGAGTCGGGCGGCTTTCCAAGGGCAGCACGGAGCAATAAGCGCGGCAGCGATGTGCACGTCTGACGGCCACACGGAGCAAGTGCAGTGAGAGACCATTTCTTCTAGTGCAGCCTTTGACTTTTCAGTTATCGGTCACATCCAGGGTTCAGGCTCTCCGCTTCGGCACCTCACTCGGTTCACCGCCTGGTTTTATGCGACGTCATGAGTTGATCGCGCCTGACAGATGTTGCTGTGTTGCAGATGCACAGGCATTGCTCCTCAGATTCTTCTTCCTGCTGTGATTAGGTAAAAAACAAACAATAACAAAAAAAAACCCACCAGAAAACTGTTTATGTGCTAAATGTTAAGTCCTCGCTTTGCACTCGGACAGATCGCAACGTTCACTTAGTCTTCGGGATTGCGTAAAATGATACCTGGATCCGCCGCATCAATGCTACCATCAGCAGAAGCCGCGAAACTGTACCAGACCAATTACGTCCGCAACTCCCGTGTGATCGGACTTCTGTGGGCCATCTTCACTATTCTGTTCGGTATTGTTAACGTGACCATCTTCTCGCAGCCCTATTGGATTGGAGATGGCGTGGATACGCCGCAGGTCGGCTACTTCGGCCTTTTTCATTATTGTATTGGAGATGGACTCTCCAGAGACCTGGCCTGCCAGGGTAGCTTCACCGAGTTCTCCGCTATCCCCTCTGGTGCGTTCAAGGCCGCCTCCTTCTTCATTGGAATGTCTATGATGCTGGTTGTCACCTGCATCGGCTGCTTCAGTCTCTTCTTCCTCCTCAGCACATCCACCGTGTACAAGATCTGTGGTTGGATGCAAGCAGCATCAGGTAAGTGGTCTTTGAGAGGGTAGTTCGTTAGGTGAAAATGAAATATGACAAGTGTCAGTATCCAAAACACACCTAAAGCATGAATATTTTATAAACGGAAAATACATGCGACAGTTTAGAAGCTGCCCAGCTGTTTTGTGTGTGTGTGCTTTGTTGGGCTCAAAACACTGGCATGGATTTGACTTTGATTGATGAGTTGATGAAATAAATTAATTGGGAACAGCCAAGGTGAAAATAAACAGTTTCCAGGATCTCCCCAGGAGCTGGCAAGCAGCCCTCCTGAGCAGACCGTGCTGTCCATGGTGCTGAAGTGTTGTTGAACACATGACATACACACCGCTTGTGTATTTACAGCCCAAACATGTCACATTCTGAGTTTATAAAGAGACATACAAACATTGACCAGCTCATGATTTTTTTTTTTTTTAAAGAAGAAACCTGTTGACCGTTAATAACTTAAGTTTCTTCCTTGTATTTGTCTTATATTTGAAAATGATCAAAAATTTGGTGCCAGCATCAATGAGATTTTGGGGGGGTTGCAAGTTTAATCCAGTGTTTTGGGTTTCATGGGTTACACTGTGCTTTTAAATTAAATTAAAGCAGAGTTTGTGGTCCTTTACCATAACCAGCAAAACATGCTTACATGTGGTCTAGTCTTATTACTAATGCAAAACCACATGGAAGGTGCACATCCTATCCCAGAGTGATTAAAAGACAAAATGCAGGAACATAGCTGGACACTTCAAATTTAACTTAAAAAGAATCAAAACAGTTTACCACGGCTGATGACTGTGGAACCTCGTAACATAAGCACTGAATTACATGTTATGTTGTAATATAGTATATCATATGCATAGCTACAATACAGCCCAATTTCATTCAGCTTGCGTCATGCAAATGAATGAATGTCCTCACAGCCAGAAGATGTGTGTGTTCTTATACGTCAAGGTTGGTTTTCAAAATATGTCGAGGTCAGACTTTCGGCTGCTGGCAGCATGCTGTGGGCTAACGTCAGTGGGAGTGGAGGCCTCGACCATCTGAAGAGTTCAGACTCTGCCAAACATCGGTCTAACTCAGCTGCACCAGTGGTCAAAGCAGTCGGCTTCCTGTTAGCAACAAACAGAAATGAGGGAAAGTGGAGGGGATGGGGTATTTGGAAAGGCTCCAGCTCAGTGTGTTATGTTTGGGCTGAGTTAACGCAATAAGCCCGTCTAATAAGAAGACCGCTGGGCTTTGTGTTTCTACAGCTAAGAGATGAAAGAGAAAGCCAAAAGGAGAGACCCTGACCACAGCCAGTTGGCACAGCGATGCCTAATGAGCAAGCTTGACTGTTTAGCACTGTCAAACTTTATTACACTTAGCTGAAGGTTAAACTCATGCTGACTTCACTTATAGAAGACAGGTGGCCCACTGGCAAGGAGAGCGCATGTCATAGATAATGATAAATGGCAGGTCAGAATGAGAATGTACAAAATAAAGACAAAACAAATGGATTCTTTATCATTTTCTTTTCCTTTATGCAGTATTTTTCACATTTATTTAAAACATTTAAACAGCCCAATGCATGACAAATCTCACGCCTGTAAAGCCAATTGAAATTAACACTGTTGTTTGGTCAGTGGTAGCTTGTTGTCACCCATCCCTGCCGCTGGACTGGCCAAGGACACAGTCAGTATTCAGAGCAGTCTCTGCTCCACGGCACCAGTCTCTCTCTCTCTCTCTCTCTGCCTCAGCAATCAGCCTTATGGGTTTCTTATAGACATTTTTACTGGGTGATACGGCTGGTATGAAAACACAGCATGTAACAGTACCATGCCTCACTGAGCAAAAGGGCTGTTCAGGGACACTAACTGAAAATCAAGGTCATAGTTGATGTGTATACATAATTTTAAATGATATTCCGTATGCCAGTTTTGTGGCAACTTTCATAAATCTCCTTGGGCTGAGGGCAGAGGCTGGTGGATAAACACTCGACATAGAAAACTCATGCTGTTGCACAATGCTCCTCTCCAGGGAATCAGCAAGTGAGAGCCCATCTCTAGCCATCTTCGGGGGGTGGGGTTTCTGTGAAGCCCAGGTAAAAATGTTGAATGTTTGATGAGAAAGTGAACCAGCAGGACACATTAGAAGTCTCAAAATGCCCACCGTATCCAAACAAAACTGAGTACAGAAAGTGCACCCTGCCCTAGATGGGCTTGCAGCCTTCTGTATGCTCTTCACCAGAGCTGATTCACTTTCTGCACATTCACAAGTTCATGGCATGTAAATGTAGGTGTGTGTCCTTTTTTCCCCCCCCTCACAGAGCTCAACACAGTAAGATATACACATAAACACAAATTCACACTTCTCTAATCTCCTTTTCACAACCTTGTTTCATTGAGAACTGTGCAAAGTGCCGTCATCTCTCTCTACCTCTTGTCTGGCCTTTGACTGCAGTTCTTCAGGGTTCTGCACACCAATTAACCAAGTACCCAGCGAGGTCAACGATAATTACTTCAGTTTTATATACTGACGTATGGACTTCGTGGTGTCGGCACAGCTGACAGACTTTTTCTGTAGTTCATGCTACAGTATCTGTTTTTGAGAAGAAACATAGCGTGAGTCATACATGTGAATAACACCTAAGCTTTGTAAAGCAGGAAAAATGTGCAGACAGAGGGTGACCCATTTGGAAAGATACGAATGGGCTCGTTATCAAAGGGCTGCAGATTCTTTTCCCACTTTTTGTTTATTGTATTAGTTTCTCTCTTTGTGTGAGTCTGTCTTTGAATATGCTGAAATAATTAAGAAAAAAAATTTCTTTACCCATGCGTTCTAAAGAAAATCTTTTCTTTTTCTTTCTAGAGAAAATGTTCTTAAATAATTAAAAAGGAAACATTTTCTTTAAAATTCACAGGTAAGTTAAATGGCAACAATGCTTTCAGGAATGTCCTTTGCTGCTTCTTTGGTGTGCTTGTTTTTTAGTATGCAAGAGTAAGCCATCATTTGATAGTAACATTTGTATAGTTGTGTGATTTCTGTAGCACAAGTCAGATGGTTTCCCAGGAAGAGGCAGTTTATACCACATTTAGTTAGATGCAATATATACAGTCACTGGATACTTCATTAGCTAGACTAGAATAACCATTATAGCAACTGTGGGGTTTATCTGCACTCACTAGACACTTGATTAGGTATACCTCACTGTACCGGGTTGGACCCAATTTTGCCTTCAGAGCTGCCATAATTTTCTATGTCCCATATTCAACAAGATGCTGGAAACATTCCTCAAACATTTTGGTCCATATTGACATGATGGCATCACACAGTTCCTGCAGATTTGTTCAAGAAACCGGTGAGATGTTTTGAGTTTTGTGGCATGGTGCGTTATCCTGCTGGAAGCAGCCATCAGAAGATAGGTACACGGCAGTCATAAAGGGATGGACATGATCAGCAACAATATTCAGCCAGGCTGTGGCATTTAAACAATGCTCAGTTGATACTAAGGGGCCTAAAGTATGCCAAGAAAATATACCCCACACCATTACACCACCAGCAGCCTGAAATGTTAATACAAGGCAAGATAGAGCCATCCTTCATCTTGTTTAGATCAAATTCTGACCCTACCATCTGAATGTTGTAACAAAATTCGAGACTCATCAGACCAGGCAATGTTTTTCCAATCTTCTATTGTCCAATTTTGGTGAATCAATGTGAACTGTAACCTCAGTTTCCACATCTTAGCTGACAGTAGTGGCACCCACTGTGGTCTGACTTTCACCTTGCTGTCCCTTTTGAAATATCTTGGTTATAAAAAGGTTATAAAAAGTTGCTATTTGAGCTACTTTGCTTTTCTATTAACTTTGATCTACTTCTGGTTCGCTTCACTCAGTTAGGAACCTTCTTAAGCAAAAGTGACTATTCGACCGCACCCCAGGTTTAGGTCTTAACTCCTGATGCATTTGTTGATAACTTTCTCACTGAAGAGCACTGAGTCACAGTACAAGTGCATGAGTCACAGTAAACTATAAAAGGTGCAAAATGTCACATGTTAAATATGGGACCAAAGAAATCTCGGCTTTCACATCAAACCAAATTGACTGGGCTCAAAAAGATCAAGCAGGACCGTCAGATCTAAACTTCAAACCTCTATCCTTCAAGCAGTGGTGACAGAGGACAGCAAGAGGGAAGAAAAGAAAGAGCAAATAGTAAGAGGTTTGGAGGTGAACAAAAACTCCAAGACGGAGACAGAAGGCAGACAGAAAACAAATCAGATGACAGAGCTCAGAGAAGACACACTGATCCTTTTGGTCACTTTGATCTCGCTCCATGTATTTCTGCATGTATCATTATCACATCTCTGTTTGCTGTTGTTGACTTTTACTCCCGTAATCCATTTGTTCTATTGAGAGCCTTGTTGCGAAAGGAGCTTTAAATCCCGGTTGAATGTAGAGGTGGAGAGTGGCTGGAAGCTCGGCATGAGAGCAGCTGCACTCGTCACTGCTGTTGGACCATACTGCTCCAGCTCACTGGAGTAAAGATTGCAAATGGGAACTTTTGTCCAGACACCTATCAGACTTTCAAAAGCAGTCGGAAGAAAAGGCTGATTCTGATGCTCCTCTTAGTCGCTTTGCTTCTGTTTCTTCGGTAGACGTATCAGATGCGCTCCCCTTGTCTACATGCTAATGCATGCTCATTCCTACTCAGGACTCGCACCTCCAGGAAATTGCTGTCTATCAATTTTTGACACATTTTTTGTAATGAATACATAAAAAATATTGTTAATGTTATGTGCACAGTATGCTCACATTATTTTGTGTCATGGAGTTCCATCATTTTGCTGCAGTCTGTTACCCACGTGATGGAGACAATCCTGTGTCCAGTCACTTTGTGCTGCTGCAGCTCTGTACTGAACAGAGAGCAACGTGTCTCAACAGTACACTTAGATAGATACCCACTAGGGCAGATTTGGGTAACAAATACCATGAAACAACACGGGTTAGTACTGTCTGCTATTACTGCAGTAACACACATTAGTGCCTTCAGCTATGAAACACAACTGAGAAAGAAAAACTGTATGCCTCTTTGTGTCTAGAGAGTAGGAAACTGGGCTCACATGAATGAAAAGACAAAGCAAACACGAATATCTGAGAGATTTCTTTGGAAATTTCTTTGGCTGAACTCTACCCTGGCCATGTGGGAACATTGGCAGTAGCAGTAAGGTTGTAAAGTGAAACAAACTGGCTTGGGAGTTTCAGAGCTGATTTAAACTCTCACTCATTTGTTTCAGAACAGCAATGAAAGTCAACCTTTTTGCAGCCAAATAAACTGGATGCACAGCACAGCTTTATGCACTAATCCACACCTTTGCAGTACCCGGCACAGCAGTCGACAGTGAAATAGTTTGCATTTAGCCCGACTCTGTTATTAACACACCTCTCCTTCTTTTTCATATATTGCCTATCATCTGTCCATTAACACTGTTCCATCTTCCAGTTTTTGTAATTAAAAACACACAGTCAGTTGAACCATCTAATTATAGTCAGTGGGCAGCAACTAAACTATCATCTATGCAGTTCACACTCCTGCTGATTGTGCACAGGGGAAGAAGATGGATGAAGGATATTATCCTGCATGGTGGTGCAGCGGTTAGCGATGTTGCATCACAGAAACAAGGTTCTGGTTTTGACCTTCCAGTGTGGACTCTGCATGTTATCCCTGTGCCCACGTGATAACAGAGATTTGGTCTCTGTCTGGGTGCTCTGACATCCTCCCACAGTCCAAAGACACATTTGGTTAACTGTTGATTCTAAATTGGCAGTAGATGTGAATGAAAGATGGATACAGTGCATAGAATAAAGTGCTGTGTGAATTATCTGGCTTGTAGTGTGAAGTCCTTTGAGTGGTCAGTTACGTGGATTATAAAAGCGCCATATAAATGCCAGTCCATATTTACACACCACTACGCACATTGCACACTGAAGCATAGTAATTTGCATGCAAACAATGCAGGCATTCCTTTTTGCAGTGATTACAGTACATACCAAAGTGAGGTCTGTGCTGTTTTATTAATGCATATTTGTTGATTTTATTCTGATATGTAGTTGCAGAACAGCTGGTTTAATTTAAAAAGCCTGAGACTCTGTATTTGAAGATAAAAAAACCCCCAAAACAAACAGATCAATGCTGATTAATTAGCCCACACTTTGTGAGTTTGAGTGTAGCAGTGTGGAATAAAAAATCTAAATGCCAGCCAAGTCATCATTATGACTCCCCTGTGTTCAGTGTCCCTGTAGTGCTGCAGGGTGTGCAGTATAGATTTGCCGGAGTTAATCTCTGTGATCTCAGAAGTGGCCTGGCTCAGGCCAGAGCTCTGGCAGGGGAGGCTGCTGATTTATTCCACGGTGGGGGGGGGGGGGGGTCAAGGACACAGTGACCTACAATGTTTTAAAAAAAACTTTGCATGCTGCATTGATGAATATGTGGTGCACATGTAACTTGTGCTGCTTTTACAGCTGAAAATACTATTTGCTTTTGAGGCTGAGACTCTACATACAAATATTATGAGTTTGCTGAACATGATAACATTAACACAGGCCGTGCATAATGAGCATGTTTTAATCACTAAGCTTTTCTCTTTACAGTGGAGTGGCGCTGACTAGTTTTACTTTAGCAAATGATTTGAATACCTCTTAAAGTGTCAGATGTCCCAGCCCCTTTTCATTGCGAGTTCATCAGTTAATGCTGTTTAGTCTTAGTTTAATTACACCGCATGTTCTTTGGCATCTGAAACACCGTGTCACAGCATTTAGTGAGACACCACCAGCTATGACCAGTGATTAACTCCAAACAATGATCTTTTCATAAAATTAGCCAAGTAGGTTTTATTGTCTTCATCTACCCAAATAAAACCTAACCAGTACTTTTAGTGCCTAATCCTTCGGCTCTTAGCTGGAAAACCTCAAACATATTTCGTATTTAAAAGCTAAAATACTCCTGCACCTACATCACCACTGGATGATGCTGTGTCCCAGACCCTCATTCTGTCCCAGTTGAATGCTCGTATTGTTAAATGCTGACTGAGAGAGCACAGTCCTGCCTAAGCTGTTGCTGTTTGTCTCCATCATCCCCGAACGGGTGACCCAGTGAGTATTTGTCACAGAGAACTCAAAGGTCTCTTTTGATCCCCATTGCCCTTGCCAATCTTTATCCTCTGTGGAGGTACAAGCTGCATCTGGACCTGTTACATAAGTCCTCCACCCCAGCCTGACTCCCTCCTGCTCTGCTCACTGCAGTTTACTCTGCACTCCTCCCATGATTTCTCTCCCCACTGCATGCATTCTCTACCTCTCGATCCCCACCTGAGCTGCCATATCTATTTAGTGCGGTCAACTGATAATTTCTAAGAGAACTCTCTTCTACTGTGTGTCAAGCTGATCTTTTTTAACATCAATGTGTAATAATGAGGCTCGGACCAGATGGTGTGTAAGAATCAGAGGACATACACTCTGTCGGAGAAGAAGGATTTAAACAGTATCTTAGATAGCTAGACTAAGGATTTAACCCCTTAACCCCTGATTTATTGTTTGTTATATATATATCTTCATTACATACCCTACATCTATTTTAGTCATAGTAATAGTAGGTAGCCTCTTATGGGAGTGTGTGACTTTTGAAAAAAATGCAGCCAGATGCATTGATATAATAAATATGACCTTGACCTTTAGTTTATTCCTGCCAAGAGTAACAAATTAAGAGGAACTTAAAAAAAAAAAAAATCACAGAGGAACTTAAACACACACACAGTTGCTTGTTTAAACACAGTTTTTGTGTATTAGCATATGGGTGGTGGAAGTGACACTCTCTGTTTTTTGGATTCAGGCTTGTTCTCAGGCTGTAGACTAAATTACACTGGGAAAGATTTCCTTCTTGTGTAGTTTTAGCATATCCTGTATGCTGAAAATGCAATTTGCTGTTGAAGGAAGGTTATTTGCTACATTACAAGATGGTTAAAAAGCATTTGCAAGACCTGCCCTGACACAGAACACAGATAACTTGATGAAATAAGCCATCGCCCGCTCCTTCTAATCCTTTAAAATGAATTGATAGGTAAGCTGTGGGTACTATGTGCTCGATGTGCAGAAAATTGCTGAAGATGTTGACAGAGGGGAATACTGAGGCTGCCTGGAAGCTCCTTGCTCCCCTCCAGCAACCATCAAATTTTGCCAGCAACTGAAGCAGAAATAGATTTGGACTGTAGACAGCTCATCTCGATGAGCATGTTCCTCTTCTTCCAGGGGAGCTTGTCGGAGTAAGTTTTAAAAGTTTGCTCTACTTTCCACCGTATCCTGACATGTTGGAAATGTGTTTTTAGAGAACTTATATTTGTGCACAGACGACTGTCAGAAAGCATATCAAGATCCTGATTAAAACTGTCGGTTCTCCCATAACCACATATAATTGCACAGAGTAACATCATAAAAGTAACAATTTCTATCATAATATTATTAATAGCTCTCTCATTATATGTATATCCCGCTTTCTTTTTCTCCTCATAAACCTGCATCATGAAGCCAGCTTATAATACGTGGAGGCACATTTTCACACTCCATTTAGTCACACTATATGGATCATACACCCTTAATTGCCCCATTTATCTAATAGTAATTATGGAATATCATTGTCATGGTTTCAGGCCATCTTTCTTGGGTACTCATTCGCTCATCTATAGAGCCAGAGAAAAGTCTTAATTGTCAAGTGTGAAAAGGGGATTCATCCTGCCCACATTAGAGGCTGAATTTGCCATGGGAAAGATTGTATTAATCAGTCTCATTTTACACCCTCATCATTTGAAGATTAAGCTTACAGAATTGGACTGAGTAAATGAAGTATTGAATTATGACAGTGCAGAGTGATGTGTGTGGATATCAGAGCCTACATGTGTTTCTTTCTGATCATTCAGTGGTACCGTAAGGCATCGGTTACTTTTAATTGCTGTTGGATTCAGATATAGAAGCTCTGACACTGAAATGATTTTGAAATATAAATGGATGTAGTACAGATATATAAACACAGTACCATGAAAAAGTTTTTGTTTCCTACCTGATTTCATAGTTTTTTTTTTGCGTATTTGTCACATTTACATGTTTCAGATCACCAAACAAATTTTAATATTCGACAAAGATAAATGTAGCAAAGCCAAAATGCAGTTTTTAAATTATCATTTCATTTATTAGGAAAAAAAAAAAACTACCAAACATACCTGACCCTGTGTGAAAAGGCCTGATCAAGAATTCACTAAAATTGAACCTGACAAAGTGAACACACATGACGCCACAATCTAAAGAAACTAGAGAGCACATGAGAAACAAAGTCAGTGACATCTGTCAGTTTGGAAAGGGCTACAAAGCCATTTCTAAGGCTTTGGGATTCCAGTGAACCACAGTGAGAGCCATTATCCACAAATGGAGAAAACTTGGAGCAGTGGTGAACCTTCCCAGGAGTGGTCGACCTACCGAAGTTACTCCAAGAGTGCAACGAAGACTCATTCAGGAGGTCACAAAAGAACCCAGAACAACAGCTAAAGAACTGCAGGCCTCATGTGCCTCAGTTAAGGTCAGAGTTCATGATTCAACAATAAGAAAGAGACTGGGCAAAAATTGCATCTATGGAAGAGTTCCAAGGAGAAAACAACTGCTGACCAAAACACAAAGGCTTGTCTCACATTTGCCAAAAAACATCTTGATGATCCCTGAGACTTTTGGGAAAATATTCTGTGGACTGACGAGACAGAAGTTGAATGTTTTGGAAGGTCTGAGTCCCACTACATCTGGCATAAAACTAACACAGCAATTCATAAAAAGAACATCATACCAACAGTTAAACATGGTGGTGGTAGTGTGATGGTCTGGGGCTTCTTTACTGCTTCAGGACGTGGACGACTTGCTGTATGGAGTCATAGATTTTGCTCTCTACCAAAAAATCCTGAAGGAGAATGTCCGCTCATCGATTCATACCCTCAAGATCAAACCCACTTGGATTATGCAGCAGGACAATGATCAGAAACACACCAGCAAGCCCACTTCTGAAAAAAACCCCAAAACAAACACAAAAAAATATGAAGGTTATGGAGTGGTCTAGTCAAAATCCAATTGAGATGCTTTGGCATGACCTTAAACAGGCCGTTCATGCTCGCAAACCCTCCAATGTGGCCGAATTAAAACAATTCAGTAAAGAAGAGTGGACCAAAACTCCTCCACAGTCATTTGAAAGACTCATTGCCACTTATCACAAACACTTGATTGTAGTTTTTGCTGCCAATGGTGGCACAACCAGCAATTAGGGGGTTTAGGGGGCACTTACTTTTTCACAGAGGGCCAGGTAGGTTTGGATAGCTTTGTCCCTTAATAAATAAAGTCAACATTTAAAAACTGCATTTTGTATTTACTCTAGTATCTTTGCCTCATGTTAAAATTTGTTTGATGATCTGAAACATTTAAGTGTGAGAAACATGCAAAAACTAAGAAATCAGAAATACTTTTTCACAGAATTGTCTGTACACATTTTGTTTTCAAACCAGTGAAATCAAACTGTGTGGTCCATTAACTTTAGGCGAGGGTACTGCACACAGTGTGTTGTTCTTCCCTGGGCTGCCTGTCTCCAGTCTCAGCCTCAGTCTCTGATGTGAGTCATGCAGTTCCTTGCCAAAATTTCACATTGTGTTTCAGAAACCACTCTGCCTGGAGCTTAATGCTGAGAACAGCAATGTAGATAAGAAGCATCGCAGATGAATTGTGTCCTAAGGGATAGTGGATCACAACCAGCGAAGAACAATAACAAGATATAAAATTGTTCTGTTTGGATTTAAGTAATTATGTTGCTGCTTCTTTGAACGTAGTCAGTTTCTATACGAAATAGCATAAAAGACAGTAGAATAAACCCCTTGAGCTGAACTAGATTTTGTCGACATTTAGGCCACCATTTTACTAGTGTGAGTTCCAACCCTAGTTATCACATTAAAACAAACCTACCTGTACATATTCCAGGAAACACAACTTGGAGAAACACTCAAAGCTCTTCCCAGATCCTGATTTTCTCTTTGGAGCTGACCTTAAATGCTGTTTTGCCATCCGCAGGCCCATTTACAAGAGATGCTGTCAGCTCAGGAACCAAACTCATTTACTCAGCCGTCATCAAGGTGGATCATAGTGAGAAAAGACATTAAGCTATACTATTTTAAACAAAGAGGAGCGTGCATGTTTTTGATTATGTGTGAGCAGTAGATCCATATGCAGCACAAGATAGCACGGTTTACAATGTGTGCATGCATAATTAAGTTTGTCTCAGCTATTTAAATGAGGAGAGGAGAAAACACATTCCACAAAGGACCGTGGGAGTCGAAAATTGAGAATCCTTTTTCATGGCTTAGATGTGCTGCAGATGTTTGAGTGATGGAAGGAGCCGGGAATACACACAACTGTTTAGTTCCAGGTCAATCAATGACATGCTGCAACAGTGAAAGAACACACTCAGACACGCAGCCACATTGACAGTGTTAGAGCAAAACAGATTACAGGTTTGTTTTTCTTTGTTCTTGACTCAGGTACACAAATCCAATCAAGCTGCTGCTTTGGAGGTCACGTTAGACCTCCACTCACCTGCACTAGTTTTAAATGACATGCAGAGATTATGACAGGCAGAAAAAAAAAAAAGGTTTTTCTGTATCGATGGGAATTACTTCTCTCTTTGGGAAAATGAGCCAGTGTGCTTCTGACAAATCTGCTGCCATCATACAGTTCTGTACCATCTGCCGGCCTGCTCTCAAACTCTACTGTAGTGATGTTTGCACCTAATCTGCCCTACCTACAGTCTCTTACATAAGCTGCTGTTAGCCAACAAGCATTTCACAGTCCAGTTTTATACTTGCCTGATCCCGATTTTCCCAAAAAGAGAGAGACAAACAGAGGAAGGTGTGTGCTTGTGTGGAAACTGCAAAAAACAAAAAAAAACAAGAAAATGCTGAGAATAGCTCTGCCGAGGGGCTCCAGCATATGGTAGCCAGTGCTCATGACGTTGGAGTGGTGCTGGGTACTTGCTGGCGGCTGCACACAGGAGTGGAACATGGCAAGGGTTCAGTCTCTCACCCTATTCCCCCTCCTCTCCCTATATATCTCTGCGTGCCTCTGCCTCGCCCTGCCTCATAATCTTTCTCTCCTTTCTCTGCGCCTGTCTGCTGCTCCATCTCGCTCCCGCTCCCTCTGGAGAGCGGGAACGAGATGGAGACAAGGGAAAAGCCAAAAGGGTAGGATAATGCCGTCAGTTAATGTCTCGTCTCCGCTCCGACTGACGGCTGCATTCTGTCAGGTGTGCTGCTATTTCTGTGGCGAGGAACCAGAGCACACCATTTATTACTGCAGCATGAAGTTCTGCTTCAGTGCAGTGCAGTGCAGGCGAGTGCAGCCAGCAGATTCACAGATATAATGAGATATTTGTTTATTTATTTATTTTATTTTATGGGACCCTGTTTATCATTCATATGTAAGTATTCAGCAAATTATTTTTAACTCGCTTTAATATAGCCGTAAGCCAAATCAATCACTTTTTATTGAATTTACTGTTTATAAACATCAAGTACATGTTTACAAATACCAAACACAGTTTCCTGAGGTGACACCTTTTTTATTGTTTTGTCCCATTAACAATCCAAAAACCAAACACTCAACACCCAATTAGAGAACACATAAAGTAGTAAAAACAAATATCATATATATAATATAATATAAGTGTCATCTGATCAGATATTCAGCTAATCAGTTCGGGACTAGAAGGTGCAGAGGACAGGTGTGCACACACATAATTTTATTCCAGGTAAGGGGGATATAAATAATCTGTATCATTCTACTTTACGATTTTTTAAAACAAGTTAATACCACAAAAATGAGTCAGTAAGTTTTTTTCTTAATACCTCTAAAGGCCAAAACCTTCCAGGCCTCCATGATTTCTTGCATGCAGGGGAAAAAAAAAAAAACAGAGAAGCACATATTGTCATGTTTGGCTGGTTGTTTCCAGGAATTTGGCTTATCAGTGTCGATACGAAGGTTAATCGTGCTGTAATTTTCCTTTTTCCCCCCTCCTCTCTAAAATCCCTATTTAGAATTGATTTGCATGTGTGTTAATTAATCCACTTTCACTCTGAAGCATGCCTCTAATTACAGTTAAAGTACCATTGCATGTATTATTTACAAAATGACTTAAGATTAATGATTGATCCACTGGTGTATAAAGAATTCCCAAGTGTGTTGTAAAGCATTGTAAATCATGCCACTTTCAATATCTTATTTTATTAAAGGTTTCTTATGTCAAAGAAGTCAACCCTTTTTTTGCTTACATTGGTATTATTATAATATGAGTATAGACTGCATGGTGTTATGCTTTACAGGAATCCAAATTCACAGAAAAAGTCTTATTATGTAAGCAGTGCTGTGCTGCATGGGGCTGCTCAGTAATGTTGTGTGATTATGGATTAGTTCATAGCAGGCATTCTGTTACAGTGCATGAAAGGAACATGTGCTCCTCCTCTAACCACAAGCTGTTTCTGGAAACAAGAGTGGCATATGTGGCACCCTCTGTTGGTATAATCCTGGCCAGTGCATCCCTCTGAGATGATTATCTGCAGAGGCAGCCTTTGTAGTAGACAGAGTAGTAGTCAGCAGTGACTGAGACAAATATTTTACTGTTTGTGTTGTCTTTTGTCCTGCTTCCCCTCACGCATTCAGCTTTTGTCTCTCTTTTCCTGGTGACATAACCCCATGAGCCTCTTTTCCCTCCTCCTGTGCCTCAATGTAATATTCATGATTGTGTTGAACTGAGTCAAAGGCACACAGGAGATATCCGAAAAGATCTAGCATAATGCTACATTTGTAGCAAATACATCATAAGGGAGACAAAGCAAAGTAATGTGTATTGACTCACTGAATATCAAACTTGGCCTTCTGTGGCACTCCTGCTGTTCAGTGGATGATGTATACAGACCCCCCCCCCCCCCCCCCCCCCCCCACACACACACACACACACACACACACACAACCTGCAAAGTATTTATGCTGCCAGTTGATAAGACTTCATTTTTGTACCACGGTGAAAAAGTTACATTCATATCAATGCACACATGGTCAACTTTCATTTCAGGTCACCAGATAACATCAGAGATAGAAATATGCCGACTGCAATTTTCTTGACAGATCCTGATTTTGTTTCTATAACTATAACTAATTACAATTTCCCCCCAAACTTCTCTCCATAATTTTCCTCCTAACTGGTTTGACCCTTTGCTCATACCCAGGCTGCTGGCTCTGGATAGCTTTAGCTTTAGCCACTTTCCCTTTCTTAGCTTCTTTAAAATGTCCATTTTCAGCTGGGTAAGGGTGATTTAAGTGTCTCATTAGGTTTTGTGATGGTCCCCCACCTACTTTGGCGAACTTTGTGTCCTCACTCACAGTGAAGAGCTTCCATGCTAATGACATGTTAGTGTGTGGCTATCTGAGCCGCTGTGCACGTTCAAGGGTTAAAACAAGCTGTCATATATCCCAGATTTCATAAAATGTTTTTAAGAGGTAAAATGTTAAGAAAATAATACTCTTTTCCAACATGGCCCAGTGCATCAGTCAACTATAATCAATAATTTTTCAAAAGTCAGTGTGAGCACACACTGTTGCAATGGACCTGCAGAGAAATATCCTCTGAATCTGCAGCTATGGAGGAGCTATGGTGGACAAATTCAGGCAAGGGAGATTCAGAGGCAGCTTTGGCACCTTTCTTTTGCACTATCTGTATCAAACTACCCTTCAGAGAAATCTGCTGCCGAGCACAACTCTTCTCATGTTATTAGCTGTGAGTCAAACAAACTGTATTGCTAATAAAGCCCCCCCCCCCAAAAAAAACAACAACAACAACAACAAAAAAAAGGCAAGACATGATTAAAAGGTGTCCATACATATTCAGATGTCATGATTAATAAACTAGAAAAATGCCCAAAAGCCCAAATCCTAACACACAAACAGACAGGATTCAGGGACGAAACACTGAAAGCAACTAAGTGTTCAGGGAATAAAGAAGTGGGGAGTCTGTTTTATTATTAATGTGCAATGCGCTCTGGATAATTGTGCAGTCAGCTTTTTTTTTTCCAGGTCTATTGCTGCTCTGCTGCAGCACCACCTCACTGGAGAACTTCATTCAAACCGAAGATGAGAGAAATTTTACCCTCTGGGCAGTAACTGAGGAAAAAAAAAATTGCACAGGCTCTTCATTTTCTCGTGTTTTTTCTGATGCAGCATTACCTTAGAGAAGAATTTCTTTCAACCGAGGATGAGTTAAAGATGAGCGAGGTTTTTACATGTTGGGCAAAGACAGAATTCTGAGCAACAAGTCTAATATTGTCACTACTTACACAATGTCCAGAATGTTGTGTAGAAAAACAAGCGAACTTTGTGAATGCCACACGGTCGTGGACAGTTTCTGAGGACGTCATCAGTGTAGCTGCAAAACTGCAACTCTCCCACTGCTGTTGTGTCTGCTGCGACTGTTGTGGTTGTTTGCTGACAGTTTTGCTGCACTTCCACTGGCGCGCATTAAGTCTAGATACATACTGCCCAACTAATAGCACTAAACACTATTCTTCCCAACCTCATTCTCCTCCTTTTTGCCCATTTGTATTCTTGGCCTGCCCTTATTTTTCTTCATTTTATTTACTTTGCCCATCTCTGCCTCCCACTAGGTGTCTGTCTGGTGCTGGGTTGCATGATCTATCCTGATGGATGGGATAGTGATGAGGTCCGGCGGATGTGCGGAGAACAGACTGACAAATACAGCCTGGGCGCCTGCTCTGTGCGCTGGGCTTATATCTTGGCTATCATGGGGATCCTGGACGCCCTCATCCTCTCCTTCTTGGCGTTTGTCCTGGGGAACCGGCAGGATGGCCTCATGACAGAGGAGCTGCTGGCTGAAAGCAAGGGTGAGAATAAACCATCTAATATGGTGAAATATAATAAAAGCCAGATTTAAAGCAACATCTTGCTCAAAAAGCTGAAGTGACAAAAATGATAATGATGGGAGACGTTTCTTCAACTACGACGCACCAAATACTTAAAGCTTAGTTTCCACTTATTTCTAGAGATGATTAAATTTCCAGATATTTAAAGTTTAATTCTGAGTTTCACATTTCAGTCATTAATTGAGAAGTGGTCTATTTTGTTTGTTTGTTTGTTTGTTTTTTGGCGTACCAGATAAATTGCTCGGAAAGTGCATCTAATGCAGTTCGTGCTACGGGGGAATGCCAAATGCATACACTTAGAGCAAATAAGAATATTTTAAAGCTTACTTCAGGAATCGACTTGTGATTCATCACAACCCAAATGACTTTCACCAGACTGAAAATAGAAAATGCACATTCATTAACAAGGTGACAAAATATAAACAAGTCTGGAAATGAGATGAGATGAACTAAATCCATGAAAGGATTACAGTCAGTGCACTCTTGCGTTCATGCCCAGCGAAAGTTTTGAAGTAATGAGCTTTTGATGCAGCCTCTTTAAAAGCAAAGCTAAATTTAGCAAGCTTCAGAAGCACACTTTGAATATAATGAAGGGACTGGCATGAACCTTCTTTTAGATAATTACAACCATTAATGAGCACCCATTTTAACCCCTTAACAAGCCTTTTTTTTTTCCCTACATCCCCATAAATTATATAACTAAAATGAAATGATTCCTGTTCCTGTTCTGAAAGAGAGTTTCACTGTCATCTCTTTTTGTGTCTGCCAATTGGTTTTGCACCCATTTAACAAGTTAAATGAATTATTTGATCATAAAGTTTAAAGACAAACTGCTCTGTATTATCGCTGTGTTTGTGGGGATATTATAGCGGGAGCTTTGAGCTTATGAACACGTCTATTTTGTCGCTGCTGTGAGAGATATATTCCCAAATTAGTCCTTCTTGCAAGTCACGTGTCTGCTACGTCTCTACTGTGTTGTGGCTGTGTGAATATCTGACAAACTCCTTATCAAAATATAACCTCACTTTCATACCAAGCATCTAAGAAAGTCGGTGGGTAATGGCCTGTCTTGTACTGGTATGCATACATACTTTATGTAATTCTGCATCCCTATCACAGCTCTCCATGCTGAGGTACTGTGGAAAGGCCTGAGTAAAGGAATGTCTCCCAGTGGGAAATGTGATTAGTATGTCTAAGCCCTGTGGTCTGTAATGGAACCAGACAGGCATGAACAAAGTGTTAAAGAGAGGTGAGGAGAGAGGATGGACATGAACTAGTGAAAGCAAAGACTTGTTAAGGAGCAGAAGGGACTCAGTAAGACTGATGTGTGTAACATTATCGGGCACCATGTTTGATGATCTGTGGATGCAGCTGGTAATATAATAACAGAAATAATAAAACAGTCCTGCAGTTTCTCTTATATTGTTCTAAACTTTGGTGACCTTCAACTTAGAGGTAAAGGTCAAAAAGAATGAAAAGATCTATAGACAAAGTCATAGAATGGAAAACTTGAATGGTATTATCAGTACGTTTACCACTCCATTAATACCCTGATGATGATGATGATGATGATGATGTACCACTCCTTACTTTGGGGCTCCAGAGAATCTTTCATTTATACATAATTCATTACAGCTCAATAGTCTTTAATCAATTAGCTCATCCCTGGTGCCATCTACTGGTGTCTGTGAGCAATGCAACAATGCATACATGTGGTATCGGTTGAAGATTATATTTTCAGATGTGTTTTATATTTTTCTCCATGTTTCTGGTTTTTTTGCAGAGGGAGGAAATGCCTAACCAAATCTTTAGGTAAGTGAGCACAAAAAATGCATCTTGAAGTGTTTGAGGAAGTAAATAATGTGATTGTCCTTTTCAAATCTTACTTTGCTAAAAGTGTCATTAAACCTAAGGTCTAGCTTGCAATCTTTTGTGACTTTTTGTGTTTTGGTACCATCAGTGTGTCCTCATCCAATCCCTCGTGTCCCGTTCGGTGTTCATGCCTCAGTTCTGTTGTGTTTTCTTGTCTCGTACTTGTTGTCAAGTGTATTCAGGTTAGTATTAGTCTCCGCTGGCTGTTTCCTGTTTTACTTTAAAGGTTTGTCTTCTTTCATGTCTCCGACGGTCTCCCCTGATTCCCCGGTTGTTTTTAAGTGTGTTCACCTCGCTCCTGTTTCCCCATCAGTAATCGGTTGCTTGTGTTTAAATAGCCCGGTCCTCTCTGTAGCCCGCTCGATTGTGCGTTGATTATTCCTTCTGTGTCCCTTTCTTTGTTTTTGGTTTAGTTACTTTTTGGTTTATTTACCTTGCAGTGCTTTTTCATGGACTCTCAGCAGCATTGTAATAAAGTTTGCCCTTTGTTTCTTACACTGTGTCCTGGGCCCTGTACTACGAAGTGAGTTCAGCATACCCAGAGTATCTTTCTTTTATCTGGATTCACTTATCCTAACACTGACAGTCAGGTCACTGTACTGTTTCCAAGCTGGTTATCAGCTCAATAAGTTAACTCTGGTTTTCCCCTGGGCATTCACATGAAGGGGGTGACATTGGCGGTGTCTAGTCAATCACAGATATCAATGAGTGAACTGATAGCAGAGCCTGTACACTTATCCACTTGAAGGCAAGCGGGAAAAGCTTGCAAAAATGTTGATTTTGTATGATACCGATCTATCATAATTCTGTCATTAATCCACGGGGGAATCTGATCATTAATTTCAAGTGTTTCACTAAATTAAAGACTGTTATAGAGGTCATAGAGGTCCAAGGGATCTTCCAGGAATGGTGATGTTACTTTCCAGAGATCTGATTGGTCAGCAGGCAGTGATTTCATACCTGTTGATCTCTAATTTGGAACATAACCTGTTCCAGAGCAGGTCTGGGTCACAGCTACTGTACCATGGTGATTTACTCTGCTAAGAAGTATCTTTGTAGTATGGAAAATTCAGTGTTAACCCTGAGGTTGCCTGGTTTGTAGTACAGGTCTCAGGTCTGCATTTGGGTCCACATTCAAATCACTTTGTGTCAAAAAGAACCCTAGTACTATAGGACAAAACCAGAACAGCAAACTAAGAAATAAAGAGACATAAATGGCTCTAATGTGCAGCTGCATGGATGGAAAAAATATGTAATGTATGTACTACACTATTGTAAATTTGTCTTTTGAGTTATAATAGTGTGTTTTTATTATTTTAAATTGTTTTTATCTTATTCTTATCCTTTAATCTACTCCTAATCATAATTCTAGATTACATAAATACTTTATTATTATTCTCTGATGCTGGTCAGCGGTTTACATTTAAGTCCCATTTAATTTCTGTATGGCACACTTCAAATGACCCATGCTTTATACATAAACACAGCCACTGTAATTAAGAACATAAGAAAATCAGTGAATCGGTGCAGCTGAATGTCCATGGTCAGTGGTTTACATTTAAGTCCCACTATTATGACTGATGTGCAGAGTTTAAGCAATAAAAATATGAGATAATAAATTGCTGAAAAGATTTTAAAAAAGAAGCATGCAGAAGAAAGCTCATAAAGCATGCAGAGCAACAATTACAAGCAAAGGAACAGTTCAGTGATCACATTCACTTTTTTTTTTTTTTGCACATGCGGCCATGCAAAGCAGAGCAAAGCAGCGGAAGGCAAATGAGCAATACTGCTATTTAAGCACATTTTTGCACACATCTGCTCTTCAAAGCAACGAAGTATAGATAAAATATTTTTCCCCCATCTGCCATTATTAAGCTTAACAAGATCCCGGAGTACAAATGCACAAATGTATAAGCAAAATTCTTGACTAACACTTGTAAAAATTTAAACAGCAGATACTCGCAAACCACACAATGTCTTTTGCTTTCTTTCTTGCAGGTTCGTGAAGATCCACATGTCTGTTTTCATAAAGTACCAGTCGATCAACATCAGCTTAAAGGAGGGAGGCGGTCCAGGTCTGCGGCGGAGAGGAATTCTGTTGAACCAGCCAGCCTGCCTTTTGCAACTACCTGCCAAAAACCCGATGTAACCTACCTTTTGGTGTCCATCCATTGTGCTCACAGTCTGTACATCAACCCAGCATTTAGATGGAGCCCAAAGCACTTCTATCCTAATGTGTCTGAGCCTTGCACAACATTTCATAGACCATGGCAAGGGGCAGAGACTGTTAATTTGTTGACAAGTATATGGACTACCCACTACCTACATGAGAAGACACAGGGTTGACATTGTACACTTGCAGCATGAGCACAGACAAAACACACACACACACACACACACGTCAGCTCATACATAAGCAAATACAACTTGTACACGAAACTTTACATTCAAACAAAACATACATTATGTAATTACGAGTATTAAAGTATGTTAACACTTAGCCGTGCGTGTGTCACCGTCAGAATGCCGATCATGTTTTATTTGTGAAAAGAAAAAACGGCTCATTTTCAGATAATACTGAGTTTCTGTAAATCTATTGTGTTTAGGTTTGACACTTAAAAGAGAGTTTTAGTTGCTTATATGCCCCCCTTGTCCCCCCTCACTTTACTAGAAAAAAAGATATTTAAGACTTTTATAAGAATATTGTCACCTAAAACAGACACAACTTGTATTACAAAGTATGTACAGTGAATATTTAAGATGTTATAGGTATTTTAACTAAGTCCATTTAACGCCCTGCTAGCTAACTTTGCACAGCGCTTCAGTTTAAGAAGAAATCTAATATTTTATAGTTTGTGTATCTACACTGTGATGGTGGCTATTAGGACTGACTGCTGCAGGACTCTTAGCTACTGTATGACTTTGTGATTCTGTACGAGTGTGTAAGGAGGTTCGTGGGTATTTGAGTGAGTGCATGCACATACTGTATGTGAGTGTTGGCGTGACTGTGGTGTGTGCAATAGTTTGTTGGTCTAGTGAACCAATATGCCAACCTCACACACACACACACACACACACACACACACACACACACACACACACACACACACACACACACACACACACACACACACACACACAAAATTGTCCCGTTGTGAATCTCAGTCTGTGTGTGTGTTTCTGTCTTAGTCCAGTTCTTTCTGTTTCTCCCTCTTTGACTCCTTTTGTCTCTTTGCTTTGTTGGGACATACAGGGTAACATGATGGGGTGGGAGTTCAATGTGGGGCGACTAGTGTGCTTGAGTATTGAGCTCAAGTCATAATGAATTAGTAAGGCCTGTCCCAGCCTCACCTGTGGGTATGTTCTCGTGTAAATAGATATTCTGTAGATGCCAATTAGCAAATATGGGAAAGGTGGTTAACTTACAGCAATGAAAGAGATTCCTTAAAGAATAATATTAACACTTAATAAAGGTTTTCACTGTAAATCACTGTTGTGCTGGTTTTGTTTATTTTTATGAAGTTAAAATGGATGAGATATTTGACAGTTGTGATTATCATTAAGGTAGCTGCAAACACAAATATTGTTAAAAAAAAAATATTATAATAAAGTACATTATGCTGATTCTCAGCTGTTTAAATGGTCAAAAGACACTGCACCCTGCACCCCTCCTCCTGCCCCACCATTTTCCCACTGTATTAGGCCATGCGGGTTTTGTAACTTCTTGATGTAGAAGAACTAAAACTAACTGAAGATCACTTTTGAACCCCTTTCAAGTCCCGGAGTTTGGACTCAGACTGCCCATTCAACGTTCATTTATGTTTTACTTTTGGTTTCGATCACTCTTAGGTGGGGATTATACTCTTTTCTTTACATTATGTTTGGCTGCATATTAAATCATGCATTAGACCTCTCAAAAAGGTTAAATGCAAATAGAAGTTGAGGAGCCAGCAGACGGGACACTTCATCACTGAATGAGATGAGCTGCTACTAAAAAAGCTTTTAAAGAGCTAAATGTACAAATTTAGATTTTGAGAGGAAACACTGACAATGTTTAGCAGTTGCATTAATATTTGAAAAGAAATGGATTTTAAAGTTTTTCTTAACTTTGTCAAAACACTTTCCATCACGTCTCACTTCATATTGCAGGCAACTCAAATGAAAAATGCAGTTTTGTTTGAGAGATTATGAAAGATTAACCTCTCATAAGTTATAATAGTCGTTTGTTTTTGTTTTTTTATCTGTGTCACATGTCTAAACCACGAGTGGTGGAGCAGAGAGGTTGAAAAAAGAAATTATTGTTTCCATGTGATGCTTTAAAGAGTAACACCAACAACCCCCTTCTCACAGCTTAGACTCAAAGCACTCAGTACTGCCAAATTTTCCACTCAGGAGTTGTGCTGTGCGTGGCTCCTGTGCCTTATGGGAATCTGCGGGGTATCTGAGGGGTGAGATGAGGAATAACTTCATTTAGATTTAATTATAACTCAATGCAGCTCAGTGTGTGAGTGCATAAAAATCACTGCAGGAACATTTATTTTAACTGATAGATCCGGTGTTATACTGGCCTTTTATGTGGCAGAATCTATATTTAAAACACTTCTGTTCTGAATACAAATCATTTAATGTAAAATATGGTTTCTGGCAAACTCACTGCAATATGATGAGTCATGAAGGAAACAGAGAAAAACTGGAAGTTGCACAGGAACTAGGGTGGCAAGATCCCAACAAACTAAAAGTAGGGCAAGTGTGTGATTGTGTGGGACAGCGTGGGACGCATTGCTAATGTTGAGCGGCAGTCTGAAATTTTGATATCTCAGAAGAACAAACGCACACAATAAACTATGCAGGCTGCAGGTTTTGCATTAGCATTTGAATGCAACTTTATAAACACCCTCGCTAAATAAATAAGGATAATAGAAGCCTAAGTTCTTCACATAGTCTTTTTTTGCCTTTTGTGAAATTGAAAAAAAAAAAATCACAAAACAAAAGAGCTATTTGATAATTACCTCCCACCAGATTCAATCAAGTATAATCAATCTCTGGGTATCTGTGGTCAGTTCATTTGCGTTTCTTTTGTGTAGTTTCCATCATATTTGGACAAAATCTGTATAGCTTGTGACATTTAGGTGACTTGCAAGTTTCCCCGCTGAGCACAGAATTGGCAGGTTCACCTGCACTCAACCATGATAAAAGCCTTCCTCGCTTTCTTTACATCCATAAGGTAAAAACCAAACTTTAGAAAAGTGCATATCTTGCAGTGCAGGCTTTTGGAAACTAGAACCAAACAAAATGTGGGACAGGGAGATGTAGGACAAAACTGCTGTGCAGTCCCATACCTGGCCATCTTAGCTGAGATATTCTGGACAAAGATAATAAAGTGCTGCTTACTTCCCGCACATAATTAACCCACACATACTTATCATTGACATTAAAAGGCTGTATTCATATTCATCTGCTGAGACATGCACTGTGCCGTTCTGACATTACAGTTGGAAAGCCAGTTTATGTCCAACGCACAAGATCGGGAAACCCTCAAAGCCTCTAGTCATGCACTATATCCCATTCATAGTCCATAGGGTTTAGTATGATGTTAGCCTATAAAAGCTTCAGCTCTTCTGGAAAGGCTTTCCACAAGGTTTAGGAGTGTGCTGACAGGAATTTTTTTTCCATTCTTCCAGAAGTGCATTTGTGAGGTCAGACATTGATGTTGGACGATTAGGTTTGGCTCACAGTCTCTGCTCTAATTCATGCTCAAAGTGTTCTGTCGGACTGATGTCAGGACTCTGTGCAGGCCAGTCAAGTTCTTCCACACTAAACTCACTCATCCATGTCATGCTGGAACAGGAAAGGGCCATCCCAAACTGTTCCCACAAAGTTCAATTGTCCAAAATGTCTTGGTATGCTGAAGCATTAAAAGTTTTAAGGTGTGAATTTGACTTTTTTTGTCGGGTCTTTGCGAAACCTACGCCGTAATGGGAAACCCCTCTGAATCCTACACAGTGACCTACGATGTAACCTGATGTCCACCTGCCAAGAAGTGTCACCACACATCAGGTCGATTCAGCCCAAAAGGATTGACCTGTTCAGCAACATCGATTTCTCCCTTGCATTTGTGGCTACATTTTGCCTCAGTTTTTGAATTTATCAGTGAGAGAATAACAATCATCATGTCAATGTAAGGAAAAATAATCATAGCATAAATATAAGGACTCACAGATGTCAGCATATATATATATATATATATATATATATATATATATATATATATATATATATATATATATAAATCCTGTTGACTACAGTCTATTTACCAATAAATATACAATACAAATACGATAGAAATACATAGAAACATTGGAAATTTTTAAAGAGATATGTGGCCAAGAGGGCAACAGAAATCAGAACAAATATGACATTACACTCTACAAAGATATTTTCAGTGACCAAAGAGGACTGGATTTATTATAATGTACATGCAATAATGCAGAGTCATAAACATACTTGAATAACAGGTAATTTCTTCATTTTATAGCTAAGCCCTTCATAAATCCTATCGACTACACTCTATTCACCAATATGAGCAAATACATTACACATAAAATCACCCACATCTGTTGCGCATCAAAAATCACTTTCTGGCAGACGATCACTTTTTGGCACAACACCGGCAACGACGTCGGCCACTTACGTAGGTTATGTACGTAAACTCGACGCAGGTGATTAATTCAGGCCTTACTCACGGAGGGGGGCAGATTCAAATATTTGGCTCCGCCTCTGCTGCTGCTGCATGTGATCGCGGAAATAGAAACTAAACAGGCCAAAACAAAATGGGAGCGTCGTTGGATACGCCAACGAAGTGCCCTCTCTGCAACGAGCTGACCCGGGACCCGGTCACTCTGAAGTGCAATCACCGCTTCTGCCAACGGTGCATTGGAGACTTGTGGAGCATTAATCCGAACGGGCCGTACCACTGTCCGGAGTGGAGGTGTAAAACCGAGTACCAGACTTTGCCGTTTGATAGCAGTTTTATACGGTCACCAGCTCCCAAAGGACGGGCGCAGCCTCGCAGCACTGCAGGTACAGTTAAGATAGTAGGTTAACATTGAAATTGTAGCCGGATGGGTGAAAATAACGGATCATACAATGGCGCAATACAAACGTGAAGGCGGGATTGGCTGTTAACTAATCTAATGCTAGATGCTAACGTCAGAGGTCTCCCGCTCACATTCAAGATGAGTGTACCGAGCTTTTAGATAATGTAAACTAAACAACTAAACTAATTAGTCCATAGTTATAATTGCCTTCTTATGCTGGCTGGAGCTAGTAAATGCTCACTAGTTTAATTATAATTGGAGTCCATCCTAATAAATTACAAGTAGACTGCGTTTCCTAACTAACTGGAAGATACCATTTTATCAACTTTAGGGGACGCACAAGTGCCGTAAAACTAGTATCCTGTAGTCTAAAATATAATGTAAGAAAAACTGTAAAGGAATTGATTTTAGCACGCCAGAACTTTCTTTATGCACAGAAATGATTTACTATATTTTTATTCATACTTATCGATAGATGGTAACAATGAAGCATAACTGTGTAATAACTGGTCTTTTAGGTTAAAAGATTATATATGCTGATATTCTTTGTTTTAGAGCCCATCTGATTGAAGACTGATATTGATATTTGATGATTTAAAAACCCAATATTCTGATATATTGATCAATATTTTTTTAAGACACAAGAAACATAAACAAGATTTCCCTGTAGTTATTTATTTATTTACTTGTTTACACTCAGATCAGCTGGTTGTCTTGTTTGTGGTATTCCAAACACTGTTGCCAGCAGGGAAATTGCAGAGTGCTCTGGTGGACAAACTGCAACATCAGTACTCATAACATGGTTGAAGTGTGTTTCTCCCATCTCTTTACTTCTTAGTTTCTGTTTATTGGCTGTTGTAAATGCAAATACTGATAGATCAGCAATAGATAATATCAGCTGATAATATTGGCTTGCCAGTAAATCAATCAGACACTGTCTATATATATAGATGGATACATACACTATGCTATATTGAAAAATGAAAACGATAGGGTCTTTGCTTATGAATTTTCCAGCAATGCATTTCAAAAACTAACTGGCACCTTAAGGAGAAGGTCTAAGCATCACCATCAACTCAGCTGTGTTGTGCACTCTGTTACATGTGCTGCAAACTATGCTGTATGATGGTGTTTGGCCAGGTCTCATTTGTAAAAGATCTCAGTTTGATGTACTGGTAAAATAACGATAAATATAATGGACAATCGATGCACCCTGCAGAAAAAGGAAAAAAAAAACAAAAAAAACAGCAATAACACTATTTCTAATTACCTCAAGTATATTTTTTGTGTTAAGTTTTTATAAAGGATATGCGAGAATACCACTGCATCTGTGATACACAATTACGATCCAACTGCTATGGTGGTTGGGCTCTAATCTGTTGCAGTTAATGAAGTTAGAAATAGTTGTCTTTGGTGGGACTGCTGACAACTATTAGACTCATTGATAACTACACAACAATTCGTTTGCATTTTAATGTCCATCCATTGTCTTAACTGCTTATCTGATGCCAGGCTGCAGGGGTGCTGGAGCCTATTCCACCTGACATGGAATGAGAGGGAAGGTACATCCTTGCTAGGTTTCTACTCCATTACAGGACTAACAGAAAGACAACCATTCACACCTATGGCCACCAGTTAACCTAAGTAATTAACTTATTCACCTAACATGCAGGTCTTTCAGCTGAGGGAGGAAGCTGGAGTACACAGAGAGAAATCAAACAGGCATGGGGAGACCAAACTCATCACAGAAAGGCACAGCCGGCCTGCGTGATCAAACTGAGAACCGTTTTACTCTTTGGTGACAGTGCTAACCACTGCACTGCTGTGCTGCCATGCATTTTAATGAAATCTCTGTAGAATCACCAGTAACATCTTTCAAATAAATGTAGGAGAAGCAAAAACCCACATTTCTGTCTTAAATGGAAGCTAATTATGAAGTAGAATTACATTTAACACTCAAGTGAAATAAAAGTACCTCAGAATTTGAAAGTATTTTGGTTCCTGAGTAAATGCCCTTTGTTACTTACTGTCTCAGAGTTTAAAAAAACATTAGCTCTTGTGTCATTTATTGGGATCAGTGTTCAGCATTTGAGTACAGTGTCACAGGTCAAAGTCTCTAATTGTACAGGGGGGAAAAAAGGTCAAAGTTTGAGATCTTTGAAAGCAAATAGACAACACGGTTAAAAGTCGATTTGTGATGTGTGTTCATGAGTTTGGGCAGCAGCTTTAAATCTTCACTGCACTAAAAGCTGATTTGTGTTGCTTACCTTTCATGCTTAAAAGGCAACATAATTAGTCACAGAGGTGCAAAAGAGCTAGTACAGTCTCTTCAGTTGCTTTAAGTGGAGCAGAGTGCAGGTGTGCTGGCAGTATGTAGCAAGCAGGTGTTTATATGAAACTTTGCTACAAAAGTCTAAAGTCAGCCTGTGCTAAGACCTGCTCATCTTGTATTTGGTGTGTGTGGTGTTTTTCTTCTTTCTTTAAAGGTGCATCCACCAGTTATGATGAAGAAAGTGCGTCAGACTCAAGTTTAAGGAGGCCCTCCCTCACCAGCCGACTCCTCGGAAAGAGGAAGGCCAGCACACCTGTACCTGAGCAACCTGAAACAAAGAGATCAACTGTTGAGGGCCCCCGTGTGCGGTCCAGTGACACAGAGATTCCCACCACATCCTTGCCAAATAATTCTGGGGTGTCAACAGGTGTGGAAACATCTAAGAAAGTAGTACAGCCAGAATCTTCACAATCTAAACAGGGTGATGGCTCATCCTCCAGGGAGAACTCTGACAGCAATGGAGCATCTGCAAGCGAAGGGCTACAAGACATCTCAGTTCAGCAGAACCAGCATAAATTAAAAGAAGTCATCAAATTGGATGAATCTGACAGCTCCAATGAAGTCGACATATGTGATGCTCCTCCTCCTGCAACCCCCAAGAAAGACACGCAAGTGACATGGATACATGCGTCACCAAAGACACCTGAGCCAGCTGCCAACTCTCACAGCTTTCCTGCAACCTCAACTCCAGGAAAAGATAAACCTCCTGTGCACCATGTTGGCAAGTCTCCTCCAATCTTCACCAAAAGTCCTTCAGCTGCTTCAGGATCCCCAAGTCATGTTGACATCTTCTCCAGGCCAGAGAACAAAAGTACCCGCCCTGTGCCCTGCCATTATTGTCCTAAAAGCCGGTATCAATCTGCAGTGAAGACATGTCTTGTGTGCGGGGCCTCTATGTGTTCGGAGCACCTGCGCCCCCACCTGGACACGCCAGTTTTCCAGAATCACACCCTGGTTTCTCCAGTGGAGGACATTTCCCTGTGGAGGTGTCAGGAGCACCAGGAGATAAACCGTATCTACTGTCGGCAGTGTGCAGTCTGTGTGTGCACTGTGTGCACCGTCATAGGCTCCCATCGCGACCACGCCTGCATCAGCATCAGGGAGGCAGAGAGAGAGCTCAGGGTGAGTGCTGCTGAATTAATGCACCTGAGATCATTTCAGGACATCTGGCTTCTAGCTGTAGTTTAGTTTAAAAAACCAGGAAGTCATTAGGAGCACATTCTTGTGTACAACGGTGGCCTGGCAAGAGACAGGTTACCTTTGTAAATATGCCTTGAGGAAATGGGGTAAAACAGAAGCGCACATTTCCAAAAAATATTTCGACTCCCCTACTTCATACAGCAAACATAACATGTGACAAATAACACTGCAAGAATAACATGCAGTCTAACACGCAAACACAAGGCAGCTGGGTAACAAACAAATCAGCCCTCAAACAAAATCATTACCAATGTAATCATTTTGTGTGCTCGTAATGATCTGTGTGCGGGGTTATATTTGGTAATAGGGCGCTGATGTCTGATGTAATCTTTGCCTCTGTTTCCTGATATTTGGGATATATTTATAAATATTAATATTAATCTAAGTTTGGTTGATGAATGAATCAATATACATAAGCTTACACTTCAAAATCTTGTTTATTTTCCCACCAGTCTACTACACAGACCAACAAAGGGTGGAAGTGCTCCTGTGATAAGCAAACTCAGTGTTTTTGTGTGTACTTCCATCTGGAAGTTTCTTGTATTTAAATTTCCCATCCACCAGCGTAGTCTCTTCCGTCGTCTCCGTAGCTGTGTCCAAATTCAGGGGCGGCATCCTTCGAAGGACCCAACCCACCGGGTCCTTCGCAGCCCACGAAGACCGCAAAGGCCGGAAGTGAGCGTCTGTGAACTTGGACGGTCTAGCCTTCATATCAGCGTCACCTGCCCTCACCTCAGCGTAGCTCATGTCGCCTAGCAACCGTGACAGTGCGAAGCACAGCTGTGTAAAAGCAGCTGGTTAAACAGAGAACGAGCTTTTGCTCCTTTTTGTGGTTTGATTTTAAGTCTTTAATTCAAAATACGCTGTTAAAACAAGCATAACACATTTCAGCATCAAGGAATACAGCTGAGCGAATGATTAATTTCCAACTGTATTAAGTGAGACATTAACGTTTAATTAAAAATGTTTAATAAACATTATGATGCTTAATTTTAATTTCAGCCAAACCGATTTGCTCAGGAACAAATGAAACACTGAAACAAACCAAACACCAGCCGTTAGAGATCATCTGAGTGAGTTATATCTGTGTTTAACTTCCACTCAGCGGCGAAAACCAATGATCGTAATGATCTGTGTGCGGGGTCATATTTGGTAGTAGGGCGTTGATGTCTGACGTAATCTTTGCCTCTGTTTCCTGATATTTGGGATATATTTATGTCTTCTGAAATGACAGCCACTTGTGTCTAGTTTAGTACAAAATAATTATAATTTTTTTTCTGTTGATCTAAGTTCGCAACTTATCACACATTTTCTAAATAAACCTCATCATTTGAGACTTTACTCAAAATACTTTTTTGGGGCCACTTTATGTTTGGCAAAGTCTGCTCAAACTATTTTATTTCAAATTAAAAGTGCAGAAGAAGAGAGCCTGAAGAACAGAAACATGTAACCGTCCATCTGTGAACAGACTCAATCTCATTGTACATTCTGTATAATGACAGTAAAGGCATTCTATTCTATTCTAGACAGTAATTGTTGCTAAATATAAATGCAATCAAACCCATAGAAAATACTCTGAGACTTGTTTTTAATCTTTGTGGACATTTTTCCTCAGGGAAACCTGAAAGAAGAGATCAAACAACTGCAAGAGGCTGAAGAGCAAGTGAAGAACCGAGTGACTGAACTCACTCAGAAGAAAGAGACTTTCAAAGTAAGAGCGCCAATGTTGTCGTTAAATATACATACATTCAGGTTAGCTGCTAAGAATTACAAGAGGGCTTCCCTTACTTGATTTCTTGGTTATATGTGTGCTACAAATTGCATTGAACTTTCAGTTTTGTGCATATACTTGACTAAAATTGGTTATTAAACATCTCCAGTCGGGTGGCTCAGTGGTGGAGCAGGCAACCACATGCATATGCCGCTTCGCTGTGTGTCTTTCCCCCGTTTCCTGTCTCTACACTGTCTAAAGTCTGCTTGGGTCCGAGTGAGATTAATGTTGTCATCGGATGATGAGTGCGAGGTTCTGTGCAGATGTCCCCCTGCCTGTTATTTGTGACCACATAGACTCTTCTGTGGAGACTTTACATTACAGTGCACCAACTAGGTATGCACCCCAGACAGCGGACTTCAAAGAAGTATAACAGGAATAACTGCTCCATCAAGGCGTCTCCAGCTATTCATGTTCACGTCTGTGTCCGCAACAGAGTATAGTCAAGGCTTAAGTGACTAATGCTGTATTTGAAGTTGAGGAACGTTGTCTCCTTCCTGGGATCACCCTTTACACCATCAAAATGATCGCACACTTTGGATTTACTGTACCTAATGTTTAGTTATCATTTACTAACCACAGGGACCATTTTGTTCGCAACTGAGTGTTGCCACTTCCTGTAGATTTTTTTTTCTTCTTCTTCTCATTGACTGTTGGGGGGGGCAGCCCTAATGTAGTAATCTCCATTGTTATGTGAATTTTATTTTGAGCTGAAAAAAATAAGCAGAAGAAGATAGAATAGAATAGAACTTTATTGTCATTATACACAACGAAATTAATCATTATACAACAAATTATATAACGACATTCCATCATAATATAACGAAATTCCGTTCGGAACAACCATCCAGAGAAGAACAGACAAGACTAACATAGGGGAGATGGGTGTCTGCAGCCGCTGCCGTTTTTCACTGGCGCCGCCACTTTTTTCCCCAGAAAAAGAAAACAAACACACATCATGGGGTAGTTAGGTTAAAAAAAAGTCATCTGGTACGGTGCTCAAGATGAGCACCATACCAGGGTCCAAAAAAAACACCTTAGCAAAGCATATTTGCACATTTAAAGCCAGGATAGCAATATGGTGGGGAAGGAGGGGGGCAGGAGGGGATGCAGACGGAGACGAGAGGGTCAGGTCATTGTGGAGCCAGATGCCAGCTCCTAGCCAAAACAGTTTGCTGATAGTGATGGAAGTTCATCAGCGGCCATGGTACACCAGATCCAGCTTCTCAAATCACAGAGAGGGCTGAGGGGAAAGAGCGACCATCACACATTGTCCTGGAGAGATATGATTGCCAGCCCAAGGCCAGCTAGGGAGCCGAATTCCTGATAATGCAGATGTTGTTTTGGAACAGGTTGCATGTTTTTTTTTCCAACAGCCTTCAGTCACACTGGGGAACTCATTCAGTAATCCAGTATTCCAAATTCATTTGTTACTGTCCTCACCGTGCAGAACTGAACCTTACCTCCAGATCTAACCCCTCTCGGCTGCGAGCACATTCTCAGCTGGACTACCCGTCCGCTTTACGGCTCAGGTCCAACAGGCTTCCCTCCTGCTCTCTGACGGAGACGGTCGTATTCTATCTCTCTCCCTGCCCTCCCTATCTCTCCTGCTTGCTGCTTGCTGTGAGAGCGTCTCTTACACACTGTCCGAATAAGAATAAGATTGAGAGCAACATGGATCTGGCAAACTGGGCCCTAAACACCACTGATCGAATTTTCTCCACAATGAGATTGGGGAAAGGGGAGCCTGCGTGTCCGAGTGGAACAGACCCAGTTGGATATGTCATCGATTCTTGGAGTTCGTGGAGACCTGTGTGCCTCTCAGCTCTGGAGATCGAGGACGTTGAAGACGTCTACATATTCGGCTATTTGGTAGCGGTATCTCTTCTGTTTGGGCTCGGAGGATACATGATTTACCGGGAAATTAAGAAAATCTCGGCAGCAATTCGACATCAGCCAAGGCTGCAGACCCAGGTGGATGATGGATGGATAGATATCAGTTAATACACAAAATCCAGCTTTTATGTTTGAAATTTAAACGGACTGAAAAAGCGTATTAAGTTGAAATCTTTGCATCTCTGAAGTGTTGTATGCTACACTAGTAATCAGAAATTAGAGTAATCTAACAGCAGTGAAAAGCAATGCCAGAGTGATTACATGCCATGGATTTATGCTCTGTCTGTCCAGGGGGTTTTAAGTGAAGCACAAGCAGGAGTGAAGCAGCAGTACAGCACCATCAGAGAGGCCTTGGAGCAGGAGGAACAATCAGCTCTTCAGTGTGTGACGAAGGAGGAGAATCGAGTTTTGGGGGGACTAGAGGAGAAACTCAGCTTCCTCCGTAGATCCCTGCAATCCATCCAAAAAGGCCTCCACACACTAGAGAGTCTGGCTGATGCCAAAGGAGACAAATCTGTTCAGGACCAGGCCTTCATTATGGTCAGTTAGAATATTATTGTTTGTTAAAAAAATATTTGTACATATATTTACAGCTGTATTTTTAATATTTACACAAAAAAATTGCTCTCTCTTTTTTCTGACATTGCAGGAATACAACAAGATTGCCCAACTGTGAGTAGTTTGCTTTTTAACTTCTGCTTTGCTGCAATAAAAGTGGCGACTCAAAGATGCTGCATAATCGTTCACTTTTTTTAATCAAAGTGCGAGTCAGTTCACCTCAGTTAGTAAAAACTGGCTTTTTAAAGTTCTGTTGCAATGCAGTCAGCACAGATGCTGATTTGGAAATAAATGTGACATTGTTGTGCTGTGGGTACAAATGCAAGTACATTTCCCTCACACTCAGTATTTTGGGAGTGATGCTCACATCTAAGAAATGGAGATGGGCTTTTATATGTGCAATTCACTTTTTTATAATATTTGCCCAGTAATGCGCAATAGTCTTAATGCTCACGACTGATTGTGTTCGCCTTCATCAGGAGTAGTGAGATGGGGAGCTACGTGGAGCAGTTTGAGGCCCCGGAGGAAGTGAATCGTCCCCAGCTGGAGTGCCTGCAGAAGTGGACAGAGAAGCGGCTGGACACAGTGGTCATCAATATACAAGGCAACGACAGAGACCTTTACAGGCTGCTCTGTAAGTCTTGTTCTGTTTATAGTACTATTTATACAGCTCTCACAGCTAATTACACCACAGGACTAAATACATGTAGAATATTCAGTTATTCTTAATTTTCTCATCTAAATTCTTCCTACTTAATCATGTTCACAGATGGCACCATTCCCCTCTTGGATGCAGATACAGCTCATCTTAAGCTGCAGCTGTCTGATAACAGCAGAACGGTGACCTACAGCGATGCTCAGCAGGCTTACACAGAGCACGAAGCTCGCTTCAGTTCCTTCCCACAGGTCCTCGCCTCAAGTGCACTGGAGAGGGGCCGTTGGTACTGGGAGGTGAATGTGTCCGTGGACGATGGCCGCTGGAAGGTGGGGCTGTGTGAGGCTCAGATAGAGAGGAAAGGCCAAAAGGACAACTCTCGTCTGGGGTTCAACAGTTTTTCCTGGTGTCTGGCCTGTGACAAAAGGAAGGTTGAAGCCCAGCATAATAAGGTGTCAGTTCCTGTGGATGCAAGTGGACTGCAAAGGGTGGGAGTTTTCCTTGACTTTGAAGATGGTATTTTATCATTCTTTAATGTGACACCAGGGGGCAGTCTAGCTTTAATGTATTCCTACAAGCAGAGGTTTACTAATCCTCTTTACCCAGCCTTTTCTGTGTCTAAAACGCATCTGTCTGTCTGTGAGCTGTTCGAGTCGTAAACTGTACAGAAGCGGCACACCAGTTCTGCTGATTAATTAACTTTCTGAAGCTGTGGTGCCTTTAAAAAAAAAAAAAAAAAAAAAGTATTAATTTTTCTCAATAAAATGTGTCATTGTGTAAATTTCTCATGGATTATCGTTCTGTCCTACACTGCACACATTCCCTGATTTCTCTAAATGTGATTTTTATATCCTATGATAGAACTGGAATCGTTAGAACTGATAGAAATGCTGTTCATTGTACTCTACACATGACAATCTAATCACTGGTAGTATTTGTTTGTTTTGTTTTCTTTTATAGAAACACCAGATTTTTATTTTTATTTTTTTAAAATTTTGATGTTGTGTATCAACAAATGAGCAAGTTTTTAAGTGGTAGACAAGTTATCAATGATGATCAGTGCCAAAATATTTTGGATACTGTTTCTAATCTGAATGCATGATTTAAAATGTTCAAATTGTACTTTGTATGTCTCACCATCTCTTTGCTCTCGTTTTTACTGAAATAAAATGTCAGTTTCAAAACCTACGTTACTGCGTGCCATGGTCCTTCCCATGTGCCTTTAAATAGAAACACAGGTGTGTGAGTGGGTGATGTGTTTCCCCACAACAGGTGACAGTTGGTGCGCTAACTTTTAAATCTCACTGCTCCCACAGCATGTGAGCTTTAGTGACAACAACCACTTGCCTTTGGCATAAAGCCCGTATAGCATGGCAGAGCGAAGCAGCTGCTAAATTGTCCTTTACTTTGCAAAGTCTGTGGCTCATTTATTGTGACTGGGGGTCTGTGTGGTTGACGTCACTGAGAGGGATCAAAATGGTATTTACATAAACTCCTTCTGGATGATTGGTCAAGCAACTGAATGCCAGCGGTTCAGGGACAGCTGTCTGTGGATCACAGTGGATACAGACTTGTTAAAGCAACAAATGTGATATAACTGAAAAGAAATCAAAGTCTTAACTGACCCTGGTGGGGAAATCGGCTACAGTTATTCTTGCATAGTTGAATAACTAATTCCTCCACAATCTGGCAGCTTCTCCTGACATTTATTGATGTAATTTTAAACACTTAAGAAACCTGAATCTGAGCAGGTGCTCCAGTCAACCATGACAGCAATTTCACACTTGCAGCCACACGATCCAAAGGTAATCACAAACCCTATGTGGGTTTTGCTTTATTTCTCACTCTTTTCCAGCTCACACATGAAGCCAGGATGCAAGACATTTCTGTGAGAGATGAAGAGGAGGAGGCTTAAGCAGTTGGGATAATTAAATTCTCTTCTAGTGGTCTCTCAGACAAGCTATCGCAAGCTTTTCGGGAATTGTTATCCCTCAGTAAGCTAAGCTTAGAGCGCATAGTATGTTGGTATAGAACAACGTGGCACATATTCTTCAAGGAATAAAATCAATGTGATGTGAAGAATGGACAGGGTCTTCATTAATGTTCCCCATGGTCTCCCACATCTAAAACATTAAAGGCAAAGTGTCTACTTGTCAAAATGTCTTCATATTAAGAGCCCCTCTTCTATATCTGGCTGCCGTGTCTATGGGAATAGAATCAAATCCCTTAATTACCATGTCAGTGGTATGTCAGGGTACAGTAATAAATTACTGTGGATGTGACTGAAAAGGCACAGGAATGACTATAAGCAGTTGGAAAATAATGCATTTACTTAGGGAAATGTGTTCTTTTCCAATGGTTTTCTCAATTGGAAATAAACAGATTACCTACAAACTAAAGAAAACCAGGCAATTTGAAGGGCTATTAGCTTTTAAAATCAATGCTTAATTTGAAGAAATCTAAACTCATAGACACATTAACAACAGCCTTCCAATAATCTCCTTTGTCTACGCAGAAACCTACTGGCTCATACTGAAGTAGCACTTTGAGTGGGTCAAAACAGGTCTTACTTGCAAAGCTTTCTTAGTCAGCGCGCTCCCTTTTTATTGCAAGCTTTTATCTGTCATCATTGTTAGGGAAGAAAGTGGAATGGCATGAAATTACTGAGGTCAGAGATGGTCAAACAGATGGGAGGCAGCAAGACTTCCACTCAACTGTCTTCTTAATGCCACAGAATGTCACTCTTCCTCCGCTCTCTCTCTCTTTTTTTTTTTGCTGGTGACCTTGTGCTAGCTCTCTTAAAAGTTAAACAAGCTCACTTTCAAAGTTTGATATTTGGTAGCATTTGAATTTGTTCTGGGTCACGTTAAAGGTTGTTCTTTGTGGAACTGGAAATAATAGGACTGTGCAGCACAAATTGCCTCGTTTATTGAGCTTGGACCAGTAGCCACTTCAATTTGCATTTTTCATGGGGCAATGTGCCTGAGTTGACCTTTACCTCTTGGCTCAAGATAAGTCAAACACTCTCATTATACTGATGGAGATACTGTCGATCCATTCAGCATGTGAAAATTCACAATTACAATCTAGCAACATGGCATAATTAGGTGTCTCTATAGCTTCTCTCTATGTATAACCTTTCAATTGGAATCACAGAAAAACAGCACTCACTGATCTTCTGAAGGTTTTTCTACAATAATCAAATACCCTTCTAACCATCTGGATGGAAAAAAAAATTCTCTACAACAGCAACATTCTCTTCAGGGCAGAGGTTGAGGAGAGGCGCTGCAACAGGGCAGTGGCCATGCTCCAGCAAGAATCTCGAATCGAGCCAGGCATTGACACAGAAGATCACCAGGATGGAGATCTGGAAATGGGAACCAGCAAGACTCCCATTTCTGATCCAGTCAGTGTACAATGTTCTGCCAAGCCCTTCCAACTTGCATAGTTGGGGTCTTGCAGAAACCCCAGCATGCCACTGTGTCAGGCCAGAGGTTCCCTGGAGCATATTTTGAGCCACTGCACCAAAGCCCTGGTAGAGGGGAGATATACATGGTACCTCAATTAGGTCTTGAAGGCAGTTGTTGATGCCATCTGTACAGGGATCCAACAGGCCAAACACCAGATCCCTGCAGTGCAAAATATGACCTTCATCCGAGCAGGATCCAAGCCCCCAAGCCAGCTCAAGTCCTTGATGGGCTTGCTAGCCTCGGCAGCTACAGGTGGACCCGAAAAAACTATTTTCCAGAGTACATCGCCACAGCAACACTTACGCCAGACTTGGTTTTATCATCCATCTCTTCCAAGCAAGTCTTGCTCTTGGAACACACAGTCCCCCTGGGAAGACCGATTTGAGGAGGTGCTCGAACAAAAGAAGACAAAATATAAAAAGCTTGTTGAGGTCTGCAGGGGGTGGAAGGCCCACTGTGAGCCCATTGAGGTGGGCTGCAGGAGATTCCCGGGGCACTCCCTGCACTGCACACTTAGGCTTCTTGGCTCCAGAGATTTGCTGGAGTAGAAAGCCACCAAAAGTATCAGTTAAGCTGCAGAGAGAGCTTCCAGGTGGCTGTGGCTCAAGAGAGAGGAACCATGGTGTAGCTTGGACATAAGCTGGGACCTGATTTTTTTTTTTTTTATAAATTTTAGCAACTGTTGATGTTGATGATACTGAATTTTACTTTTGGTGTAAAGAAGATAAACATGTCATGAGAAGCTCATCTGATGTTTTCTTCAAACAGGCTGAATAAAATTAGGTTTAATTGAATGCACTGCTAGCTACTCTAGTGACTGCCAGTAAGGTGTAGAGCCTAAAGTGTAACCTGGTAACAATCTGCCAAAAATAATCTTATTCTAAGAGCCAAGTTAACCTTAAAGGTCACATTGTGGTAAAAGTTTTATTTAATTCTAGCCCATCACTGTTTTTATCTTTCTCAGTATTATTCCTCAGGTGACCCTGAACAGGATAAGTGGAAGAGGATGGATGGATGGATGGATGGATGGATGGGCTACATCATCCCTGCTGGGATAGGCCCCTCTCCCCTCGCTACTGTGAACTGGAATAGAAGTCAAGATACATGAATGGGTCACACCATTTTTAAGTGCACCCCATGATTCAGTAGCTTGCAGAACCACCTTTAGCATCAGTAACTTGAAACCCTTCCACCACTGTGCTGACGCTTGGTATGAGGTGTTTGTGCTGATATGCTGTGTTTGGTTTTTGCCAAATATAGCATTGTATATTATGTCCAAACTTTGCTCTCACCTGTCCAAAGGACATTGTTTCAGAAGTGGTTTGTTCAGCTACAGCTTCTTTTTAGAGATATAAGGCTTTCTCTAGTACAATTAGAAAAAAAGACTGCTTATTCAGCCTTCTTCTAATTGTTCTGTCATGAACTTTGACATTTGACATGCTAAGTGGGCCCTTAGTCTGAGATGTTGCTCTTGGGTTTTTTTCCAGTTTGCAAGGTCTGACCTTGGGGTGAATTTTCTGGGATGTCCACTCCTGGGAAGATTGGCAGTTGTCTTGAATGTCTCCCACTTGTGAATAATCTAGAATGATGGACTTCTCTAGCAGCATTGCTGATGTCTTTCCTCCTTTCCTGCTTGCCATTTTGTTATCGCACACCTGAATGCTCCAGACCACAAAGCTGCCCAAACCTCTGCTTTTACAGAGGCGCTCACACATGCTGATGACCAATTAATGAAGTACATTTGAATAGCAGCACCTGGCTGCTACTTATGCTCTTAATTCCTATGGAAGCAGGGACAGTGTGTTTAGGTTTTCACACAGTGCTTCTTTGTTCTGGCTTAGTTTTTGTTAAATAAATAATGACATGGTGTAATAATGGTGTAATATTTTGTGAGCTGTTCATCTGAGGTTGTATTTAAATAACTTTAGTACCTACTCAGGACCTGAGAGTACACTGTCTTTCCATACATGGTTAAAAACACAGCCATAGATATATTATGTAAACCTTCCATATCTTTCTGTGTACTTTAGTTTTCATGTATACATAAAACAGATCATAGGCTGAGTACCAGCCGCATATCTCTTTATTGTTGCACACAGTCCCCCAAACATCTGAAACATTTTTCTCTGTTGCATGAAGTTTTTCTACTTCAGTGTTAACCATAGAATTAAGTTCTCATTGTACTTTAAACTATGAGAACTTAATCTGCAAATATAACCAGTGGTTGGTGCAGTCTGTACGTCACCCATGTGGCCATGTCTTCTGTTGGCATGGCAACACTTGGTGAGCTCGGGTGAGCCGGGAGACTCATGTGTCTGACTTGGTCACCTGCCAGGCTTGGAACAGTTTGTGGAAATCTGAGACAGAGGAAGAGCTGGACCTATTGTTGAGTGGCTTGCCTGTTTTCTTCCTTCACCTTTCCCCGGGCAAATCAATTTACTCCACAGAATAAACACCTCATGACTTTCATGAGAAAGCATCTGTCTGACGGGCAGGGCTGGACTGATAGAAATCCAAATCTCACATCTGTCTGCATGACTGGTAACGATCATGAAGTTTTTTTTTTCCACAATGAATGCTTCCATTCACTGTGTGTTCTGTGGAGAATTAAGCATCACAGTGTAGACAACAGTTAGAGCCTTTATGATGTACATTTATTTCTCTCAGGTAATGCCCTTCAACCATTAATATGGTAGCAGATCACAAGGAAACAGCAGCACCATTTGTTAACCTGTTTCTCTTCTCAGCTGCGGTGCCTGTTTGTCTCCTCTATCCAACATACTGTCCCATACTCCCAGTCTATGATCACTCAGAATATCAGCAGTATCTTTAACATTGTTTATTTATATATGTGTCCTCCTGTGTTCTTTCACTTTGCTCCTCTGCAGGAAGGCCAGAATGCAGGTCAGAGGGAGACAGAGCCTCAGGAAGCGACCGGGATTCAGTGTCCTGTTCAAGGACGTGTTAGTGGAAGGGATTCAGGCTCTCTTGAGAGGTTGACATACACTGCGGCTGATGATTTGTTTAGTTATATGCTGCTGCCTGTCATCATTTTTAACTCTGAAAACATAAATTCTAAATTTTTAATGCTTTATCACAATTACAAGTCACACAATTGCTCTCATACCCTATGACTGTGAATAAAAAGGCATACGAGATACAATTTGATATTTTTTAAAGCAAAGATTATGCTTCATCTTAGCCCAATTTTTACAAAGATGATGCCAGTCTACTGTCAACCTTAACACATCCTTGGTTATTATTTTTCTGTTGAACTGCTTTTTTGAGAACTTTATCCACTCAGGCTTTGAGTGCCTGATTAAGAAATGTAAAATGCAGCATTTAAAAATGCTCCAAATGTCCTTGGTTTTGAGAAGGAAGCTGTCTCCATTCCTATACATTTACTTAAGGGACGACGCTGCCTCTGGAAGTCATATGCACGATCAAAAGACTGTTTTTAAGGAAAAAAAAAAACACGAGCCGGAGAAAGGTGTAATATACTGTATACATGCTGTTTGACTATTGCTTCCCTTTGTAATTCAGTATTGTGTCTCATTTTCCTTCCCTTCATCACTGGCTGTATTGAAAGATAATCCCTATGTTATGCTAAGCAGAAGATTATTGTCTTTGTATGAAGTGCCAAATGTGTTGGGTTTGTTCCATGATGGTAATTACACTTCATTGAACTGTCAGTCAGTGAAGAGTTGGACAGATTTTCTTTCCAACCATCTGTGCTCCTTTACAAACTTCTTGGCTTTTTTGTTTGTCCATCTGTTGTCCTTTGGCACTCTGTGATGACCTTATTAGTATTTAATTAAACAGTATTGGCTGTTCTCAGCTCTTAATCACAATGCAACTTCTTTTCCAGCGGCAGGGACGGGAGTGGTTCTTGACGTCTCTGCTGTCACCTCAGAACTGTGTCTTGTTCTGACCAAAAACTGGCAGCTGATCCATGCTCAGCCACAGAGAAACAGTCCTTCTGTGTGTTTTATTTTTACTGTATTGGGGTTATGGTTCATTATTTAAGTGTTTTTAAAGTTTGATTTAGATATTTGTGCATTCACAAATAAAAATGTCTCCACTAATATTACAGCCAAAGGCACAGTGTTGTTTACTCATGTCATGAGGGTTAGCCATGTGCCCCCATGTCTCAGATGAGTGACCTGGTCAGCGTATTAATCCTATCACAGACATGGACTCCCATGACCAGCATCATGAAGTCATGTGAAAAGTCTAAGTATCCCGTGGAAATTGTTAGGAGTTTTGGACATGCAGACATTTTATCCTTACTTCTTGTACTTCTTGCACTTTTAATGATCATCCACAGGTCTGTGACATCAGCTTGCTGGAAATTTTGGCCACTCTTGCTTCCCTCAGCTGCATGATGTTCCAAGGGTTTAGTACTTAATTGCCAGCAAGGCCTTTCAGCAAAGTTCAAATGTTAATTTTATAACCCTCCACTTATTCTTTTTGAGACATTTCTCAGTGGATTTTCTAGTGAGCCTGTGATCCTGTTCTGGTTCAGCTTCAGCTTTCTGACAGGCGGTCTCATTATCTTCAAGCACGATTTGATATGACAGAATTCACAGATGAATAAATGACTGCGGGCTGTCCAGTCCCTGAGGCAAAGAAGCAGCATTAAACCATCATCATGCCTCAAAGTTATAGTAGTTAATTTACTGTCACTGTGGCTGAACACTTTTTTAATTTGTACATCCAAAGATGTTTCTTGAAAGGTCTGGTCTTTGCCTATGTCTCTTTTTTTAATTTTCTTCTAATCTTCGTTTTTGCGCAGCATTTCCTTTTTCAGGTGCACCTCCAAATGCGGTTCAGATTTGTCCAGTTTCTTTCTGGTTGAACATAAATGCACTTTGACACCAAAGGTTGTCAGAGTTACCTGCGTTCTTGTGATATTTTGGGGTTCCTGGAGACTTCTTTTTGCATCAGTTTATGCGTGCGATGACTTTGCGGAGGCAGCCAGATAACATTCTTTGATTAATTTGAAATATTTTGGAGGGCTTTTAAAAGTCTTTGCCAGACCCAAGCATCCTTGGAGAGCTCTTTAGATACTGGCATGATGGCACTACATATTTCAATAGCAAAGACAAAACCAGACCCTGGATATAAGAGAGTTTTAAAGATAACTGTTGGGTCTGATCTTTGGCACATGTCTTATTCTAACCTTCTGAATATTTCCAGTGTGACCATTTAAAAATTTAAATTAAGAAAATGATTACATTGAACATATAATATTAGCAGCTCAAACGGGGGGGCGACTTAGCCAAAGTTACCAAAATCCATCCCTGAGAGAGGAGGGAGACATGATATCAAAAAAGCAACTAATAATTTAGCATCAAAATCTTATCAAATTGTAATATTATATAAAGTACGGATAACAGACGTGTAAATCTTGGAACAGTGGTTTCAAGAAGTTTCAGAAATGGTCAGATACAGCTCCCCAAAAACCAAAATCAGACAGATGTCAGTTTTGAAGTTTTTCAACCCTCCCACAAGCACTTCTGATGGAGTTGGTGGAACCTCATTAATGTTCCCATTTTATCTGAACATTGAGGACTATTTCTTTTGATACACATGTATAAATTTATGAAACCTATTCTTTAGAATTTGTGTATTTTGTATCTATCTATCTATCTATCTATCTATCTATCTATCTATCTATCTATCTATCTATCTATCTATCTATCTATCTATCTATCTATCTATCTATCTATCTATCTATCTATCTATCTATCTATCTATCTATCTATCTATCTATCTATCTATCTATCCAGATTAAAGGATGCACTCACCCACCAGTTACTTTAAATTAGGTTTAAAGTACTTCTGGGAACAATATGCAGAGTTATTGGCTTTGACAACTTTATTGCTGGTGATGAATGAATTACTGTAAATGAAACAATTTAATACAACTAACACTCGTTGATTATACGACAACCTAACTCTAAATGGCAAATCTGGGAGAAGCATTATCGGATTTATCTCACACCTACACCATCAAAATGTCAGCTGAGAGAGCTCTTCGCTCAAAGCAGATGCACGGGCGGTGAGATGCTGTGGACGAGGAAACGTCTGACATTTCCACACACCAGTGCTGTGACCGGGAGATGACGCCACCAGACCTGCATGAAACCATCAGCTCTGCCCAGTGCAATCAGGCATCTCTTTTTTTCTTTTTTTTTTTTCTTTTTTTGGGGGGGGGGGGGGGTGTAAAAGCAATGCATCCTCAATCACCATTTTTATTTCCTCCTGCCTTTCTTCAGGGCCTTCTTTCAACTAGCTGAGATGTTTTTCTATCACTGATGGAGGCGAACTTTTTCCAGTTTTCTAGGTAATTGGTATGTTGCTTAGTGATCCTGCAGATGGAAACATTTGATATGAACCATGACATTATTGCTGTTTTTATGAAAAGCAATAACACACATATTGCAGTCAGGCCATGCTAAGTCCAGCCTTTCAATAGCTACCATTCAGTGGCATATGGAGTATTTGTCTTTGTAATGAGCAGGTTTATAATCAGTTCGTTAAATGAAACAAGCTCATCGGGATGAAATTTTCTCCCTCTCCTGCTGTTTCTCCTATTTCCTTCAGATCGCCTTTGGCCCATTATAAATTCTCACAGTTCGCTCGCTCCTGCTTCCTCTCGCACTGTCATTCATCTCCTCTGAGCTTTTGCTGACTTGAGTGATTTATTCACATTTCAAATTTAGCCTCTTGGTGAAATGTGAAAAATGTCTGTGTCCCTGGGGGCAGCTGGCTGGTCACAGCTGAATACATTCTTAGCCCACGTTCTTCTGTCCCTGCCTATCATTTCTATACCTGAGAATGAATAAAAATCACCTCTACAAAGGAGAATGAGTAGGCCAGGAGAACAGAATCAAACCATATATGCAGATTTCATTGTACTTTAGCAGATATAGAAAATATCTTTTGATTTCAGCTGACTTTATCTCAAATGTGTAGGTGTTGTTTGCCACAAAGTATGGAACACCAGAGGACTCTGAGTGCCTTACAATGCATTAGGAGACAGATTTTTATGTAAAAGGAACATACTTAACAAGGCACTCAAACAGCACTCATCTTAACAACCCAAATCACAAAGTAGGCAGTGAAAGAGACAAGTGTTCAAGCTTCAGGTTGCGGACACTGATATAGATCCTGTAAGTAAAGCAGAACAATGCTGATTTTTTTTTCTTTTTTTTTTTTACTTGACTTGATTTTGACTTTTTGTTTTGGTGTTTTCCTTTATTAAAAGAAAAAAATCACAGTAGCTGCTCCTTGAAGATAAGGTACTAAGCTGAAATGCTCACAGTGACAATCTTAACATGTTGATGGGAGGGAGTCTTGAGCGCCGCAAATCACCATCTCAGTTTAGTATGTTTGCATGAAGACGTTTGACAGTTACAGCAAAACATAAAGCGCTGAAGCTGATCTGAATATAATATAAAAACTAAGAGAGTCAGAGGACATAAAACCAAACAGACACTGTAAATGTATGTGCAATATGTGTTGAGATATTTCAGTCTGAAGGACAAAGCATCTTTTTACACTGCAATCCACAGAACTAAGCTACTGGTAAGCAGGGGGGGGGGGGTATTTTACGACATGCAGCATTTTTTTTTTTCTTCAGGTTTAAATTCTGTGACATTTACTGTTTCACTGCCAGTTTCTGTACTTTTAAATGTATACGGTCGTAGATAAAAGTACTTGAAACTGTATTTGACATGCTTTTACTGGAGCAAAAAAAATCTACTGTGTGAAGATTTATATAGGCTTAAAACTATTTCCAAATACGGTTTGATCCAGTGATGCTGAAGACAGCACCAGCCTGTAACTGATCACATTGACTTTGCCTTTAGTTTTTGCACAACCCCAATAGAACATCCTGATCCACAAGCCAAATGAAGTATATGATAAGTTTGCTGTCCTGCTCTATCCTTGGAGAGCTGTCATATATTCCACAGTGTCAGTCTGGATCTTATTTCACCTCCTGTTGGAGAGGAAAGAAAGATACAGTTCCCTCAGTCTTCTCTGTCCTCATCAATAAAACTCCTGACCGGTCAGCAGGACACGAACAAATCAATATGAGCCTTTACACGAGAACATCTTTGATGGGTAGAGGTTGTCTGAACCCCGCTCAGCTATATTTCAAGGCCCACTCTGGGCCTGATGCAGACTTGAAGTGTCCACTGACTATTGTATTCTTGAAATATTTTGAAAACATTTACTTCCTCAGCTTGAATAAGATGAAGTGCTGCTTTGCACATTTGTTAAAGGAGCAAACTGTCCGTGGACAGAAGCAAAACACCACTTTCCTAGTGACTCAAATAGAACTGAGCTGAACTGTGAAGTGTTTGCTGAGGTGTGAACTCGGACAAAGAATACCTTGTTCAGACACTCACAGCATCAGATCGAAGCTTGCAGGTCGGTACCTGTTCATCCCCACAACTTTAAAAATGTTTCGTTTATCACAAGCACCAGGCTGGACTCCTTTTTTAATCTGCTTTTTTTTTTTTTTTTTTACATTCTGCTGCTCACTCTTATCTTCTTGTAGACCAGATTTCATGCTGGGTCTTCGTGTTACACACTGCATACTTTTACTTGGTCTCACATGTGTTCTCATGGAATTCTACAAGAAAGAAAAGCAGTAAATATCATTTTATGTTGTTATACACATTTGTGACACAAATGAGCACTGATTACTGATGGAGGGCTACATTATTTCCTTCTTTCCTGCATACATTTTGCATCCACGCTCTTGGCTCTCACTTATTGGCAATTCAACCTATTAGCTGCTAATAGCTGTTTGATATTGAAACTACATATTAATGTTGGGTGTGCTCATGCATGCGTGTAGTGGCTCTACAAAGATCAGCAGTGCTTTGAACTAAAAAATAATACAAACCATTAACCATCCCCCCCCCCGGTGATTATGGTGAATTTTGCAATGAACATACACGAATCAGCAATAACATTAAAAACAATAATTTTGCAACATCGTCCACATCCCTCGCATGCCCTCAAAAATAGTTCTGACTCTTTGGGCCTGACATTGGTAGCTGATCCTCTGAGCTGGATGTGACCTCTATGGATTGGTCTGGGAGTTCTAAGACAAAGTCAACAACTTGGACTTTTTGCTGTTTTCTATTTGTTCTTGTACACTTTTCCTGCTGGGGGTGGATAGTCCTCTCTGTGTGTAGGGGTTATGCTTGGTTTGTAATATCGTCATGTCAGGGTAACATCCATCTGAACGCCAGGACCCAAGGTTTCCCAGCAGAACTGTATGCACTGTAAATAGATATTCCAAGTTACTGACAGACTTGTCAGGTTTAAAGGTGCAGATTTTTAACAGATATGTTTATATATCTGGTTTTAGCATGTTGGTATGCAAACAACTTAACATCCATCCATCCATCCATCCATTTTCTTCCACTTATCCGGGGCCGGGTCACTGGGGCAGCAGCCTAAGCAGAGATGCCCAGACCTCCCTCTCCCCAGCCACCTTCTCCAGCTTGTCCGGTGGGACCCCAAGGTGTTCCCAGGCCAGCCGAGAGATATAATCTCTCCAGTGTGGTGCTCAGCCAGGCACAGCTCGAAGAGGAGACATGAGCCCACCCTCTGGTGGGCCCACCACCCCCAGGAGGCGTCATAGGGGTTGGGTGCAATGTGTGTTGGGTGGTGGCCAAGGGCAGAGGCCCTGGCGGACCGATCCCTGGCTCTCGAGACTGGCTATTGGGACAACTTAACACTAAACTTAAAATAAAAAAATTCACAAAATGATGTTGCTAGATTTTGGCTATCTGTAAACTTTATGACAGCATATATGTGTATATATGTGGCTAAAGATTGTGGAATCATTTCACTAGAAAGCAGCATTATCATGGTGTGCCTTGATAAAATGTGAAGCGATCATCAAAGTCAGCAGGAAGGGGGTGGTTTGTCTGTGTAAAATTTCCAGTCATTCTATTTTTCGAGATATTTTCGTCTAGTCTCAACAAAGTGGTATCTCATTAAACACTGTGTTGGAGCCTACCAGCAAAACAAAAGTGTCCTAATAAAATATTTAAACTGTTCTCCGTTTCTGTGCGTGCTGCACGGTGTTCATTTATCCTCTGTGCCTCTGCAAGGAGCAGAGGAACCTGCCGACATCGCGTATAAAATGATTCTCCCCACAGTTTTCTGCCTTAATGATGAAATGTCAAGTAAATAACACATGTAGCTGTGTGTAGGAAGTCATATATTCATTCTAGGGGGCAAAGAGTGTGTTAATCTATTAGGAAATACTGTACAGTCCTGGTTTTATACCCCTTTTTTTTAATCAGTTAGTATTTACATTCATTGGTTTAAAAGTTCAAACACTGTTGGTTTGTATAAGCTTAGAGTCCATCCATTCAGCTGATGGCACAGTCAACACCTCTTTTTTATTTCAAACTGGAATTAATTAAAATTAATCTGTTTTTAATTAAGTTATTAGCATTTCTTATGGGTGAGATGCGTGGGCACCTGACATTAAAGAACCCATTTTCCTGTGGGTTTTTTTTTCTTTCTTCTCTAGCACTCCTGGGAAATTGTTCAGCTTGTTTCATACAGCATGTAAAATGTGATTCATCATCTTGCCCTTAAATCTAAATTAATCCAATGTTTTTTGCTAATATTTTCTTCCTGCTTGGAACAAATAGGCACCCTGGTCTCAAAATAGCTCTTGGCTGGAGCAAAGAGGAAATTTTATTATACTTGAAAGAAGGAACACTATTGTTTCCATAAGAAGGGCAGCTTAAATATTTAGTCGGATCCCCCGTAGCAGCACAATACAGTGAAGCCACAGAGAGCACTTTCTTATTGAAACATTATTTCCATGTGTAGAGTTCTTTTTAAATGAACTCTACTGTGTAATCTTACTGGATGCAGATTTCTGGGTTTTTGGAATACCTCCTTTGTGTAACCCAACGATAACTGCTCTGCTCGTGCTCTCTTTTCTTTTCTTTCACTTTTTTTGTGTTGAATATTCAGTGGAGCTGCAATTCAGCGCATGTGCTGATGATCATTGTATTAGTGGGTTCTTCCAATTCACTCCAGGATCAGATAGACAAAATAATGATTAATCTGAAAGCAAAGAATGAGCCGAGGAAATGATTAACTCAGTGTGCATTTATCCAGTCTGGTGGGAGACAGGTCAACAAGCAGAATGGGTGGGGAGGAGGCACTGAGGCTTGAAGCTGTATTTAACTGACACTTGACCTTTGCCTCTTTTCGGTTTTGAGCAGCTATTGGACTGAAGTTGAGCCTCATGAGAGATTCACGCTGATAAACATCCAAACCAGCAGAAACCTCTCCAACCCCCATATTTGTAACATACGACAGAGGCGACCAGGACAGTTATATTCTTGACAGATTAGCCTTAACAATTAGCAATGCTGGACATCTCTTGCACATTTGCTCAAAAGTCCATATATCAAATCACCTCTTCCCTTTTTTCCCCCCCGAGTGTCTGCTTCATCAAATCTTTCAGTTTTCATTATCGGCTGTGGGCAGTATTGGCACTTTTTCAGGAAGTCACTGTTCTCATCGATTTTGCACAGTTTTCCTGTTGTGATGATTCCCTGAAAATAAAACAAATAGCCTATCACAGCATTGCTCCTTAACAGCAGATCCTGCTCTTCTGAAGCAGATTGAGGGGGAAGAAAAATTTGTTTGTTTTTTTTGTTTTTTGGACTCTCTTCATAAAATATTTAAGGGAACAGGATTACCATATGCAAGGAGTATCATGCTTTTTAAAACATCCTGGAATTGTAGGACATGTAGTGTAGATGAAGCACAGCAGGAGAATTTAGGACTAATGCCTGAGAGGCTGTCAGACGTGATTAGCTGAGGAGGTAGGGTGCCTGGAAGAGAGCTGATAACAAGACCTTGATGTCACCTGGGGGTGTTGAGGTGTTTAGTATATGATGCTTATGGCCTGAGACTAATCTCTGAGGATTTATTGTCTGGACCACGTGTGTCACATCATTGTTAATGAATCATGTTAGCCTTGTAGCCTCTTGTTTAGTGATGAAACCTAGCTGTCTTGGATAAAATTCTAAATTTTCCTGGATTACAGGATGCATGGGGTTTGTTTGTTTTTTTCTGTCTTCAGAGAAAACAGAAAATTGTTACTCTTTCCATTGCGACTCCAATTGCTTTGTTGACTTGAAATCCTACATTTCAAATCAATGAGAGAAAACAAGGTAGGTTTTAAAGCTCCCTGTCTTCATCCGCATTCATCAAACACCTTGTTCCAGCCAATCCCATATGGAAAAGACTTGGCAAGAGGCAGAAAAATTGAGTTTTGTGATACTGGAAACTGATTGGTCGCTGCATGTTGGGGGTGGAAGAAGAGTGTTGTTTGTTTGACAGGTTTGAGTGTGGGTGAAGACAAAGCACACATGCCTCCCCCATACCATCCCCTTTTCTTAGAGCCCATATTCTCTTGTTCATTGCTCAAATTGCACACAGGACTTGCTTGCATTCCTGTGTCTGCAGACTAAAAATGACACGCACTGAAAAATGGACAGGATAAAAGAGAGAAAAAAAATTCCTATTTCAACCCATCGTGCCTTTCCATCAAAGACTTCTCCCTCATTATGTGCCTGTATCTTCAGTCCTGTCACACCAATCTGCTCCCTCCAGCACCTACCATCTTCTGACATTTACCTGTAAGAACCAGTGCTGTCACTGCTCAGTGTCGAATGTGACTATTCTCCTTGAGTAGCCAATATCCGGATGAACCACGGAAGCGTGTGTGTGTGTGCGCGCCATAATCAAGCGAGCAGAAATGCCACTGAAACAAATCTGATCTGAAATGTTTCCAATAATTAGTTAATGCAAATACCCTGCTGTGTTTGAAGGAAAGTTTTTGCTATTAATGGAAGATGATATCTGCCTCACATTTGTTCCGAGTCTGTTTTTGGTGCCATACAAATTGTTTAACTAGAGTTTTGTGCAGTCACAAGTCAGAAATGTGATGCTTGCCATTTTTCATGGAAAGATAAGTCACAACATATCATATGGCCTAAAAGAAAAGGGAGAAATGTGCACTAAAAGTGACACACACAGTGAATTTCTTCTTATTGTGGTGTCACAACAAAATGTACAGAAACTTGTGTTTCTGGTGGTGTTTGTCAGAGAAGTGTGCGTGGGCTACGCTGCCACGTGAAGCCGCTCTGATTAATGTGTGCTACTTCACTGCTGGCAGCTACATCAGGCAAATCCTCAGAGATACTTCCTCCAACACTAATTCAGCACCTCTGTTCAAAGCTCGAAGCTTGTTTTATTAGCACCTGGATGAGTATTGTTGGAGCTGTTACAAAGGCAGAAGATTAAAGACAAATAGCCCTGTCTTTTTCCCTCTTAGGCTGTGAAAATAGCATGAGAAAACAGGAGGTTGTTTAACTGTATATATATATAGAGAGAGCGAGAGATCTATAAAATCCTAGCTCGTAAAGTAAGAGCAGGGAAATATTATTATCAAAATGAAAGGGTTCATAGTTCTGTAGAAACATACTATCAATAAGTCTGCAGTGTTTTTTTTGTTTTTTTTTTGGAGGGGGTATTTTATCTCTCAACCTTGGGAAAAAGCTGTGGATCACAAGATAAGTATGAGAGGAAACTTCAGCAATTGGAAAAAAACCCAAAACAAATGTTTCTTATCTACCATATTGTATGAGTGGATTCATCAACGTGAAGCTTTCTTTCAGAGGATGGGACTCTGATTTTGGAGGTGTTAGACCATAATAAACAGTTGTGCAGTCTATCTATTTAGACAACGACAATAATTTATTTCAAGGCATACTTTCCCTCACTGCTACGTCCCTACTTTTGATGCTTAGTATATTTTGGAGCACATGTTCATTTTTACTCTATTTTATAGCAATGTATAGTTCCAATACAGAACATGAGACTGAAGAGCTACACGGAGAATGATAACTATTGCTGTTCTGTGATTCTGAAAAACAGTAATAACAAAATGGCTACATCTCTGATGTGCCTTTAGCCAACAACACGATATCTGTAATCAATTTGATTTCCATCCATCTTTTAGGAGACTGCCGATTGCTCAGATTTTCATCTGTGATGTGATATTTTTGATTTGTGATATATATTTAACATTACCAATAGGTGAAAATACAGTGGGTTTTATATGATTATATGGTATGATCCCAGGCAATGCGTAAATTCCGCGATTCTGACCATTAAAGTGTTGAAATAATTCAGAAAACAGTTTTATAAAACAGTTTTATAGAGCAGTCAAGTGGTCAAATGTATTCTCTCTTATAATTGTTAGTATTTTACTGGTTTGTGCAGATGAATCTAACACACCAGCAAACCAGCAGTCTCAGTATTGAAAACAAACAAAGCTAATAAATAAATAAATAACCATTGTTCATTTACACATTCATATTCAACTTTTTTGTCTTTTCTTTTTTTTTGTCACTGAAAAGGGGCAAAGAGCCACAGGTTTGAGACCTCTGGGCTCATCTACTATACAGACTAATTTTAAAAAACGCAACAAATTAACTGAAAGTACTTTTAAGCATTTTTATACTTGTCAATATCCTGTTTATGATTTTACTTACTGTGAGTAAAATATCTTTAAAAAAAAAAAAAAAACTTTTTTACTGTAGAGACATTAGCGATCGATTGCTACTCTGTGTATTACGGTAGAAGAATTTCGATGCGCGTCCTGGTGTGAGCGCCGGGTATTACGGCAGCGCCGCTGATGATTGTTTGCTGCTCCGGGGTCTGTGAAAGCACCGACCGCTGCGATGAACCTCCTCAAAACCCGCGCTGCTGTCTCTCTGTAACCACAGCCAACGTTTCCCTGTGAGGCAAACTCTGGATACCGCTCCGCTACCCGCTGTAAGTCACACATACATTATCTTCTTTTTGGTATATTTACCATTTTTCTCCTTCTGCGAACTACAGTTTTACTTTAAGATGCTTCACGCTTTGTTTCGTCTTGAAGAGTTAATTGTTAACTGCGAGATAAAATAGAAGTCATTGCGCGCTGCGTGACTTGGGAAACCTTTTTACTGAACAGGGCTTTTAATTTGTTCCCGGTAGTTAAAAGTTTTTCTGTTGTAGCAAAGGTTTATGTCAATTTTCTTTAAAGATTTAGTAGTAATATGCTGCCACAGCCGGGGGTAGTGAAGTTGAAAGTACAGCACTGTCGAATAAGCTGCTGAAACCCCCTGTAACTGTTATAGGTATAAGGAATAAAGACTGTTTGTATTTATTTTGTAGCCATAATTTAGCTCCATAACTATCTTGTGTGAACGTCTGAGCTGCTGCACCCCACCCAGAACATGTTTGGGAGCAGCTAATAATTTTGGTCACCCGGTTTAAAAGCCTTTTGCTGTCCTTTTTCAAGTCTCTCCTGCATGGTTTTGCATGGCTTATTATATAAAGCAGTCCTCCCAAGTTTCTGTATTTCATTATACATTTTAGTTTGCATGTTTTGTTTTTTAAACAATAGATAGGATTAATTACAGAGCTGACTGCTTACCAAGCGGAAACTAATGTTAACCACTGTGTCAGACATTGAGTCATAAACCATAAATCTTCTTATCTAATAGATATTGCCATATTAGAATGGCATTTTAATGTTGCATTGAGGATGCGTGCGTACCTCAGTGTGCTGCAGTGTTTGTTAGATTTAAAAATGAAAGAATTTACTGTCTACTGTTCAAATTTATGCTTTCTCTTGAAATTGTAATTAAGATGAATTAAGCTAAAGCATAATGATTGATTTGAGGTATGTTGGAAAGTGCTGCCCCCTCTAGTCTAGTAAATTGAAATCCCTCACAGTGTGTGAGTCTGCTTAACGCCTGCAGGTCACATTAATGTTTGGTGTGTCAAGGCTTGTCCCAAGCGGAGTTCAGCAGCCCTTCAGTAGACACAGAATAAACAGTCATGCTGTGAGTGTTTAGTTGTCTGAGTGGAAAAGCTCACTTCTGTTTCCCATGAGGATTGCTGATTGACATGTAAACTAAAAGTGTGTTTTCTACTTTACTCTAGACAGTGAGGAGTTGTATTGTTCCCCTCAGTGGCACCACTACTCACTTCACACGTGCACGTTGACAAGCATCTGAACACCTAACTCATGATGCTGGTATGAGTCAGATAGAAGCCAGTAACACAAGGGGAGTGCCAGAGAAGCATTTCCTGAATTTCTAATATTTCAAAATATCAAATAAGGAGCCAAATGAAGCTTAAAGCTTTTAAACTCGCATAGCTGGTTTGCGGTTCTCATGAATCAAGCCTTTTTCCATACCAGCAGTAGCAGTTTTCCTCTAATCGTCTTGCAATCGGGAATGAACATCTCACCCAGGCTCTCTGAGTGGGCAGTGATTTTTTTTTTTTTTTTTTTTTTTTTTTATTGGTCAAGGAAATGGGGAATAGCAAACTGGGCTTCCATCTTTGTTCTTAGTGCCCATGGTGACAAAGTTTCTATCTTTGTTATTAAAAAAAAAAAAAAAGATTTTGAGTGGGCAGTGCTGGATGTCTTTTGGTGATAGTGGCTGTACTGATACAGACACTTTTCCGGCTGAGGTACTTGCTCAAAATCAGCCAATCTTTTGACCTAAGTAAGGATAATCAAACCATCTGATATTTTTACTGTTAACATAGTAGCACTCTGAATGAAGTAGTGGCTCTAGTAAAGAGGTCAGACCTGCTTGATGATGACCTTTTGGGCAATTTTCCTTTCCCGTGAATGCTTCTGCCTGCAGGATATTGTCACCTTAGCTAACCCTCAAAGACTCTTTCAGCTTTTGTTGCAAGCCCTTCTCACTAATGGCTCTCATGCAGAACAGTATCACGGTTCACTGTGTCACACAAAAGTGGCACACACTGTCATACAACTGTACTCTATTTCATTGGTCAGACAGATATTTTCAGAGGGGGGGTGCCTTTGGTGCAAAACTGCAGGTTTTGAGTGAGTCCCCGTGCACTCCACCAGGCTGGATAGAGAGTTAGGCTGGTCTCAGTGGAGTTGGGCTGTGAGGCCAAAATGATCCTTTGAGAGTTAAGCAGTAGCATATGTAGATGTTTGTGTGTAGTTTTATATCAAAGCGCACTGAGGCAAGCAATAGCACAGTGTACAGCCCTGGGCAGTCCCATAGGCACAGAAACACTGTTTTGCTGCATGCTGGGTAAGTAAAACAGATGGTAACCTTTTTTTTTTTTTTTTTTAAATAACCCCTCAGTGATTTTAAAACATTTCAATTCACAACACTGTGCACCAGCACAGACCAAACTAACTATACCTTTTAATACATTGAACATTTTAGGCTTGTATTTGTGCCATTGCATTAACCTTTACGGATCAAACTGTAGCAAACTGTTGCTGTAGGAGAGTTTTGCCCTAAGACTTGTTTTTAAATGCTAAGTTACTGGTTAGCGTAAGCATTTTGTTCAAACCACAGCTCTGAATGAGGACATCTATTTGTGCTGCTTTGATAATCGTCTCTTTGGATGCAGGCTATCCTTAAAATAGCAACAAATATAATTTACTTGAGTGTAACAGTGGTAAGCTATATTTAGTTAAATCTTTTTCTACCGACTTCTGGTCTGTCTCCAGGGCTTACTGTGCACCGGCAATATTGTCATGCCAGTGAAGATGGCTTTCTTCCTGGTATCTTTGCTTTTAATTTCCTACTGTCTGCTGTGACTCTGGGTTAGCAATAGGCTTTAATAATGACCTTTCAGCAGATGAGCCTCTGTTAATTCCCAGTGGACAAGATTACAGAAGCCACGACCCCATGTTGCTTTTCACACTTTGTTATTTTATGGTGGTTCTGGGCTTATTGATCTAGGAAAGACAGAAAAGCACTTCTGTTGTTGAATGTTGGCAAAACACTTTGGATAATTTTAGTGAATATTGGGCAAATCATTTCATTTTGTGAGTTCCAGATAAATTCAACAAAATCTCATTCTGGATGAAAATATTTAAAATGTATAATCTGTATTAAGCCTGCTAGATTACAGCAAAATCATAATAATTATTTTGGTCAATATAGTAGTCTTGAATATTCATTAACTTAAACGTTATGCAGTTACTGAAGTTTAAAACTTAATGGGAGATTTCCTAAGACTTAAAATAATTCAAATGTTTAAAATAAGAGGGGTTGGTTCAAGGGGACACAGGGTTGTCTGACTAGGACCACACTAGGGTGTGTTCTTGAGTCTAAAGCTGGTCTTGCCAGGGCATCTGATGGCCCCTGCCGGTCCACAGCCTCCACTGTGGGATCCCTATGGTACAGATGGGGTGGGCCATGCAGCAGCAGACTCGCTTGCATGGCAGCATGAGGGTGGGCGACAGAGAGCCGAAAGCAGACCACGTGAGAGACCCTGAGCGATCTGGGGAAAGCAGTTAATAATGGAAACCTTGTGAGTTTTACTTCCTCTAGAAAGATCTCGTTGACTGAGATTTTTTTCTTTTAGGCATCTTGGTTTGAGCTGTGCTAAACAGCGAGTGAGTGCACACGTGCAAACATGGATAGTTGTAAAGGAAAGGTTTGTGCTTAATGGTACGCATGGGTGCATATATGCTTATGCAGTAACACAACCAATAAAATATTAAATTTGTGTTAAACACTGTAGATGGTTTGTTTCACACCTGTGGTATTGCACAGGAGTGAAACAAATCAGCAGTATAACAAAATAGAAATGGCTATGTCTGGTAAAAGACCTGCTGTGTCCCAAAATAAGGAATAATTCATGGTGTGCTGGTTAGCTGCTCACAGAGCTATGCTGTGGAGTCTGGTTAATTGAGTCTGTATGTATTCGTGCTCACAGTGGAACATTGTGATTGTTTTGGCTGCTCGTGACTGCTCCTACATGGAGATGTTTCCCCCCATGGTTTCACCTTTCCCCTTTTGCCATTTGGACAAAGTCTCCATTTATCCTCAGTAGCACACAGACATTACGTCTGGCGTTTTCAACACTCGCATAGTGTTAGCAGACCTCCTGGCACCCTTTTACTGGAAGGATTCAAACCTGCACTGTGACGAAAGAAAAGAAAATATCTCGTCTGCTAAATGTTAAGAATTAAGGCAACAGCTTCCATTCACGCCACCCCTGTGGAAGTTTGGTTTCTTCATTTACTCACAGATTCTATTTAATCATAACTCCCTCATCAGAAGTTTGTCACTCTTCATTTGGTTCCCACTCAACTCACAAATGTTACTTTTCTGCTGCATTGCTTTCGCTTTCCAGGTTTATCTAAAAGTCCCCTTATTAAAGTAGGTCTGGAACAGAAAAGTAGTGAGTTTGGTACAAAAGTAAGAAATGAAGCACACTATTAGATTTATTTAAGTGATGTAGAGTCATATTTAGGATATATTAATTTTTCACTAATCAGTTCAGTAATCAGTATTTTCTTCTTTTTTTTTCCTGACGTAAACAATAGCAGAAAGCAGTAAAAAATGTACACTTTTCCAAAGTTGCAGTGTTTATGTTGTTTGTTTTGCCTAATCAGCAGGTCGAAATCCAAGTATAGCCAATGGTAAGTAATTAAAAAGGACAAAGACCAAAAGACCGGAATTATTGTTTATAAAAAGGCTTATTATCCACTTTTCCTAATAGCTGCCTGTTGCTTTCCAGCAAACACATCTGGTAGCAGCTGTTTGTCAGCAGAAAAGACGTCCTTGGTCCAACTTGGCCAACCTTTGTTCAGCAGTGAGTGACTTTTCCTGCTGTGATGATTTAGATAAGGATGGGAGTCTCATTTCCTATGACGCGATTCCCAAACTTTGAGTTTGCAAGTTGGTGTAATCAAACACGACTCTTTCAAACAAAAATTGTTTATCTCTCTATATAAATAACTGGCCAGACTGGACACTAGTGCTCTCTTAACCAGTCCAGATAATACATTTATTAGTTACTTGATTATTAATTCTGCCTAACTTTAAAGAGTGTAATGAGCTAGCATATCATATTCAGATTATTGTTGTTGTTTTCATTCATTACATAAGAGCAGAAGCATCAGGACAAGCATCGAAGCATTGACCAGTTTGTTTTTCAACTGTATGATGGGCAGGCAGCTCCTATCTGATTGTATATGGTAACCACAGCAAAATCACTGTATAAATTAAAGACCGTGGCTTGTCTTCTTCTTCAGCCCTTTATCCCTGTGAGTTAGAGGCCCTCAACATTAGACTTCTAGAATCTTCTATCCTGTGCCTTTGCTTCTAGCAGGCTCCAAGTAAGCTCCATTTGCTTAGTGTCTGCCAGAGGTGGGTTTTCCAGGTGTTTCTTGGCCATTTTCTCCTTCTCTTCATTTTGGTGGAGATGGTGGTGGGGTCCATGTTAGGGCCTGTGTGGCTGGTTTTAGTAGCATGTTCACCAATGCATTGCCACATTCTTCTTTAAAATTCTTTTTCTGCTGGTACCTGTGTTATTCTGCTCAGATCAGGATTGTTTGTTTTTTTTAAATCTGGCCAGTGGATCTGGAGGATTCTTCACAAACAACTGCTGATAAAATACCTACACTGCAGGTTGAGGGTAGTCTTTGTCATCCTGTATGTCTCAGCTCCATATAAAAGCACTGACTTGCCACCCTGCTTACTGATGATACTTCCAAAATGGGTGAATAACTCCATTTCTTTTAGGGTGTAAGTGTGACAGGTTCTAAGACAATGACTGTGCTGTGATTTTTGGCTGGATTTACTTGTAAAATGCTCAGAGAGAATGTTAGAGTCAACACAAGGCCTCTTATTTTACTTTTTTTTTCTCTCTGAAGCTTCATCCAATAAACACAGGAGAGAAAGAGAGGGAGGAGAACAAAACACTGTTGTGAAGGAGGAGGACACTAGAGAGAGATTTTGACCATCTCAAAGTTGGTTTGAGATGGTCTGTGCAGGACGGTTGATATTTCCACATAAGAAAACTGAATACAATCCAGCAGATGAATATCTGAATATTCAGGCAGTTGGGCGCAGCCCAAACAACCATACATGCAGTTTTTTTTACTTGTTCTCAAATTTACATATTTTACATTTACATATCATCCATCATTTAGACAGCAGCCATTAAAGGCAGCTTGACTGTCGTTTAGTAGAATGTAGTTGTAAATGAAAGTCCAGACTGAGTGAGTGTGTGCCTCTAATTTGTGTGACTCATTTCTACAGGTGATTGGTTGATTACATTGTATGTCTCACTTTGCCATTCAGAGCAGCGTGGCGCAATTTGAAGGGGAGGAGTAACAAACGGGAAAGACAGATGTAACTGTTTACAGTCAGGTGCAGATGTGTAAGGAAAATCTCTGCTGCGTACTGATCAGACTGAGCTTAAGGCCTTCCTTCTACCTCAAATATTTTGGAAGTGGAGGTATGCCTTAAGAAATCACATACTATTTTTGTGTTACCAAACTGTACACCGATCATTCTTTATGTAGAAAATGTTTTATGTATCGATTGGAACTGAGCGTTACAGGACACCATGGCGGACACCGTAAATTTTTAGGCCTTGATCACATACTGTCATTGTTGCTGATTGACTTTTAGCTGAAGTCCATTTTAGTATGACCATGTTGTGTTGTTTTTCTGCCGTCCAAATAAGTGACTATTAGTAAATAGTAGGGCTGCAACGATTAATCGATTAACTCGATTAAATCGATTCTAAAAATTTATCGACACAAATTTACTGTGTCGATGCTTCGTTTAAACTCTGCAGCGCTCAGCTGTCTCGGTGTAAGCGGCGCTCCTCACTAGCATTAGCAGCATTAGTGCTGACGTTTTTTTTGGGTTTATTGGGGGCTGGCAAACCAACATAGAATTGCATTACCGCCACCTACTGGACTGGAGTGTGAATCACTCACGTATACACAAGCACACATTCTAAAAAGCTCTCCGTCGCTGCGATGGATTTCCTTTAACACAGAGTGGATCATCACTAGAGTTGCCACCTGTCTCGTAAAATACAGAACCCCGTATGTTACGGGACTCCGTGGAATACGGCTCCGTAACATGCCGTGTTCCGTACTTTACGGGACGGGTGGCAACTGTCGCTGACATGCATTTCCACGCCTCCACTGCTCTCTGTGTGTCTGTGTGTGTTGTGCTCGCTGAGAATTTCAGCTGCTATTTTTGTCTTTACTTCAGCTGTAGCTACCAGAACTGGTTTGCTAGCGAGCGCGGGCCATTAGCACTAGCGATGGTTTGGTACCGGAAGGCCCGCCCCCCAGGACCGAGGGGCTCCTTCAAAATATTTTTTATACTTTATTTAGTGACTAAATATAGACCTGCAGTAGAAACGTATTTTCGAGAATGCTTGTGAATACAAAGCATTACACCATTACTCACACATGCGCCATGGCTCCCGCAGCCACTAGTTTTTCAAAACACTCATAGCAGGCAGCGGTTTTAACTGCGCAAGCGCAAAGAGGCGAAGCTGTGACGGTGAGCTCAAGTAGTGCAAAAGGAAACGTTTTTCCAGCGTCCAAAACAGCAGCTTTTTCTTTTAGTAACCACCATTAAATCTGTGAAACAGCTGGAGGTCCTTCATCAAGCACCTGATCAGCAAGTGTTAAGGTGAAGAAAAGAGAACTTTGTAGCTGCTCCATTCACCGCTGTTTGTTCACATGGCGAGAAACTGCAGTACGGAAGTTAAAATATGCAGATAAACTGTTAAAAAAAAAAGGATTTCTTATCCGATTACTCGATTAATCGCTGGAATAATCGATAGAATACTCGATTACTAAAATAATCGTTTTATGCAGCCCTAGTAAATAGTATTTAAGAAGTTAACATTTTTTGTTAGGGAAGTTTTTTTTGATCTAATGTAGACAGGTCATTTTCATTGCTAATCAGTCTGACTGTTACATTTAGTTTCTTCTAGTATTCAACCTACTGTGTGAACATTCAATTCAATTTTTTTATTTATATAGCGCCAAATCACAACAAACAGTCACCTCAAGGCGCTTTGTATTGTGGGTAAAGACCCTACAATAATACAGAGAAAACCCAATAGTCAAAACGACCCCCTATGAGCAGCACTTGGAGACAGTGGGAAGGAAAAACTCCCTTTTAACAGGAAGAAACCTCCAGCAGAACCAGGCTCAGGGAGGGGCAGTCATCTGCTGCTGAGGGGAGAGAAAAAAGACATGCTGTGGAAGGGAGCCAGAGATTAATAACAATTAATGATTAAATGCAGAGTGGAGTATAAACAAAGTAAATAAGGTGAATGAAAAGAAACAGTGCATTATGGGAACCCCCCCCAGCAGCCTAGGCTTATAGCAGCATAACTAAGGGATGGTTCAAGGTCACCTGATCCAGCCCTAACTAAAGGCTTGATCAAAAAGGAAAGTTTTAAGCCTAATCTTAAAAATAGAGAGGGTGTCTGTCTCCCGAATCCAAGCTGGAAGCTGGTTCCACAGAAGAGGGGCCTGAAAGCTGAAGGCTCTGCCTCCCATTCTACTCTTAAGTATCCTAGGAACCACAAGTAAGCCAGCAGTGCTGTATTGGGGTGATATAGTACTATGAGGTCGTTGAGATCAGATGGGGCCTGATTATTTAAGACCTTGTAGGTAAGGAGAAAGATTTTAAATTCTATTCTAGATGTAACAGGGAGCATTTGAACATGTTTCTTATTACAATCATTTTTCAGTCTTTAGCCCACCTGTAATGGTGTTTTCCTTCTACCTACAGTACACCTGACATGGTTCATAGACATTAGTGTGGCAAAAAGACAAGGATCTTCTTTCTGTTGAAAGTTTTAATTTTCTTCTAAATGGATTAAGGCATTGCGATCACACCTAGACTTTTTCCAGGGGAATAATTGAAGTTAACAAGACTAGGAGAAAAGCACAACCTTCTTCGTGATTAGATGTCTACTTTATTGTGCTTGAACATCAACCATCTTATGCAGGCATTGATTTGCCGCTGGCTAAGGTTGATTCCCTCATTTGTTTCTGTGTAAACTCAGCTGAGCCCACATGGCATCTGTGGTGCTCAGTAAAAACCTGATTAGCAAGCTGCTCAGATGTGTTTACATTTATTTGGAAGTGACGCTGATGTGTATAAAGATTAGTGTAGGAATGGGGGGGGGCTCTGTAACACTGTATAAAGGTATTACTGTACAGAAATTAGAATAGAAATGTATGTAGGAATTTACTCAGATAAAAACAAGTTAAAATGTTTTTCATGTTTTAGCTTTCTTTCCTAATTCTACTAGGTACTAATACTTGATAGCTAACTTTGATGCTACAGTAAAAATAAAAAGCAAACAAGAAACTCCAAAGTGATTATCCCTTGTGATTAAACACAAGCTTTATTTAAAAGTTATTTTAAATCACTGACATAGTGGTGGTAGACAATTTATTTCAATGAATGAATGATACTTTATTGATACCACAATGGGGAAAATTATAGTTAACAGAACACCCATCCAAGAAAAGACAAACCAGACAAACATAGATTCAAACATAAAATGTTAATATTATATTTTTTGACAGGACACAAACTGAAATATTAGGCTGGTTGCTGAGTAGCTACTAACGTTGGTACGAGGTATAACATAAACAAAATTACGTTAGTTTAAGCATTTATTTAACGTGTTTATGGAGCATAGCTGATATCAGCTGCATTTTTCATAATTGGGGTACTGAAAGTTATCGTAAGTATCCCTTCTAGTGACATCCCTACTCTGCAGTGAAATTGAGCTGTTGATGCTGGACTTGAAGCTAATTCATGTTGAACACCTGCTTTTACTGAAACTTCGGAAACACTTAGATTTCTAGCTATTCTGTCAAGGCTCGCAATTACAGCATATTGCAACATAGACATTACCCTTGTGCTAATTGCAATACTTTGTTTTACATCTATGGGAAAGTGGCATAGGCTGTAGCCTATGCCACTCTATATCCTTTGATTATCAAAGGATATAGAGTCACTTGTTGCTTCCACATGTGCTAGAAATTGGCTAAAGTTTTGCCATTGAGTGCTAACATCAGGTACCTGAACAGTAACGGTGTTGTTCACTACCCACTGGCTTTATTGTTCAGACTTTCTCCCTGAACCTGAAAGTGAAAATCTATTTAATTAGCTGTAGGTCTTCAAAGATTACTGCTGCTGCAGCTGCCATTGAGCACAAGTCTGATCAAAAATAAAGTGGTTGTCTTTTTTTTTTTTTTTTTCCTGGCACTTTAATAAATTTTAAATGGGGGAAAAGGATGACATCCACATATCAAAGGCTTTACAAACAGACACCAATTGAATTTGGGGATATCTTGAAGACATGGTGCTCTGAAAGCTTCAGTCCAGATGAAACCAGTACCCTTTGAGAAAAAGGTTCATTCCTATTAGTCCTATTTCTAAAATGGATTGTTAAGTCTTTGTGACTCTGGGCCACTTTAGATTTCTTGTGCAGTAAGAGTAAAAAAAAAATTATAATCTGTGGTCTGTCATCTGATAATTATGCCCAATTTATTGCAGTCTACCAACAAAGTAAGACCACATAATTATTTAGTTGTCTGAGTAATTTTTGGCTTATCAGTATATTTGTAATTGTGATTTGTATTTTTTGGAAAAAATTGAGAGGAGAAAGTTGAGGGCAGTTTGTGAAATGCATTGTTCCAAATATTGATTTTCTGCCACAGATAACCTTTATCCTTTGCAGTCAGTCTGCAGTGTGGGAGCAAAATAGATACATCAATTTTGCAGAGTCTGAATATTAACAAGAATTGTGTGTGTGTGTGTGTTGACACGGATGTGCTTATGTGTATTGCTCAATCATTTGTAGGTGCCTTGCTTACTGATGGGGAGAATTGATTCACGTATTTCTGTCAATGAGTCAGAGCTGGGTTATACAGAAATTTTTCAGTATCAGCATGAAAATGGGTATTTCATAAATATCAATAGCAACTATCTATGGGGCCTCTTCCAGGAAACCAGTTCTGTTAAAATTGTTTAATCATTTGTGTAGCTCCTATTAAAAAAAACAATTAGAGTGCAGTCAGCTGTACTCATTATGGGACATGCTCTGTATCATAGTTTTTTTGTACCAGGGTGTAAATGTATGTTTTAATGCTGTAAATTTGGACATTTCAACATGACAGACTGTGGGAATTTATTCTCTTGTAGAGGAAGCCTTAAGTGGCACCTAGAGGACCTGCAGTTTTGGCCATTTTGGTATTGGCTTCTTTTTATTAGCTTGTCCAGCCAAAGGACCGATGAGCATGGCAAGGCCTCCATCCATCCACAAGGGGGGCCAGCAATAGAAATTCAGTTTGAAATTACTCACAAGTAAGGTGTTTGTATTGTGGTGTTGTTACTTTTGATTATTGCTGTAGAAGTAATAATCATAGCAATTCTTCAGACTAAAGCAAGATGCTGAAGGCTGTCTGCATACATGAAAGAATAAGACAGGTAGCGCAAAATAATGAAACGGTATGTTACAGTTGTGACCACTGTCGTCCATTTGTAGTCCCTCAACTGTGACAGCAGTGTCAATCACTCTGCTTCTTGGCCACACTACCTGCTGATTGGTGAACATCCCAATCAATCCCACCAATTAGTGGGCCTGCCTGGTTGATGCCCCATTTAAACCCAGCGAATAAAGTTAGAACCACACTTAACAAAATATGTGAACATATGAAAGGGAGCACTGTGTGACATTGCTCTACCATATGGAGCAAAGTGGTGGTCAGCTTTTTAGTTTTAGGGTTGATTCTCTGTCTCTAAAGCGATTAAAGGTGTGACTATTTTTTAAAATACTGTGTGATGTAGTTGACCCATCCAAAGTATTGCATTCTTGCTTTTAGATCTTGAATACTCTTAATAAACCATTTGACCTTTTATTTTAATTAATTGTATTTATTTTTGCTGCCTTGTTTTGCTTACTATTTTAGTCATTTCTCTTTTAGTGTGAGCCTCATGGTGATTATCTCACTGGCCAGTGTGATGAAGCTAAACTGAATGAAATGTATCCACCTTGTTTAAAGAAGAAGAAAGCTATGTAAAAAATAGAGCACATGGAAGAAAGCTATTCAGAAAGCAAACAAAATTAAACAGCCATGTTATAAAAATTGAATAATAATGTTACATACATAATCAATGCTGTGGAAAAATCCCTAATTCCTGGTTGTTGCTTTTTTTAGGGCTATTTTTCTCTTCTCAGTTACAGATATCATGAGGTGTCATTCATAATTGCTTTGCAATGTATTGAGTGTCACAGAATCACTATATCATCATACCAACATTATCATGGGCAGCTAATGACTTGTTAAATTATGTTGTTCTCCTTTAAGCTTGATAGCCAATAGAAGTGGGTATATTTCTGTGGAAACCTGCATGTGTGCACATCCATTATTACTGCTGTGCTTCTTTTGCTCAGGACACTAAATGAGACCACAGAGCATGCAGAAATGCAGACCTTTGATGTGGTTAAAGACGTGTCAGTAGATGCCGAAATAGCAACACCAATGTGTCGGATACTTAAAGATTTTCTATTTTTATCTTTATTGAGCAATTAATTCCACATGAAGAGATTTTTTTAGTGACGCAAGTTGAAGCCTCAAATGAGTACGATTCATCATTTGGCAGGGCTGCTTAGTAACCAGGTAACGCTTCAGCAAATAAGACATGCTGAGAAAGCAGGGCTCAAGTCGAAAGCTTGAAATGGTCATACTGTTGCAGCTCAGGGGTTCATCTTCAGCACAGTAGACTTATTAACTGTGAAATACTTTATGATTGATAAAACTGAAACTTCAGCTATACAGTATATTCATCATTGGGCAGTATAAAAGCAAGTGTTAAGGTTTCCAGTGCTCAGAAATTTTAATCAGCTTAAACGCTTCATCCTCTGTAGAAATCAACCCCTTAGTTGTGGCTAGTGTTTGTTGGTTGTCTGAACTCGTAATACAGATGGCAACAAAAGCAGAATGCCAAAACATTGTAGAGATTCTCTGCTTTGTGTTTTGTACCGTGAATATTTGTTAACATTTACCCACCAGTGTGGCAGATATTTACATACCAAATGAAAAGTCTGCCCACATTTGGCATTTGCCAGGAGTTAATTTTGGACCCTGTACTCTTTTGGAAAAAGCAAATGTTCTCAGCCCTGGGGTTTTTCCTGTGAGGGCGGTAATATCTGTTTTACTTTCAGAAACTGCAGATTATCATATTCCATTTTTAGCTTCTCTGTACAATAGTCAGCAAGATCAAAGAAATAGAAGAATGTCAACAGGAGAGTTGGATTGGATTTATTTAGGATAAAATTCTTAAACGGTCTTTGTGGGTTTTCCTTAGTTCCTCAACAGAGTATCAGTATACATCATACACACTTCCAGATTAAACTACTAAAACATCGAAACCTCTGAAACCCCTGGAGTTATGTGCTTTCCTTTCTTCAGTTTGTTTCTCTTGATGTTGGTCCATAAATCACAGGTTATTACATATCCAAAATGGAGCCGATAGTTGAAAAATAACTTCAGTGTGCCCAGCATTTGTATCCTATTTTTTATTGTAGCTGGTAAAATTAAAAAAAATCTCAAGTGTTAAAGAATTCAGTTTGATCAGTTTTGGTCATGACCTCTGAGTAATGGCCAAAACAAGGGTTTGAAATAGGCAGCTGGGCCGTAGGGACATTCAGATGGGACATTTCATTGAAAGTAGCCAGCTGAGCTGGTTTACGCAAGGTTTTCCTGCCACACCCAACTAGGAAGAGACCCAGAGGTTGACCCAGAACTCACTGTAGAGATTATATATCTTGTCTGGCCTGGAAGTGTCTCAGAATTCACCAGGAGGAAGTCTGGAATACCCTGTTTGCAATATCAATTCTTATTAACTGACAAGTTAAAGCATATAGGATTTTAGTAATGTAGCTCAGTGTTAAAGTGAAGTGTTATGACCATATATAAAGTGGATTAACACAACCCCTTTTACGGTGGTGTTTTGGTTGGTGAATCATCTGGAGTTTCCCAAGAAATGCTTAAAATTCTCATGCAGTGTGGCAGCACTCTCTGGGAAAATTGGGCATGCAGAGTTTTAGACACTAATAACCATTCGTTGTGCGTCATTAAAGCCTGCCTCATTAGATCATTTAATTATGGTTGGCTAACAGTTATCCAGGACAACAAGTATTTGACATCTGATATTTCAAGCTACCTGTGGCTCCTCTACACAACTAGGGCCTCACTTCTCCTGACTTATGTCTACAGACACATTTATTTATTGTAACACTGAATTGCCTGGTTTCTTTTTTGTTTTAATTGATGTAGTGTAGTCCAAAATCATAGTGTGAGTTTAATAATATGCTACTGCACAGATGAGCAAATTAAACAGTAAAAATAATAATTATGTATAAGTAGTAATAAGTACTGGTTGGTTCTTTTTCTCAGCAGTATATTAAAGCACAGATGGTGCCCTAAAGCCTTGTGTTATCTTTGTCGTGTGTACATTTAAAGGCAAGAGCTCATTCATTTTGTCTTTTCTCCATGTGTGCTGGACCCCCCACAGAGCTCCGATGGTTTTGCTCCTTGGAGGAGATCATTCATCTCCCAGCTGTGCATGTATACCAAGTGTTGGCACACTTTTCTGTGATGGCTTCACAGTTAGCCTGCTGTGTAAAGAATGATTCCAGAGATAGAAACACCAAACAATGCCTGGCAGCCCTCTGTGGTTTTATATTAGACAAGTCTCTCCCTCTCAATTCCATGCCCCACATGGCCTCATTGTAACAGGTGGTAAAAATAAGCCACCTACCTTACTTGCACACTGTTCTGTTACGCACTATATGATGAATAACAAAGCTTTGTCACTTGTACTGGTGTCCCTCACTGTTTTTGTGGCATCTTCATGCAGCTTGTATTGTGGGCTGTTTAGATGAAAATATCTAACGGAAATGATTTTTGAAAAAAGAGGGGGTGTGATACAGTCATATATTATACAGCTGTCTATTTATGGTTATGAATGTCGCAAAAGTAAAGTACAGCAACGCAATGCATGAATCTAAACATAGAACCATGAGACAGCCATAGGAGAGAAATGGAAGAATGGCTTCACACTACTGGTGGTGTTGTTTTGGTTTAGTTCATTTACCTGTTTATATGTTAAACCTTTTTTTTTTTTTTTTCTTTTTTTTTAACGATAATGTTTTATGTTGATGTAAGCAGCATTATAGAATGCCTTTATTGTCATTATACAGGATGTACAATGAGATTGGAGAAGCTTTAGGCTTTACAATAGTGGTTAAATCAGAGTATTATGAGTATTGTGTGTGCTTGTGTTGCTCATGTGCACAGATGGGGATCGAGTAGAAATTTATTGATCAATCTGCTGGTGACTAGAACCAGACCATTTTCAGCTGATTAGCCATCATTAGCATGTGCTACATCTAACTTGCAACTCAGTAGGAGTGTTGAATTTGCTCCATGTGTTAGCCATATGCCATGTAAACGCCTAAGGAAATATGAAAGGGATTTCTTTTGAAACAAAACAGAATATATAATACACTGATTGTATCTGTCTTACTCATGATGTGACTGTTACAGATTCTGCATGTATGAGGATGATGAGTCTGCTTGGATCTGCGTGATCTGAGCGCAAGGCTCACTACGTTGATGCGCAGACTCGTACAGAGGGGCGTTACATTATAGTGCACAAACTATACTTGCACCCTTTAGAGGACTTCAAGCAAACTTCAAAGAAGTATAGCAGGAATGACTACCTGCAAGAGTATAAACCACACTTCATGCTAATGCTGTAGATTGCAGCGTTCTAACAATCCTTTGTTGTTGTAGCTCTGTGACTCTATAAACTCACACACTGTAAACTAGTGTTTTATAGATGTTATTACAGTACATGTAAAATATGTTTCTGGTTAAGTGGAATATACAGCAGTTCATTATCAGTTGGATTTTATTTGCTAAGAAAAACAAATTATCTGGGCCTTCTTTTTTTTTTTTTTAACGATGACACTTTTGAGTTAAAGTGGTAGAAGGTCCTCTTAGGCCATTGTAGATGTAGAAAAAATGCTAAGAATATTAAGTGGGAAGTGTGGTGTTATAATTAGAGAATCCAATTAAAGAATATGCTGTCAGTAATAGTTCTTAGAAAGAAAATCATAATTGGATGAAGTTGCACGTTGGTCTTAAAAAAAAAAAAAAAAAAAAAAATCACAATAAGTAAAAAAAAAAAAAAAAAATGCAGTCAGTGCATCTCTTATCTTTCGAGGACAGGCATTAATTTGATGACGGTGCCAGACTGTTCAGTACTGAAGTATAAATATGGGCCTAGACAAATGGTGCCACAATTAGTATTAATGCAAATTAAATTTATTTTAACATGGCTGTCTTCCTTCTCCCAATAATGAAGCTGCTGGTGTCGAGCAATCATGTCGACATAACTTTTGTGTGTCTTATACATGGACATGAGCCAGAGGCAGAGAGAGTAGCAGCAAGAGCCCTCCCAAAAAACATAGATTTGACAATAGATGTATTATCGAGTAAATCAGATATTCATTAACAGTGATGTCAGTAATGCGTTACTATTTGCAGTGCAGTAATCAGATTAAAATTACCATCCAAGTCACTGTGCGTTAATATTTTTGTCATTTTCCTCAGTAAAAACATATATTTTGCTTTCCTTCCTGCGTCCTAATTTTCAGCATGAGGACAGTAATGGCACACAGCGACACAAACAATGGAGGGAGAACAGAGATGCGCGTTTTCTAGCTAGAAAAAACAGGCACTATTTTTAGTTTGTGTCAGCTAAAGATGACAATATCAAGGTTAGTTGTGCACTCTGTGCTGTGCTATCTAGCTTCAAAAACACTACGTCAAATTTGAAGAAACATTTGGAGTCGCAGCACGGCACAGTCACACTTAGAGAGCAACTCCCACCAGGTGGTGCAAAGCAGAGAGCTGCGGCTAATGCAAGAGGCACCCCCAGCACCCAAACAACAAAAGCTGGACTTCGGTACAAACCAGTAAGTGGGGGAGAGCTGAAGAAGTTAGTCAGACAGTATGTAGTAGAGGAAATGATGCCCTTAAACACGGTTAACTCGCCCTCGTTTCGTCGTAGTTGTCATTTTTATGTTGAGGAGGCGGGGGTGGGGGTGGAGTGCTGCTGGTGTTGTGCCAAAAAGTGATCATCTGTATTTTAACAGCTGTAAATGACTTGTTGACCTGTAATATGTGAAACTTATGTCAAACATATCTCTCATGAATGATATCAGGTGATTTTGAGAGAGAAACAACATTTATATCACAAGGTAGAAGCTGCACTCAGTTTTTGGCAAAGTGACTTTTATATATTCATTTTTTTTTATTATGGTAAAAACTGTGTAATGTAGGTACAATAACACAGACTCCCAAAGATTCTTGCAAAACAGGTTATTTCTTCATTTTATATATAAGCCCTTCATAAATCATGCTGACTGCTCTCTATTTACCAATATAAGCAAAGACTTTACACATAAAAGCACATAGAAACATCGGAATCACTTTATGGGAGACCATCACTTTTTGGCACAACACCGGCAGCTGTTGAAAGTAACTAATAAAGTAGCTTGTAATCTAACTAAGTTACTTTTAAAATTAAGTAATCAGTAAAGTAACTAAGTTTCTTTTTAAAAGAGCAATCAGTAATCAGATTACTTTTTCAAGGTAACTATGCCATCCCTGTTCATTAATATTACTAAAGTTTAAAACGTGTCTTTTTGCAAGGCATTTCCTTTAACTTTAAAGATAATTAGACTGAAATACAAATACATAAAGACTTGCTTTTTTGTCATCTTAGCACAAGTTTTATTTTTAAAAAAACTTGCTTTGTAGCAAAAATTAATTAAAAACTGTAATTGCTTTGTCCCACATATTTTTGTTTCATAACCAATGGAAGCCAAAATCCTATTCAGAGATGCGCTTTGATATCTCACAGTATCCAGTGATCATTTTGAGGCCATGTGATATAACAGTTTTCTACTGTTAAGAAAAGGTTTTGTAGTAACATCTTAAAGCAGCAATGATGACTAGGACAATAAGCTTGCTCTTACGTAATTGCGATTGAATAGGTCATCCTACAAGCGAATACATTCCCCTGCTGTAATGTTATATAATAACTGAATATTAGACAGGGAAACTCCAAATCCCAGAAACTATTAGGGCATGTTCATTCCATGGTAACTGTCCTCAGATGATCTGACAGTGTTCATCTGTTTGAGTCAGCACAATAATCCATTGATGGTAACCGAGGAGCTGTTCTGTTTTCAGACCAGCTAAGCGTACAGATCTTCTCTGTGCTGTATAGAGTAAAGTATCCAAGGCTTGTATTGGTGGTCTGTTTTGACTCAAGATAGGAATTTGCTGCCTTCTTGATTGTCCTTTGTTTATCGCCAGCTATCATTTTTGTTGCTTTCAGTGTCCATCTTCTTTTTCTCTGACCTTTTGCCACGCAGCTGAATCTCATTTGAAATTTTGTCTACGTCAGAGTCAGCGTCAGTCATGCAAGGAAAGATTTACTCTGAAGAAGTCTGCGTTTTAATAGATTTGAATTTTGATAAGATTTTATCAATACCATTGTCACTATAGAGTCTGCTAACAGGTCTGGGTCTTTATGAATTTTTAAAATGAATTCTATATCAATTTTTTTTTTTGTCTGTGTGGAAGTGGGCCTACACAAATTTTCAGGTTTAACTCGACTGTGTGAATACATTGTAGGAAAAAGAGTAGGAGAAAAGCATGCATGTGACTCAGGTGTGCAATAGCCTCATTCCCATGAGTTTGACGTCAATGTTTAGCAGTGCTTGACTGTCAGGAAAACATGCCAGCAGTGATTAAAGGAATTGGGCAATTTGGTACTGGCTCTCAATTGGAACCGGTCCTTATTTTCCCATGCCTACCAGTGGATGGCTGAGTTTACATATAAAGGATCCACACCCTCCATTTATCAATGTAAGAGTTTATTTAGCCCTCAGGTCAAATTCAAGAAAATTTGTGCAGCCACAGGAAAAGCAAAGGAACAATTTAAAAATTCTTCGTGTTCATGTTTCTGGAGTTTATTTGACCCTTGTTAGTTTCAGAGAGGGTCCACCTATCCATTTTTCCTGCTTATCCAAAGAAACAAAGACTGTCACTATTTTTGGTCACATAAAGCCAGTTTATTGTTTAAGAGAGTGTAACTCTTAGTGTGGATATTCTTTAGGGCTTTTTTTTTTTCCTCCAAATAAATCATTACAAGGGAGGAATTGACTAAATTGCTTCTCTGAGAGATCAGCTAAAAAGGGAGTGGATCAGAAAACAGTAAGGCTTTTTATCCGTTAGATGAATAGTTGAAACTGAACTGCAGGGGTTTATACTGAACCCTGGATTATTGTATTCTCAAGGCAGTTTGCAGTTCAGCTGTGGGTTATAATCAAAACACAAAAGGCAAAAGTGCTAGTCTGCCTGGAATAAAACTTGAATATCCAACTCATAGATCTCATGAGTGTTTCTGGGTCTTTGCTGGAGTGAATCAGCTTATTACCATTAAGTAAATATCTGAGTGTTGGGAAATGCTGAACACTGAATGACTTAAAGTGGAGTTATACAGTAACTCAGTTTCATTTGCCCCGGGGCACTGTACTGTCACTTTAGTTTGCATCAAGGAAAACCTTTTCCCTTTTGTCTTCCCCCGACACTGGATGTGGTCAAACATAATCATAGATACCATAATGCGGTAATGCAGTTACAAATTTTTGTTAGAATAATTTTCTAGCTGCTTTCTCCACCAACAAGCCCATTAGAAGTTTCAGTGTCTATTTAGCCAGTAAACAGTGTTAATGGAAAGACATTGAAAGCACCCAACATCATCGGAAGTAAAATATTTCAGCAAGATGAAGAGTGGGGCTCTGTGAGGTTATAATGCTCATTGTGAAATGTAAAAAAATGTAAGAAGAAAGGGGCCACTATACTCGGTCAGAAATGAGGGTCAGATAGTGAAATAGCTTTGAAACTCGCTGGGCCGTCTGTGTGATGTACACAAGAAGAGAAGCACAGCCATGTCTATCTCTTTATATGAAGCTGTCTTAAAGGTTATTCCCATATTCAAGCAGCTCTGTTGTTGCCTGTGGCTTCTGAGTCTGCCTTTTAAAGTCTTCCTTGAATGTGGTAGAATAAATAAAACTTGGACTTCGGATCAATCTGTAAAGTACAGAAAACTTTAATGTCTGCGCACATGTCAGTGGATCACAAAGGTCAGTAGGGAGTGCCCAGTACAGGGAATTGTGAATGTCTGTGAAACAGGTTGAATTTGTATAAATTTTATTAATGTTATTCTGCTGATTACATGACAGCTTTGACCCGCTGCTGGTTCCAAGTCAGTAGAGCTGTTTTCAGTGTATGTCTTTCTTGACAGAGCTCTATGTGAGAACTGACATGTCCAAATCAGTCAGACCTGAGATTATGTGGTCTTTACACTACCACCTCTGTAGGAAAAAGTCAAGTGAGCAAGTGGAAATGATGTTTTCTGTTTCCTTATATCACTCCTCACCTAAACCAGAGTATTTCCAACTGTGGCAATGTATGTAACACAACTATGCTTTGTTCTGGATCTAATATCTAATAAACATGGTCTGGATCTTCTTCTTCCTAAATTGTTTGGAGTTCATTTGTAAAAATGTCTCAGGATTAATAATCTCCAGATGTGGATCTCTGCCAAATTATATGCCAGTTCATCCAGGAGTTATCGTATTTCAGTAACAAAGGAAAAACAAAACAAAGTTGTCATGGCCGTGATTTTTGTGCTGCATACAAATTCAGAATGTTACCAAAGTCTGTGAATCATCTTTTGAGATTAATGATTAATGGCAACCAACCTAATGTGTGAACCAAGTGACACACATTGCCATTGCAAAAAAGACGTTTCAGATTAGGGCTGAAGTGGTGTACTAATTTCACACTATGGTATACCACTGTTACAACCAGCACTTCAGATTCTAGTCACTAGTGTACAGCTCCAACTTCAAGAAAGAAAAGCAGCTCTACTCTTATGACATTTGGAGTCCAGTAAGGGCTGAGGATTCTTCGTCTGTGAGGAACAATACTGTCCTTAGCTTTGTGGAAGCTCTGGGATTCATCAGGACAATGAGAAAGCTTTAACAACATTGGTAATAGTTATTTTTACTAAGACCAGTAAATCATATTTACTCGGTACAAAGGATTGAGAGTTCATTGAGGAAAAACTGCTCACTCTTGTTTCTAGGGTCTGATTAGTGGAGGCATTATTTTGTGTGCTAGCTACTATTGGCACTATATGGTGCTGTAGCTATCCAAAATGTGGTGAGGGGGATTTAGAGGCTACTGAGCAACTGTGTCTTCTCTTATTTATGGAAACGGGAGGAGATGAGCAGGCTGTAAGATCTGCTTTCTTATTTTGAGTAGCACATTTGTTCACAGTTGCTCCTTCACACCCACACATTGCTTTGTTCCTATGATACAATTATATTTTACAGAACATCTTTTTAGTTGCTAACCAGAGATTTGTCATGGGTTCACACCTTTTCCACAATATCTTCCTCCTTGTGTTTAGCAGCTTTTCATTCGCACAGCACATGTTGTGTCATAAAACCTGCAGATGAACTGAGAGGGTTTTGTTTGTTTCTCATATTATTGCTAGTACCAGACTCTGGGGTTTTGGTTTATTCTTGACTTCTGGCAGGCTAATCGGGCCTTTCCCCCTGACACACACTGATTATAAGATTGTATTAATTTCACATGGCTCTTTTTTTTATTTGTTTTATGAGATGTTCTTGTGCTCAGGTCCAGTTCATCTTGATAAATCTAGGAATGTTGAAATTTTACTGTTATGTGCCTAAATAATAAACTTTTATTACTTTTCCTTTTCTCTTAAACACAGCTTTTCTTTATTTGTGCTTCCCAGAGGCTCAATAATTGATTATTTTACATGACTCATACTCAGACTCATTGATACTTACCATGGTGTCCTGCTGAGTGACTGAGATCACATGCAGTGTTTAACATTATATTTAATAATTTTAGCTATTTTTTCTACGTTTGAGATTTAAAGAGCAGGTTTTTCCACTTTGAGGTTTTTTTGACGGTCACAAGAAGCCACTCATTAGGAAATCGCACCTCCACTCAACTTAATTAGTTACAGATCAAAGTCTCTGAAGAATGATCCTAAAATGTCACTTCTGACATCAAGGAGAATGACAGCACAGACGTTGTCATCGTCAAAGGTGGCTGCAGGTGCTTTCAATAATGAAGAAGCAATTGGTCCATTGGCAGTTGCTAAGCAACTGCATCAGCATTACTCTTGCAAGTCAAGGAGCGCTGGTAGGGAGATCCAGAGGGAGAGATGTGCAGGGATATTATTACATGTGGGAGAAATGTCGGCTTTACTAATGCATGCAGTGAAATGCACCTCATTTACTCCTTTATTAAAGATATTGACGGGGTCATGATGCTGGAGCAAATCAACAATCAAGGGGCCACAAAGCCATTGCCTGGGTTTTGCATCATTTACAGGGACATGATGCAATGTCTGCTTTCTCTTCGTGCCTCAGTCGAGTCCAGATGAAAGTGGAGCAGATGATTTGTCTGATTACTTTTGTGAGTGAGAAGTGCAGAATAGAAGTCGTTTTCTGTATAATATGAGAATAGAGCATAAGGGTAGAATAGTCTGAACAATATATTGACTCAACCATAATTTAACAACTTATGCAGTAATCCAGTAATAATGTTACAGGTGCAATGTAATCAGGCACACTGGGCCCACCATCGTACACCATCAGTTCGATTTTTTCTGCTTGAAAAGTAGCAAAGTTTTTTTTTTTTTTTTGGTAAGCAATCTAATTGTGTACTTCTGTGGAAAACGTAATTAAGCCTGAGGCAAACGTCTCATTGCGATTATTCTGAGTGCACATCAGTTCTTTTGTAGATTTCTGTTTTATGCTTAAAAGTCTGATGGGTTTTTGCATCAAACTTTACAATTGGCAAACAGGATAAATGTTTGGTGTTTGTGTGTGTGTGTGTGGGGGGGGGGGGGGGTCCTCTGTTCTTGTTAAGTGTTGTGATTATCAGTGTGTGGAACTGCTGCAGTTAAAACCTGCATACTACTTTTTCTTTCCAGCCATTGTGTACAGGGTTTGTGGAGGCTCTTTTATCAAAAAGATTCCCTCTTTCCATTGTGAGGAGTAGATTTGCCTGCACTGAGTACTTTCTCCTTTCTTTTTCTTTCCGGTGTACCTCCTCCTGTTGATTGTTACAGAAAAAAGGGGAAAGTCTTGTACTTCACGTACTGTGTGGGGGACAAAATGGAAAACAGAAGCCAGTAAACATGCTGTGTAACCTTTACTGACCTTTGCAGTCCTACTGTGTGTGTGCATACCAATACAAGGGAATGTTGTCATGTCCTACCACACATATCTAACACAGGAATGCACTTAGACCAGCACCTTAGAATAGAATATAACAGTGTCCAAGTGGGACTGCCTAATTTTCTAAATTCATCAGTAAGAGCTCTTACTGATAAAATACTTGACAATTTTTTTTCTATTTTTTAAAAATATATAAATGGGGCAGTTCCTGGGTATGCCACATAAAACTAAACTATATGGATATATATGCTGCATGCTTGTTTCCCCCTTCTTTTTACAGGTGATGCAGCATACCCACAAACATGTCCTGTTTTCAAAATTGTCTTAGTGCATTTTTACATTAAATAAGGCCTTGAAATAATTTCTGATAAGTATAACCATGGTAACCGCACACACAGCTCAAACATGCAAATATTAAGATGATGTTAAATGTAAAAATGCAATAACTGGAATAAAATGACACTGAGGAAAAATAACATGTTTTTAGCTTTTCTTAAAAGTAATAAATGACTAAACTGTGACTAGTATCTACGTTTGTCAACAGAATAAAGCTATACCAATATCGTGACATATTTATAGTATAACTTATTTACTGTTTAGAGATCTGTTTCTTTGTGATCTTACAACATAAAATCAGCAAATGTTTGATATTTTCACAAGCTAATTGACTAAACTGATTTATATGCAGAAGAATTGTGATTAATCTGTTCAACAATTTATCTATAAAACTAAAGTTTCATGAATTAAGGTCAGTCAGCTCCCTAATTCTTCGTAAAGTTATGTTTTTTTGCTGAGGTTTATTGAAGGGCTTTAACATGTATACGTACTGACATCGTATAGGTGTCCACTCATTGTAATCTGTCCTGTGCAGCTTAGCCTGCCAGTGTGACCTTGAGAAAACCAACTGTAGTAGTTTCATTACTCAAAGTTTATCTTGGCAGCGTAACTGTGGTGATCTACTTCCCCGTGGGTGGAAATCTGAACACTTTGAGCTGTCTCCTGTTGGCACAAATAGTTTTGTGGACAAGGCTCTCGGTTAGAGATTCTGTCTTCATCCTCGGTAGGGTAGTTCAGCTCTCTGGAGAAGTCAAACAAGAGCAATTACTGACCTGTGGAGAAGTCATCAATTTTTAGACAGGCTGTTCCATTGTGTGCACATTTGTACGTGTCTCTTTGCTTCCAGTTTAATCACTGTGAAGGTTACATTATTGAGTCAGTGATGATGACTTTTGATTTGACTGTTGGTTGCCCATTGAGTCCACAGCCACTTCTCAGTAATGCTGATCAATAGGACTGCTGCAGTGTAGCCTCCTGTCACAGCCCACAACCAACAAAGCCAAGAAGCTCCAAATGAATCAGGGGGCGGCGGGTTGCCATTGGCATCTACTTCTAGTTTGGTGTACAGTAAGACCCTCAGTCTGCAAGATTATTTACAGACGTATGTGTGCAGCGTATCATAACCCAGTGGCAGGAAGGGCCATTGCAATGAAAAGTTTTTCTGTTTGCAATTATTTATTTCTAAGTAATTAGTCATAACTAAATTGCCAAAATAAATCGATTGTGACTTATTCCAAAAAAAGGTTGAGGCTCCCATGCTACTTTCAACCCTTACAAATGAGGTCGACCCACACTCTGATTCTCCTTTACAGCACAGCTAATTTATTCTATCTAGGTGAAAGCTAATGTGCACTCTCCAAAAACAAAAAGAAAGGTGACAGAGAGAAAGCTGTTGATAAATTTCTTTCAAAAGAAAGGTGAGCAGAGTTAAGTATCAGAGCTTGTTAAAGACATTGAGCCAATGCCAGATGTAAAAAGATCTCTATCAAAACGACCCAGCACAACTTAATACCATGAAACATGTGGTGCTTAATTTCAGAAACTGCTGGAGAGTGAAGCAGCAGCAGGTCCCTCTCCAAATGATGCATGTAATGTGGCACAAGCTGAGCTCATATAATGGCAACTAAGTAATCTGTATTGAACAATTTCAAGTGAAAGCTTAGCAACACTTATTAACCAAGTATTAAGTTTTATTGTATATTGGAACAGTGATTCTCAGCCATTGTGCTATGATGTAACTAGGCCTGCAAACTATTATTAAAAAAAAAAAGTCCTTGACAAATTTTTTGCTTCATTGCTTTGTTTAAACCATAACTCTGCAGTGCTCAGGTGTCACATGTAAGCGCGAGAGTTTAACTCACAATTGCAACTAAAAACAAACCTGCAAACGTATTTAGGAGCATGCATGTGAATAAAAAGTATTACAACATTAAGCACATGTAGATGGTGAGCTCAGGTGGAGTGAAAGAACTTTTTTTTTTTTTTTTCTAGCGTGCAAAACAGCAGCGCTTGTTCCTGTAATCACCATTAAAACATTTTACTGGGAAAAGCTGGAGGAGTCCATCAAACCACCGGATCAACAAGCTGTTTGTTTCACACAGTGAAAATCTGCAGTAAAGTTACAGAAATTAAAATAAAATATGCAGATAAACTGTTAACTTACTCTGATGCCATGTTTACACCAGGCAGCTCGCTGAAGGCTGACAGCAGCTGTCCTGCTTTATATAGCAATGATACCTGCAACGAGCAGGGGTGAGTCTAAAGGAGGACACGGGGTGTAAAAGACCATATTTATTTCAAGGCTTTAGTAAAATATGTTGCGGATTTAAATTAATATAAAATATTATAATTGTGTTAATATTTAAAATATAAAAATACAAGCTTTATTTTTGTTATGTCAGTAAAAATATACAATGGCCAGTAAAACTCTGAACTAGTGACCTGGGGCTGTTAGCAAGGACACTGAATTATTGATTAACATCTGCACCATCAGAACATCTGTTTTCTGCAGCAGGAAATGTTGCATCAAAGCACAGGACAAACCTCACTTCTGAGATCGCTTTTCTTCATTGCAGCCAAGACATGCTCCTTTAAAGGCTTACAACCACACACACTCACTCATTCACTAGCACACTTAAACACGTGCACAACACACCAGATCCACCTCATCCAGGACGTACAATACTGTCAGAACTCTACTGATGTAAAAGAGCCTTCCAAGAGGACGGAGTAAAGGCTGTTTTATTTAATGCCTTAGTTTAGATTGTATGGATACCTTATTGTATTTGACGTCTGTACTTGTGATGATTTATTTTTGGATTTAAGAAAATGTTTTCTTTAAAAAATATAATTTTAATATGGCACACAAAAACAATGAAAAGGTATAGTTTTTTGACAAATGTGTGCAGTCAAACTGTTAAACTGCAATTGCAGTTTCTTAAATAGAAACCAATGCGCAGTACATTTTTAAAAGACCTGTTTTTCTCTTTGAATATTTATTATTGTTCATTAATAAGACAAAAGTATTTCTTATCCGATTAATCAAAGGAATAATTGCTCGAATACTTGATGACTAAAATAATTGATAGCTGCAGCTCTAGATGTAACCAAGGCATTTTTAGGGAGTGCGTCTGTTTCAGACTGATTAAACCAGCATTTTAAAATACCACAATGACGCCGCTTCTTAATGAAAAAAATAAAAGTAAAAAACAATTGTAAGTAGTCAGTTTTATGGGGATGGCTGCATTTAGTTAGCTTTTGCCAGTTCTAATGAAATGCCACCAGGGAGCAGACACATAACTCGTGCGTGTACTCTCACAAATGTTTTCATGTACCATTAAATAATCTAGTATCTGCAAGACCATCAGACTGCTGTATATGATATCTCTAACTTTTGTTTGATAAACCTCAAAAGAACAGTAACAGAAAAACACCTGTTTTGTTTCATATCATTAAATCACATTTAATCCAGTGTATTTTAACTTTTAATTAACATACCGTGAATCTGCCTACTCAACCAAGATACCATAGTTTTTATGTTTATAGTTTCATAAACAAATGCATTTGGAGACTTAAGCAAGCTTTCACAATTCTGAAGATAATTACATTATTGAGAACAAGTAAGGTGTGCCTTGACCTCCGATGTACCTTAACACCAAAAAGGTTGAAAGCAGTATTAGACTGTTAGCAGGTGAAGAGGCTAATATCAGTGTAGTGAGAATGCGATACAGACTACAGTATATGAAGAAATGAGGACATGGTATATACTGGCTACCCTTAATAACCCCTACAGATTGTTGCATACAGTTGTTGGCTCAAAAAAAATAATGTGTGTGATATGGATCAAGAAAGGAAGGGGGCCCACATAGACTGCTTGTGTATAGGGCCCGGGGGGGTGTTTCTACATGTGTGTCACTATTGGATCCTGTGATTCTCTAGGCAGCCACCTGCGTCTGTTGGGCTCTCAGCAGATATAGAGGACAGCTGGCTCTTGCTTCCAGCCTGACTTAAGAGGAAGGTTTTATGGCTTGCCTGTATTTGCTAGACCCGCATTACGTAATTGTGTTGCATAAGTCACATCCCCAAGGGAATTGAGGATGTGATAGAGATGTCGTCTTCAGACAGAGGAGTAAAATAATGGAGGGAAAACTCCACTGATGTTGTTCATATAAATGGTCGGGGGGGGGGGGGGGGGGGGGAGAACAAATTAAATCTGTCCTTCTTCTGGCCTCTTTCTGTGCTACTTATTAAATAATATTTCATCTTTTATCCCCTCTAACAACAACACATTCGTGTGTCTCTCTTTTCACTTTTGTGTCAGGTGTGCACCATGGCATCTAAACCTCCTGCTCCCCTAATGAAGAAGCACAGTCAGACGGACTTGATAAGCCGTCTGAAGAGCCGGAAGATCCTTGGAGTTGGTGGCGAGGATGATGATGGCGAAGTGCACCGCTCAAAGGTCAGATTGCTTCACATGAATGTATTCCAGTCAGTTTGAATCAATATAAGCAGTAATACACACTGAAATGGCTTGTGCATCAGTGCAACAAATAACTTGGCTTTAAATATGAGTGCATTTGTTAAACTATCACCAGTTAAACAAATATTAGAGTACTGCAGAAGCACAAATGGCTCTCCACCACAAATGCATTTGCTAGCCCTGAGAAGAGCTATGGATTCTTTTAAAAGCTGCAGTGGGCTGCTAATTGGCTTATCACACTTGTCGTGTCCCGTTGTGTGCATTTGCTCTTTATGGTTCAGTAAATCTAGATCACATAATCCACCAAGCTCTAGCAGCTCTGCTGAGATCTGACTGGGTCCCCCGAGAGACTTCCTGCCTCTTGTATCTCATGTATTCTGTTTTTGCATCGCATGCATTTGCACATAAGTATGGACAACGCATACGAAAACACAACAGCACGCATGCTAGTATATGTTAGGAGATGCAGTATCATATTTGAATATCAAGTTCCACAGTTGCACACTGGCAATAATTTCATCTATTTCACTGCGCTCTAATATCAAGATTTTAGATTTATTTTACATTTTTTTTGGTTTCATTATCAGACTGCATTACAGTGAGCACGGGCATAGCAGATTGTTCCTCACTGAAATATTCATTAACATGCAAGTGAGAAAAAGGAACAGAAGGGAGCAGGCATACGGTGGTGGCTGATAGTTCGTGATGTGATGTCAGCCCCCCTTTTCTCAGCTCTCCTGAGTGTTTGTTTTCTCTCTCAATGTTTTAGCACGGAGCCGAACCCTGACATCTGCCACTCAGAAACCTTTCCAGGAGGGTACCGATAGAAAAATAGACCAATAAAGACTGGCACTAATGTCTCGGTTCCTCTCTTAAGTCTTGAGGTTGCATACAGACTGTAATGACTGCATTGTGAACCAGCAACAGGGTATGCAAACTACAGTTAAACAGTTTGGTTAATAGGCTGTACTGTACATGCTGTTCTGAAAAATGGGTTTCCCTGTTTAACTGTGACATTGACCTAAATTAGAATCAAATTGTTGCTTTGACAGAATAATTGTTCACTTATTCTTATTCTCCATTGTGTTGTTACTTTTGTATGGCAAGGATAAATGGAACAACACTTTGTGTAGAGGAAGCTGTTGACTCCATCCCTGTGGTCTCTGTAAACAATAGAGGGAAGTGCTCCTGCGCTCTGTTCACTGTGCCTTCCTGCTTCTTCTACTACTTAGAGATAAGAATACTGTTCTTATTCAAGGGATAGAAAGACAGTAGTGCATTACTGCGCTACTTTATCTAGGTGCAACTGAGTGACGAGATAACGCCTTTCTTTGCTGTACTGTTACCGACAGCTTGTTTAATTCAGTGATAGAGTATTTGAGTGCTAATGGGATGTCACAACAACCAAGCTTTGGCAGAATAAACCCAGGCCTTCATGAATAGAACATATCAAAGTGTTTTATATGCATATTTTGAATCCTCAGTGATGACAGCTGAGACATAAAATGATGATAATCCTCTACTTAATGTAACTGCACAACTGACATACTGATACTCGAGCTGGTAACAGCTAAATATTTTTCATCGTCTTTGGCTGAAAAGTTGCTCTTTGTTTACTAAATAGTTGAATGAGTGATTGATGACAGTGCAAGGCCGCAGCAGCTGTGATAAAGCTTCTCTCAGCACAAACAACATTGTGTATTTGTTTCTTTTCCTGTTTCTCCCTCTCTCCCCTCGGCCGCCTTCCGCCATACTCTGCCCCCGAGCCAGCCCAGCGCCATCAATTGACGCTCAGTTTTCAGAGTATGAGTATTTCTCATGCCAGTCATGAATATTTATGTGTTCCTGTCAAAAACAGCCCCTGAAACCACAGGCACAGGAAGGCTGATTCACCTGGTCATGTGATCACAGCTGGCACAGATGGATTCATGTACAGACGCTTCAGCTGCAGTGCAAGGAGGGATGTAATGAAGCTAGTCTGTAACTCTTTTAAAAATGTAATTTTAGAAGTTTATCTTTGAGCAAGACTTAATGCAATCAAATCAAAGACTGCAGCAGCCATCTTCAATTTAAGAAGCAATTTATGCAATTTAAGAACTTAAAAAAAATAAGCTTCCTTTTTTCCCCATTTCAGTTTAGGCACAGTTTTCCCAGTCTTCCTCTTTTCTGTTTTTGACCTCATAAAATACGGGTTCTATAAAGCTACTTAACAAGTCCAGTCACATCAGTCTGTGTATACACCAAAGATTGTTTAAACCAAATACATAAGGGTGCTGATTCATGTGTATGCATTTGCATCAATGTGTTTATTGTCTGCATTAAAGTGACGCATTTGAAGCCATTTCCACATAATTAAGGTTATTTTTAGGTCAAAATACTGTGAATTACAAATCAGCTCGTGGTTGTAAATTACTTATTAAGTTATGAAACTCTTCAAACACAACAAATGTAGATGTATAACATTCAAAATTAATATCATGTGATTTCACAGAAAGCTCACAAATATGAGCAAAGTTACATCTCAGCGCTGAAGGCAAAGGGAAAAAAAAAATCATGTTTAATGATACGTTCTGCAAAAAAGCCATCCCGCAGTGACATTAGGTCTTGCTTGTATTGTATAATAAGTATGATGTAATGCACCAACTCTTTGAAATATGGTTTGTTTTGAAAATGGTCCAGATATTACACTTATTACCATTTACCTTGTGGAAAGTGACAGAAGGCAAAAAGCAGTGAAAACCCATGTGTTTGATAGGACATCAATCATTGTTTCATTCACACGAACTTTTCACAGGCTTCTTAAACAGAAATCCACTTTCTAGTTGATTCCGAGTTCTCTGTAAACACTCGTAGCCAGAAAATGATTCATCTCCTCTCCTTTAGAAGTTTTCGTACTTCAGTGTATTTTTAGTTTCGTGTGATGCTATATCTGACTCCAACACAAGAACCCTTTGAGGGAAGAGATGTTTTATGATGAAGGAAAATCATTCATGTTAAGGATAAGATGAAACGTGGGGGGGTGGGGCTTGGATGAAGGTATTCAACTTCACAGCCAGCCAGCAGTTGCAATTTCTATGTGGGTTCCTGTCTGTTCATGCAGAAAACTTTTTTTTTTTTTTTTACTTGCCCTCTGTGGTTATCTGGGACAGTTTGTTTTCCTTCCTGCTTGTGAATCTGTTAGCAACATTTCTGAGCTTGTTTCTTCTATTTATTCTTGCAGAAGAAATGACTAGGAATGCAATATCATGTGTGATGCTTTCACAAGCCAAAGTAATTGCTTGTTTTAATTTAACCAACAATCTGAACAATATAAGACAAAAATAGAATAAATCCTCACTTTTAAGGGTCTGGAACCAGAAAATGTTCCACATTTTCTTTGATTAAAATGGACCTATTATGTCTGTCTTATTTATTTCACACAGATACTATTCCAAAGGTGGATCTCATATTAAATGTTGTCTAAGTTTTAAAGAATAAGGTCAGCATATGTTCAAGTAATCCCTCTGAGCCAAGAGATCAGGCTTCCGTCTGCTGTAAGCACTCAATTTCAGACAGGTTTTATTTTTATTTTTTTCTGCTCTGGGATCATTGTGATGTCTTTATAATAAAATTGTCTTCTGGGGCACATAGCTCTGCCTGTGAGCACAGAGGCACCATCAAAAGAAAGGAGAAGTGCTTAAATTGCACTTTTTAGACAGTGGCTAAACTGAGAGGCTGCACCAAGGGCCCATTATAGATTAAACAGGCATTCTTAAAGCAGCTCCAATCCAGGAGTCCAGCTATAAATAATATGGAGCCTGAAATTATCATAATACATCCCTGTAAGTGATGAATTGATTGCCAGATGTGCTCCACACTCTGTGTAACATGCTAATCCTTTAATTTAAATTTCAGCAGCCCTTAGTTCGAAAATAAAATTGCTGCTTATTAGTATTCCAGCTTCTAATCTCATCTGTGATAAGAGATGTATATCCTCACAGCTATTACAATGAAAGCATTTGGGTGTGTCCTCAGAATATTGCTGTGTGCTAAGATTATTTTTGTGTGGCGTTTCATGAAATATTTACTGCTATCTGTCCTTGTATTCAGCTGGAATGAACAATTGGTCATTAAGAAATGGCATGTCACGCTTAGTTTTCAGTTTGTCAAACATTTTTCCCACTAGCTGCTTCAAGCTTCCAGGATTATAAATTGATTATGATGTGGCGCTGCTGTTGCCAGCATTCATTTATTGTAGATAATACTTTTCTTCTGGCATTGACATGGTAGTCAATTATTAATCTAGAATTCACTTAAGAGATATTGTGACATACGGTCAGTCTTTAGGAGGTGATTAAGAAGGCGAGAACATTTCCAGTCTCTAATTAACATCTTAAGAGACCTTCCTCTGACACTTGACCTTTGTGTTCCTTTCTCTCGCTTCTTTCCATTAGCTACATCAAATACACCTCTGGAGTACTCTTTCTTCCTGTTTATGTGGTGTTTTGTTGAAGGTAGTCGTAGCATGTATTTGTTATGACATGATTGTGATTACATTTACCTTCTCATAACTCATTTCCTGTTTCTTTTGTCTTCCCGTTTTTCCTAATAGATCAGTCAGATGCTCGGAAATGAGATGAAGTTTGCAGTGCGAGAGCCTGTCGGGCTGAGGTGAGATTTCAACTGCTCAGTTACTCAACATCACAACACTCAGTTAACACAGCAGACTGTGTTAGGTCATCCGTGTGTCACTGGCAGTCTTTTAATATCTTGCAAACTGACAATACCAATCTACAGTCTGAATTTGTGGCAGGAAGGGCGTAGCATGTCATGTACTGTCTCTCTTCTCAGGGTGTGGATACTCATCTCTGCAGTGGGTTTCACAGCTATGGCCCTGATGGTAAGACTGGTGACTTTTAAAGCCTTCTATTCATTTTCAAAATGTATGGTGGGGGGGATCTTTTTAGAAATGTGAAAAACCACGTTATGCAAACCCAGCACTGAGTTACTGTAGGTTCTGTTCAAAGTTATCAGTGAGGGACATCTGGGTAAACAGCTCCGCCTTTGTTAGCCTCACCATCTACACTCACAATATCCTTGAGGGCATTCACTGTGATACTAGCCCAAAAATAGGAAGACTTTGGGAAGCACAGAATGCTGTTGTGTCGATATGACAGAGCTGTGTTGTGCTTTTTATCCTTTCCTACACAGGCTCTGGTGTTTCCCAACCAGCTATATGAGGTTGTTTTTGAGGAGGAGCTCTCTACCACTAACATCTCTGTTCGCCTTTATGGAGGAGCATTGCTCAGTAAGTCTGAAGTCGCAAGAAAGATGTGCAGATAATTCATTCATAAAGCTATTCATGCTACTGCGCGGGGAATATACTTGCTTGAGCGAGTGCATTCACCGTGCAGCACTGATGCACACACGATGTTTTAATATTTATTTAATGCTAAAAATATACACTGCTCAACTGCATGCAGTCTCTTGTGTTAACGGCTTCTAATGCATTCATTTCGATTCAAACACTCGGATACTGTATAAAGGGCTCTCTTCTTCCTTCAAAATCATTCCTTCAGGCCACCAGTCGTGGCTACATAATTTAAGTTCTGTTTTTCTATGAGGTAAAGACCAGTTCTCCAGAATGGCCACAGTTGCCTTTTTTTTTTTTTTTTTTTTTTTTGGCAGCTGTGTATATAAGATTTAGGTCTAGTGGGAACAAAGTGGCAGAACAGTCAGCGTATTGTGTGTGAGTTAGCCTGGAACTAAAAGAAGAGGCGGTGTATTACTCTACATTCAAATTTTGCTGTTTGCTCACTCAGTTGCTTAGAAAAAAAGGAAAAAAAAATTGTGTTTTTTAAAAAAAAAAAAAAAAAAAATGCCACTTGATCCACATGAGACCTCAAGTGACGTTTTTGCTCAGCTCCCATCTTAAAGATAAGATTCAGTGTGTCTGAGATGTGAGCAATTATTTTAATGGGCTTTAGTTGGAGAGAGGGCTTGTCAGTCAGGTGATTGCAGGGTTTGTTTGTGAAGAGACACATTATGGGACTGTGACAGAGGGGCTGCTATCACACAGGTTGTCATGTGATGGGAAAGACAAATCGTGAAGGCTTTAATGTGTAAGTACATTTTGCGAGGTTGTCATTTTCACTTAGTTTGCTAAATCAGGTCATAATGTGTCAAAAATGCCAGCACCTAGACTTCATATAGCCAATGGGTAGTACTGATACTAAGGTAAAGACTTAATACGGTGTTAAATCCAAAATGTAAAATCTGAACAAATCTAAGCTAAACCTCAGCCTGATTATGACCTAATGATGTTTTATAAGACCCCCCCCCCCCAACTGGCTTTTTTTATTATAAATGTCAAGCGTACTGTGGGGATTAGCAAAGAAAGAGGGTGATGTCTTGTCAGACAAGGTGCAGTAAGGGGGCGAGGATGGGGTCTCATCTGGTGCACAGATGGAACCAGGCAGGGAGAGGATGCAGTCCATCAGCCCTCCCACCTTTCAGCCTACCCCTTCTTGTTTCCATAGCCTCACTGTTCTCTGTGGGTGGGAGTGAAATTCAGGAAAATGAACAGGAAGAAGAGCAGGGTCTGAAATGATTACACTCAAACATTCATCACAATCAGCGAGTCGGAGCTGAATCAACAGGCCGGTTAGCGACATGTGCACACGGTGTCAGGATTTCTTGTAGTTTTGTTAGTGGAAATTCTCTTGGACATGTAGGAGTCTTCCTGCCTGAGCTTCCTACTATTTTCTGTTTTCATTCCCATGCCCCCGAATCTATAAATTCCCTTTCATTGCATCCTTTTATAGGCCTGTCCCTCATCATGTGGAATGGACTCTACACAGCAGAAAAGGTCATCATCCAGTGGACTCTGCTCAGTGAAGCTTGTTACTTTGCTGTTCAGTTTCTAGGTGAGTTTTCCTACACATAGTTTAACAAAGCAGCTCTCTTCATCTCTGTTTGTCAGTTTCTGCCTCATGGAGATGGCTGCTGTTGTCCACGTGTGAGCATTTGCCAAAAAAACAAAAATAAAATAAATGTGTTGGGAGTGCCCTCTTGTGTTCAGTGTGAGGTATCACAGCCTTCTATTACTTCAAAGGACACCTTTTCAGTTTAATCTTAAAACAGTACTTTTATGTTCATGTGTACAGTGAAGCATGTTTTGTATGGGTATTAAAGTAGCTCTTTTTCATCAAAAATTTCAACTTTTTTTTTTTTTTTTTTGGCAAAAAAGCCAGTGTTAGGCTTCAGTGATCTTTTCACAGACTTTTTTCATAGTTTGTATAAAAACCTCCCTTTTTGTGTTACTCTCTCTTTCCATACCTGCTCAGGAAATTAACACAATATGAAATTACAAGAAGGGAATTTTGTCCTGAAGACTGTAGCTTTGAATTATACACACTCTTTGTCTAATACAAACTGATAATTGATTTGATAATTTGTTACAGAGTCTGCTGTTGTCTGTTATCCTAGAGGATCTAATTTAAGTAAATGTGTATTTGTGGTTTCAGTGACATCCATTACTTTAATGGAGATTGGCATCCTGCCCAACGCTGCCATGCTTCTTCTCCTCAGTCGAGTGCTCTTCTTGCTGGTCACCATGGCTTACTACTACCACCTGGGCCGTAAGCCGAAGAAGATCTGAGCTGCCTGTGTGAAAACTTCCAGGTTGGGGACAGTTGAGCACAGATCACAAAATGCGGGGTCAGAAGGTTTGGATTATTATTTGATTGGGGCTTGGAGCATTACCTTGTCAGTCAATGGCCCTGGCCCCCCTCCACAGGACCTAGCCTAATGTAACCCCCAGTATTTAACAGATGAGCAGTCTCTTATTCCAGACTCTGCAACAAGAACAATAAACCTCATAGTGAAAGTGAACTACTCTTTCACTGGGCTGTGAGGTTCAACCCCATATTCCTCCTATGTGCAGTTACTACAAAGAAGGAGTTATATGATTTATAATATTTAATAACATTAGAGTAATTATAAACACCCGACTATATTGTTCATGTACAGCTGATGATTTCCAGACTCAGTATTTTGTGTTTCATAAGAAGTTGCATCGACTGTGTTTCTTAATCACACTCGAGGACCAAAAGTTTGTGCTGTCATTTGTTTCTTTTTTTTTGATGCTGTTGATGTTAATTCACATTATGTACGCTAATACCTGAGCTTGTGCATGCTTTCTGACAGCTTTCCAGTGAACACATGAAATGAAACAAAAAAAAAAAAAAACTGCATAGTTTAAGGTTCAGAAAAACCAAATGTTAATGACTGACAATGAAATCTATTATAAACTGATGGCTTTCATAGTCAGCACACTGAGGAAACTGTTAGAGTTTAGCATGTACTCTCAGTCATGGCCATTAATTATATTCAGATTTAAAATTGAATCTAAACACTTTTCAGGGACATTTTTTTTTCTATTCCTTGAGTGGACTTATGTAGAGGTTCCAGTAGAGTAAATGGGAATTGTTTTGTATGGAATATTTTCACTACTGAGATCAATACATGTAATGTTGATGAATACATATGTGAAGTTACTCCTACAAGAGGAACAGGGTAGTTCTCTCTGTTGTGTGTGTGTGTGTGCACTATATAATGGGCCCAAGTAACATTCTGACTTTTACCGTAAAGCTAGTGTTACAAGCCGTCCACATCAGTGTGCAGGGTAAACAAACCTGAGCTTCTTTAGTGATGTAGCACAGTTTTTTATACACACCATATCTTTAGTCTTGCCTTAAAACTACTTAAAAGAACAGTGATCAACACTGCGTCCTGCTTCCTTGTACATATGTAAATAAAATGATGTGGTGTTCTTGTGAACCAAACAGGGACCTTGTTCCGTATTGGGTAAATGGTGTGTCTTATTTTGTACCTATTTAAGTGATGCTTGTGTTTTGACTGCATGCATGCAATGTAATCCACCCAAAGAAATGGCTCAAACTTTACAGCAGGTAGCTACAATCAGAAGAAAGAAAACATGGGAAAGCAAAGCTATCAATTAAAAGCAGTGAATCGATGAATTAACCAAAAACAGCAAAAATTAATTAAAAAAGCAGATAGTTGACTTTATGGTTTAAAACCATTTGAAGCAGATATCTGACAATTGTCACCAATTGCTGAATACATTTGCTACCTCCAAATCCTCCTCATGCCCTCAGGAACATCATATCACAGCTTGGTTTTCGAGCTGTGCCGGCAGTCTTATTTCTTGACTCATACTCAGCACCTAAGACCTGAGAGAGCGAGAGAAGCACTCCCAAAGATGGGCAACTCATTTGTAAACTCTGCATCAAAAAGGAACATAGTGTAGGTCTCCAAAGGTAGTCCGTATTGTTACAAATGACCACGTTGAGTCCTGCCCTGGAAGGGAGTGGTCCTGAGGTCACAGTGATTGTGGGTTTGCAGTCCGGCGCTGAAGGCAGATGTGCTCGTTACTTGGGGCGAGCTTTCAGTTCAGACGGGGAATGCGAAACATGGGTGAGGTCTCCTGTACCCCTGAAAAGTAGTAATTATCCTTCTGCCAGGGTTTAATTAGATGTAGCTCTCCCGAGTGACGTGTTCCTCAACCTGAACTGCTCTGTCCTGGCTAGCATGATAATTATGGAGTTCAAGGAAAAAATGCCATTCCATTTACCTCAGTACTACGGGTCCTCAAATCATCAGCTTTGAGAAATGTTCAAAGATCTACAGCGTAGGCTATTTTTGAAGAGATGGGCGGGCAGGAGGACGACGGCAAAGACGTGATTCTTCCATCTTCTGGTTCTCTGACATAAATTAGTCAAAACATTCATGAACAACCAGTGTTCTTAAAGTTTGAAGACATGGCAAGTTGAGCCATCTGTTCCCGCCCTCGTCCATCATATGTTCTACTGTTGTGAATAGAATAACTTGTCCAACTGTTTCAAGTTGTAGCATTGTTTTTTTTTTATGTATTTATATGGTATATTGTACCTCAAAAATGCATTGCTATTGATTTCCATTATACAGTTTGAAATAAAGAATGCCATTGTTTATTTTGAAGACTTGAAAATGGATGCAGTCACCTTGTTCCTCATTGTCCTTTTGCAATAAATATACAGGGCTGTCAGTAGCCATTCATTTTATTAATACTCACTGTGATATCTCAAGGTAATTGCACCTCAAAATGTCTTAAAAAATATGAATGCATTTCCTCTTATTAGATGTACTGAACTGAAAGAAAGGTTGACAGATCAACCACTTGAAACCTGCCTGACTGCCTAATGCCTGGTAGACAGGGAGAGCCCTTTATGCATCATTGCTTTATGCACAAGTAATGATAGGGTGCAGCCTCTGCTGGTCCCTTTCACCTGTCTGACACCACCTTAAAAGTTTAGACCCTTCAACAAAATATCCCCTTCAAATTGACCAAATGCATCACCCCGCAAAACACCATCTACATGTTAGTTTTAATATGTCTAACCAAGAAATCTGAGCGGCATTGTGCAATCCTATGTTTTGTTTAGTGTTCTCTGTTGTGAAGCTGTTGAACATGTCGTGACACGATCATCAGCACAAATACATTTCAGTGAAATCCTGTTCAACCTATTCCACCTTATCCAGCAACCGTTCCACCTCATCCCTGCACCCCTCTCACCGCTTTACACGCACATGGTGGGCAAAGGGTGAATAGGGGGATTGTGTGGCTGTGTGTAGTTAGGGTTGTTTATAGGCAAAAGACTCCCATGTGTCCCAGTGTGGATGCATTCTCCCCATATTTTTTCATTTAATTTATTGAGTCCTGGTTTACTTTTTGGGGATGACATACAATGGCTTATTTAGAAGCTGTGTGAACTATTTCAGGTTTAACCATCAACATGTGTATAGTTAGACCAAATGGCCATATACTGGTGTAATATTACACCAGTATATGGCCATTTGCAGATATCTGCATTGCCAAACAGGCAAATACTCTAAATATTATGTTGATTGGTCATTTATTTTATTATGTTGTGATTTAAAAGTATTGTTTTCTCAGGAGAATCAAAAAAACCGTATGATCTCTGCAAAAACGCGCACAGTCTTGATGCGATCAGGATAATAAGACTGCTAATAATCTATCAGAAGACGATGTTGTCTGAATGTTGGCGCCCGCATTTGATATCCGCTAAACTGCAGCTGCAACCGCATGAAAGCTACGAAAATCCTTGACTGCTTTCAAAGGTGCTACAGGTGCGCACTGGTTTCGAAAATACCGCTGCGCAAATGCAGCGTCTGTGAGAGTAAGCGGCATGCTTTTTTTTTTTTTGTTTGTTTGCTTGTTTGTTTTTTTTGTTTTTTTTTACATAATGAAGGGAAGAAAACATTGCGACCTTTGTGTAAATGAGACAAAACCAAAAAAATAAATGAAGACCTAAAAAATAAGTAGAAAAACCCTGGGCTGGTTGACGTTGACTGTTGAGGAAATAGTTGAACTTGATGTGGGTATGCGCGCGCACACGCGTACTCACACGCACACTATAAGCCAGATAGACACCCAACGTTTGTTTCTCACACTGAGACCAGACTTCGCGCTGACGGTCGGCTCTGTCAATTCTGAGCTCCTCTGAGACACAAAGTAAGTCTTTGCCATGTTTTTTTGTGTATGAAGCCAAGTAAGAACCTAACAATAACCCGTCGCTGGCTTATGAAAACGCGGCTTTTACTTTATGTTTGGGGACCTTTGTTTGGTGTGGAGCTTATGGGCTGTTTTTCTCGAAACTCCTTAATGGAGAGAGCATTTCGGTTTGTCTGGGAAGCGGCAGGCACGATCCGGGACACCGTGGAGCAAATAAAGATGCTCTGTGTGTGTTTTCGGTGTCCCTCTGTACGAGTCTTGGTCTTTGTCAGAGTTTCAGCCGTTAAACTAATTCAGCCGTTAAAATACTTTTTTTTTTTTTTCCCCTACTTTGTCGTTTGCGCTCGGTTAATGCTTGGTGTACTGACTTCAACACGTTGCGTGGGGATGTTTTTGTCACTTTTGTGACCCACTTTGTCACACAGTGACCAAGGGATTCAGCACAAACGTTAGAGCAGATGCGCAGGGACTGGCTTTAATCGGAGAAGTGGTATTTTTTTAAGCCTTCTTCCACTGTAAAATGTGTGTAGATAATTATTCTAATCGGAAGGTCTGTTTTCAGCCTTTGCACAGAAGGTGAAAAATAACAGTTTTTCTTTGAGGACACTGGAGTACAAACTTAGTTTCACGTGTCTGAGAGCAGTGGCGTACCACTGAAATCTGGGGCCCAAATGGATGTAGTGTCAGTTCTCACATGGGTATAATCAGCATGTAAACATTTACATCTGGAGGTTGGTCATTAGGGTTTTCAGCATTGAAGTGTTTTAATAAATTAAAGAACATACTCGATCTTAAAATATCCGCATATTTCAGCCCCTTTTCTTAACACTGTAATTTAACTATGTGGCGCTACAGTGTAAAGGTATTGACATAAAAGTTTTCAGATCTTTGTTCTATCTTGAGCACAAGAAAAGTGCTGGAAACCTGCTACATCTGGCCCCTCCACAGAGAAGGGATGGCTGAAAACAAAACTCATAATTAATGTAAATTAGTTTCCAGCAGTTTCTATTGTTTATTTACATCGAAGAGATGCTAAATAATGACTCGATCAGAGTTATTAAGCCTTTTCTGATGCTGCTGATCATTTGAGACTGCTCATTACTGATCATGTCTCAAACTTGTGAAATATCAAATTTAGACAGTCGCTACTTTTACAATAAAATCAAATACTCTATATTATAATTAACAGCCCCCATTTTACATAACCTGATGTAAACAGCTGCTTGAAATAACTTTTAGTACCCACTTCTTGAGCTTGCTGTGTCTGATATTGCCCGTGATGTGAGAAGATGGTGATGATGGATTCTGTCGGGCTTTTTCAGACTTAATGCAGTGCTGCTTTATTTATCCAGCCAGCTTAGTGTTGCAATACTTGTCTATGTAACATTATGCTATCGTAAACCATTCTAATACTGCTTTGAAGCTCAGCTGTTTTCCATGGTCAGGGTTTCCTTTGTTGCATTAGTGCATCACTGTGGTTGGGGAACTTCTTTTTTTTTTTTTTCTTGGTGTCCATCCTACAATAGCAGTGGTCTAAACTTTTTGCACCTTTTCAGGGTGCAAAACCAGGACTCCACTGTGGGAGTCCTGGAAAAAGAAAAAAACCCCTGTGTTTTAATTCCAGGATTTGGGTGGTCCTGCCACATGTTAGGGGTCTGGTAACTATATTATTTCTGTCTGTGCAACAGCTCTAATTGTAACCTCAGATAACTTAAGAGGAAGCAATGAGTAAGCTGACGAAATTCTAGGTGCATCTGTGGTAAACGTTTAAGCAATATTGTGGTATACAACCACCTGGTGGTACTGCCTGTACTCATACTTAAGTGTAACTTATTTTTGATTGCTCCAATACTCTGGAACAGATCATTATTAGAATAACTGAATTGTTACATTTGCAAAAATATATTTTAGGGTTTGGTGAACAGTAGTAGATTGATGTTGTGTACTCAGTGGTTTGTTGGACCTATACAGCCTGAAGCCTGTAAGGAAGTAAGTCTCATTTTGCAAGTACCATTACAGTAATTGGTGACCCAACATATTAGGTCATCAATAACCAAGACTTTATGCCAGTAGGACTCTCTAAGATGTGGACCAAACTGTGGCGAAAAACTAAAAGTAATAGGAGAGACCTTTCTGCCAAAATAGCTTCCAGACAGAAAGCTCAGTAGTAAACCTCTCCCACTGTTGATAACCCACAAATCATTGTTTAATAGATTAGTATTCGCAGTGTTACTATTTTTTTTTCACAAATATTTGGTCAAAAAAATTCAAAAAAATTAATTTTTAAAATTTAATCCTGTTTCCCTCCATTAATTTTCTTCCTGCTGTTGTTATAGTATCATAATGAAGAGTTCAGTGCTTGGTTTTTGCTGGTCAGCCTGAAAAAAATGACAGCATTTTGCCTGTGAATTTTTTTTTTTTTTTTAATACGCACAATGAAGTCTTTCCAATCATTTTCATTTCCACCGATTAGTGGGAAGTTACCCCCACCTACAGTAGGGTATTTTTTTTACACGTTATGTGACATTTAAACTAATAAGTGTAAAATGGGAAATCTCCTCCATTCCACAAAATATCAAAGCATTCCCAAGCCACATGAGACAGTATCTACAGCGTGTCCTGTGTCTGTTTTACTCAGACCAGTCACAAAGTGCTTCACAATAAAATAGCAGATCATAAAATAATAATTAAAAAAAAAAAGTGGTTATACTTTGTCCCTTCTTGAATGACTGAAGTCCTCACCTTGTGTCTGAGTGTGCCCAGACACCTTTGGGTGTAGCTCATTTCCACTGCTTGTATCTATGATCTTATCCATTCTACCACACCTCATAGCCGTGGGTGATGGGTAGGAATCTAGACTGACCAGTAGATCAACGCCTTCCTGCTCAGCTCTCGCTTTACCACAACAGACCAGTCCATCTGACAGTGTCCTGCTCCACTATCGCACTACTGGTGAACAAGTCTCTGAGAACCTGCTGCTTCACATAGAGGTTAATTTTCAAAGTAAAGCGGGCAATCGACCCTTCCCCAGCTGAGAACCATCACCTCACACTTGGAGGTCCACATCTCATCCACACGGCTTCGCAGTCAGCTGCAAACCACCGCAGGGCGAGCTGCAAATCGGACCACATCTGCAAAAAGAACAAATGTGATTCTGAGATCACACACCTGACACCCTCCACACGTTGGCTGTGCCCAGAAACTTTATCCATAAATATTATGAACATTTTATTGTGAACAGAATCAGTGACAAAGGTCAGCCCTCCCGTATTCTGGTGTCCAAACAGGAGCAAGTCTGACTTATTGGCAACAATGTGAATTAATATGAGGGGATGGACACAAAATTATTAACATGGTATAGTAGTGGTAGACCAAATCTGTGTTTAGTCTCGTTGCCACAGATGCGTCGTCATTTTTACTTATGTGGGAAGTTACCTGGCACCCAACCACAGTGGGGGAGTTTACCAGTTTTTGTCATACAATCTGTCATAGACTCAAAATGGGAAGTCCCTGAAAATTTACTGAGGCTTATCAACCAAACTGATGAAACATCAGCTATACCACAGACAGGTGAAAAAAACTTTCATAGACATAAACCGTAATTTGTTGATGGCAGTTACCAGTACTAGCAGCCCCGATCCACTCGCACACAGCAGTGTTACTCACAAGGCTGAATTTACTCCGGAAGCTGTTTCTAGGAATGCGTGTATTGTGAAGCTGTTTTCTCTTGCTCTAACAAAAATAATCACCTATTCAGTTTTGTCACTGAAATGCTGCTGTGAACAACAACCTACACCCTGTTTACGCATCAGGACAAACCACAGTGTTGCACATGTTAAAGCGGGATTCTGGCACGGTTTTAAGAGCTTTAGTAGTACCAGGACGGTGTTGAGTGCGTTCGTTCCAACATGGTGGCCTCGCAGATGTGTAACTAGGTCATACAAAATATGTTGGGAGGAGGTGATGGAGGGAGGCTGGCACAGTGTCTGATGTATTGTATTTAACACGACCACAGCTGATCGATGCCGGGCCCATTACTGACACAGTTACTCTTATTGTGCTGGCTCCACTCGTGCTGTCTGTGTAATCATCTCTGTAACCCATGCATCTTAACTGGCTGTCTGTACAAACAAACACTCGTTTCAGTCTAACGTTTGTAATCTTTTATTGCACGCCAAATACCATTAGTTGGTGTTCACGCGTTACACAAACCACAGAGAGGGAGGTGGAGGCTGTAAAGAGGAAGACAAATTTATATCATGGGTTGGAAAGTTCAGGTGACTGTTACAATTTTATTCTGGGGAATTTTTTTTCTGTTTTTACATCAGTCTGAGCCTTTTCACTTGTATTTCAGCTGTCCCGTTTGAAATAAACTTTTTTTTTTGTATTTTTAAACTATAATTGTCTTTTGCCTTCACTGGAGTGTATATATTTTTTTAGTTGTAATAAATGGTTATAATGCCCGTCTTGGGGTTGTTCTTTGGCTCTACTTTGAATTTGCATTGTACTGTCAAGTCTTTGGTTTCACTTTGGAGCGGATTTGTTATTTTTCTTCCAGGGAATTGTGATTGGCATTACCTATGTGGGCTAAGCAGCAAATAATTCTATAAATGGACTCTATTGAGTGTGTGAGCTTCAATGAAAGTTCTCCCAAGAGCATAACCTCAGTTACAGCCAGTTGGCACGTTAGCCTATTTATTTTTTTCCAAAATATTATAAGTAGCATTGAGGCATTGTTGGGAAGTGTTTTCAGATGGAGTGGGCTCAGTCAGCAAACAATGGTTGTCATAACTAAGCCTTTTTTAATCCCCGCTGCTGCTCATCATCTAGACATAAAGACCAACAATCTCCTTTAAGGATTATCTACTTTGCAAGGGTATCTGTTGTGTGCTTTGGGCTTTGCATTGTGTACAGCTTTATTAATATGAAATTGTGTTGTATTTATAACACGAGGTACATTTAATAGGTAATAATATTATTAGTAATATTGAAATAAGCTGTCTTTTGATAGATCTGCTCTACAGATCGTATAATTGACATAAAACTTAAGACTAGAAAAGCTGTTGAATCTGAAGCATCTACAATACTTCTTTGTGTTTTATATTTGTGTAGTCAAAGTAAGTCGTACTCCTGTGATAGTTCCCAGCAGCTCAAATGATGTTTCATGGTAAAACCAGTTTGGAGTTCAGTGAATAGTGTGGAAGCCCTTTATTTGTACAGCACAGTGGAGATGATCAGGAAATGAGGGGAGGAGTGAGGACAGAATGAGGGAGTGACATGCATTAAAGGTCCAGTTGGGCCAAGTTGAACTAAAAACAAGTATTGCTGAGGAGAAGATTTCTTTCTTTCTGTCTGTCTTTCTGTCTTAACTGTTTCATATTATCTCTAGGCTGTATTTAATTTCCATGTTCTCTTTGACACACACACACACACACACTATCTAAAAAAAAAATATGGCGGCTTCCTTTGTGCATACACAGACACACTGCTTATCAGCCGAGGAGGAAACTAGATGTGACTCAGAGATGTCAGCAAAGTAAATAGACTTTATTTGCAAGTTTTGAGTGCATTTCCAAGATAGTGCAAATTAACAATGCATAGAAAGCAAGGCTCAATTAACACACTGTCAACTTTATATTATTTAATACATTAAAAACATTTTTGCAATGCCTTGTAGCTTCCACATGTTGTGTGCAAGTATTTGGGGGGGGAAAACAGAGCTAAATTCACTGTAAATACTTTAAAGACACTGGAAGGCAGTTTACATGTAATAAGTGACATGGGAAGAGTAACAGCTTGTCATGTGATATACAGGAAGTTTCTCTATATTGTATTTTCAGACTCCGCGAATAACCACAATAACTAGTTATATTTTCAGTTTTTCCCGAGTAGGAGAAAGTTGCAGCTCAGGCTTGAATTGCGCTACCAGGAAATCTTCATGAAGTGTACTGCATGTGTGGTGCTGGCCTGGCGTACTTCTTTTTTTTTTTTTCTTTTTTCTTTTTTTTTTTTTTTTTAAAAGGAAAAAGTTACTTGGAGAAAAGTCACCAAGTGCACTCAGTGTGTGTATGAAACTCAAGCAGGCTGCGTATGAGCATCAAGTAAAATGCTGTGAATCTGCAGCTGTCACTGTTTCATGCTCAAACCCAGTCTTGCCTCAAGGATGTGATTCACAGCAGTGTTGTGTTGTGTGTTTATTGGTTGTCTGACATCAGACAAGCCTGTTAAATATAGTTTTATACCATATAGGCTCCCTTTGAAATAGTTTATAGAATTCACTGCAAAAAAAAAAATTCTAGCCGCAGTCTTTATTGCTGTGTTGCATTGTGTTGTAAACACAGTTGTAAGTTTGTCGTGTTTCCCTCACTTTGAGTTGTCCTGCTCTTCACGCCACCATCATGACTTCACCACTTATCACTTTGTGGTGGTCTTGCTTTCACTCTTTCCAACCACGGCGGTTCCTCCTTTGTCAAAAAAAAATGCAACTGCGTTCATTAACAAATGTTACTGTAAAACACAATATTCTCCAACAACAGGGCAATAGTTTTCTCATAAAAGTGGGAACAATTTGGTTAGTTGGACAGTTTAAGCCTGGAGAAATGAACTAGGCCAGTGTTGCTTTGAAGATTTGAAGCTGTGTTTAATCAGGAATCCAGCTGTGTGGATTTCTCTGTCCTTGACTCTTTCACTAGCCATGTCAAAGCTATCTTCTTTGCTGTTGTGACTTTTCCTCATCTTGAGGCAGTTTCTGTCTCTCTTTTTATCTCTTGCCCACACCATACTGGGATATAACCCTCTGACGTTCATAACCGATAAATTCTCTTTTGTCTTCCAGAAACACAGCCATGGGGAAAGGATGCATTTCAGTTACCAAGTATTTTCTATTCCTCTTCAACCTCCTCTTCTTTGTAAGTAACCACATTTGTTTATCACTGTTTGATTGCCAAACTGCAGTATCTGCACATGCATTGCACGCACTGTGAGAGAAATTCTGTGACTTTCACCTTTCAGCTCTTCTGTTCAGCTAAGTTAGAGAGAGAACTATGCTGCACTGTACACTTCTGATGCTCTGAGAGTTGCGGATGTCTTTCAGGTTTTTATTTGAATAACTGTCATTACTCAGAAGGGACCAGGGGATGGTAGAGATACATAGGGAAATGTTGCTGTGACGCTCTGAGGTGAAACATAAAGTTCAGCCAGGTGTAAAAGACAGCAGATGGTTTCTCTTTATTTCCTTCTCGCTTAGCGCTGGTCACAACATAAAGTCTGGAGGTTGATGCAACCCCAGACTCCTAAAACTGACTCTGCGAGGATGTCCAGACCTCTCCAGTGGGTCTGCGGCTGTAAATCTGCTGCAGACCTTTTGATGTGAATGCGCCATCGGTGTCTAATAGGAAGCGTGTGTGCGTCTGTGTCAGTGTTTGTCCATGTGGACAGATTAGGCTAGGGGAGGTTAGGGGAAGCCAGGAAGTGGTGGGCTAATGATGGCTGCCGGGAGCACAATAGTCTCTCTAAATGAACGGCTCTTAACGAAGGCTCTAATTAGTGCTGGGAGGCTGGGGAGGGGCAACGTTACAAGTGGAAAGCTGGGGAATCAACAGAGCCTCTTATTTGAGAATTTGCCCCCACTACAGTACCCCACAATTTCTAAACAAGAGCTCGCTTAATTACATTGATATTCCGAGCTTCATAGCCTCATTGCGAGGGTACATAAGGTAAATCTGATTTTCAGACTTTTAGAAACCAGTTACACTATGTTCCAGTTTCCAGTTCTGCTATGAAGAGTGGTTGCTAATTGTGAGAAAAGCCTGCAGAGTCGCTGCCTCCACATCCTGTTTCTTTCCAAGTTTAGTTATGAGAGAATGAGAAAGGCAGACAGAAACAGAAGACAAGATAGAATCTGATTTATCCCAGATGTGACAGACCAAGGAAGCAAAATAATAAAAAAAAATACAAATCTTGTGTAAGACATTGCAGCAGAGAATTAAACTTTTTTTTTTTTTTTTTTTTTTGTTAATGACATAGTGTGCCTGATTTTATTTTCTATTTCTCCTCCACAGATCTTAGGAGCACTTATCCTGGGCTTTGGACTGTGGGTTCTGTTTGATAACAAGAGCTTCATTGCTGTTCTACGTAAGTACCTACTCTCTGCAGCTAATGGAGATTTTATCCCATGGGACTCATTCCAAAGGAATCACGAAGGCCTGTTCACACCTAACCAAAAATGTGACTCTCAGTGACTTCCTCTGCCTCACAAAAGCTCCCCTGTAGAGATACACACACACACACACACACACACACACTGACAGACACATCGGTGGGGAGTGGGTTAGTCATGGGAGGTGACAGGCTCTTGATTACAAGATGTTTCATCTTAGGTTGGAAAATGGCAGTTGTGTTTCTCCCCCACTTTCCATACTTTGAACTTGCTGGTACTCTCAGCTCTCCAGATGGCAGAGGTGCATTGATTACATCTCCCACCCATACAGATGTGGTCACACATTTATTTGTAGACACTGTATAGCAAGAAAGACACCAGGCATGTTTTATCAGCTTTCTTAAAGACAGAAATGTGTCTAATCTAGGTCATCTACTGTGAAGACACTGGAGAAAGGATAATGAAGCCCATGTCCAGATTTGCCTGAAAAAGCAGAGAACCACGGATGGAAACTCTTAGTTGCCATAAATCTCTTTATAAATGCTTTCAGTGTATTCATCCCAAGTGGAGCATTTCCAAGAGCAGCAGTCAAGTTTTTTTTTTTTTTTTTTTTCTCAGTTTGTAAAGAGAAATTCTTTCTTTTTATTGTCTGGCAACTTAGTACATGTTGGAAGTCAAACATGGCACTTCCTTCAGTGTGACTCTGATACCCCTTTCCTATAGGAGATCTGCATATGTTGTGCATGACAAAGCAGGCTCTAATGATGCAATGTTCCATTCAACTCAACCTCACATTAGTGGTTATGATCTGCATCACTGTGCCAGGCTAAAAGGGCTGTGAGATCTACTGCTCACACAGACTCAGTCTGAATCAGTCAAATTAGATTAATTAGTATCTCTTTTAATAATTGTTCCAACATTTTCCATTGTTTGGTTTGAAAGCATCAATTGAACAAAGTAAATATTCTGAAGGCATCTTATGGAATTACTTTCCAGTGACTTAACAATTTTTAAACTTGATTAATGGATTAAATAGAAGTCGTAATAATCAAAAGTGAAAGATAATTGTTAGTTGCTCCTGTAACCAAGTTAACATCTCTGATATAGAGATAATAACATCTAAGTAGGTCAAGTAGAGCAGAAAAGGTCTATATTTAGGTTGGAAGGGTTTTTTTTGTTTTTTTTTGGCTACCTTGGCTGATTGCTTGTGGAAAAAAAACTAGAGTTTTGCCTAAAACAAAAAAACAAACAGCTCTAGTTCTGAAGGTCACAGACGAGACAGGAATAACTCCAAGGTTTCTGTTGAGCTGAGTTTGCTTATCTCGACTTACAATTTAAGGCAAAAGAGTCCATCCATCATCCTTTTCAGCCTGAAGCCTATTGTTGTGATAATCCAGCTGTTCCCCAAGAGATAACATGATTCACTGATACCCTTAGGATATTCCTACTAGGAGGAGTCTAATGACCTTCTAACCTACTTATATTTTTGCTCCCTACACAAAGGACTGGTCAAACTCTGCTCCTTCCTGGATTTCTAAACTCACTGAAAATGTCTTATTACTCTGTAGAAGAACAAAAGCTGCAGCCAACATTGTTTATTGACTCTTGTGTCTTCTCCTCAGAAGCTTTGCCTGCCTATAAACAGGATCTCTGTGTTTTCAGTTTCCATTCTTTATGAGTTATATTAGTCAAGCCCTTTGCAGCTGTCCCAGTGACTTCAGGCAGGGAAACTATGAGGATGCTGTGGTTTCAGCCCCCCCCCCTTTTAATTACAAGAACATCTTCCCCTCAGTGTATTCCCTTTCTATCTTGCTATCACTTTCTATAGTTATATAATGTACTATAATATTCATTTTCTGATATGTCCTACAGTACCTAAAAAAGTAAGCAGAAAAGGTTTTGGGTTTTTTTTCCCACCAAAATTCCTGTATCATGACCAAAGGGGTTAACCCACATATATTGTAACATTAATAGTTTACTGTAACACAATTCCTTGAGTTTATCTTGCTGGCGTTTGCTAAAATACAGCTTGCCTATTATTTAAACAAGTCAGCCTGGGAGAACAAGTATGTGAGCCAGAGAGTGCGCCAGAGCGTTTGAGAAATGTGCTTCATATTAATTCGGAAACTTTTACAGAGGCACAAGGAGGGAGAAGGGGAAAACTAGTTGTAAAATGATTTTCTTTGGACCATTTCAGCTCAGAATTCAGCAAAAAAAAAGAAAAAAAAAAAAGTCGATTTGCTTGTGTTTAGATTTTAAATCTGCACATAATGTCAGGTTTGACTTTTCCCCATCTGTATGCAAGCTGAGTGTGTGGCTCTGGTCATGTTTACAGAAGGACCTGCAATACTAAACAATCCTCCCTCCCTCTCTCCGCGAGCAGCCTTCTCGAAGGGCACCATAATTTTTCCCTCTTTAAATGGAAAGTTCCATGGAAACCACTCAAGTAACTATTTTAGAATATCTAACAGAGACCTACATGGAAGCTTGCCATAGCACACAACAGAATAGCGCAGTAACCGGGCAAACCCATGCTGACTGCAGGAAGATTGTGTGTGTTAGTATTACCCCAGAAGCACATAGATGTAGGAAACTTGTAAAGGCCAGTTCCTGTTGTGCTGCAACCTTTGAAACACCTGCAGCTGTTTGAGGGGAAACACTTCTGAAATTTAAAAGACTTTCTTTTTCAGAATGCGTGACAGAAGGAGGAACTGAATAGAATAAGTGCCCCTGAATGTTTTTTGTTTTTAGCTCTTACCAAGGTTATTGTAGTCAAATCTAGGTGTGATAAAACATTTTTGTTAATTAAGAAAAAAAACTAAACTTTTTTCGGGGGTTAACTGAAATTATATGCTAATTAAAATAAAATATACAGTTTTAGTTTTGTTTGGTTTTGTTTGTTTGGTTTGGTTTGGTTTAATTTTTCATACATTTCATGCGATATCTACATGACTATAATTCTGTCTGTGAATTTAAGCATTGCTCCTAATAAATACCCTTATAATATTAATAATATTAATCATAATAAAACTGGTCACAATGAAATACTATTGCATTAGAGTTGCTTTGCAGTTCCTCTAATTTCTGGGTGTATGTTCTGACTTCATGTAAACACTGAGCTGCAGAAAAACCACAAACAACCTGTAATTTAAACTCTGTAGTTAATAATCGTACAACACTGGCTTATCATCATGGAAAAGGTATGTTTGTGGTCCACTGTAGCTGCATATGCTTCAAGTAAATCTCTATTTCAGTGCATTGAAAGACACCAATAAATACCAAAAAAAAATTATATCATGTCATGCAGTGTCATGTAACTTTTGCACTGTTTTCTCTGCTCTGACTTTGCAGATATTGATCTATTATACTGTTAACTGGAGCCTTAGCAATCTGTCACACGCTTCAGTTTCACAATCCTTATATCCACTGTTCAAAAAAAAATCAGAGTTTCGCATCAAGTCAGTTAAACTTCTAGAATCTGGTCAGTTCAGTAGCAGAGGGGGTTGTTAATCACTTTCAGCTGCTTTGATGTTAATGAAATTAACAGCAGGTGCACTAGAGGTGCGACAATGAGACAAACTACAAAACAGGAATGTTCTACAGGTGGAGGCCACTCCTCATCTTTTCTGTTTTTTCACTAGTTTTGCATTTGGCCAGGGTCAGTGTCACTACTGGTAGCATGAGGTGATACCTGGACCCTACAGAAGTTGCACATGTAGTCCAGCTCCTCCAGGATGGCACATCATTACGTGGCATTGCCAGAAGGTTTGAAGGTCTCCCAGCACAGTCTCAAGGAGCATGGAAGAGATTCCAGGAGACAGGCAGTTACTCTAGGAGAGCTGGACAGGACCGTACAAGGTCATTAACCAATTGGCAGGACTAGCATCTGCTCCTTTGTGCAAGGAGGAACAGGATGAGCACTCCCAGAGCCCTGGTGTGAATGTCTCTGACCAAACAATCAGAAACAGACTTCACGAGGATGGCCCGACATCTTCTAGTGGACCCTGTGCTCACTGCCCAGCCCTGTGACATGTATGCAAGCAGTTCCTGGAGGATGAAAGAATCCTTTCATTTACAACACATTACCAGTTCACATCAGTATAGATATCCAGTATGATCCCCCCCCCATTGAGATCTGATGCATTTTCAAAGCGTTCCTTTTCATTTATTTGAGCAGTGTATTTAATGTAGCTAAATGTTCTCACTCAGGCTCCTGACTGTCTACCTAAAGTGCTTTTATGCATCTCCCCTAAATCCTCTGGGTTAATTACTGAAACCTTTGGACATCTGTTGCTTTTGCAGCTACTAGTTGTGTGTGTTTGTGAGGGGAGAGGGAAGTGTGGTTATAACAAAGACAGAAATAACATGCCTCACCGAGTACCGGATATAGAACATACAATACACTTGTCTGCCTCCTTTTAAATGCTAGCCTATAAACACTTCATACACGATGACATCAGCACTTTCAGCTTTAAATTATTCTCAAACCACCACAGCATGTACTGCTGCAGTGGCCCGTGTAGAATCAGCAGTTTGCAAGCATTTAGTGACATTTTGTTCATAGCTTTAATCAAGTTTATATCAACTACACATTCAAAGGTGTTTCAGTACTAAGTAAAAACTATGTACTAAATATTGTACGTATCATACTAAATGTCCTGATAAATTCTTTGAGCTATAAAATAAGAAAAACTGTGAGGAAAGTATCAGTTACGGTTGGGACAGACTAAGAAAATGTGCTGCAACTCTCCAGATGTCCAATTTAATTTTGTGTTAATGATGCATCCTGTTCCGATGAGTGCGGATGATAAAATTGCACAGAGCAACATGGTGCTAATTCATGGAAAAACTAATGTTCTCCTTTTGCAGTCATAAAGTAGAGTAATAGAGCTGTACTTGATAAACTTGTTTTTAACACTCCATAGAAAAATTAATTTTGATTGCGTATCTGAGCACATATACAGAAAAGCACCATAGCTTTATATGCATACATGTCAGAGGTGTGGTGTTAAAGCTGCTGTGTTTGTCAACTTCTTTACCAAATAGTTGTGAGGGAGTTATCTGATAGCGCTGTTTTGTTTGCTTGGCTCAGGAATTCTTGATAAGATGGAGCCATTGGACAAAGCTCAAAATCTGGGCTCATCCGTGGATTGAGCTCTGACGCTCCGGAGCTCCTCCAAAACAGATAACACACACAGTCGCATAATGGCTCCAATTTATCTCCCCTCCTCCTGCAGAATCCCTCCCACTCTACATACCAGAAAGGGAAATCAATTTATCTTGCCACACATTGGCTTGGCTTGGTCAACTGCATTATGTAAAACTGTAAAAAAGAAAAAAAAATCTTTTGTGTGAGAAAGGAATGCTCCGGTTTGTGTGAGTTCAACATGGAAAGTTTGCTCGGTGAAGTATTTTTGTATGACTGTAACCATGTGTCTCAAAATGGGTTTGCAAATGAATGAGGATGACCAGTTGCATTTGTATTGCTGTTAATGCAGGAAAAGAAGAGCTCAGAAATCATGTTTGTTAGTGCATTTTATGCACTAAGATTTTTTGTTTCCTTTTTTTTCCTAAAAAGGATCATTCCTAACGTTAACTACAAGCTGTGAATAAACGGGGTCGTTTTCAGCAGCCTTTTAGGTTTCAGTGGTTTTAGGTTTTATGTGCTGAACTCTCTGTTCTTCTGTTTGTTTCCATCTTCTCCAGAGGAATCATCAGAAACCGTGAAAGTGGCCTCATACATCCTCATCGGAGTCGGTTCCCTGACGATGGCCATGGGCTTCTTCGGCTGCTTAGGAGCCATCTACGAAATCCGTTGTCTGCTCGGCCTGGTGAGAAATTACACTGACTTTTAAATCAAATGCTACAGTTTGGCTTTCTCCTTCAAGAAGCAGACATAAACAGCTTCGCCCCAGTGTATGAAATTCATGCCAGAGCTAACTCTGACCATGGTTCAGTCATAACCACAAAGGAAGCATAATGTAGTGTTGAATAAAAGACCGCGCTGACCGTGCACATCGTCGTCTTTCTCTCTTGCTTCTTGATTGAGTGCATAATGAAAACATTAAATGCCAATTAAAAAAGAATCAAAGTGGTGTCTCCTACTAATTTATATTCATTGTGTTACCATTTTAAACTCACAGAAGCACAAAGCATTCGCCTAAATGCACCTGCTTGAGCTCTCAGGGCTAAGAACACGTGATATATTCCTGCTGACACTAAAACCCTTCAGCATTTCTGCTAATGCATGTTGCCGGGGGTATCACAGCATGTGTGGATTTACTAAGGGGGGGGGGGGGGCAGGGATCAAGCCAGTAAAATGTAGGGGATGCAACAACATTGGGGATGGGTGCATGACCTACAGCGTTAAACCTGCAAGGGGTTAAATGAATAACTGCTGTGACCTACTTCTTCCAGTGACAGTGACCAGCTGGCAGTAGAGCCCCCCCACATACACACACACACACAGATGGAAGTCTTACATAAAACTGTGAATGGTTATTAAATGACCTTTTTTGTGTGTATGTGAAAATTGAACCTGAATGTGTCTGCCCAAAACGTTTTATCTTATTGTTTCCTGTTTTTATTTGATATATGTGAATAATTTTACAACTTTCTATCTATCCAGTACAATAACTGTATGAGGGTGAGATGTGATCAAAAGGTTCAGAGAACAGGTCCACTGAAAGCCTTACCTGATTTCAATGTAGCTGATCTTACAATCATGGCCATCATCTCTCACACTCCTGGACGGTTTTCAACATCTCTGTCGAAGTCCTATTATGACTCTCTGCATTTGTGCCTCTGTATTGTTTATTGGATCTTCTTCTGTGTGCCATGGCAGCGGCCCTTTAACTTGATTTTCATTTTCATAAAAAAGATAAAATTGCAGGGAAGCAAAACTGGTGAGTGGCCCAAAAAGTCCTGTGTTTTTCAACATGCTCTGAGCCAACAGGAGATTGCAGGCTGACATGCACCACAACTCAAATCACTTGTGCTGAATGTTCTTCTTCAGAAGCCCCAGAAAGTTAGAATAGAGCTCCACATTGACAGTCTCACCCTGGGGAACGAATTCAGTGTGCACCATGTTGGAAACTAAAATGACTAGCATGCCTCTGGTCTCGCACCTCTCCTGCCACACTGCCTTAGGGCTTGGAAACTGTGGAGTTTGACACAGACTTCAGGTTGATTTGAAAAGACAAGTTAATATTTGACCCCTGTGCAAGTTGGAGGTCTGTGGTGAAATCACAGAGTGCAGGATAGGAGTGATCTAAAAATAGCATTCATGCTGGGACCAATGTGGACATGCCACAGAAGATGATTTTTAACATCAAATCGGCCAAATTGAAATTTTTTTATGTTTATTTTTTGCGTTAAGAGACTGAACACTCCAGCTGCAGCTGCCCCAAATTAACCGCATTCCACTATGTACACAAATTACCAGATAACTGGCTATCAGCTGTTTGCAGCTGAGCAGTAGATATAATAAAGTTTATTCAATAAAAATCTGCCTGCTGCAACTGAAAAAAGCTTTAGACTGTGAAACTAATCCAGAATAGTCAAATTAGAGTTTGGACAGCCAAACTGGCTATGAAGCTTCACAGATCTGAAGGAACTACAGATTTATGCTCAGCGCAAACTTTCTTACTTCATCCATGGCTGTAATAAAAATATTGGTTTTATCTGCTTTAAGATCTGCTTCAGTATTTTTCATTTCTGTCAGTGGTCATGCTTTAAAATCTGATTGTAAAAGTTGTGTACTGACACCTGCCTGTATGCCCACACAGTACTTCACCTGCCTCCTGCTCATCCTCATTGCCCAAGTCACTGCTGGAGTTCTCATTTACTTCCAGAGAGATCGGGTAAGACACTAGTTTTGTTTATCGGTCTGCTTTACTCTCTTCCTCTTATTTTTAATTTCACATCTTCTTTCTCTTCTTTCTCCTTTTTTGTCATTTGGGGTTTTTTTTTTTTTTTTTTTTTTGGTTTATTTTTTTTTAAACAATGTTTCCTAATTTACGCTGTAGCCCCCGCTTCTTGTGCATTCTCACTCCCACCACCCTTCCTCCCGCCGGTACAGTTTAGGCCGGCTAGCTAATTCTGTTTCCCCTTCACAGCTCTGACTGGCTGCATGTAGCTAAACCCATAAGGACACCCCTGCATCCATAGTTCAACAAATGGAAAGTTTCAGCATGTGAGTTTGTGCCTCATGTGACTTCGATTGCAGAAATGTAATGAAGCAGGTGGACAGGAAGAGATATGTGATAACAGTACCGCAAGTAGTTTGTAGGTTCCTATATTCAAGACTTTCATCATCTTACGAGTGTGAGAGAGAGTGTGTGTGTGTGTGTGTCACAGAAAGTGTTTGCTGGTGATTTCACGCTAAATGACGTTACTAAAGCTTTTTTCTGTCCATATTACCTTCCTTCGATCCTGTAGACAGAAACTGCTTCTAATTAAGTCTCTTCACCCATTTCTGCTCATTTTTGACACAAACAACAACAACAACCAAACTGTGACCACTTTTAATCCTTTGATAGATGCAGTAAGCTCAGCGGATTTCTAATGTTGCGTTAGAAAACAAGTTGGAGAAAATAACCACGACAAACACCAAAAACAGCTTAACATTTTAAGAACTTATTGGATTTAAAGTAAATGGAACGCTGTAGATGTGTTTTCCTGAGCTCTCGATGAGTCGATGTTAGACGGTATAAAATATGCGTGCTGACAGTGAGACGAGTTTGGGTCAAAACCCTGTGAATCCATGTGAGGAAAAACAAGCAATACAGCTTTAAAAAAAAAACAAAAAAAAAACAGTTCAATAGACATCACACATGAAACAAACCCTCAGAAAAGCTGGAATTACTTTTTTTATTTCCAGGGAGCATTTGCTCATATGGTGCTACCTCAGCACTTTTAAGTCTAAATACACTACATATGTCAGTGACCATCCGAATGAAGTATTTTTTTCTTTCCTTAAAACCTTTCTATTATGGGTCAGCTCAGTAATTGAACCGCCTCTGTGTTTGTTTTGAAGGGAGCATTATGTTTGAGCACATCAACGTCTAAGACATGTTTTACTCTCTGAACATGGCCTTTCTTTTCCAAAACATAAAAAGCTTTTCCCTTGATAAAACCTCACCACTGTAGCACTCAGGATAGGTGGTGGCTGTTTTAACTGTTAACCCCCTAGCACATATATATGTGTGTGTGTGTGTGTGTATCTGCGTATCTGTAGCCGAAGACACCCTCCCTGTGTTTAAGGCTCACCACAGGGCAGGGTGGTGCCCTTTCCCAGAATAGGGTGAGGCTCTCGCTGTAGAGCTCAGAAGCTGCGTCTCTGCCACCGCTCTGTGGGCTTACATACATAAACACAGAGTCATTCTCTTGCTAAGCTGTATTTGAACAATGTTTGAGCCCAGCAAGAGCCATCACATGGAAGTACCAACTGTGGCGGTGCTCGATGAAACATAAAGTTCAGATGCTGATCTTAAAATCTGTAAAATGATTGTGGGTTTTTTTTTTTGGTGTTCATTTTCTGTCATCACTACTGTTTGTCTGTTCCTCTCTGACTCATGCTCAACCTTTTTTTTTTTTTTTTTTTTTAATGGCAAAAATGAAAACACATTTTTTTATGTACAGCTACGGTATAGTTTCTGATTCTTAGATTATACTGATAATATGTTCTTGTTTACTTTCCAGTTGACACATGAGATGTCCACCATCGTTATGCAAATGATCATCAACTATAACTCGACGAGGACCACAGAGCACCCCTGGGACTACGTTCAGAGGACAGTGAGTGGACACTTGAGTGTGTTTACACGGCTTGTAAATCACAAAAACAGAAGTGTTTTTTTTTTTCTCTTTTCTGAGCTTTTATAAAGTAATTCAGTCAATCAGCAATAATCATGCATACAGCTAACAGTGTGATTGTAGCTTTCCACACATCAGGACGCACTAATCATGCTGAACAGTTGCAGGTCTGTAACTTGCAGCCCTTATTTAATAAAATTTTAACACAAAATTTCACATCCACGGTTTCCTGGAGAAGTCAGACTTCTCAGAACTCAGCACATAAAAGTGAAACTGAGGGATATGTGAAAGAATACATATGCTTTGTACTTTGGATGAACTAACTCATTAAACTAATCAGCCCATAGCCCATATCTTCCCCCCTCTCCTTCTACCTTTCCCTCTTTCTTGCCAAGCCTCTTTCCTCCTGCTCTTTCTGAAAGCAGCAGCCAAGAATACATTGTTCTCAAATATCACAATAGAAGTGCTCATTCACTGAGCCAAGGGATTTGTTAGTTTTGGATTAAGCTTAATTTCCTATTTATTTTTGTCATTTAAAAGAAAAAAAAACTTTTCATTCCATCCTCTGTGGGTTTTTTTTTTTTTTGGATCCCAACTCACATCCTTCCTCTCTCCCATATTTTCAGATAAAATGCTGCGGATTGGCTGGTCCAGGCAACTGGTCTGAGAACCTTGTAATCAAAAACAGCACCCAGTACCTGTATCCATGCTCCTGTCGCAATGACTCCTTGCCTGGAGGGGACGTGAAGCCAGCGGGCCTGTGTGAGAGCATGTCCTCTGAGCTACCTGTTTATGAAATGGTAAATAACGCAATGTAAAATCTGCAGTCACTCCTGTCTGTGCTCGAAGATTGAAAATTAGGGGAGCAACAATTATGGAACCAAGGGTGAAATTGCGATTAAAGTCATCAGCGGTTTTGTATTCCAAGTATAATAGAAATTAGCCACTCTAAGAAAGTTAGAGAGGCAAGGCTGAGATAGTTTGCAGAGGAGGGATAGAGGATATGTTGCACTAAGGATGTTGAATATAAAGCTGCCAGGCAGGAGGGAAAGAGGAAGACTACAGAGAAGATTCGTGGATGTAGCGAAGGAGGCCATGCAGAGTGGTGGTGTGACAGAGGAGGATGCTACAGATTGGGGGAGATGGAGATGGAGGAAAATGATCCTCTGTGGCGACTCCTAAAGGTAGCAGCTGAAAGATGGGTTGCACGTTTCAAAATAAAACCCACTGATGTGTTTGTGTTAATCCAGGCCATGGTTAAGGTGATGACGCAGACCTCGCTCCTTTAACCGTTACATATAACTGTTTGAAGGAGACTGCCAGCTCAGGGTGCGACTGTGGTCGAACTCAATCAGCAGTGATTAGCGGCAGCCGAGGCAAATTGTTCATACTGTTAGAATTTATCCAAACACCAGTAAAGCTCCACCATTCTGTTGTTTGCTCTGAAACTTTACACTCCTCAGTCTCTCCCTTCCTCAGCTAAGCTGAACCCTGTTATTCTTCACCTCACAGACTCAATCTAGAGCCAACAGTTGTGCTTTCGAAAGCCTCCGTTCATGTCCGGCTGGGATCCTGTAATCATTCATCTCACGTCTCTCTGTTTCCCCCCTCTCTCTTTTTTTTCTCCTGTAGGGCTGTAAAACCAGCGTAGAGATATGGCTCCAGGAAAACTGTGGAATTATTCTGGGGATCTGTGTCGCCGTGGCGGTTGTGGAGGTACAGTATCCACCTCTTCCTGTTCTGATTTTTTTTTTTTTGTCAAGACTACCTTAAGCCTGCCAGTATACTGCACCTTGCCTGCATTTGTTTGGAGCATAGCTTGTCTAAAGTTATGTTACGCAGCCACAAGATGCAGTTTAATACAAGTACTAAGGTCAGATCATTCCCCCCCGATGGCAGAAAGCAAACACACACACAAGAATGTATTATGATAATTTGCTTCCCAGTAGATATAGTTTATAATCCTCCATATATACGCAAAGAATGAAAGATTAATGCCTTGATTTATACCCTCTCTGATGCAACCCCAAAGAGATTTGTGTCTCCTCCTGGGATCGATCCAGGGATCTTTAACTTGTTTTGTTAGGCAAATGTGTAAACCACTGCACTAAAAACAGCAGCTTAATGCTACACCCTGGTGCCACATGTACTGCTTCTTTAAAAAGTTTGGTCTCCATTCCTCCTTTCCTCGCTGTTCTTGTGTCTGATCAATATGACATTGCAGCCAGTTAGCGTAGCTGGAAACGGAGCAAAACAGCTGGCCTGCATCTGCACCTAACCGTTACAGCCAGAATCTGGTCTTCATTTTTTATGTTCAGTTAAAAAGAAAGGCTTCTCCTTCCACTTTAACTGAATGTCATAGACAGTAAAGAGAAAATGAATAAGAAACAAAATGGGAGCCATAAAAGTCTGATCTCTACATCTTTGAGGATGTGAATCATGGCACGAAAACAAGAGGTCAGAGGTCCTCAGAAAAAGCGAGCAGTGTTTATTTATAATGTGCTTCTCACACATTGTGTTTTTCAGTAGTCTCAGTTTCAGCTTTTCAGCTAAAACACAGCTTTCAAACTAAGACTGGATGAATAGTGTTTCCAAACATCTCACAGACAGGAATCACAAAGTGCTTTACAGAAGACAAGTGAATACAATACCAACATTTAAAAATGAAAATAAAGATGACTGCAGATAAAAGAATAAAAAGACAACATAAAACATTTCTGAAGCAAAAAATAGGTGCAATAATAAGACGGGGTTAAGGGCAGTACAAGAAGTAAAAGACATGTAAATTATGTTAAGGCAGAATTTGGAGAAACACATGACTCGTATGCCGGAGTAAATGATATGTTGAAGTCCTGCAGTGGACAAAACGAAAGTATGTGGATATTGTTTCAAGACAGACTTCGAAAAAAGTCTGCGGCACAGAGATTGTAGCCTGTCGTAAATACGCTGAAGTTCTTTGGCTTTAAAACCTGCTTGTTTGAGTGAATGCTGTATTTATCAGTTTCAACTGTGATATCTTAGCTGACAACTCCGTATTCCTCCAGCTCCTCGGGATGATCCTGTCCATGTGTCTCTGCAAGAGTGTTGGCCAGGAAGATTACAGCAAAGTACCGAAGTACTGAGCTGAAGACGGAGCCGGCTTCACGTCACTCACACAGATGGACGGACTCTCTCTCCTCACATCCCATTCTTATACACATACACACACACACACACACACACACACACACACACTGACAGCTGTCTCGACCATTTGAGCTCTTTGTATCTTCACAGCTGTGCAGATTTCTCACGCCCACATGTCCCTCATACACAAACACACAAGCACTCACTTCTCAAGTGTGACACATTTCTTGACCATAAGTTGACAAGTTACTTCATTTTGACTTTTTGATTATATTTTTGATGGAATTCTTAAGAACTGTGGCATTTACTATCCAAGTGTTCGTTTATATGTTGTCTTTTTTTCCCCCCTTGGCTGACCTCAGTGACATAGTGAGAGAAAGACAGCACTTTAGTGATATTGAGTTAGCTGAGAGCCAGATATTCTGACTTCAATGCACAGAGATGAGAGGAGAATGGGTGGGTGCATGTGGGTGCATGCTACCCTCTCAAGGTATTTTTGGTGCAGTGGGTGGAGGATAAATGCAGGGCATGACTGCTGCGGTGGAGGTTTTGGGTTCTGTTGTCAACTCCTTGCACCCAGCGGCCCTCTGTTGACACCCACCATCGGCTCCACCTCGTCCCTTCTGAGATCCATCATCTGTCTCTATATTGCACCTGTTGTCTTCTTGGATGTGCATTGCTGGTAACAAGCATCTCTTCAAAATGACCTGTTCTGGATGAAGTACGTATGTGTGCAATGTGTTGAATGAATATTTTATTTCTTTATGTTCTTTCTTAATTTTCTTGTGTCATCTGTTTTTTTTTAACAGCTGTATATATGACCTTGCAGAGTGACTATGGCACATTAAGTGCTTGGTCAGCATTTTATATGGGGAAGCTTTCACCAACATGCTCTTGTTTTAAGAAGCCCTATTGTTCTTCGTTTCCCTCTGGGTTTGATGAAGTGCAGCATCCGGCTGCCTGTCAGCACTATTTTTGTCTGAACCTGAGAAATTGGATAAATTGTCATCAGTCTTGAAGCTATTTTTTCAGTTTCTTATAACATGGCATGATTTTTTTTTATTTTTTTTTTACAGAGGGCTCATGGCTTTTATTTTGAAAAGTCTTTTTAAAAAACTTTTTTATATTAAATATAGCAGCTGTACCACAGTGAATTTTTTCATTTTAGCATGACTGTTTACCAGGAAGTTAGTTTATAGTATCAGTCATGAGAAAAAGAAAGAAAAAAAATTGTAAGTTATTGCCTATTCATAAAGGAGCGTGTGACCAGAAACTGACTCTTCTTCCTCTTATACTTTCTTCTCTAAAATTGTTTTGTGAAAACATGTTCTGTTCCTCAACCCCCCCCCCCCCCCCCCCCCTTTATTAGCCACCTCCTCATTTACATCATTCCACTTCATTTCAGTACACTATTATATATCAGAATTTATGGTTAATTTAGTGGGTAGATTGCACTTTCACGAGTCTTCAAAACATGTTCATCACGTAGTTACACAGAGGATTAAAAATGGTTACAGTCAGCTTCTGTTGTACGACCTGCCAAATTCATACATTAATTTAACTTGATGAAAAATGAAGGCTTGTTTAGAATATTTTGTACACTTTTACAAATTTTTAGTAGAAAGAATATTTGTGGTTTAGTAACTTTCTTTTTTTTTATTACTGAAGAACTATGAATAAACATAAACTCGTTGGAAACTGTTGGTTGTTGATTTCATCTTATTTAAAAGTCAGTCATCTTACTGCTCCCCATTTGTGTGGTCAGATGTCAGTTTTACCTGAAGCCACCAGTAGATGGCAGTGTATACCTAACATTAACACTTGGATAAACTGAGAACCATTACTCTGTTGTGGCCTTTTATGTGTAAAATGAAAGACTTCTCCTCATTGGATTAATTATGCTCTAAAACCCTGATTCATAAAAGCTGCAAGTTTAATTAATGGGCTTCATCCAGATTCTTAAGAAATCAGCTATTTCAATACCTTTCCACTTCTGCACCTCTAAGCTAATGAATTCCTTTTTTTTGATTATTTTCCACTTTAGTCTCTTTTTTTTTCCCTGTTAATTTAGTCTGACTACCCCGTGGCTCCACAGAACAAAGAACTCTGCACACAAAAATTTCACTGCTGTAACAGGATTTTTTCCTCTGCAAGAAACAAAAAAGAGCTTCTCTCATGAGATCTAAATGCAATGATTCTTATCACAGAAAGAGAGCCTCATGATGGAATCTCATACCACAAGCTAATGCCTCACCACTGCCTTTGCCGCTTTTAAGGAAAACAAGACAATGACAGGACAGACCTTGCTGCTCTAATCCACTATTGTCTGAAGCACTTAACCTCTGTGTAATGAGTACAGCTTAGTGTCTCCTTGGGAGGCTGCTTATACATCTCATCAATGAGCTTCAAGAGCCAAACATCAACTTATCATTTAAAACATAATATTGGACTTAAACAACTGTGGCTGCTGAGAGGGGAGTCAAAAACGAGAGTAAAATCACCCAGATTGTCCAAAACGTCTCCAAGACTTTCATGCTGGCAACAGTTTTTATATAATCCCCAGCCACTTTGTTAGGTACACCTGTTTAACGGCTTGTTAACGCAAATATCTTATCAGCCAATCACATGGCAGCAACTCCGTGACCTACAGATATGGTCAAGATGAAGTCCTAAAGTGCATCAGAATGGGGGAATTACTGTAAGTGACTATAAATATGCCGTGGTTGTTGCTGCCAGAGGGGCTGCTGATCACACCGGGTGCCATCCCTGTCAGCTGAGAACAGGAAACTGAGACTACAGTTCACACAGGCTCATCCAAACTGGACAACAGAAGATTGGAGAAACTTTGCCTGGTCTGAAGAGTCTCGATTTTTGCTGCAACATTCAGATGTTAGGGTCAGAAATTGGGGTTAACATGAAAGCGTGGATCCATGCTGCCTTGTATCAATGCTTCAGGCTGCTGATGGTGGTGTAATGGTGTGGGGGACATTTTCTTTTTGGATCACTTAGCACCAGTTGAGCTTCATTTTCACCCCACAACCTTCCTGAATATTGTTGCCGACCATGTCCATTACAAAGCTCAGATCATCTCAGACTGGTTTCTTGAACCTTACTCAACACACTACACGCTGTAGTCAGATGGCCTCCAATGTCACCAGGTTTCAATTCAGTGAGCGCGTTTGTGATGTGGTGGATGTTCCCAGGATCTTCTTGAATCTGGTTTGTTTTTTTGATCGTTGGTTGGTCAACACTAAGACTTTCATTTTAAAATATCAGGAAGGTGCGGTTCACTATTTTCCAGTATTTTATAGACCAAATAACTAATCAGTTATTTCAGGTATTTTTTGGCACATTAAATTTTATTGTTAAAAAAAAAACTACTGATTGCAGCCCTAGTGAATTTTTTTCTTCTTCTCTTTTTTTTTTTGGGTTGGTTGTTTTTTTTGCATTGAGGCTATGGAAAACAGGTCTACAGACCTCTGTAGAGCAGCATAGTGTGCTGCTGCTCAGTTCATCAGATCACACACCCACACACACATTGTTCTGGTCAAACACAACGAGGAAGGAAATCGTCCTCTGTTTTTCCACATAACTGTCAATCAGTGAGTGGCGGTCAGAGGAAGCAGGACAGATGATGATCCCACTGAGACTGCAGGAAATGAAAGAATGAGTGATGGAGACGTCAAGCTCATGTGTAGTGAGTACTTCAGCAGTTTAAAGGAATTTTAAATCCATCTTTTGTTTTTTTGATTAGCAGGTATGTTTTATTTAATGCCCACTTTTGTTAATTTGGTACATATACCAGCATGTTCCCTCTGAATATATTTGTCTCCATGTCAGATGTGTGTTTTTTCTGAGCTCTCTACACAGTCTCAAACACAGTGAATTGCTGGGGTCTCTCTGCAGCTGCCCCACTGTTTGTTTCCCCTCATCCTGTTCTCACTGGGTCACGGACATGTTCAGGCAAATTACCCCTCATTCACCCGGAGCTGGACCCCACCTCCACCTGCACAATGACCCCCATCGCCTAGTCCCTTCCTCCTGTGCAGACCCTGACTGTCTTTCCTGTTTTTAATCTCTCTAAGCGATCATACATAAACAAACTGTGTGAACTCAGTCTGTTACACACACCCACCTGAAAGATATGTTTAATAAAATAACTAGCTGTGCCCATCCCCTGCCTGGTGCAGAGCCCTTGAAGCCCGAGGAGCTCTAATCAGAAATGGGGAGTATGAGTCACGGTGTCCCTGTATGAGATCGAAAGAGGATCAGCCCAGTTCCATTAGCTGTTTAAATTGTTTCTGTGATGGGCTGATAGGCGGCAAGTGACGGCAGGTCAGCGGGTGTCCTCTACCTCATTTCCTGCCCAGCAGCTTGGGAGGATCCAGAAGAACGATATACTGACTCACTCTCAGAGCCACCTTCCTTCCTCTCTCCTCAGCTCTTTATACCTCTGACCCCCCCCCCCCCCCCCCCCCCCCCCGGGCAAATCCAGCATGATAAGGGCTCTTCATGTGGTCTCTTTGGCCTGTGGGGAGTTTAAACCGGTGAAATCACTTTGGCACCCCACTTCCTCGCCAAACACGGGTAACCGTCGGCAGCCGTCGAGCCATTGAGATAGAGGAAAGGGAAACTGGCATAGAGGGAAAATCTTGTCACCATGTGTGGAGGAAAAGAAAAATAAGACACTACAGCTGGACTTCATGGTCAGCTGCCTTGGCTAATATTTTCCAGGAAAGCACCACATAAACTCTGCCTCTGGTGGTGAATTTTGAAAAAATATAACTTAAGTACTTATTTTTACCTGACAATTTATATATTAAACCACTACATTTGGAGGGACTAAGAGCTGACACAGGGTGAGAGAGGGGATACAGCCTGGACAGGTCACCAGTCCATCACAGGGCAAAAACACAGAGACAGACAGCCGCACATTCTCACAACCACTTCTTTGGACTTTGTTTTTCTTTCCATTTACAGTGGGGGGAAATAATTATTTGATCCCCTGTTGAACTTGTAAGTTTGCTCACTTACAAAGAAATGAACAGTCTCTAAATTTTATGCAAGTTTTATTTTAATGGAGGCTTCTTGCTGATGGTCTTGTAGCCCATTCCAGCCTTGTGCAGATCTACAGTCTTGTCCCTGACATTCTGTGGCAGCTCTTTGGTCTTGCCCACAATGGTGGAGAGGTTCAAATGGAAGAAACCAATTCTGCAGACAGGTTTATACACATAACGAGTTGAGGTCAGGAGTCTCTGTAATTGACTGATTGTAATCTGTATGCCACATGGGCACACAGCCTATCTGTAAGAGCCAGAATTCTGGCTGGGTTGAAGGGGACCAAATACATATTTCACTCAAAAACATACAAATACATTTATAACTTTAATGTGTTTTTCTGTATTTTCTGTCTCCATTAACATGAAACTACCACAAAAAATTAGAGACTTTTCATTTGTTTGGAAGTGAGTACACTTAGAAATTGATCAGGGGGATCAAATGATTATTTCCCCCACTGTTTTGAAAACAGATGTGTTTTGTGGATTTGACCCTGAAAAGGATAAACAGAAGAGGATGGATGGATGGATGGATGGATGGATGGATGGATGGATGGATGGATGGGCCTTTCTGTGTGGAATTTGTATGTTCTCCCTGTGCACGCATGGGTTTTCTACGGGTACTCCAGCTGCATGTCAGGTTAAATTTTGATTCTAAATTGGCTGTGTGAATGGTTGTCTGTCTCTCTGTGCTAGCCCTCTAATAGACTGGCAACCTGTCCAGGGTATACCCTGCCTTTCCTGTGACAGCTGGGGTAGGCTCCATTTTGTTTTGATGACTTTTGACAGAACATAATCAAAAGCATTATTTCAGGTCTTAAAATTAGATAAATACAACCTCAGATAAACAGCAATTACACTGTGTCATTATTGATTTAACAAAAACTGAGCCAAAATGCAAAAGCAGCACATGGAAAAACTAAGTACACCCCATCATTTAGTAGCTTGTAGAACCACCTTTCGCAGCAATAACTAGAAGGAATTGACTTTATGACTTTATCAGTCGCCCAAGTGGTTACAAAACAATCAAAAATCATCAGCCCCTCAATCATCGTGTTTAACAGCTGTTATGAGGTGTTTGTGCTGTGGTTGGTTTTTGCCAGACTGTGCATCTCCACTTTGGTCTCGCCTGTCCAAAGGATGCTGTTCCATAAATCGTGTGGTTGTTCAGAGGCAATTTTTTTACAATTTTTTCTTCTGACAACCCTTCCAAAAAAAAACAAAAAAACAAAAAAAAACCATACTTATTCAGTCATTTCTAATTGTACTATTATGAACTTGTTAACTGAGACCTGTAGAGTCTGAGATGTAGCTCCTGGGCTGTTTGCAGTTTCTCTGAGCATTGCACGGTTTGACCTTGGGGTGAATTTGCTGGGACGTCCACTCCTAATTTTAAGACCTACTGAGGACCAGATTATATTTACTATTTTTTGATACATAAAAAAATACTCAAGATTTAAAGACATCTTTAATCTTAAAATCTAGTTTTTAAAAGGTAAATCTTCCTCTTTGAAGATACTCAAGAAGACTATATAAGCAATACTCTACTTTAACTCTGCAGAAGTGATTGACCGTAAACTGTATATAAAAGCTGGATGTAGCCACAGTTGCGTCACCTGCTGGGTTTGTGAAGCCCTGAGTTTAACCTTCTGGCAGTCACCATTTTGTTTTTGGAAAACAGTGTCACAGGTGAGGGGGTTACTGAGCAACACTATACACTCGTAATATAGAAACTTGTTACTCCTGAGGTTGCCATGCTCTCAAACATACCCTGTGTTGTATTTATTCAACCAAAATTTACAAACTGCAAATCATGTTCACATAAATAAAACTTAAAACTGTCCATTGAGATGGTAAACTTACTGGGAAAATGTTAACTGAGGGATTAGCTCTAGTTAGCCCCTTTGCATTCAGTTCCTGTCACTCATGAAACATCACCTCTGGCACTTGATGATTAGAAAGCATGGCGGTGCCTCCCAGCAAGTAGATACTGACTTTAAATCCTCTGGCCAGTGAGGACCTTTCTGTGTGTCTTCTCTCTGGGTACTCTGGCTTCCTCCCACAGTCCAAAGACATGCATGTTAGGTCAAAGGGTGATAAACTGGCCCAAGGTGTGACTGTGAGGATGAATGGCTGTATGTTTGTCTGTATGTTTGACTTATCCAGGGTGGAGGGACAGGCTCCAGGCCCCCTGCCACCCTAAACGGTAGTTAATAAACTGGATGGATGGGCAGAGTTCTGATTGGTTTGTGGAAACATCATCTTTTATCCACCAGAGTTGCACTGACTCCAAAAACTGAGCAAAGGCCACAGGCAAAACAGGACCGTAATCTATAATGTGAAAAAGTGAAAGAGAATATTGCACTATGTTAATGCAGTTGCTCTAACTCATAATAAAAATTTGATTGTGAAAAAAAATGTAATTAGACGATCTGAATATTGACTCTACTGTCCATAAAAAAAATTGCACACTGCAGTAGCACCTGTAGATAACACATCTTGATGATCACACCTGACGGTTGTGCTTGAGGTACTAATTATTGTTCACTGTGTCCATAAATACCCTATGATAACACTGTAATCTTCTGCATCAAATTCTATCATTGTTTCCCTCCAGCTGTAATGAGATAACTCTGAATTGAATGTTTGAGGGTGTTTGTAAATGCGCCTGCATGTGTTGGTATACTGTACACATCTACGTATTTATGAGTGAGTGTGTGTGTGTGTGTGAGTATTTGGTCCTTGAGTGGGAGTTTATGTCTGATCTGATTGATGGAGGCGGCAGTTGAGGCAACAGTCCCCCTGATTGCAGCTACAGGCAGCACCAGGCTTCTCATTAACCTATGATAATGCACCTGTCACCCTGATACGAAAGCCTTGCAGCACATTTGCTGCCGATGACTGTTCTTGCTTCTTCTTCACCCCCCCCACCCACCCCCCTCTTTTTTGCCCAGTTTCCCTCCCTGCTTCATCCATCTCCTTCTGTCTCTCCTCTCTTTCTCACTTTCTTCTACACTCATGTTAACACACACAAAGTAAGCTCTGTCTTTGTACAGTCTTGTTGACTCTGTGGCAAGACTGACCACAGCAGATGGAGGTTAGCACATTTAGCCCCCCCACCCCCCCCCCCCCCCCCCCCCACCCCCTCACCCCCCACCCTACTGAATAGAGCAGCAGCTACAGTATTTAATAGGATCTATGCTCACCAACTAACCGGGACAGGGGCTGATACAAGATCAACTGTTCCAGCTTTCGTGACTGCGTTTGTGTATGAACTACAAATGCGTAAGCAAGTATGTGCATCAGTACGCGCTTCTACACAGCATAAGCTGTGGGAGTTGTCTTCTTTTCTGGCTGGTAGAGATGTGATCTCTCCTTCTGGTGAATTTGAACTCAGAACAAGGCAATTTTTCTTTCAACTCAAACACATTAGGTTATGTCAACTGTGGACATTTTTACCCAAATTTCTGCCTAAAGTCTACAAACAGGCAGTAAATTTGCAGGGTTTTGGTCTCTATAGCCAATTTCTTGTTTTGTGACAGCTGTGCTGAGGGTGAATGTTATATATACAGTGTTTAACAAATTTATTAGATCACCACCCAGTGTATGGTTTATGCCACAGCTGCCCTAAATTAACTGGATTTTGGTAATTATCAAAATAATTTTTTAATGTTTCTTTATTGGTTAATCCACCATATACAAGCATACACAATGGCATAAACAAGTCTTTGACAGATTTCTAAAATATTTATGTTTTCTTGTTTTCATGACTGATGGTCTAATAAATTTGTTAAGCACTGTATATGTATCAATTGCTTTATTAAGTCTTAAAATCAGGCATTTTTAAGGACAGATAGGTGCCCTCTAGGCTGCTAGCTGCCTGCTGGGCTCCTCCTCAGATAATTCAAATCACTGAATTGGATCTATCAACTGCATCTGTGGTGTTGGCATCTTTTTAAGCATTTCTGATGCAATTACCTGCCAAACAAAAGTGGCTCTGGGATGTAGTGGTTAACACAGCTTACACAAGATCCCTGAGACACAAACCCAGCCTTAGGGGGTCACAAGCTAATGTACTCTTAGTGCCGGCCCTGAGCCTGGATAAATGGGAGAGTTGAATCAGGAAGAGCATCCAGTGTTAAATCTGTGCCTTATCAAATATTCATATCCATCTACTGTGGCATCCCCTTGGGAAATAAAGGAGCAGGTGAAAGTACCTTTAACCTGGAGAATAATACGATTTGTTTTGAGGTCCGTTTTACTGTTACCCCATCTGTGAAATCTGTACTTCCGGTTTTGGTGCGTGAAATTCTGTATTTTATTTATACATTAACAATAATTGGCAGATATCTGTCTGATATAGCCACAGTCTGTGGATGAAGTTGCTAAGCAAGCTTGCTAGCATTAGAAGAAAATCACTTTTGGCTCCAGCCCTTACCCCTTCTACTACCACAGTGGTAGTGAAAGGTAATCACTGGTGACCCTGACCCCTGTGGTAGTAAAAGTTAAGATAGCATTTCATCAACTGGTAGGTAACCGGTGACTGGTAGGATATTTTTCATTTGCAATGGTAAAACCTGCCTTATGGGTGGTTTTAGCCAGGCCTGCGGCACTTGTTCAAACTCTTTGTTCATATTTAGTAGTGACTCAAACAAAATGCCGATACAAATTTTGGTGACTACTTAGTTACGTACAGGCGACATATGTTGAAACACAAGCAGAGAATATATTTTGGGTCAGATGTACTTACCAAATATTAATGCTTTGACACTTAAGCTCGCTATGTGCTCCTGACACTGGGCAAACTTCTCTGACCGCAATGCAGCTTGTTTTAATTTCATAATGTGTAAATATTAATTAACACTTCCGTTAAATCTGAACTTATGACGAGCTGGCACAAATAGCACCAGTACTCAGTGTCTTACAATAATGTGTCTCTATAAGTCATTCTCTCCTCACCAGACAGGCTCCAGTTCTTTCACCAGATGTCTTCTTTATTCCCTGTAGCCCGTTCCAGTTGGTTTCTCTGCTCTCCAGAGGGCCTGTGTGTGATTTATTTATCATATCTGCACATTTAGTTAGCGCCAAGAACACGCCCTAAGAGCTCGCAGGACTGTGTGAACGCTCCCTCGAGCTGATGGGGAGTGTGGAGAAAGGGAGGACTTAAGAGGGCAGAGTGTAAATCAGTAAAGACATGTGTCAGAACCACTGCGCGTGAAGTCGCGGCTGTTTCACAAGGACATAATTGGAGATTCTCAGTCTGTGAATTTGTTGAGGATGTTTAGGTTTGGTGCTTTTGGCGAAGAGAAGCTTCAGCAGCTCCCATAAGTCACTCTGTCATAGGCTCAAGAGATAGAGGAGGCTGCACTGGTGCCTTTTGATGCCGACCGTGCTTTGGAATTCAGATTTCCCAGTTTTGGCAGGACTTGATCATGATTAAAGAATGAGCTTGTGTGGTGCCGGGAATGTCTCTGGCATGACTCTTTCCTTCCAACCTCTGATCTATTTCCTCTGTTTCATCTCATGCCATGCACATTTCTCCAAGGACAATCAAATATTGCTCAAACTGTTAATGTCTCTGGACAATAGCCTGAGTTTGTTTGTGCTGGGTACCAGCTGCTCTCATTAAGGAAAAGCACAGGGATAATAAAAAAAAGAGGAACACCCCTACTTTGGCTCAGACCTTCCTGTTTAACAACCGGACAGCTTCCTGTTGGGGCTCTGTCACATGTGACTCATGACAGGATTTTTTTTGTCCTTTGACAAAAAAGTATCCTGCCATCCTTTTGCTGTTCATCTACATGCAGATCACTGAGATACAACAGAATCCACAACCAATTACAAAATGAATTCACACATTTATCATTTCCAGCACTGACGCAAGCACTTTTTTGAAGTAATTTGACTGTATTTGCCCAGCAAGCTGTCATTTGAAAAATACAAGTTTTCAGCATGAGTGCTCATTTATCTCCACTGCTTACTGAGGGGAGCTGAAATTATGGAAAGCAAGCCTCTCTTGATGTGACGAGGGCAGAGTGGATATCTTTAACATGGCAACCCGCTGTGTTTCACATGTAAAGAGAGAGCCCACGCTGGACCATAATGGAAGCTGAGAAGAACAGACGCCACATTCTCAAGGAGTTTAAATTAGACCCCTTTAATAGAAAAAAGAAAAAAGGAAAGAAAAAGGTAATGTAAATTTATGCATCAGAGTAATCAAAATGAGAGGGAAGGAGGAGGTGGGGAGCTGAGCGGATGGCCTTCAGTGGAATATTCTCAGCTGCTGATTACAGAAGCCCTGTTAATGAGATTCACTGACAGACTAATACGGAGAACAGCATGCCCCCTGCTGTGGCTGTCTGTGTCGTCCCTTTCTCTTAGTCCCCATCTTCGTCTCGTATTTTGCTCTTTTTCTCGGTTCCTTCCTCTCCGCTTGTCACGTCCTCACAGAGGGAATCGTGTTTTCACTGGACTGGGACAGCAGGGGATCCGTCTGTTTACCACCAAGTTCTTTAATGATCCCAGTTGAGGAGTTCTACCTTTAACAGCACACGATTCTCACAGCCCTCTTTTCTCTTCAGGAAGAAGAGACAGGAGGGCTGTTTTTAGCAGCAAACCACACACACACACACACACACACACACACACAAAGCACCTTGGGATTTGGGTATGGGTGGAGTCATATGAATGGCAGGCTAGCAGCTGGGCCACATTAGCAGGAGTAATGACAAACGGGCTATTGCTGTTGATTTTTTCATCTATAAGCAGCATATTGCAGCTCTCAGGTACTGTCACTCAGGCTGCCCTAGTATGTGTGTCTTTTAGGTGTGTGTGCTTCATATGCAGCCATATGCTAAGAGGTCCGTCTTTGGGCTCAGTGAAAACTGCAGAGAAGGAGGGGAGCCAGCTGTTTTAGCTCAGTAAGCTGAAGAATGAGTTCATGGGGAGAACATCTGAGGCTTTCAGCTCTGTTGACCCCTGAAGAAAGTCTTAATCCAGCCATTTTGTGCACATATGTGTATTTTAATTAAAAAAAAAATTGAATACTGAAGATGAAACTATTGTTCAGGTACTTTTATTCCAATAAACTCTGATCTAATTACTGTTATGTCATAATAGTACTTCCAAAACAAAAAATGGTCAAGTAAATAATTGGCCAGATGCAGAAACAGAAACAAATGTGTTGGAATGCCTGTGGCTGTGTGAGAGAGAGAGTGAGATAAAGAGGGTGAAATGGGGTCATAAGGAAATAGTTGAGACTATGATTGTGCCAGACAAAAGTGGTCCTTATTAAGCAGAAGCGTGTCTGTGTGCAAAAGTACAAAAAAGGCAAACCGAGTTAATGGCCTTCCCCAGACCACATGATTCCCCTTTTCCGTTGGCTCAGCGGCTGCAGCCTCAGTGTTGTGACAAAAAGGGGGAGAATTTAGAAGAGGTCAAATGAAGGGATGCCTCACAGGGCGCGTGTGCACTCTGGGCATATCACTGAACTTCCCCCAGCTGAGGAAAAACAAATTCTGTAAACCACAAGCAAACATTCAAAGAAAAGTCCCCCACATGACACTACACACAGCTTCTGTCCAGACTGCACCACAGCAGAGTCTGTGGTCAACCTCAGCACCTGTATATAAAAGATGGCCATAGTCACGATGACTATCCCCTCTGAATTTTGACACTTCAGCTTTAGCATTTGCTTTTATTGGCTGCTGTTATGGTGTTTGTTTTTTTTCTTTTGGGGAACTAAAAGTGACTATATTTACTCAACAGGGTGGAGTGCTAAGTTATCAGTTAAGACCTGCATGCTTAGTTAGCAAGTGGCATGCCTAATTTGTACAGATGCAACACACAAACACAGATATTTACTAATTAATGCTAAGTAACTTTGGTCAAGGAAGAACTGTAACATGGTCACAGTTGATCAAGGGCACGCAAGAGAAAGAAAACAGAAAACCCAAACATCAAGGAAAATAGACCCCAAACATAAGAGTGAGGATGTCTGGCTCTTTTGCACCTTTATGATGCTATGATTTTTGAGACAGTGAAGAATATTTCCAAATATTATTTCAAACTTTCTCTCTGATGACCAGAGAGCAGGATAGGATGAGCTCATATATCAGGCTGTGAACTACTTTGTCCTTTACACTCAAAAAGCAACCAACCACATCCCTTGTTTTTAAGGATTCAGCCAATCACTGCACCAGTGGACAGAGGGGTCATGTGAGACCAGTTAAGTCTTTTACGAGGCCATACCAGACAGACAGGAGGAATGGGATGGAGGAACGCTGTCCTTTAAGGGCTACTGGGGGACAGTGTGTTTCCATTTCAAGGCTATTAAAGGTCTCAGCATGGACCCACTCACAGCCTGTGGGTGAAGCATGCTGCACCTGGGCTCAGCTAGAGAAAGAAGCTTAACCCCGTTTCTCCTTGATCTTGTTGTCCTGATGCTTCACATTTCCATCTCAGTCCTTATAAATGGATTTCCCAGTTTGCCATGATGTCAAATCTGTTTTCCATCTCAGTCATAACTCAGTCAAACCTGAACATAGAGACATAAGAAGCATTTATGTCTCTACTTTACATTTAGCAGAGCACGTGCTTTCAAAATGTAATTATATCTAAATACCTTTGTGCAAAGAATCTGCTGAGAAATCCCAGATAAGACTCTTCCCGTAATAACTGCAGATATATTCCTCAGAACTGTTGTAATGCAGAGATAGCAATACATTCACAAGTAAATTACAAATAGAAACTGCCATTGCTGTGTTTATGTGAATTTAAAAAAGCAAATTCAAAAAATTATTGGATTGGACGATTGAATTCTGAAGGAATAAGATATATTGGCAATTTAACAGTTTATTCATTTAACAAACAGGGGCCTCAGTAGCATGTGAAAGAACCAAACACAACCACAATATCTCCTCCTCATGCTGGTCACCAGATTGGTCACACACTGCTGTGGGATTGCATCCCATTCTTCAATTGTTGCAAGTCAGTCAGTGGGGTTGTGTTGGTCACACTTGCATGAACAGTACGCCCACAAGTGTTCAATGGGGTTGAGGTCAGAACAGCAGGTAGGCCAATCCATCCCCTCTCATCCCAAATCCTGGAGGTAGTCTCTGATAAACCCCGCTTTGTGGGGCAAGCATTATTATCTTGGAAGATAGAGTTCAGTCCCAGACTGTGGAGATGTGGGATCACCACTGGCTGCAGGATCTCATCTCGATATCTCTCTGCAGAGAGCTGCTGACTGTCAGCACCTGGGGTACCAGAAGCTCAAAACAATGGAACACTATCAGTCACTGACTGGCCTCCCCAGAGCCTGGACCTCAGTATTACTGCAGGAGTGTGGGATAATCTTGACCTAAAAGAGTTCTATTCAGTGGTTTAATAAGAGACTACCTGAGAGAGTTCAGGCTATGTTGAAAAATACAGGTGTAATATCAAATATTGACTTTTAGGCTTGGTAGCATTGTACAAACTCTGTTTTTGCTTTATATACTGTATTTCCATTTGTTCTTGCACAGGTTTCAATAAATCACTCCACCTTTTTCCCATTTTCCTAGCAAAATATAAAGAAATGAGGTGTGGCTCATGACATTTGCACAGTACTGTATCTCCCCCAAAGCATCAAAGTTGTCTCAGTGTGGTCTGAGAGGGAGCATACATTTCCTCTGTATAAAATCACATTTGTTCTACAGTTACATTTGCTATTTCAAGCGTGCATTCACACTGACAAGTACTGCTAAATACACTAGTGCGAGATTTTATTGTGAGTGCAATATCACCTTATCTGCAATACTTTAAATTTGTGTGCAATACATGTCACATTAATATTATTATTAACAGGTACCCTTCCCATGTAAATACACTTTTATTTACATTCTTGTACTTACACACATTCACTCGTTCACTCACATACACACACTTCCACACACACACACATATTCTTGTATTACATATCCTTCTATTTATTTATTTTTATTTATTATATTTTATTCTTATATTTACCTTTCTACATGTTTGTAACGCACTGACCAGCAGCAGCTGTCACAATTTCATCAACCTGTGTACCTGATGCACCTGTGTCTGATGACAATAAAGGATTTCTGATTCTGATTCTCAAAAATTGTGTGAGCATTTGGCTCACTTTGTACTTCTCACCGCCAATCATCACCATCTTTGCTGCATGAAAGAAGGGGAGAGAACACCAAACAATTTTCAGCTAGTAGGAGGAATCATGGTTAGTTCTGAGAATGATGCAAATACTAGCCAACATGCTAACATAGTCAGATTATTATTGAAGTGTGTGTGTTTGTGTGTGTGTGTGTTTTGTTGACTAGAAGAATAAAGCATTAGTTTTATTGTCAGAGGTTCACTGAATTGCAAATGTTCATTAAATGCAGCAGCATGCCCAACAGTCACATCATTTCAGTAAGTGAACACTTTGCTCATTTCAATATGACGCAACACATGTAACTATGTGGTGTAATAACAGAAGTATCCAGACTGAGTCACACTTGTATCTTTCATCTTTTCATATTACCTATGCACTACACGTACATGTTTTTTTTCTAGATGCAACCCAGAATTAGCGGAATTTTTAGAGCATGCCGTATAGTCTTGAGGTTCTTCTTAGATTTAACTCTTCAGACATCTGCAGCAATAAAAGAGCGCACTCACCTGGATCTTTACGATACACGTGTGCCCTCACATAAAGTGAAAGAACTGGGAAGAAGACTAGTCTAGTAAACCAGGATGTGATTAACTTCACCACAGGGAATAAAGGGGGGTGGAGGGGTGCATCTAACTGAATTTTACTTTTGAAATTTCCCTAGCTTGTACTCCTGTATCCACTCTTCCAGAGAGCTGTGCAGTTTACAGCCAGCAAGAGAGAATTTGTCGCTAGATTGGCTTTGTCATTTTGATTCATGTGGGGCTCACTGCTGAGTGTGTTACTGTGCAATCCTGCGCCTATTCTCCTGCCTCACCACGCTCTCATCTGGTATTATTAACTTAGCATCTTAGATGTGTCCTGTAAGAGATGAGTAGTCATGGAGAGACTTGGAAAATGATAAATTGATAGAGAAAATTTTCTTTTTTCTACTCCCTAAATCTCGCTTCTGATTGAAGTCTTGCTGTCTGTACAGATTGTACCCTCCGCTGTGAGCTGAAGGTAGGTGGATGACAAGGGAAACACAAGAGGAAGAAGAAAGAGTGCGGAGGAGAAGGTACAGGAGACACAACAGTTAGCAGTGCATGATGGAATGGCCTCTTTTTTGCCTTTTCCCTTTTCTGCAGCCACGGGATTTCTCTCACCCACCTGGGAAAATATTCACAAAACATTCAGTGAAGAATCGGGATTCTGATGGATCAGCAGTAGTATTTTCTCATAATACAGAACCACTGGCATCCCTTGTCGGTCCTCTGAGTGTGTTTCATGTGCAGATGCATGCTGCTTCAGCATGTTGTCCTTTGACATTGAAATAAGCTGGGGGTAAAATGAGCTTATTTGCTTACTTTTCAGGAATTAAATGCCTGACATTGCAGTGCTGGTATTGTTCCTGCAAAATAATTTTGATCAAGCGCAATTGCTGCAATTGACCAATCATAGTGGTTGGGATGCGGTAGTTGCAACTAAGAATAAAGACTGACGCACGGCCATAGAAATCATATAAAAGATGGATGTAGCCACTGTGCCATCACTCATTGCTTCTGATCTTCAATTTGTAATTTCAGTGTTAGCATTTTGGCTGTTGCCATATTTAGACCAGAGGGTGAAGCATCATCAGCTCATGCTTTCAAGCACTGTTACAAAGCAGCATTCATAAAATATATGGGTGCAGGGCAGAGGCACAGAGCAGTGAAGAGACTACTAAAAACACTAGAATTCACTCACCAAAAATGAAGCATAAACTTCTTGGATGGGATCTACCATATATATTATTTGTCAGATAATTCCATTAAAAGGCTCCACTTATCTTTAAGGTTGTGATGGATGAAAGGCTCAAACACAAAACAGGGTTTTATATGAAACTAAAAGTAAATGTGGCACTGTTTCAAAACTTGTTTTATGTAATCACTTGTCAGTTGCACATTGGTTAGGTTTAGTTGAAAAGTTTCAATTAAAATGTATGCTTTCATAGCATTTAAATAACAAAATATAGTGTGCTACTTATATGCACCGGGTTATTAGTGGTTCAGGTCTGTATGCTGAATCATTCTAATCAGCTGCTGGTGGTAGCTTCATATTTACCACATAAAGAGTAGTATCAGTCTCTCTAACGCTCACAGGAAAGCGGAAATGCATTCCCTGAAGCATTTTCCAAAACGATTTTTTTAAGTCAGATAAGTGCTATATGGAAATTCATGCAAGTCATTCACTCAATTCTCTGTCACTGTGCCAAGAGTCCAGTTGGTTTCTTCTTCCGTCCTCTGCTTGTATGCCATGTGCTTTGTGGTCTGTGGATACAAGAGTGGAAGTGACAGGGTGGGACAGCAAAGTCCCCAGAGGGCCCTGATGTCCTTCTGCCTCAGCAGTGAGCGAGACTCAGCCGGTCCTAAATAAAATCCTCAGCCCAAACTCATCATGACAGAGAGGACAGAGCCTCAGCTCAACCCTGAAGGTGACTGGACTCTGACTGTGGTCAGAGACCATGTTTACATGCAACATTGCACCCATATGATCTGAAAAAAAAAATACCTTTGGGTCTTGAATATGTTGGAAATCCATCCATAAAAAGGAGGGTATCATGTAAAAAGGCTTTGACAGCGCATTCACCTCAACAGGTGCTATGAGTCTGGCTCAAAGCCACAGCCCAATCGTCTGTGATGGCGAGACAGACGATGGCAGCAGCAAAGCCATCAAGTGTCATTATAAATCACTTATAGATGAGTTTTACTGGCTCGTCTGGTTTAGTGCATATGTAGTCACGCTGGTAAACCCCAGAAGTCTGCTCTGTGATTGGAGGGAGAAATGATGGGCCTCTTGGTTAATGGCGAAAGCAACTGGCGGTGGAAGCTTGTGTTTTTCTAGCTCATCTGGCTTAGATTAGAGCACGCCTGCACTCCACTGTCAGTGAGAGTGAAGAGGAGATAGAGGCATTACGAGATGCCGAGAGCAGAGAGCGAGGAGGGAGGAGGGAGGGGACTAAGGGATAGATCTGGGTGGTGGGAGGGAGTGAAAACAATAATACAGAGAGCAGTGAGGAAAGAGAGTGAGAGAGAGAGAGAGAGAGAGCATTTGGGTTTTAGGATTTGTGATGAGCAGTGTCACCCAGTGTGCTTAGCAGAAGTCAGAGGCACAAACCCTTTAGATAGGCCTTGTGAAACAATGAAGGAGGAAAAAAGCTTTTAAGACGAGGCCATGAATGAAATCTGAGAGGCAGGGAACAGAGCCAAACACGATTGGTTGCCCCTGGCATGTCCTTGCCAGCTAACTAAGAGCACACGCCCATTACAGGAGGACAACTTTCACCCTCTTCACCTTCAGAACATCCTTCTGCCTCCACATCTGCCCCCCTGCCTCCTCTGCTCATACATTCCCTAGACTGACAGTCATTCCCTGCACTCCAGAAGAAGAAAAGAAAAACACAGGAACAAAAAAGGGGAGGGTATCGTATCACTCACTGCAGGTTAGAGTCGGTTTCATGGTTCAACAGCTTTGTGTTGTTGTTCTGTATCTGCAGAGTCTCAGAAACAAGTTATAGACATGCTAGAACTAATTATTTCTTCTGCTGACAACAGCACAGCTTCAATGCCTTAATTGACTTGGCTAAATCAGCTCCACCCATATCTGTTTTGTGTCTTACTGAAGGTGCATCTGCAAATCTGGTTTGTGGTTGAAGAGATTTTTTTTAACTGGCATTTTCTGTCTATGTGGATTTTGTCTCGTAAATGCTTGTACTTATTTATTTATTTTTTTTTGTGAGTTAATCCAGTCTCCTAGACAGCGAGCTGAGTGGAGGGATTTTGAGTGTTTCGAGCCCATCAGTCTGTCTCAGCTTGTTGTGCAGCCTGCGTGCAGACAGGCTTTCTGGGTCATGCCTAATTGACGACCTGTATTAATAACAGTGAGCGGCATGTGCATGCGTGTGTGTATTTATGTGTGCGTTACTGTCCTGGATTTTGCTGTCTCACTGTCCTCAGGCATGGTCTAGGATCCAGCCCATCCCAGAAGACCAACCTCTGATCCTCCATTCTTTCTTGTTCCCTGGGGTTCCTACTAATTTTTGGGCTACCAGGGAGACACAGAGGGTTGGTGTGTGTGTGTGTGTGTGTGTCTGTGTCTTTTTTTTTTTTTTGTCGAGGGGGGGGGGGGCCCTGCTGCCACTCCAGACTGCTCAGTCTTCATTCACACTCTTGCTTATTTTGTCTCTACATGGGGTCTCTTTCCCTCTCAAGCTGGCGTTGGGGATGGGTTTTCTTTTTTATTGGGGGGGTCTGAACAAATATCCCCTCTAATGAGTAGATAGTGCAAGGCTGTGTTCTAACAAGAACCAGGGAAATGTAAATACTGGCTCTTATTGTGTAGGCGCAGTCATTATTTCTTGTGGCTTTGTTAGCTTCACATTCACCACAGTCTGTCCTAAAGGTGAGAGAAATATAAAAACAAGGTCACTGCTATGATGCACACACTGTAAATAAATCTTGATTGCTCCCTCCTATGTGACCCAGATGCGGGTGCTCTTGAGCAAGGGCTTACTGCTGCATATGTAAAGATTATGACTAGAAGCTTCCCACAATTAAAAAAAAATAAAAAAAAACATCCTTGAATAAACTGAGGAAAGCAAATAAATAAATAGGGATCAGATATCAGACAGTTTGTAAACAAGCCAACACTTTAGCCCAATTATCTAAAACAAGAGTTCTCAAACTTTTAATGACTGAATGCCAGAGTCAGCATATAATTGAGGCTGGCGCTGGAGAAACACACACATCAAACAGTTTTAGTGCTGGTAATGCGTCTGGTTTGTGCAATAATTACATTTTTAGGGCTCCCTTATGTTTTTTTTTTGTTTGTTTTTTTTAACCACATTGACACAAAGTGTACTTTGTACTGGCTACAGGTGAAGCTAAAGAGAAATGAGCCTTTCTTCTTTCTCAAATCATTTCATATTCTTTCCTTGCTGTGTTTGCTGTCACCAATTTGAGAACCCTCAATCTAAACCTTTTTATTTGGAGGTCCGTGTTGGGTGTTAACATGTTCCACGGTAATGTGTAACCAGGGGTTAAAGTGGGCTGGAACGATCTGGAGCCTTCAGTAAATGAGCATTTTAAATCTGATAAGCATATTAATGTATAATCCTGTCAAGAGAGTTCATTTTTTGTTGTAAATCAGCCCGGCATGGTTTCCAGGGACTGCATGGAGATACTTGCTCAGTAAAATAATGGCGTCCCACGATCCGCTTACACCCTCAACACAGCCTTACTTCAGCATCTAGCTAGCACTGCTAAAGTGGAGTGAGAATAAATGGAGGGATTTTTTTTTTTTTAAGTGGCAGATGATTTCAGAATCCACTTTTCAGTTAGATCAGCAAAACACAAGCGAACATGAAGTCTTTCAATGCAATTTGTTATCGTGTTGGCTAGCTAAATGTACAGTTGCTGTATTTCCGAGGAAGAAAAAAAAAAACAACATAATTTTTTTTTATGTGTGACACTCAGTAATGCACAAAAATATAAGCCAGGACAGGAACGTGATTTATTTTTTTATTTAAAGGTAACTGCTCTGCGAGTGGCGATGCACGATGTGTTGTTGAATTATGTTCTGAATTTGTTGAAAGTTGGAGTGTATTCACATTTCACACAAACATGCAGTTTGGTACAGTTTGGTGCAGGCTAAACTGGTTAGTTTGTAGTATTGTGATAAAGTTTACAATAATGTCATATTTTTGGAGTGGAACAGAGCAGGCTGTGGTGTTCATGGTTATGTCAGTGGCAGCAAAACACATAATTTATTATTAAGGTGATGATGCTGATCAGATTCACTCACCTAATTCTACCTTTTATAAAAAGCATTCTACTGTCTAGTGGTTGGAATTCAACAACATACAGTTGCTACTGTGCAACCAATTTGTTACTTGCATAATAAGCAGCGCCCGAGAAAAGAAAAAAAAGCATCACAGTGGCTTTTTCCTATAATCAGCTGACCTCAGTTCCTGTGCAGGGAGAAGAAAACTATCTTTTTATTTGCTTTACACAAGGACAAACTGTGTCCAGGCCAGAATCAGCTATCCCCTACTGCTAATACCACATCAGCTGTCTACAAATGCAGTATGCTAACACAAAGCTAACATAGAAGGCCCCCAGACCCAGAATGATGTTAAAGGTGAGCGTATGTGGATTCAAGTCGAGCAGCCAAAGCTTGATTTTCAACAGGTAAGTAAAGTAGCTTGTTGTAGCATTAATGTCTGAACATTAACATGCTTTTTTTTTTTTATATTTCCACCCATACCTGTTTGTACAAGACATTCTCTCTGGCTGTAAAAGCTTTATGTAAAGTGCTCTTTAGGCTTTGCGTTAATACTTAGTGTTATTTGTGCCACTGTGTGGGCACATAACATAAGATTTATATTCTTAACTTGTAATTATGCGGCGGTGCGTGCTGTGGAGCTGTGCAATAGTAATGTAACAGTGTAGTGAATACTTTCTACAGGAAGTAAATAAGCAATGGAATGGTTTACCTTTTAAAAAGTAATGTGCAAGGTAATGAAATCCTTGTCAACAATAAACATGGGAGCCAGCCCACAGCTGATGCAGGATGTCAGTCTGTGAGCTGTGATAAATGTTCACAGGGTGTGAGATGATGTCACGGTTCACATTTTGTCATCTTTCCAAATAATTGTGGCTGAAGCTAAAATTTCTGAATGCTCACAGTTGTTGCCAAGTTTGAGCTTTTTGACTGAAGTCACCACATCCCAGAATTTTGGTAACTAATCTGGTGAGTGCAGTCTTGTCATGATCAACATAAGAATGGTGGCCAAAACTGTAATTACCCTTTGAATCTGGTGGACTCCCAGAGGATTATAAAATTGTGCTGGGATATTTAAAATCATATATTAGCAGATGGAGACCATTGTGTCCACTGCCCCCTTCTGTGTTATTTTACTGGCCAAGACAAAGTCGGCTCAGTCTTATTATATGCAAAAGGTGTCTTTTGGTGTCTGTGCCCGACGCACTGAGTTGTTGCAATAGTGAGATATAGTGCTGTGCAAAAGCCACCCCTCATTTCTTTATATTTTAAATGGTATCTATAGGCACATTGTTACTAGCAACCTGCTGCAAAAACACATCATTTGTTCTCATTTCTTTAGTTGACTCTACAAAAAATACCAAAGATAATGCAGTTTGACAGAAACAAAACAGTATTTTTGCACCAACAAAGTGATTCCCAAATAATGTGAACTTGTCATATCTCAGGATAGTGTGAAACATGTCCTGGACAAGTGAAGGATGAAAGAAGATGTGTGAGGCCTAAAAAACTATCTGCAGCAGCATGAACAGTATCTGAAAGTCATGTCCTCAAGGAATAGGGAAAAAAGTCCACCTGACACAGGACCTGGGAGATACATCTGATCCTTCAGTTGATCCATCTGCTGTTCACTGAAGTCTCATCAGAACTGGCCTCAGTGGAAGGATGGTTGTCAAGAAGCTGTTCTCAAGGAAGGGAAACAGGTAGAAAAGGCTGAGGTATGTCAAATTACACAAGAACCAGAGTGAAAATCAGTGGCAACAGGTCTGATTGGGGGTGGGGGGTGAATCCAAATTTGACATTTTTGGTTCAATATGTATGGAGTAGGTTGGGACAGTGAGTGTCTACAGTCATCTGTAAAACACGGTGGAGGCTCTGTCATGTTTTGAGGCTGCATTTCAGCCAGTGGTGTTGGAGATCTTATCAAAATTGATGGAATTATGAACACAGAAAAGTACAGTCAGAAATCCCATATTTGGGAAATTCTTTTTATTACAATAATAATATATGAAGGACATATTTTAATCCAAATAATCTTTTACTAAACTTAACCCACTAGTTTTTGGTATCTAAATCTAAACAAGCAGCAAATGAAGATTAAAGCAAAAAACTAGTACAAAGTAAAAATAACAAGTGAAGTGCACAACACAAAGCTTGCAGTCAGAACACAAATGTGTGACTTATTACTGGCCCCCAAAAGTTTGACCAGCCCTGCTCTAAATCTTTACAATCTGCCTTTTTCTTAGCAGATTTTCAGTGTTGCTGTTGATTTATAAATCACTTCACTGATCCATGGACATTTCTAATATATCTCTTTACTTGACCCTGTTATGCAACATTATTCATAATGGTGCTAAACAAATTAAACTTGCTTTGATTCTGCTTCTTTCTCAGGGTCAAATCTTTGAGTACAGCTGGAGCCAGACAGTTAAGAAACGCAACTTTTCCTCTGATGAAAGATACGTCGTTCCTTCACACAACGGGCGAACTTTCTTGTTAATCTTGCAAGAGGCACTTTGAGCTGATGTGTGCATGTTTGCCGAGTCTGGAAGTGAAAGCCGTGTTACCTTGAAAGTCTGTATGCTGTTCTCTCTGGGGCAAAGCGCTCCTGCTGCTTGGCCTTCTAATCTGTCATGGAGCTGCTGTGTTCAACACACACTCTAATAACCCTCTGCTTCTGTTTCTCTCACACACGCCTCTGCTTTATTGGTGTTTCCTGTCTTTCATTTGTGTCTCATCCGCCAGATAGAGCTGGAAAGAATCCCCTTTCTTTCTCCATCCATCTTACATCCCAGGAACACTGTTGTTCCCAGAGGAGATATCGGTGCAAAGAGAAACGGTGTCCATGTTCGCAAAACTTCAAGACTGGCGGGATAAAAGCCCAGACTACCAGCAACAACGTGTGTGTGTGTGTGTGAGTGTGTGTGTGTGTGTGTGTGTGAGAGAGAGAGAGAGAGTGAGAAGAAGTGAAGTAAGGGTGGAATCATTTGTTTGTTTATAAGACTGAGTGTGTTCATATGTGCAGTCTGATGTGATTATTTCAAATTTCCCCTAGTCGACTCACATCTGACAGCAGGAGGACAATAAATCTTTGTCTCCTTGCTAAGATAATGTTTTGGACTCTGACTCAGGCGCACTCTGGTCTGTGGAATGTAAATGTGATAGCTTGTAATTTCTCACATCTGCTTTTCTCATGAGTATCCACATCTTTATATGGTCAAACTATTCTGTGTGGCTCCTGCTATTCACTAACAACATCTAGAAATGGCCTGAGATCATCTAATCATGTCCGTATCCACATGTCGACAGAGGGGTGCAGCCTATTTAGAGATAGCACTGAATCGTGTTGCGCAAACTCTCTGCTTCTAAAACGAATGTCTTCTGTTTAAATAGCTTCAAGTGAACATAAACATGCATATTGTCACTGGAGGACACTTAATGCGCACATTGTTTCACCTCTCTGTGAGGATCGTGCTACTTCTGCACGAGCAGACCGACGGGGCCGCGTCCTGCTTGGCTCGCGCGCTGAACTCTGTTGTCATGGCGACAGAGACGTCGTGGCAGTTGGAGTGCATCTCTTTAGAAAATAAGACCCCCACACAGCATTATGCATCTACTCGTACTGCCTCTTTACTATTAATGGATATAAATATTTATATGGTTTGGAGGATATTTTCTCGGTGGAGGAGAGCCATTGGCCTGTGGCGAGCAAAGACATGAGCTGATGAGGTGGTCCGTGTCAGATATTTGTGTCTGTTTGCTCATGTGTGGAGGCACAAGTGCATCACTCAGCACCGTACTGTATAAGAATAATAATGCCGGGTTTTATAAAATGCAAATTAAGCGTTCGTTGTGCTTGACATACATTTAAATATCTTCAGTCATGCTCCATATTTAAACAGTTCATCTCTGCTGCAGACCCCGGGTAATGATGTGTTCACAATATTCCTTGACTGCAGTAATAAGTGAGCAAATAAAAAAAAAATTAGTTAATTGATTGGGCAATTTATGCAATCAAAATACCAATAAGTTGCAGAATCCAGTCTCAGTTGTTTTTGTTCCTGTTTCATATCAGGTTAAGCGATGTGCTGATCAGGTAGTGTGATCAGGGTGGGACACGAGTAAAGATGCTGTCGAGGTGAATTCGTTTTGCAGGAGCTCTGTTGTAAACTTCACACACTCTGCTCCACTAATACTCTCAGACGGGAGCTAGTTTATCCGTTTCTGTTAATCTGCAATAACAGAAATACAGGATGTGAATGAATATTCATTTTATGTGCATTTTATGTAACATTCTGCAGTCTTAGTCTGCAGAATATATTCACGGTTGTACACACATCCAGCATTATTAATATATGAAGAATATGCTGTTGTGAAACGTTCTATGTGGTATTCTGTCAGATACCACATAGAACGTATGTACTCACAAACACATGGCTTTACTGGAAGGCACCATCTTAATTCAAGTTACACCTGTATGTTTACATGCTATGAAGAAGAGGACATTTGAGCAGTGCCTCCTCAGAGGCTCCCTCAAGATATGAAGAAACAACAGCTGTTTCACTTCATAATGCAAAATTTATTCATACAATAAACAAATGATGCTGACTGATCATAAGCGTATAGTCTACCCGTGCAACAGCTTCTATACTGAGCAAATGCATATGTAAAACAGATAATTTCCCAAAGCATGAATTATGCATCCCAAATTTGACAAGTGAGGCTCATTTCTCCACTTCTAAGTAGATTCCCACAGACTGCCTCTACTAAGCGGTACTAAGTTTTGGTCACTTACAATCACAACTCACTCACATTCTTGACGCTCTCAGGAGCAACTGAAAAAGATACAGCTGAAGGTCGGCTATAACTGACAATGATCGGCAGCTAGTTAACCAAAGAAATACACACTGGGTGGGACTTAACATAGTCCTGCCCACTGTGTATACTTACAATAAACCTAGTGTTCCTGTTGGGGTGGCTGTAGCTCAGGAGGTAGAGCAGCTCACCTACTGATCGGAAGGGTGGTGGTTTGATTCCTGGTTACTCCAGGCTGTATGCCAGTGTTGGGCAAGATACTTAAGTTGCTCTCCGACGCAAGCGTTAATCATGGAAGTGCTTGTGTGAATGGGGTAAATGTCAACATGTTGTGTAAGCACTTTGAGTGTTCAAAACTGAGTAGAAAAGGGCTATATAAGAACTAGTCCATATAAATAGAGAAAAAGATGTACAAAAGAGTGCTAATCTTAGCACATACTGAGTATCTTTAATCAGGTTTTAGGGTTTAAAGTCAGACAAGCATTTGAAAACCTATATCTTGGTATATAAGCTGTAGCTGATTAATTCAAATCTACCTGATCAATTAACAGGTAATGTAATCATTATCTAATGATAATGATTACATTATCATTTATGTAACACACTGTAATAGGTGTAGTCAGCTATTGGATATAATTTGTTGAAGAAAACCCCCAAATATTTTCTTACTCTTGTCAATAAACACATTATAACCAGGACCTCCATAGTCAAAAGAAAATTGTTATCTCCAGTATTTTATATTTGGCTGTATGGTTCTGTTATTGAACCTCTCCATCCTTCTACATGCATAGCTGGAAAGTTGGAGGCACAGAGAGCCGCAGAAACACCTCCTGTACAAAACAGCGGGCATGAATGACAACAGGCAGGACACTGGTTGGAGCTGAGGTTGAGATGGCTTGCAAATGTGCTGCAATTGTTGCTCGCATTTGCCAATCCATCTGGCAGTTGGATGCATGTAAGGGTTTCAGATGGGCATTTAGTCAATGTGGGCTGGCCTTGAGATCGGCTAATCTGCTAGGATTGTGACTGAGCTTTCCATAAAACTGATGCTATGCTTGAGTTTTTTTGAACAACAATACAACATGTAAAGAATCGCTTGTTGTCACGCTAATATTCAGTGAACATGAAACTAGAGCTTCAAGATGGTTAGCCTAGCTTGGCATTAGAGTCTCCTGGCACATAATCCGTCATATCCCCTGTAAAATCGTGTGGTGTGAAAACATGTTCTAAAACCTCAAATAAACAAAATAAAGCAGGTGAATTTGTGACTTTTAGAGGTGTTCATTGGCAGATTTTGCTACCTTTTTCGACAGAACCAGGCGAGCTTTTTCCTCACTGCTTGGATAAATTGTGCCAAGCTAAGCAAACTGGTTGCTGCCTCCAGCAACTTCTTTAATGTGCAGACCAAATGTGGACAGTGCTATCAGTCTTCTTATTGATTGACTCTCAGCGAAAATAGATAAATCAATAAAAAGGCAACAATTCCCAACAACTGTTGTTTTATTGTTTGTTTGTTTGTTTCTGAAAACTGACAGATTTTGCTCACACTGCTCCTAAATTTAACGTGCAGATTTTGCTCTCCTGCCATGTGGAAATGAAGGGCTGAAGAAGAGGAAGAGTAAAGCAGGTTTACATTAAATGAATAGAGTCCAGTGTTACTGTATTTGCTGTTTTGTGTTGATAAATAGCATTCCCTGGCTACAAGGTCACCCTGTCACTTCAATGTGATGTATAAGATCTATCTTTTATTGGCTTCGGTGCCGCCTGGATTTCCATTTCTCTTTTCCCTGCTTTGCTCTCTAATGCACACATCCTCTTTTGTCTTCGCTCCTTCTCTTGAAGTTCTCTTGAATTCGAAACATTATTTCTGATGAAAGTGCAGCATAGAGGCTCCCACAGTGGGCTCAGATTTATAGCAGATTAAATCATAAGTAGAGCCCTTGGAATCTAAAGGGAAGGAAGAAGAATCATTCTCTTTATATTTCATTTGCATGCTTTCCCCATCTTTCCTCCAGGCCTTTTGGTTAACGTGACCGACCTCCCATGGCTGTCTCACAATCTATCCTCTCCATAATGACTAATTTAAAAGGCTCTGATAATCTGTTAGTACAATGAATTAAACAGCCATAAGAGGAGGGTTCGCAGGGAGTGATGTGAATAGAGGATGGTCCAATGCTCCTCTCCGTCTCACCTCTCACTCTGCAGAAAAGTCTTTTTCACTTATTTAAAGCATTTGAATTTCTTTTATCATTCAGAGCTGGACTTTAAATTTGGTCTTTAGTCACAAAAGTTAAGCTATTATTCCTTAGAGCACCTATAGCTATAGGCTTGCCCTTTAAGAGCACTTTAGAATAATAACTGTTATATATTTTTTAGCAATGTGTGTAAATTATATCTCTCAAACATCTTTAGATACTGCGCCAATTAAAAAGCTTGAATGGAACTGATTATTTTAGTGATTTTCCATATTTGTTGTAAAAACCTCTGAACGTACAGGATTGGTGTCCTGTCATTCAAACAAAATAAACCTGATCTGGAGCACTCATTACATATTGTCTCAGTCCCTTATGTTCAGGTTTCAGTCCAAGTCTTTACATGAACACCTACTAATAGCTTTTTTGGTTGTATTCAGTTTGAGCTGTTGTATCTTTTATAAATATGAGACTTTACACAGTTCATTACCTCAGTTACCAATAAGCATTTGGAGACTGTTCCTCCTGCAGCTTTGTCTTTCCAATGCTTTCTCATCTGCTTATGCCTCTTAAAATCACTCCTGTTATGGATCCAGTTTTAATTTTAAGGAGAAATTCTTGGAAAGTGCCAGTATTTTCTTGGAAATGTGTTACAGGAAAGGCTCTATGTACTAGGAGCCTGTTCAGTTCAGTTCAGTTTTATTTATGTAGCGCCAAAGCATAACAGTGCCTTTGTGCATCAAGTAACTATATATTGTAAGGTATAGACCCTACAATAATAAGAGAGAGAAAACCCCAACAATCAAAATACCCCAACCCCCACCCTCCCATGAGCAAGCACCTGGTGACAGTGGGAAGGAAAAACTCCCATTTAACATGAAGAAACCTCCAGCAGAACCAGGCTCAGGGAGGGGCAGCCATCTACTGCGATTCATTAGGGGGTGAGGGGAGGGAGACAGGACAAAAGACACACTGTAGAAGAGAGCTAGAGATTAATAATAATTAATGATTAAATGCAGACACACATGCTGAAACACACAGAGAAAAGAGAGTGAAGAAGACATGCTCAGTGCATCGTAGGAAGCCCCCAGCAGCCTAGGCCTATTGTAGCGTAACTAAGGGAGGGTTCAGGGTCACCTGATCCAGGCCTCTTATATATAATGTGCAGCATTTCTGTCTGATGGAACTTGAAATTCTTTCTAGTGTCTGACGTTTGAATGTCTTGGGCTAAAAGTAAACATAGGTTGAAACACAGAGAATAAACACGTTCCCAAAATGTCAAACTATTTCTTTAACAAATGTCTGTTCAGCATTTCTCAGGCTTCTTGACTTTTAACCACAGACTGACAGAAGATGGACATGGCTAAGGTGGTGATACCCAATGTTTTCTGTACTCTGCACTCTGAAGCCTCAAAATGAGCATTTCAGTTGATGCTGAGCTGTTGTTTTTCAGCCAGATGTGAGATTATTTTGGAATCAGCTACTGTAGGACGCTTCCTTAGCAAGCTGCATCCATAAACGGCTCAGGTCTGTTACTTAGCATATTCATCTGTAATTAATGCTAAGTATCAGGCTAATAAAATGCTAGAATTGATCAGAATGAAGTACTATCTGTACAGTTGTGATGAAGGGAAAAATGAACTACACAGAACAAACCAAACAGCTGTATCGGGATTGTGGATTGACTCACTCTTACAATTAGGTAAATATAATCTCAGTTGATAAACAATACATGACCTCTTACACCATGTCATTATTTATTCAACAAGAGCTAAGCCAAAATACAGAAGCAGTGTGAGAAAAGCTAAGTACACCCTTACTGATTCCATAGGAATTAAGGGGGTAAGTAGCAGCCAGGTGCTGCTAATCGAATGCACTTGGTTAACTGATCATCAGCAGCAATTGTGAGCACCTCTATAAAAGCAGATGTTTTGGCCGTTTGCTGGTCTGTAGCATTCAGGTGTGTTAACACAATGTCAAGGAAAAAAGACATCAGCAATGATTTTAGAGAAGCAATTGTCGCTGCCAGTCAATCTGGGAAGGGTTATAAGGTCGTTTCCAAACAATTTGAGTCCATCATTCTAAAGTGAGAAAGATTATTCACAAGACATCTGTCAGTGTTCCCAGAAGTGGACGTCCCAGCAAATTCACCCCAAGGTCAGATTGTGCAGTGCTCAGAGAATCTGCGAAAAACCCAAGAGTTACATCTCAGACTCTGCAGGCCTCACGTAGCAAGTTAAATGTTAAAACGAATATGGCAGCACAGCTTAGGTTTGCAAAGTTGCATCTGAACAAGTCACATGGCTTCTGACACAAAGTGGAGATGTTTGGTCATAATGCACAGCACTGCATTTGGTGAACAAGAGCACAATCACCTCTTTCCAGCTGTTTTGTCATGACGTGATTTGGACTTGTTTTGCAGCCATAGGACCTGGGCACCTTACGGTTATTGAGTTCACCACAACCTCCTCTGTATTCCAGAGTCAAATATAAGACCATATGAGGTCTGACAGCTCATATATAGAAAGAGTGGCCCAAGATTCCTCCACAATGATGTGAGAGCCTGAAAATACTTCATGTTACTGCTGCTAAATGTTGTTCTACAAGCTACTGAATCATGTACTTAATTCTTTATACACTGCTTCACCATTTTGGCTTTGTTTTTATTAAATAAATAATGACGAGGTGTAATATATCGTGTTCTTGTTCATGTGAGGTTGTTCTTACTAAATTTTAGGACCTGCTAACCAAGACTGGCTTATTTTTTATGTCCTGATACATAAAGCCTTAGATTTGAAATAGAGTGTAATTTCTTTTTTCACATGACTGTACCAACATTGTTCTGCTCAAAGACAATACAGCTCCCAGTTTTTTCTTTATGTGCCTTATTCTGCAGTTTAAGCCTCTGTAAACAGAGAAAAGGCACAAAGAAAGATACAGTGGAGCCTGCATATTAATGAAGTCAATGACGCACTTAATGCCAAGAGGTGACAACAACACTCTAAAAGATCAACACACAACACAGCAAATTGAACAATACAGGCACCTACAATCACGTCCGCACAATTTAATAATCAATAAATAAATGTCAGAATTAAAAGAAAAGCAAATATTTCTTCAGTCTTGAGTTTAACACATGGATGGCATATTTTACGCAGTGGTTTCCTAAAAGTAATGAGTTGTTTGCTTCAGTTTACCAGTATTGTGCAGTTTGTCATATCCCCTCCAGTAGACATGCATTCATTATTAAACAAGGCCCTGCGGCACCAAACGTCAGTATTGTTAGCTGTAATTAACACGGCACTTTCCTTCAGGACAACAATTTAATAAAGAACCAGAAAGCAGCTGAGTTCAAAGCACTTGACACACGTTGAGTGCCAGTAACACATTTATAACAAGTCTTCCTGTAAAGCTCCAACAAGATAAACTGATGCAGTGAGCCTTCCTTTTTATATATATAGACTGGTTTCCCCGAATCCTCATCTCACGTTAAAGTTTCATGTATCTGTCAGTTTCTGAGTGGTATCGCAGAGTCGGAGCAAATTGAACATTCATCCCGGGGGAATATAAATATCGCATCAAAGAATCAGATCCTTTTTATTAAGAATATGTACACTGCCAGCTGACAAAGGCATCGCTTCTCCCCTGATAGACCCGAGCTGGTGGATTTCTGATTTTAAAAAAATGAGATTTTATATGAAACTCAGCAGTCAGGTGTTTCCCCTGAAACCACCAGCTGAGTTTTGACAGGATGAAGAAAGCGAGAACTAAGCTGTGCTGTGTTGGTGTTGCTTTTCCCTTCATTTTTTTTTCCCTCCCTCTTTGTTTTCTTTTTTCGTTAACCCTTCGGTCTCATATGAGATGTGACATGTTTGTTCCATTTATTCTCTGAGCAGCTGCAACAGATGGATCTTGAAGCCGGACTTTGATAGAGAAATATTTCCGCTTCGTACTCTGAGAGCATTGGCTGAGCTTTGAATCAGCACCGCTAATGTTGCTTCAAGGTTAAATGTTCCATCAGCCCCACCACCCCCTTAACCTTGCCCTTCTCTGCACCATTGCACCATAGAGTCATGATAGACTGCTCCAATCAATCACCTGGATTATCTCTGCAACACCTATGACATCTTCAAATAATGAGATGGGGATTCATCAGTAAATGAATGTGTCACATCATTGTGACAAAATGGGTATCATCTTTGCCCTGGTGAACAAATAAATGTCTATTTCTTGTCTGTCTTTTCACTTTCTTTGACAGACTCGATGGTGTCATACTGTTCAGTAAGAACACGTGACCAAGCTGTAATTGCTGTCTTCATTTCAGCTAGTTAATCAATTCCAGTGTGAACATGTTTTTAGTTGTCTGTAATTTAAAATCTATTGACCATTTGGAGATTCAACAGCTGGGAAGATGGAAAATTTTCTTAACCCAGCCTTTCCCAGCTGTCATAGTGCATAATGTGGGGTACACCCTGGACAGGTCACCAGTCTCTCACAGGGCTAATCAGGGCCTGTCTAACACAGAGACAAACATTCACCAATCAACCCAACAAGCATGTCTTTGGACTGTGGGAGGAACCCTGGCTTCCACCCCAACCCAGAAACCACACAGGCACAGGTAGAGCGCACACTCTTGACTCCACCAACCCAGGACCTGCTTCCTACAGCGCTAACCACTGCGCCACCTGTTAGATGATGTGTTACTTATTGACTATAGGACTACCAGGCATAAGGTTTAGTCCTAAACCATTCAGGATGGCTTTTTTTTTTTTTTTTTTTCATTTTTGTGACAGACCTTCATGATTGTTTAAAAAATGTCACCTGCTGCCTATATTTATGCTGATATCGAACAAGGTACCGTGTGAATCTCTGACAAGGTTTACAAAGACTAGATTACATTACTACATTTTTTGTAAAAACCCCGCATTAACTGAGTTTTTTGGCCGCTTCCCGGTGTAGAAGCAGCACACAGTTCAACAACTTAGGGGCAGCTACTTGTCACTGTTTTTATCTGGACCTCGTGACAGCCAGGAGCATCTGCTCAGCAGACCTCACTGATCTCATGAGAGCATGCAAAGTAAAAAGCTTTAGGAGTTTAGGAGGTGCTTACCAATTTAATGGGTAAAAAACAAATTTCTTCAGCAAAGAAAATGAATGGATGGAGCTTAAAATCAAAGCTTAAGCTAACCGGGAGCAGTCAGCCTAGACAAATTTGAATAATAAGCATATTTTTGCATAAACTGTACAATCGACACAGTCTTTGAATGAACTGTATATCTTCTGGAAATTTACAGTTTTTCCTCTAAGACTATACGGCACCATAATATTGAACTCTAATTATAAATGCAATATTGTGGCAGCAGAAAGCCGGTGTTGTTGACCTTGTGTGACCATTAGGAGCTGCCCACGCACAATAAGTTCTGTGTGGAGGGGTGGGGATCAATAAAGAGGAATACAATGTTTATATTGCTTTCCCTCCCCGGTGACATTATAGGTTTCTGTGACATTTCTACTTTTGTAGCTAGTTGGCTTAATAAGCCTTGCAACTTGTCTGCAGATGCCAGCTATAAAACATGAAATGTCAAGATGTCTCATTAAAAAAAAATTGCATTATCTTTCTCCATCCTGAGGTTTTTATTTAACATTAGAATTAGCACCAAACTAGAGGTCCATCCAGCATGGTACACTTTGTTTTGTACAACGAATTTAGAGTCACAGGAGGAGCCCCTGATTTGTGGTTTGTGATCACAGAGAAAATCATGCATGCGAGTTCTGCCATTTTGAACATGTCTGAGCAATTTCTCCTCTATTGACATCATATCTGATGACATCTGGAGTGTGATGAGGAAGAAATCCTTCATTTGTGTGCTCAGATTTCTGTTTAGAGTACTGAACAGGTGTTTTTTTCCAAGGAGCAGGCCTGTTCTCCTTATTGGCCACACTGTGCACACAAACGCGTAAGTCCCTGATGGTTTCCCTCAGGCCTGGTGAATCTCACATAGAGCAGACAGTAATGAGAAAAAGGATAACTATGTTCCATCAACAGCTGAGCCCTGCAGCTCCTGTCAGCATTAAATGCACATATATAGCCGCTGGCCATGCAGTTGCTAAGGAAGTGCTGGTATCCAAGCAGAAGTTGGCAGGGAAACATCCCCAAAGTTGATTCAAGAGATTGGATGCCGCTGGAGATGATTTCAAGCTACATCCATATTTCATTTATGTATACTCGTTCTCTGAAGCGAAAGGAGGGAAATTACCTGGACATCTGTAGAAAGGCTGCAATGTAAAGTGTATCTGATCCAAAAGAAACTCTGTGAACGTCATTATTGGCTCACAGGACATTAAAACAACAACTGTAGTGGTTGGATATGACAGTTGGAAGACTTATGATCCTGGTTTCAGATGTTATAAACAGGTTTTCACATCAAATTTGGTCAACAGGGTCCCAAACTGGCTGGAGATATATATATATATAGTGACCACCATGATTTTGTTTCCATACCTGATTGCTGCTCTCCAGTCAACACCAGACATGCAGACTACTGCTGACATGCCACCAAAGTACACTGTAAAACATCATAGAGCAATTTAAAGGAGCTCATCATTGTAAATGTATCAAAGCAGATCCACTGATCTTCTACAGCAGCGATTTTCCAAGTATCCCAGGCGTTAAATTACAATATAATTAAGGAATTGGGTGGAGCAGTAGAAGCAGAACTGATGTGAAATGTTGCAGCGGTAATAGGGTCATGAGTTTTCTCAAAAACATGCTGCCTATCTTAAAGAGATTCAAGCTCAAATTTATAGATTTTGAGGTGTCTTTCTGTTAAGTCCATAAGGGCTGAAGGCTTTCACATTGCCCACTGCAGGAGGGTTCTCTGGCAGGTATTTTGAGCCCTTTACACTTTCCATGAACTTTGGAAGGGTAAAAGTAAAGGAAAATGGAAGCTGAAAGAGCATTATAACAAATCAGAATGCAGCACGATAGTTTTTCATTTTGATTATCTTTATCAATTATTGCTGGAAGCCAAAGTTTTGTTTTTGTTTTTCCCTGAACCATTATATACTTCTACTACACATGCACAAAATTTCACAGCATCGTGGCTTTATTAACAGTTCAATCCAGAGTGTTGAAACAATCAAATTCTCTGCTAATGTCAGCAGAGCACAGGAAAAATCCAAATTATGTAAGTAGGCCAAGAAGAAAAAAAAAACGTAACTACGTAACATTCACCTACATCTTTACTCTGATAACAAGTAGATAAGACTGCCACCACATGCTAGCTGAACTGTTGTGAACCTCTACTGTGCACATGCATGGTTGCAACAGCATGGCTGGTTCATTTGTTTGGGCTGATTGGCTCTTTGAGGGCAGGGGCTGCATATCTTTGAGTCTCTCACTTGTAATGTCTCTGCTTTAAAATTGGTCCAAATGAACTCATTTGAATATGAGAGATGGTATTGATGTGAGGATATTTGTGTCTGACCATCTTATGCAGCCCCTGCCTGTGGGGGTACATAAGATTGTAAAGGTTAGGACTGACATGTTCTACTTTTTACAGGCAGCAAATGCCTCAGTCCACAAATCATAATTAATTTTTAAAAACCTTTTATGTCCCACGGTTCCATTTTCCAAGACTCCCAGACCAGAATTTGTGCCTGGCTAAACCACAGAGCTCCATACATACACAGTGCTCTAACTGAAGAAGTGGCTTCACTGTAAACCTGTTTGAATTAAGTATGTCAAAACATGCACAGACTGTGTGGCAAACGCACAGGAACAGAGAGTTGAAAGTGCATGTTCAATCTGAGATAGAACAAACAGCCCATGTCAAACAAAGAAGGAGAGAAATTCAGTGTGACAGACAAATGGATCGTTCCCTGCCAGTGAATCAGATTTCTGGAGGAGGGGATGCAGCAGCGGCTTGCCTGGCCTACTTTCCACCATTCATCAGCCAGTTCATCCTCCTGGGAACACTAGAGGTACAATATATGAAGGGAGTTCAGCCACGCTTGGCCTGTCACCACAAGACAGCAAAGAAACGGCAGCACTCAACAAGCAAGAGGGGATGGGTGGAGAGTCAGCACGCTCTACTGTATGCAAAAAGAGAGCAAAGGTAAAAATGGACCAGTCACTCCTCTTTTCCATCTTTACACTCTCCATTTCCTCTCACCCTGTGGCCCTGGTGCCTCATGTGTGGCTTTTATTTCTACTTGTTTAAGTTCAGGCCCTCCAGATGTTTCTGCTGTGGGAATTCTTGAATGAGGAGGTGTATGAAAGCTCTGGTTAGATTGGGATATAACTCCATGGTATTCCCCCCTCACTCTCCCTCATATCCTCGGGCTCCTGTCAGTGACTGAGATACAGCAGGTAGACATCCATAATTATTAAGGTGGAGGAAGGCAGCACGCTAGATTGCCTACAGGTGTTTTTTTGATGCTAAGGAATGCGCGCGGAGACAGAGGAACACAATCCAGAGCAGTGTCAACACAGTGAGCCTTAAAGATACTTTCAAAGCTTTCTAATTCCAGATTTAGCCTGTTAATGCTCTGATTTCCTTCTTTATGCCTCTTCCCACGGATTTGTCCAATTACTCCTCTAAACAGCACTGGGGCCTTGTTGCTAGGTTACCACCAGGTAACACACAGTTACCACAGAGTTGTTAAGATGAAGGTGTTTCCAAATAAAGATGATTCCTTAGCTTCTGGCTTAAGAGTGAAACAGACGCGTCTGCTGTCACCTTCCTCTAACCCTTCTCCATCAGCTTGGCAAACGTGACAGATGCAGACAGGCTCACTAAGCCAGATGGAGCTGCATGAATTCACACATGATTTCAAGTGAAAGCACACTGATTTTAAATGGTGTTGCAGACAAAGTCATACGGGGGGGAAATTTGTTTGCCACTCTCTTCACAAGTACTGGTTCAGCTTAAATACCATCTCATGGATTTTTTTTTTTCCCCAAAAGTTTCCCCTCAAGACAAATGCATGCTTAAGTTCAATCTGGAAAACCAAATTATGACTCAGACAATGCAATGATAAAGACAGCAAGCTCATTCAGTGGCATTGCAGCTTGAATGTGTGTTACAAAGCCTTCATCCAAGAGATGAGTCTACTCTCCGTCTCACAGCTTGATCCTGGTCCTGGAGTCTTAGAGGGGGCAGAGAGCTGGGACGCATGCCACGTTTCCCCTGGGCATTGGCTGATGCCCCTTGACAGATTGAGGCTGCAAAGATGTGTTCTGCATCTTTGTGTTATGTGTTTATGTCTGTCTGTCTGTGTGCTCTTGGGGATTTTACATTAATCCGAATTGATAAACTCCACAGTTGGGAACAAGTAAAACTTAGTGTTGCTTATTTGTTCAAGTAAATAAAAGAAAAATGGAAAAAAAAAAATTGATCTGTCATCAAAAGAAATCTCTGACTTCTGCTCTAGTTACAGTACTGTAACTAGAGCAGAAATCTCTGACTTCTGCTCTAGTTACAGTACTGTGTGAACATTTTGAGTCACCCTTGATTTCTTTATATTTTGATAGAAAAATGGGAAATAGGTGCAGTAATTTATTGAAATGTGTAAACATATGTGGAAATGCAGTATATAAGGTAAAAACAGAGTTTTTACCATTCTAACATGCTTGGAAGTCAATATTTGTGTGACCACCTTTATTCTTAAACACAGACTCAGCTCTTTGCGGCAGCTTTCTTGTCTTCAGGAACAGTTCTCCAGGCTTCTTGAAGGACATTCAAAGCTCTTCTTTGGAGGTTTCTGCCTTTTGTTCTGTCTTCTGTCAAGATGATCTCAACTGCTTCAATGATGATGAGGTCCAGGAAAGTGTTTACTGAGCTCACAGAGCAAAGGGAGCTGAAAGCTGTTTTAATAATCTATACAATCTTAAGTCTTTTTGCATCTAGAGGAGTCACCCTCTGCTGGCCAGGTTTCAGGCACGTTCTGCCATGGCTTCACTTTTGAAACCCAGAAGCTGTGTCCATCTTTTATACAATTTATGTTCTTGACTGTCTTTGCACTGCTTGCAGTGTAGTAAGATACACTTCCAGTATACTAAAAACTCAGAATTTTTTTTAAGCTGTTGAACTTAAAGAAAAAGGTTTCAGGGGACACAAGCGAACCACAGCAATGAGATAAGAGGCAACATTGTGAGATCCAGACTACCAACCTGTGAGGCAAACATTTTGTGACTAATAAGTTTAACATGAGGCAGCGCAGTGGTTAGAGCTGTTGTCTCACAGCGGTTAGAGCTGTTGTCTCACAGCAAGAAGGTCCACCATCTGGCCGAGGTCTTTCTGTGTGGAGTTTGCGTGTTCTCTCTTTGTTTGCATGGGTTCTCTCCGGGTACTCTGGCTTCCTCCCACAGTCCAAAGACATGCAGTTAGTGGTTTAGGTTAATTGGTGATTCTAAATTGCCCATAGATGTGAATGTGCGTGCAAATGGTTGTCTGTCTCTCTGTGTATGCAGGCTGGTGACCTGTCCAGGGTGTACCCTGCCTCTCTCCTTATGGTAGTTGGGGTGGACTCCAGCCCCCCCATGACCATAAACTGGATGAGTGGAAGAAAATGGATGGAAGGTAAACGTCCATATCTCACTTTTAGCATTAGGTTTCTATAAACCATTTTGATAGTAGTGATCATTACACTGAACAGTGTTATACTGGACAGTGGAATACTCAAAAAGCTACAAGTAATACTAATTATGTTTGCTAGTGCAGGGTTAAATACTACCTTCCTAACACGTAGCTCACTTTAGTGTTCTTACAACTAACTGGACACAGAGCTCTAAAATAATCCTCTGACATGGTGAAAACTTAGTAGCATTTCAGCTCACAGCTGCATATAATGGGGCTGAAGGTTTTCTGCTCCAATGAGTGTGGCTGTGTGTGTGTTAAATGAATGTAAACCTACAGTGTTAGCATGTAAGCTTCACAGGTGTTGCTAGGAGTAGTTTTGAGGCAGTGGTTTCTCTGCTTTCAGCCTTTAAACTAAGTTCTTGGCCTCCTGGCTCTAGCTACATATTTGCCCTACCTCTAGAACTCAAATAATTTGCCTCTTGATTAGCTGATCAATAGAAAACAAATTGTCACACTCTATGTATTGATTAATTGTTTAAATTATTGTTGAAGCAGAAACAGTCGCAGCTTTTCCAGCCGATCTGTGGTGGTGTTTTTTCATCCTCACAACTGCTGCAGAACGGTGATATTTCATCCTTTGCTTATAAGGACTTGATACTTACATACTGAAAAACATTTAAAGAGAAAACAATACAGCATCACATTAGCACAAAATGCGGTAAATTGAATTACTCCCGTGCTGTTGCCGGGGAAATTCCTTCAGACTCCATCCCCTGTGTGCTTATGCTTATGTCTGTGTGTGTACATAACAATGAGCACCACTTTGTGTGAGCTTGTGAAGCATGGCCGTGGCCTTTTTAATGAGATAGCATGTGGTAAGATGCTATGTGTGTGAAATTGAAGTGCGGGCAGTGTAAATTGAATTAAATGGGTATGTGTGCAATATGAATGTGAATGCGAGGAGCAGCCTATGAGCTGAGATAGTTCTGCCCGTGAGTGTGAGTGTGTGCATCTTATGTGATTAACATGGACACAAAAGTAAATTTTACTGGCAGCTGCATGGATGGAGGAGAAACAGCGAGGGGACTTGTAATGAACTCTGTTTTCACTCCAGACTCTCTACAATTTAACATGCACATGACTTAGCTTGAAGCTCTCACTGAGAATAAACAAAGAAGTGGTTTCTTGCACTAGTTTCCATCTGAAACACCTTAAATGTGAATTGGAAATTGAAGAGTAAAGAACATGATGGGTTTTCTTTTGTATCAGGTAGTAAAATGTCGCTATAAGTCACTATGAAATGTACCTTTTTCCCTACAATGCAACTCATCAAACAAAGGTCAAAATCCAAGACTGTAATTCAATTTTGGAGCTGTGTATTGACTGACATGCTACATTGTGAGCAAGGCATGGGCAACAGATCATTACGTTTGTTGATCAATCACTGATTAACTAAGAAAAGAACAAATAATCACTCAACTGAACCGTGTCAGAGCTTAAAGACAGGACGTCTCCCATCACCAGTGAACCATGTGAGCGCTCAGATGGGAGTGGGGCTGTTCAGTCAGTGATTCACTTCAGCTTTTCTTTACTCTGAACCCTCTGAAAATACCCAAGGAGCCAAAAGGAAAATACCTCACAGCTGTTCTCTCTGCCGCCAAATCATTCCAGTTATACTTCTCTTTACTCACCCTGCGCCTGAACTCCGACGAGCTTCTGAACCCAACCTTTCCATGAGCTAATCTTTGCCCTCCTTTAAACTTCACATTAAGCTGCTGGTTGTCTCTTTCTTTTTTGTTGTGTTTAACTTTAGAAATACACTTAAAATAGTGGAGGGGGGTACTGAGAGCCAATGAGCAAAGGATCAGGAGAAAACACAAGGCGACTGGGGGTTGGACGTATCACATGTGCCAGTGGGAATGTCAGTGTCGCGACCTTAGAGGAGTGGGCAAAAAAAAAGATCAGTCTCCGGAGCGCTTATCTTGCTCTCCATCTGTAGTAGATTTGGTGACACGAGGAGCGCAGAGGGATAGAAAACACTTCAAGACTCCCCCCTTCTCACCCCCCTCCAAACCTGGAACAAAAGCACTCATCTTGCTTTTGGGCTGTGAGGGTGAGAGAAGCACACAGCATGAATAATTAACATGGGACAAACAATAACTATCAGCTGCCTATCTGTAAGTTGTTGCTTATCTGTGACTGTCATCAACAGTGCTTCCCAAGAAACCCATACTCATTATTCTCATAAAGATAATATTGCTGCATGCCTTAGGATACTAACTAGAAGCAGTCTATTGTTCTGGGCTGCAGATTTTTCTTTTTCCAAAACATGTTGACTACATTCAATTCTGTTTTATTTATATAGCACCAGATCACAACAGCAGTCATCTCAATGTGCTATACAGTGTGAGATAAAGACCCTATAGTATTAGAGAAAGACAGAAGATGGCATCTTCCCTCATCTGTACAAACAACACACTGACCGGATGGATTCCTTTTTGTAAACATTTTACCAACAATCCCAACAATATAAAACTTTCTCTGCTAACCAAAAACTCTAGAAATAATTATCTGAATCATGCCCAGGGCTGCAACGTATTTTCATTATTACTTAGTATGGAATTGATTTTTCTGAGTAGCTGGTGAATGTTCAAATGTTCAGATTTTTTAAAAATTGGCCTATTTAAAGTCTAAGACAATTAATAACCTGTTTTTTTTTTTTTTTAAATATTGCCTATTATGATTTTCTTTGGATTAACTAGGCCTAATCAGTTAATTAATCACTGCAGCTCTAATTCTGAGATTGGTATATGAGACTGATCTTAACAAAGGCTGAATACAAATGAACAAAACCTGAGAATTTTGCTCAAACTCAAGTTTTTGTTCAAGAAGTAAGAAAAAGTGTTTGAATAAGAGTCTGAATTCCCATGAGCTGGACCGTGATGCAAGCCATTGTGTAGGAATCTGTGTGGCTAAAGTTTTATTATTATTATTGTATCAAAATACTGGGGAAGGAGGGGGTTATTTTGGGGGGGATGTGCATTGTAAATCACACCGCCCACCTTATTATGACAGTTTAATGCTTTCCACTGAGCTGGTAACTGCATGTTGCTGCTGAGTTTTGCCACACACGCACAAGTAACACAGGAGTGAACGTAAACCGGAGGCGTGTATGTGGTCCGGAGTCTCCGCCCTCCGGAGCAGAGCAGGCAGCTGGATGAGCCGCTCAGCTTTCAGTGAGTTCAGAAAACTGTTTGCATACCAGTCTCCCCTCAACACTGCGTGCGTGTCTAAATTGGGATCGCTGATCTCGGAGCGGTGGATTTTTAATAGTTGGACGCACGTTTCACTCCGGCGGACATCCTGACTGATCCCTTTTCATTTTGTTGTTGTTTTGTTTCACCTGAATACGCAGGTTGCAATCAGTAGTAGCAGATTTCACAAATAGGCTTTTAGTAACAGAAAAAACAGCGTGTCACAGCCTGAGGTTTCGGCACTGAGGTAAGAAACTGCTCTTCAGAAGTGGCTCCAACTTAAATGTTACGCACCGAGACAAAAGGTTAAAAAGGGGGAGGAAAAAGAAAACCAGAGTTTAAACCTTCGCTTGTTTTCGCGACTGATTCGTTGAACTGACTCATTATTTGCAACAGCGTGTCTAATTGTCTTATGGGGGGGGGGGGTTGTGTGCACTGTTTGATTTCTGCTGAAGCTACTTTGCTGCCGCAAGTTGCATTTTCACATCAAACAAGCAGCAGAAACGAAATGCCTCGAAAGAAGTGACAGGAGAAGGAGCGCTCTTGTTAATTGTTTAAGTCGTTTATTAGGTTGTTAAACCGCTTTGTCCTCACGTCAGATCGCTCTTTCCTCCTTTAGGGATAAAAGATGCATCATGCGCAGACAATACATAAACACATTCTTTGAAAGTAGTTTAATCTGCATTTGTTTTAATGTATTTAATAGTGGGTTCTAGTGTGAGAAACCTGACAGTAGGGGCAGTCCGGAGCGACGCCTGTCAGTCTCCAAGCTGGCCTTCTTCCCACGGGGGTGCAGCCAAAAGCGACCAGGCTGTCTGCAGAGACGTATGGAGCCACCAAATGGATGTCTCTGATGGCGCTACCTTTGCTGTAGGGCAGGAGTTCACTGTCAGTTCGCATTAATCAGAGGGATGCATCATCCAAAACCACCTCCTCCGTGTCTCTGTCTGTCAGATCACCTTTGGAGGAAACATGAAACATTCAGAGACTAAAAGGGCAAAGTCAGTACTTTCAAGAAAGTCTCATGCATCACTACAAAAGCCTTGAACATGTGACTTTGTCCTAGAAAATTTAGGCTTTTACTTTTCGAGTTAGATAGAGCCAAAAGTTAAAAGTTCTAACTCACTCAGTAAGTGAGTAAGAAACTCAAAACATCTGTCAGCAACTGTAACAGCTGGGAATCGGGTCATAATCAGATTTTGCCCAAGGAGATTGGCTCCAAGGGACCCATTAACACACTCACCAGTGTCCAGGTGAGCGTGGTCTGCTGGGCTGTCTTGCCTCAAGTGAAAGTCACTACCCGGCCTGCGTCTCCCCCAGGCTGGTACAGTGTGTCAGGAGAGAGGAGAATCATATCACGCCCCAGCAGCTTGGACAGAATGACAAATCAGCTTCTGTCTTGATAAATGAGCTGAGCTCTACTACACCGCTGCCTCATGTGAAGATTTCACTCTTTTTCTTTTTTTTTTTTCCTCTCTTTTTCGCTGTCTGCTCTTTGTTCCACCTTATTTATTTTCTTTATTATCATTTCTTCCCCCTGCAAACCAAATGAATGTGAGCTGGTGGATAGAGAGGCACAGAAACTGGGAACAGAGGCGTGTTTGTTCACCATGTTGCAGATGAACATTTGCCTTGTCAAGAAAAGAGAAAGGGGTGGAGGAGGGTGGGGGGGTAGAGAGAAACAGTAGTATTGATGCTTTTGGAGCAGCAGCCAACACGGATGACTAAACTCCGCCTGAAGCCTTTCTCTCCTCAGCTTGATTCACATGAGTGTTGGAAAATAGAAATTGTTTTTTGCTCAGTGATGCTTCCAGGACAAGTACAAATGCCAACAACAGGGTGTGTAAACCTACAGTGTAATTTAAAGAGGGAATAAAGGTTAGCGGCAACAATGCTTTCGGTTTCCTCGGCAGACTCCGGAGGACAGCAATTAAATGGGAACATGTTTTAGTAGATTCAAGTCTCCACCGCGCCAGGCTGATATTTATTCCACCTACAGACAGAGAACACCTGGTGTGAGACTTACCACCGGTGATCAGTGCACTCATTTTAATAGTGTCTGTGATAATGTGTTGCTCTTAATCACACATTTATGCGCCAGCACTAAAGTGAACAGCAAAAACACATTAATAGGAGAGAAAGCGTGAGATAGAAAGAGGGAGAGGAAGTGTAGTGAGTTCACTGCTCCTGTGTCATTCAGTTCTTGGCAGAGATGGGGAAGTGTGAATTGTGGTGTGTGGCAGCTCCTGCTGTGAGACGGGGTGACTGACTTGATGCCGCCTGGCCTGGCAGTGCATCGCTCATTAAAGGCCTGAAATTAATCAGTCTGCGGTTCCACATGGTTGGGTGCCTCTGATTTCTCTCTATCCCCTCCTCTTTTTTTTTTTTCCCTTCATTTCACACTTTGACTCTTTCTCTCTTTCTTTAATATCAGCTGATGTGCATGCAAATGAGGCTGCCGACTTTTTGGTCAGTGACTTGATCACTGGCCCCGAGTTTACATTCCTGATTTACTATGCCTCACCATAACTGCTCTCTCTTGCATCTAATCTATTTTTCCTTCTTCATCGTGTTCCCATCATTTCTCATCTTACCTTTCTTCGTTCGGCCCTTATACTGTTTGCAGTACACGTCTGTATATTGATGAGTTCAGTGCAGCAAAGGCACAGGGAAAATGAGGCTGGGTCATCACTCTACACTCGCTTTCCCCTGTATCAGCCCCACTACAGCAGCAGTGGTCCGTAGAGATCCTGGAACTAAATGGAGTATCTATTGGCTCAATGAGAAAATTGCTTTTTTCGATTGCTAGAGGACCCTTCATTTAATGTGTGTGATGCAGAGGCCCCGGCCTGTAATGGGTTCAGCATCTTTGTTGTCAAGAGACAGGAGAAAATGAAATTTGCTTTTCAGCTGGCAGAAATAATTTACTTTCTGAAAGGTGTATTTTTCATCAGCTGTTTAAAAGCTATGAAGGTGTGTGTTACTCTATACTGTCTGCGCTGTGTCTCATGAGCACTGAATGTCCAACCAGTGTATTTTGATGTTCTCTGCTGAGGGCGGTTTTTCACTAAAAGTTTGATCATAACAAAGCTCGACTAAAATATAAAGCTGAGGCAAAAAAACTTTGAAAGCAGAATGCAGCAAAGCTCAGTGGAAAACAGGTATATGAGGTCAGTGAAGCCCACTAATTCTCCCGCTGGAGATGCATTATTAAACCGTGGCAGGCCAAAACATGTGTGTCAAGATCACAAGTGACTGATGGACACTGTGGAGAGTGAAGGATTTATGAAGCAAGCACAAAAAAAAAAACGTATCTTGTCCGGTGGTGCTGAAATTGTACTTAAATTGTATTTTCATCAACATGGCAATATAAACATAGCCAGTAACCTAAGGCTGCCATTAATTAGAGTGACAAATGTCATTCTCTTTAGATGTGTTGTGCAACATTTAACTGTTACCAGTGACCAGTGGTATTGCATGTCTCAGGTTTTTCTCGCATCTTGCAGGGCTAGTTACCTTTCCCATTTCATCTCGTAGAGTCATCCAGTCATCCTTCCATTTTCTGCTGCATATTTGGGTCTTGGTCGCTGGAGCAGCAGTCTAAGGTATATATCTTTTACATAATTTTTCAATGTGCAGGATACTCCAGTGTAATTCAGTCAGCCCCTAAATCTCAGGAGTAGATGCCTGGAGAGTGCACTCAAACGTGCTCTGCTGCTGCTGTCATTGTGGAGGAATGCAAAGCCAAGAAAATGAGAGAGAAGATTGTTGTCGATTGGAGGATTTTGTCTCATGAAGTGTGTTTAACATTATAATAGGGTGTACTTTAACCTGAACTATGATTTGTAATCCTAACCAAGTAGTTTAAACCTGACCAAACAGCTACAGAAAAAGGGAAAGCCATAAAATGAAAGTGTAAAATCATCTTAGACAGTACTCAAACTGTTTGATTATTGCCATCCATCTGGATCCAAGAAAGACTTCTGATCGAGTGGCAGCAAATTTTGGTTGGGTGTGAGAAAGTGTTGCGTCAAAGTTGTAGCAAGTAGACATATAATAAATTGTTTATGCAGTAAATATTGCCATAGTTTAAAATAGACATGTCCATTTTTAATGCACAGGATTCAAAACAGTTATATCTTCTTCTAGGAGGACTTTAAATAATAATTTTATTTTTGCTGATTATATGTGTTTATATACTGATTACAGAGACCTTGTGAGTATAGGTGTTTACCGTTTATTTAAGATTTGTATAATTTAAAATCTTATAAATTACAAATCAAAGTGGTGCGGCTTGGGGATTAAAAATATGAAGTGAAATGCTGTATAGCAGGACTCCTGCTGCTGTTTCCATTTGGTCAAATATAAACTCGGTTTTAGCTTACCTTTGAGTCGTTTTTCTGAATGAACACACAATTGTGCGTTCCTCTGTCCCCAGTGTGTCTCCATATGCACCAGGAAGCAGTGAGTGACCTAAACATGGGGCAGTTGGCTGTCCAGACTTCGCCGAGAGCAGGAAGTTGAAGGGCCTCTTCCTTTTTATCAGGAGGAAGCAGGATGCCTGTTTGTGCTCAACCCAAGAATTCTTTTTGCTTATCTGGCGTTCACCCCATTTCCCTCAATAATGGCTGTGCTGAGCAGGTAATGAGGTAAAAGGTATGTATGTGGCAAGCTGGCCTCGGCAGATAGCAGGCTTATGGCTTGATAGGCTTTTAGTTGAGGGCGCACTCAGCCACGTTTCAGGTTGTTCAAATATCTCAAAGACCCTCGCCCCACACCTCCACCCCCAAAAGCCATCTTTCCTTCTGCATAATGTTTTTCAGAATTAATAAACCATTTTACTCAGGTGGCCATTAAAAGGCTACTGGTGAGGAACTGGGAGCTGTTACACAGAGCAAGTATACTTGCTAAATCCCTCCGCTTTAGCCGGAAGGTTTCTTCATCACTCTGTGCTCTTTTCATCCCCCCCCAGATGTAGTCAAAGCTCAGAGAGGGGCTTAGGCTGGCCAGGAGTCTAGGTATGTGACATGGTGAGATTATATGCCTGGCTTCAGAGAGTGGAGTCACTTGGTTGTACTGAATGATGCTGAAGTTTGAGCACATTGTTGCTGCTGAGAACAGTGTACCAAAGGTATAGCAGAGTGCCATACAAGTTTTGTTTTCTTTCTTCTTTTACTTTTTCGCTTCATGTGTGTGAAAGGGAGGCATTTGTTTTGTGTTTGCGGCTGAGCTGAATCACATTGGGTTCAGTGTTGGTTCACTGGGCTGATAATCAAATAGTGCCAGGGAGGAAGAGTTCATTTTATGGATGTGATTGTTCTCCACACTCACTGCCTGACACTGGGTCTTTTTACTATAGATGACATTTGGCTGCCTCTGTAAACAATTTCTTGTCTTTTGCAGGAATGACTTGCTTCCTGTTATAGATTCTGATAAAGACTTTATGCTCACATGATTCATTAACCAAATCAAACGGGGATTATACACTGCTTATGAATCAGTGAGGAAGGAAAGAAGTGTGTTAGAGGAAGAATAACCTATTTTCTACAATAATGCGAATAGACTCCATTCTAAGATTCAACCATGTTTCTCTATTTGCACAATCTGTAAAGGCGTCACTCAGATGTCCACTTCAGTTCCAGTGTTGTGTTTCAAGCATTCTTCACTGTGTGTTTGGCTTGCAGCGGTGATGTGAGATTTGGAAATTGTGCAATTTAGAGCTGAAGTGAGTAATGAGTGCCAGTCATCAGTCAATTATTCAGTAAGTCTTTTGAGTGACTGTTGTGTTTTTAGGGTCGTCACAGATATCTAAATGGTATGTTTTGGGCTTTGGAGCTTCGGTGGGTGGTAATCAATAGCAAATAAAGTCTGCTGGTGTGCACGAATTAAGATCATGTCTGTGGTTTTAACGTACAGTACATGTAGAATGTTCACTCAAACACACAGATAGAGGCAGCAGCATATTTAGTACTTTTTTTTTTCTTCTTTGATTTGGTGCACCGGTGATCTTTGTCATTTGCTGCTCTCCACCCCAGAGAGAGAGCAAGAGAGCCACTGCTGTGTCGGTCCCGGGAGAGCAAGACTTGCTTGCAAAGCAATGGTGGTTATACATTTTTTGCTAGTCTTTTAAAGTTGTTCAATCTGGCAACACAGTCACTGTGTTTGCATCAGAGCAACAAAGTGAAGGATGAGCATCACTGCTGTGAGTTCAAAGGACATCAGAAGGACGGATAAGCTAGAAGAATATTTACACATTTGTGTGTAGCATCAGAAAATTGCAAAAACCCAATACTTTCCCAACCAATGTATGCCCGAATAGTTGAAGATTCAGGCACAGCCATAGATTTATTTATTAATTTTATTTTCAAAGAAACTTCCCAAATATTACGTACTTATATACCAGAATGTGCACTATCACAGTCCATGGCTAGCATAAGCACATTTTCTGTATAGATGTACTGATAAGAAGACACCACTGGATGAAAAACATTGCATTTCATTTAAGGCCACTGCTCTGCTCTTCTCTGTCTGCTTTTTGAGGATGGTACTGGGAGATGCACTCAGTTCAGATCTGTTTTTACAGCCTCTCCCTGTGACTCACTGGGCCTAATGGTTCTCTCGTCTCCTGACTCAGGCATTTTTCTGATGAAATGGGACTCTCTCCCAGCTTCTGGTCTTCCTTTTTTTTCTGTTGTCTCAACCACAACTGTGTCCCAATCTCCTCTTTCTGTGGGCTCTCTTTCTCCAGAGTTCATGCTCTTTGCATCCAAGTTTTTAGATGAGGAGACTATAGCATTACAAGAGTGCCCTTATTAGTCATCACAGGCTTTTAAAATGTGCCCTATTTTATTACATATTCAGCACGGTGTTTTTATTTCCTCTGCCTACAGGGGATCTGAGCGCCTGTAAATATCCTGTTTATTTTTAATCACTGACGACGGGCTACACAGTATAATGTGATATGATAATTGTTACTTGCAAATACAAACACTCTTGCTCTTGTCAGAAATTGATTTGGTAATTTAGTGGGTACAAATTATCATAGGGATGGACAGCAGGTTGTTAATGATGACCCAGATAATTAGGTCATTATCACTGTAAACAAATTAAATGCATGTTGGTGCTGGATGATACCTCATTAACTCACTTTTTCAAACATTTAGAATCTGATTGGAAGCCGGGAAGTGAAGCTGCGAGGGTGGAGTTACATCAGTTTTAATGATACAGAGAGGACATTTGGTTGGTCAGTGACGTTGTCTTGTTTGCCGTCTCTGCTTTTCCAGTGTGGCTGAATTATAGGCTACTTCTTGGAGATTTATATTCAGCGTGATATGGGTTTGCAACCCGGTCTGTTAATAACACTTTGCCGTTCCAGTCAGTGATAGCCGTACAAACCTCAAATACACAAACACAAATGTACATGATGTACACACCCCTGCAGCCTGGGTAACTGCTGCTACAACTCCAGTGAAAAATGGGGTTGCTTCATATTTACTGCATGTGTCTTTCAGATCTCCTTGGATCTAGGTGAAATGTTTTGCATCGCATAGCTAAGCAGAGATTTCTTCTTCTTTCTTTTTTTTTAACCTGGAAGAAAATGTTGCAAACTTCAAGAGACGCATGTAGGTTAATCTGATTCTCTTACTGCAAACTGATTATGTACATTTTTATTCACGTATCTGTGGAAATGCCTTCTCCTCTCGACTGGCTTTTTTTTTTCCCCTTTCTGTCTTTGAAGCCCACACACCTTGTCCACCGTGCTGCCCCCCCCCCCCCCCCCCCCCCCCCCCCCACACACACACACACACACACACACACACACAACTCCTGTGGAATAACAGCAATGTTACAGTCCCTCCCGCAGGGTCAGACTTGCCACAGGTCTATTAGACATATGGGCTCCCTGTTAGCCTCCACAAGGCCACAGATCAGTGTTCTGATTTTTCTAATTAAAATGAAAACAAAACTCGCAGCAGGTTATAACTTGTACCTGGGGAAACTTGGGGGGTGGGGGCAGCTAATGATCTCGCTCCCACCAGGATCACAAGCCTTGAGCTTGTTAACAGGAAGTGAAAATCGTTCAAACTTGTAGCAGTTTATGTGGCAGCCATCTGCCTCTATTGTTTTCTGTTTACATTTGAAGGCTTTCTTGTGATTGCTTTCCTCGTGTGATAATGTTACATCACCCGAGGTTATTGGCCCGTCCTATGAGTGAGTGAGACACAGGTGTGCTTGTTGCAGGATTTATTTTTTCTTCAGTGCCATCCTGTTCATTGCCCACAATCACACTCTTAGACCACATGTGGTTAAAAGCAGAAGCTGAGCTGTTGCTCACAGTGTAGCCATAAAGCTAAATGAGGTTGTTCAAGTGACCCAGCATCCTCCAGCAAGCCAGAGCCGGTCCATGTAAAGAGTGCAGCGATGGTTCTTGGACAACCTCCCTGTGTGCTTTTTACAGTGATGAATTTACTTGTCTGAACAGCCCCTTCATGTCTGACTGAATAATTGCTTTTGCCTTTTAACAGCAGATCAGATCTACATGTTGTAGACTGTTATTTTTACTCCTCAAAGGCGAAAACAATTAGACGGCAAAGACGGAGCGCCTCGCTGCCTCATGATTTTTTGATGGCGCTTTATGAAATTTTTAACCCGCTGCCTCTTTTAAAAGCGTGGTACTCGAGACAGCGTTCATGGGTCACTGCACTAAAACCCAGCCTCTGTCCTTTGGGCAAACAGTCGGTCAACACCAGCTGATGTGTTACAGCCACAAGCAAACCACGCCATTAGTTTGGAGGAAATGCGCTGCATTTAATATTCTCTGTGGCTTTGCAACTTCTAAGAGGAATTCTTAAGAAACTGTGGTTTTCTAAGAAGAAAATACATCTTTTTATTATTTTTTGAGCTAAAGAGCCATTTTCTTCATGGTAAAATAAATTTCATTCACTAATAGTTATTAGGGTAAACACAGGCAAACCATAAAGCATAATTCCCTTTTCCTTAATCCGTAACTCTCTGCTGCTTCTTTGCTTTGAAGCTTAAGAAAAAAGGAGAGTCTGTGGAACAGAAAAAGCTGGCCACTGTTTAATCATTTGAAGTATATTAAGGGAGTTTTGATATTTTCATGAAAATATGCTTGATTCTAACATTTCTGACACCAGCTTGCAGGGATCACCTTCACATGTGTTTGTCAGAGATAACACAGGCAGGACAGGTGTGTCCAGTGTGTGAAATCAAATTGGCTGCAGTGTTCACTGATTTAAATGTTCAAAAAAAAAAAAGAGAGAGAGAGAGTTTTCTTTTTTTTTTTTTCTTCAGTGGAACATCAGGTGAGCTTGGCTGGCTTCCCACTCATTTGTCACTTTTCCCACGTCAGGATGACAGGCCACTCGCAGAGTGGTCCAATGTACTCTTGACCACCTGGTTGTGACGCTCAAAAGTGTGAAGTGTTTGAGGACAAAACAGACAGCTCAGGCAATTCTCCAAGAATTTGCACCCCGGAGAAACGGTTGCCAGATCGTCTTTCCCGATAACACTTGGCAGGAGGCAGCTCCCATATGAAATATCTCAGCACCAGTGATGAAGCCAAAGTAATTTTGTGGGTGTCTGTGAAAACCCCTGGACGTGTAGAGGTTCCTTTGGCTTTATCTGTCAAGCCATACAGCGAGGAGGAGAGAGGGAAAAAAAATCATCCATCTCTTCGACTGGTGGTTCTGCTGCTGGCTCCAAACTGCTGCTTTAATTGGACAGATGACAAAACAGGATTTAACAAAGATAAAACAGCTTTCAGATGAATTCCTTTTAGTACTTAAAATTTGGTCTCAGAAAAGAAACAATTAAGGAGGGGAAAGCCAACATTGCGAGCAGTTATCAAAACCACTTTTGCTTATCTTGGTAGGCATTTTGGACAAGCTACTTTTTTTTTTTCTGTCTTTTTTTTTTTTTTTTAATAAGGAACAGATGTCTACCCTTTCCTCACTCAAAACATCTATGAGTGAGCTATTTGCCATATCGGGTGTGACCATGCAGTCTATACTGTGAGCTTTCGAAACAGCCCTTTCAAATATTTGGCCAGCTCTGCGTGTCTGTGTATTTATCCCGTTGATTTTGGCTTGAACCGAATGTGTGCTGTGCTTCCAAGAAGCTTAAGACTTTGCAGACAGCAAGTTTAAAAAGAAGAAAAGAAATCGTTATCTCCAATATCTCCTAATGCATCAGCACAGCTCATTATGCCGAATATCATCTGTAATCTCCCTCTGCTTTGTTCATCTCGTCACCATTTGGTGGCTCTTATAAACACGAGTCCCATGCCGTGAAAATTAATGAGTTCCGTTTTATCTTTATTGTGTAGGCTTAAATGTTGTTTTCAACTGTTTATAGATTTTGTTTGTTAGGACTGTAAAGCAGACCTCTTGGATACCTATTTTGTGCCTTCACAGTCTGCAGTGTGATGAATTTTCTCTATAAATGATATATAACACTCAAGACTTTGGTTCCCTGGCTTCAGCTCACAGGACTGCTGAATGTGCATCTCCAGAATCAGATTTAAAAAAAAAAAAAAAAAAAAAAATCAATCAAATGTTTAAATAAACACGTGAGCTATAATGTGTTTCACCATAAATATCCCGGCTGCGGTCACTCCTGTGGTGCTGTTTCAGGACTGCGGAGCACTAAATGGACTGTTTATTTATAAGTGTTAGCCTCCGGTGGGCTGATGGAGATGTGTTACCCCCACTAAAGCAGCAGTGCACACTTGAGCACATTACTCACAATTTCATCACTACCCCCCAATTAATACTCAAGACAGCATCGGCAGCATCTGCTCAAGTTCCCTACTTGAGTTCAGTTGAGTTGAGAGAATTGAAAGTACATCAGCAACGGTGCGATTGCTATTCTGAACTTGTTATCTGCGTGTGCTCCATGAGCAGGTTCACAGAGAAGCCTCTGCATTACAATTATGGCTGTTTTCATAGTTTGGTGTTTTGAGTTTTAAATCAAAACCAATAATTTCAGATGGGTTTGACCTCACCATGTTGCCCGTGTTTCTCTGACCACAGTCATCCCCATACGATTGTCTCAGATCCATCTTGTTCTGCGGTGTAAATCTATTGACTTGTGTTTCTTCGGGGACTCAATCTTGGACCCTCTCCAAGCAGCTCAGTTTCCATCCTCTCCCCATCTTTCCTCCCTCTCCCATAAATCAATATGATGTAATTGCATAAACTCCCTTTCCCACATCTCAGGACTGGAGGCAGGTTATTCTCAGGGAGAAAGTGTTTCAGTGTGGCCTGTTAACCTTAACCCTCAGATTCCCACATTTGTGACGTGCCTGGCTCGTCAAAGTTCCATGTTTGCCTTTTTAAAAAGCTGTGTTTGCAGAGTTTGTTTCACTGGTGATATTTGATGTTTTGTGCGTTGTTTTTCCAAGCAGCAGCCCCGTGGAAGTTAACTTTCTCACAAATGGCACTGACTGTTTACATCCAGCTAATTCACTCTAAGCTCAGCAGATTAAATCTCATTTCTCTGAGTGCTTTTTGTGTTGAGCCAAGCATGATTTCTCCTGACATCTCCTCACCGTCAGGAGTCTCACTAGGCTCCCACAGCCTACTGAAGGAATGTTTCTTAGAGCACTTCTGCATTTTCACGAGATTGAACCATGGCAAAAGTCCAGCCCCCACACCCCTTCTTTTTCCACATTTCATTGCCTTCCTGGCTTCCTCATTCTTTCGGATATCTTTCAGCTTTGTCGAGGGAGACTCGAGCGTGGAGGGAACCGGTGTGGAAAGGTTTTGGAGTGAGCAGGAGTCTTACTCACACACTTTGTAGTTCTACTTTATCCAGGTTTCATCATTCTTCCGCTGCTCCTGTAATCCTCCCACCATGAATCGCACCATGCTCTGATAGTGATAAAATCGCTTTTTTCCACCTCACGCTGGAACACATTTCCAGGGTATTTGGCTATTAGTGCAGGCACATTTGACAGTGTGAGAGACAAAAAGCATGTGTCACTTTCAGTTGTGAGTTTGTCACAGCTTGTTACCTGCTGCTTGTTACTGCAGCCGCCACATACAGGCTGACATGGATGAGGGATTCTGAGGGATTCAGGGTTCTCTAGCATATGTGCAGCTTTATGAGGAGGTCCCAGTGTGGAGCCTGTGTACTGAGGAAATGATCCAGATGCAAGGCTTCTGGCTCTCATAACCCAGTGGGACACCTGCCTTGCTGCTCCTGTGCAGCCCTCTGCAAAGTCCGCAAAGACAGAGGCTACCATCTTTCTGTAAGAAGGAATTATAACATGCTGCTTAATATGAAGCATGTGGAGTATTTGTGTTGCTGCTTGCATTCTTGCTATGGCTCTGGTTGTTCTAAGTCTGTTTTCAAAGTCATTTTTGAATTCAGCTGAATGTAAACTTGTAGCAGATCCGATGTTGAATTAGTTTTGCCAATGTGATCATTTTGAAACTGACATTTATAACAAAATTGTTATTTAATTTTCCCAACGTGTCTTTGATAGATGATTTAAAAAAAAAAAAACCTGCTGGATCCAAACAATTGTCTGTGTTTGTCAATGTTTTTCTTTAGTTTTTGATAAATGAGGCTCCAGAAATGTTGTCAGTCACATTATTTCATGCAAGATGAAAAAAATATTTTACAGTCAAATGTAACTAAAATTATAAACTTGAACTGTATTAAAAATGTTAACATTGTAAACACTGTGTTTTTGGTTTGTTTACAACACTAAAGGAATGCGCCTAAAATTCCTGTATATTTATGCTATCTGGAATATTTAGTTCCCCTTAAGCATCTCTGTTTATGAGTTGGATAACAGTTAACATTACCAGGGTTATGAAATCAAAGTGACATCAGACCCTGGACATGAATTGGGCAGATGTCCTGTAGTCTCTGTGTGTTTATTCTTTTCTCCTAATAATGTGACCCATATGTTTGCACACTAATAAGCCCAACATGTGTTGTTTTAGCCCAGCCTTTACAGCATTGTTTCCCTTGTTTGAACACAACAGCAATCCGAAAACAGCAGTTTTATAACTTAAAATATGCCAGCTAAATTGTTTTTGTAAACTGATGTGTCATTATCTGATTTCTGAATGATGTGTGAATATAGTAGTGAGCTTTGTTGGGGTGTGTTCAGCAAGGTATGTAGTGAAAACCATTAACGATTGGAGCCAGACCTGATGTTGTAACCACAGGGCAAGGATCCAAGCGTTCCTCCTTTTGGGATTTGTATTTCAGTTGTGCCAAAGTTTTTGTTTTCATTCACACTGCAGTGTGATGTACAAACTGTTACAAAGTGGCCATGGAGCAAATTCAGATTAACAAAAGCAAAACATCGATGGATTGGCACAGCTTGTCGAGCGTATGAACATTTCAGAGAAGGAGTTGTGCTTGTGAAGGAGTCCAAGTCACTCCTCCTCCTGGTTTTAATTATGAAAATAAGTTGCATCTGGTCCCATTGCACACATATTCTTGCTTTCACCTCTTGTATGTCTTTTTGCATTTCGATGTTTACCACATTGTTTATTCAGCTTCAAAAATAGCTTAATTGACAGAAAGGTCAAGGTGAGGACTCATTGAGATCATATCCCATTACAGCTAATCTTACAGGTACGGGATGCTTCTCTAGGCTAAGGGCCTAGTGTTAATGATCTTTTCTACTATAACTATACAGGAAAAAACTATTACCTCATGGTACTCTAGAAGGATTTAAATGAAGCCTAGAAATGGCTACCAGATGTGTGTTAAAGCAACTTGTTGGGATGACAGTGGACCCATATTGTGTGTGTGTGTGTATTTAGGGGAGGGGGGTCGATCACGATATCATGTTGTAGTACAAAATGTAGCTGATTCATAATATATTTCAGTCTCTGAGGTACAGTAGTGTACACAACCATCAGATACCTGTACTTGTTCTATACATACATAATGCATCATTTTGTAAAAAGCACTTGAAGTGTGTTGTGTTTGCAGCATTGAGCCTGTTCTGTATGTGCAGTTTGACTGACAGATTGTCATTAATAGAGCTGTAATTGACCAACAAATAAATTAAGTTATTCAGTTACTAAATGCAAGAAAAAGTAAAATTTCCATCTTGTTATTTGTTGGGAAATTTTATGTTTCCAGAAGGCTTCGATTTTGTTGCTAAGATAAAATGATCAATTTAAAGACATTGCATTGGGCTTTGGAACAGCTAGAATTGATAAATAAAACATAAATCAACAGTATTTTTTTTGTACCTAGTGATGGAAATTAGGAACCAGCTGAGAATGGGCTCCAAATTCTCTAATCCATCAGAATCATTTCCCTCCGAGATAATCAGTTCCTTTTGTCAGTGCTGGCATGTTGTTGTAAGACTTACACAAAGCAAAAGAATGATATGAAACTTGTAGCAGTGGAGCTTTTGCACACCTCATGCAAGCAATTTTTGTATGCTGTGTACAGACTGAGCGATCCTACAGATCAAAAAGGGGAGGTAGTCAAGAAGGGAACTAACAAGTAAGCAGAATTGATAATGGGATTGATATCATTTGTGTCGGTATACATCCCTTCTTGCAGCTCTAGTCATTCTGAAAACATTTTTTTTCTACATCAGTCTGATGTTGAGCTAATAATTTGAGCTGAGTGCAGATCTGGTCTGTTGTCTTTTGTGTACTCGAAACACTTTAGAAAAACATCCTGAGGGAAGACTGTGCAAACTTCCTCTTTGTGCAGGCAGCTTGGATTTTCTTCCAAATTCCTCTTAGACTTGAAGCTCCCTGAGCTCACTGCTGTGCAGTTCTCAAGCCTTACTGACTTGAGGATTTCTGTGGGATGGAAATGGTTATCCTGTGGCTGCTCGACAGCTTGCACCTCTGGCGGGTGGAGGAGTCGGTGAACACACTGGGTTTAACAGCCCCAGCCCTCTTTGTGTATCTAGTAATGAACTCTTACGTTGGCTTGGAAGGCTGCACTGCTGCTCTCCTTGCTATGTTTTTGTAACCCTTGCTAAAAGAAGAAAAAAAAAAAAACCTTGCTCTTAATTGTGTCCCATGGGTCCTGAGCTCTCAGTATTCACAGCCTTTCCTGTCCCCCTCACTGATCCTCCTCCTCTCCCAACCTTAGCCCCATCATCCCAATTCGACAGGTTTCCTCTTTAATCGCTTGACTTCAAAGCGGTATTGTGATGCCCCCCCCCGGCCCCTGGCTCCTCGGAGAGAAAGAGGGGGCTAGCCTTGGGGTCCTGGGAAGTAGGGTGAAAGTGTGGTGTTGCACAAGGCAGCTGGTTAAGTTAGACAGGCATGGGTTAAAGGAAATAACAACTAGTCCAACTGCTGTTCTTTATCACATTGACAGGAGAGAGACATTGGTGTTGTGTAATGAGAGAAAAGGTTACACATATCTGAAAGCCTTTGTGTAAGACACTTCTCATTGTTCCCTGTAGAGGTGAGAGGTACAAGCTCCTGCCAGAAAAACCTGGACGAGCCCTGGCTAATGTTTGCCACGGAGGTGGACACACTGTCATCTTTCATCCACATCAAAACGGCGCCCTCCAAAAACACTTCCAAGAGCCGCATTCTCATCAGGTTCTCATTTAGCTCAAAGCGATTAACACTGAGAAAACACAAGACTGCTTAATGAGTTCAGTCTGTATCTTTTAGCTGGAAAAATAGTGCACCCCGAATGCATGAATACACTTCTGGCCTGCGCGTAATCTCCCCAGAGCACCTACTGTAGTGCGAAGAACAAAGGAGCACTGGTTGTGCTGTGGTCAGAGAAGGAAGAGTGAGTGAGTGATTAGCTGCTGGATGCCCTCTGATCAGTGTGGGGATTGTTTCTCCATCGTGGTGGTTTATCTTTATCCCTGGCAGTTGACTCGCACTGTTAGATCAATAAATCCAGATGGAGTAAGGCGATAATTCTGCCTCAGCATCGCCCTCATTAAAGAGGACGCTCAGGAGATATATAGCTGCCGGCAAGTGGCCTCCTTCTCATTTCTGTAATATTAGAGCATGATGTATACAGACTCTGCCAGATGTTGGCAAAAGATCACCAGAGAGAAGTGACATCCAGCGTTGTAGATTTTTCCTTTGCACCTGAAGATTTAAGGCCTAAATTGCCCCTTAGGTTATTATCTCCACAACTGGAGCTCCTTCTAAAACTCAGAGGTTTGCTTTTGTCAACACTAGTGAGAAGTTGAGGTCAAACCCAGCTGTTGATGGAAGTACTGTCTTCCTGTGCTGTTGTCCTCTCCACTTCCTCTCCTCAGAGGAAGTGTCACAGCTCAAACTCGGTGCTGTGCTCTGACTTCTGACACTTCAGTCAAGGTTTCCTGCCTAATATGCATGCTGGCCTTTGCTTAAAACAGTGTTATGAATTATGTGTAATCCTCCAGAGGCAAACTGTACGGGTATATGGGTGTGACGCACAAATACTGATTTCTGCTCATTCTTAACGTACAAGTATAATAATACAGTTTCACCCCTTTTAAACTGGAGCACAAGCTTCTTGGATGAGCACAGCAAGCCACGCGTTACGTCAGAATTTAAAATGAATGCGGTCGAGGTGTCCTGTTCAGTGACTCAAAGCCTAGCAGGCAGCTAGCAGCTACAGATGCCAGTGCCACTCAAAGCTGACAGGCCTGAATAATTCAAACTCCTAGCCTTAATAAAGTATAAATGGATTAGTTATAGAAAAGATGAACCCACCAAGACAACACCCTTAATGTACCAAGATGTAAACGTGTATTTCTTCTATGAAGTTAGGCATTTTAGCACTCCATCTAGTTTGACTTGCTTTGGAAGTTAGTCTCAAGTGGCGATTTGAGGGACTGCAGATTTTGGCACTTCTGTAAGTTGCTGTTTTTTTTTGTTTGTTTGTTTTTAAATGGCAATAACATGGAGGTTTTTGAGCATTTTTATCAAAGGCACTCATTCTTATGTGCACAAAAAGCATCAGTTTTGTAAAATAGCCAACAGGAATTATCTTTCAGCAGTCATCTGTCTAAGCACTGAAACTCACTGTATGAAATGGGCATGGATATCGAAGTATCTTACTCAAGAGTAAGAAATGCCTCAGTTGGAAAGGTGAGGGCAGTGTTTCTGTTGGGAGTATATTCTTTCTGCATTGTGGCTACTACACTTTCCTCTTCTATTTTTAGTGTAAGTTAAATTGTGGGGAAATAACTACAGTAGAAATTGCATTTTGAAGCATGTAATTTATCATGTGCTGCTGTCTTGCACACAAGATAGATGTTGATGATGCAATAATATTGTCAGAGCCTGAAATATCAGCACAGACTAATCAATTAGTGGCTGCCTTGATGTTTAAATTGCCCACAGTGCTTCAGAGCTTAAATGTCAGTGACAAATTGGCAAGGGAGATTTATTTAAAAGGAAAGTCATTGAGCGGATGTAGATGAAACCTTTTCTCTAGTGTTGAGTTGTTCTCTTTGTTGGACCCTCAGTGGCCTGGCCTTTCTAGTCCCCCCTCCCTTGAGGGTTCTTCCTATTGTTGTGCTTTCTCAGCCGTCTGCGCTGATCTCTCCTCACACACCCCCATAAGCGATTCATCGAGGCTCTGCGATTCTATTGGTGCTCCACTTTCCCATGGAAAGGTTTCCATGGAAACCAAAAAATAATGCAGACCCTCAACACTGTTGCTCTTCACCAGCTAATAGCTCTCTAAACAGGGGTTCAAAAGAGACTGCCTCTGCAACAGGCTTCATGGTAAAATCTGACCACTCTCTACCTGATTGCAAACCGTAATGACGAGACTTATCTGTTTTCTGCCGTTTGTAATATTCTGGTGCAAAACTGAAAAGGATTACAGTGATGCATCACTTAGGGATCTGATAGCTAAGCCATATGGTGAATGTTTTGTATAAGACACTTTTAACAAGGCTGCCCATGCATGCATATCCACTGTAAGGATGCTAATGATTTCCTTGTGCTGTCTGAGTTCAAGGTGCTTAGATAAGGGAGTGTATCATTCCAGCGCATCTCCCCACTTCTCAGATTTGCTCACTTTCCTTAGTCAGGCTTTGATTGCCTTTTCCCAATGTAATCAGAGCCTTCTCTTCTATATGTGGCTGCCAACGTCAGTTGGGTTTTGTGTCCTGGTGAATCTGATGTCTGCTGGCAATATGGTGTGTCTGCGGGATGATGTGGCTGGCTCCATCAGCCAGAATACTCTTGGGAGATTCTCCATCCCCAGCCTCTGTCAGAATGAGAATACCCTGCCTGTATTTCACCATCTAATGTGGCAAGAGCTGCTTGCTGTTCATGTCTTCGTAGGCAGCTCTCTCCATATTTGATGCTGTAGTTGTCAGTGCCAGTGCTTTGAAACTGGCTCCAAAGTATTGTCAGTCAAAACTGTGCTGCTGACTATTTTTGCACATGGAGGCTGGAATACCAGCAATTTAATTGGCTCTCATTGCTATATCATTATTTTCAGCTGGGAGACAGTTGTGGCAAAGCAGTTTAGAAACAGGAAAAAGTTTAAAGCGTTTATGCTCATTAGACACACTCGGCTGGAGACGTATCTTGCACTGACAGTGAAAGCCAGCAATGTGTGGTAGGAAAGCAAGGTATTCTACTTCCAGTGAATAATGCATGAGTTCAGATGCTCATCAAGGTCAAGTCGCAAGCTGTACGAGGAGACTGTAGTGTGTTGGGTTTTCTAATAAAGGATAATTAAGTGAGAAGATATGGTTTCTAATACCTCAAGGCAGATATTAAAATTTTACCTGCCCAGAACTTTGGTCTGGATTGCTACTACTAAAGACGGTGCATTTTTCTGTTCTGCCCCTGTTAATTTTCCCTTCCAGCAGAGAAGTGGAAAAATTCACACAGAGAAAACACTGTTACAGTCCTAGATTAGAGCACTGCAGGGAGCGAGCGCTTCATACATAATAAATGCAAACTCGGTCATTTTAAGTGTCCTAGAATTTTATTTTCTGTGTTTTTCAAGCTCCCACTCTTATTCTGCTCAAATGAGTTGCGCGCACCAAGACAAATGTGCCACTTTTCGTTCTCCTTGCCACTGCTTCACTGTTCATTCATCTCATTACCTCAGTCTTGACCTGTGCTCCTTCTGCTGTGCTTCTCTTCAACAGCCCATGAAAACAGGAGAGGAGAGGAAAGTGAGAGAAGTCATCAGCTCCACCTGAACAAAGACGAGGAACAAGCAGATACACATGGTATGGCAGTGTTTTACACAGGTTTCCTTTTCGCCTTATATTTATGTGTGAAACATATTTCCTTTACATGTTCCTCAGCATATGTCTGTAATATAGGGGTGTTTTCGTGAATGGTTTCTAGCAAGTCCAACAATAATTCCACTTCAGCACACTTAAAATTGTTGAGAGACACTGCGTAAAGAGGTTGTTGACAGACTCTTTTCAATAAGATGCTGACAGCACAGGCGCAAAGCCATTGTTATCGCTGACAGGAGGCACAGTGCTAGAGCAGGAGCCGGTGTGTGAGGCTGGTCCTGCAAAGACGCAGACGTGCTTTTGTCCCTTTGCTATCATAGCAGTCTTGCACCGGTCTTTGTTAGTTACTGATTTGCATTGGCATTTGTAACATTAGTATTCCAGGCACAGAGGAGCAGCAGACACGTATAGATTGAAAGGTTAAAGGGGATGTCAGATTCAGACACATCAGCTGCAGTCTGTCATGCACAGAAGCATAAAAGCAGTCAATGAAGCAAATAAACGCTCTGCATGTGCAAGTGACATGTAAGATTATGACCAAACTCGAGCTATTTTGTTATACAAGTATTCATTTTAAACTTGTCATTTTGGTTTAATGCATGTCAGTAATGCTCATGCAGTCACTTGTTAAGTTGCCGGGACCTGTGACAGCATTGTTTAAGGTGACCTTCAGGTGCCTTAAGGTGCCAGCATACTGTAAATGAATCTAATAAATGAATAACATGAAGTTTGTGGTATGTAGACTGAACAGTAATAATGGCTACTGAACTGTTGTGGATTGTGGAATTTCCCCAAGCTATCTTTGGTTGCAAGACCGTTATCAACTTGGTTTTATTTTTTTATTTTTTATTGAGTCATCGTCCAGCGTGGTGAGATTGAATACACAAGGGTATGACTGTGTTGGTCTTTACTACCATTTCAAGAGTTCATCAGTGCAAGAGTTTAGATATCCTCAGATTACAGAGAGGGAGATGCTGCAGCAGCTTGAAAAGATTAGACTTTCTTGGAAGGGAAAAAAAAAAAAAACTGAAGAAAACTCTGACCGCTTTGCTCTCTGTTTCAACTTCTTCTACTCCTTTACCAGCGCTGATGCAAAGGTTTTTTTCTAAGTGTTGACACTTGTTGTTCAGGAGATGACTACATGCCTAAAGCACCATTATAAATGATTACAGGGATAGTGCCTCTATACTGTAGTGGTTAACATTCAAAAGGTTGCTGGTTTGCTTCCAGTCGGATCTGGCCAGTACCTGTACCAGATTTCAGAGTGAACTCTAAACTGATGTGCATGTACAAATAAATAAATAAAGATGGTACACACTTGATGTTATCTTACAGAAGTACACATGAAGACCGTTCAAATCAGCAGTAACAGTTTAATTTGTAAGTCTGTTTAGTGGAAGCCAGAAAATGTATCTGTTATGATTTCAGAGAGGAAGAGGATTTTAGTAACGGCTTTTTGTGGAGCAATAGCCGTTACTGTTATACAGAGGTTTGTGTGGATACAGAGTTGCAGGCAAAGAGCGGTGGGATTGTGACATGACTCTGCTTCATGGAAACAGATGTTATCAAAAATTGAGGCTGTAAAGGGCCACTTTTAACCCACATGACGCTCTGCTGAACGACACTCTGGTCAGATGAGACACACAACTTCTGATTTGACTGTTACGTCTGAGGCCGTGTTGCAAAGATGTTCACGCTGTCATGAAAAAAAAAACCAGATCTCAGTTGTGTCTTCATGCATGCTCAATCATCCAGGTGAGGAAATCCCAGAAGCTGATTCGGTTCATGTGGACGTCACTTTGATGAGTGATGAAACAAAACAAATCTGAGTCACATGAGCAAAAAATAGAATATGCGAACAGTCTAATAGACTCAAATAGTCAAATGACCATACTGGGTTAAAACCAAACACTCAAGTTTTAATAAGTATGCTTGAAAAAGGCAAAAATATTACCCAGGATATGAGGTTTATACATTCAGACTAGCCTGGCTTCCTGGTTTCACTCTTTAACATGTCTTCCTGTGCAATGAGGGAGTTCACCAACATTTCTGGGTTAGCTAAAACTAGTTATTTTCATACCTAGTTTTATTTACTAGTTGTGTTTGTTAGTTTGTTCCCTTTTAAGATCTTGAAAATCTGTCTATGATGTTCACTTTTTTTCCTTGTTAATTATCTTAATGGTCTGTGATTTGAGTGATCACTTGAGGGGATTTTTTAAAATTATGAAATATTGGAAATTAAAGCTCATTTTGAACAAACAGTCTCACCACAAACATGAATCTAGTTTTTATCCATGTTGGCGTGAACGATGAGCTTCAGCTCCTCCTTCACAGTTTAGTATTTAAAGACAAAAACTAAGATCCACTAAGCTCCAAATAAACTGGGATTATCAGACATTAAATAATGATTCCGGCCCAGTGTCACAGAATAAGTCTTATAATCCCAGAGTTACAGTAATAACCATAGATGACACAAGAAGCTTCCATTGCAGTAAATTACAAGGTATGTTAAAAGGAATTTCTCCTGCGTTGTTCAGAGAAATGCACTCGTGCACTTTTGGTTTTACATCAACTTGTTTTGCATTGGGGCCTCAAATATACAGTATGCTGCCATCTCTTTCATCGGAGGCTCCCACAAAAACACAAACATTCACACGCTTTATCCTCAAGGCTTTGTTTTGATCTTTGCATTGTGCTGAAACCCCAGCCTGTAACACAAAGTAGGTTACACTGTGTGTGTGTTTTTTTTTGTTTTTTTGTTTTTCTGCTGTTTTCCTTTTTCATTTCGTTGAACTATCGCCAAGTGTGTGATGCGTCTGTTTGTGTGTGTGCGCACGCACTACACACAAGAATCATCAGTAAGCGATAAAACAGCTTTTCGGCTTTCTACACGAGGGAACTAGCTGTATTCAAACTAGCATATGGCCTTGCAACAGGGTGTGAGTGATTGCTCATTAGACAAATGGCTGGCCAAGCTGTCCCCCCTGTTGTAAAGTGCTCTGCTCTGCTCCCCTTTGTTTTCTAACAGGAACTAGAGCTAAGTGGAGATGCCAAACACTCCTCTGCAGACAAAGGCCACTCTCACCCCACATCCGGGTTGCCGTAGAGACCAGGGTCCTCTTTTGGAGTGCTGGAAATAGTCCAGCATGCGCTTCACAAATCCCTCAGTTTAGAAAGATGTGTATTTGCTTAATAGTTCATTGTTTCTTGTTTTTTCTTGTTGTTGGTCTGGATGTAGCAATGTATGGTCACTTGTGTTTGAGTCTGTGTGTATTTTGTGTTCTTTTTTTTTTGTTTGGTGCCCTGAGGCTGAAAGTGTTGTCTTTCCTGAAATAGCCCATTGTTTTCTTCTGCAAAGGCCATCTGTGATGATACGGAGATCTGGCAGAGACAACAACCTCGGCCTTAGCAGTATTTAAAACCGTGTTCAATGTTAAGAAAAGCCATGTTTTAATTGTTTCTTGCCTGAGGGTCAAATGTTGGTCAGAAGAGTGCTGGCAAAATTATTGACTATATTTTTCCAAGTTCTTGTTAAGCGAGGAACTGATATTGATTCTTCGCCTTGTGACTCTGATATATAACAAGAAGCCTGAGAAAGTTGTGGAATAACCCACAGAAGTAGACAGAAGTGTGGCGTAATAATTCCCTCTGTTGTTCTCCCAGTAATTTTAAAGCATTTAGTTTTGAATTGAGTTATAACTCATTTTTGTGGAAAGCCCCAAAGGCAGTGTGTCATTCTCTAAAAACGTGGGAAAAGCCTTCGCCGAGTCCTAGCAGCCGGCGGTGCAGAAGTGTTTATGTGTTCATTGTGTGCTGTTACCACATGCCCTCACTACCAGACAACTAGTGGACTAAGCATTGGAACTCTAGGGGATCAATGCATCATTGACCATGTGCCCGGGCCTGGTATTGATCCGTCCTTGTGCAGCCAGTTTGTATCTTCGCTCGGCCAGATAGAGGTGCCGAGACGATTAAGTGAAAGCATCTGCTGTGAGCAAGGGAGGATCTCCCACACAGTAGGGCTCAATAGAAGTGAAAATCTGCTCATCTCAATCACATGTCCTCTGCTTAAGATAAGTATCGAGAAGTTATTAGTACCCTTCCCCCGTCCAGTCATTCTAATCTAAGGAGCTGGAGAGTCAATTTCGCTGTAGGACTCTGAACAACTGTTCGTACAGAGCTAACAGCTGGATGTGTGCCCAGTTGGGATGTCAGGAATGTGGCCTGCAGCAGTGTTGACAACACATGGTCAGTCTGTTTCTTAGTGTTCACTTTGGAAGTCTTCCTCTTGTTAATAAGCCTGTTTTTCAAGAGTGTGTCAGCTGCCTTGGTCAGAGGACTTCTGCCTTCTGGGGTTCACACTGTACTGAAATATGAATTGGAACAAATAGAAAAAAATAACTTTAAAGATGAAAATTATGAACTTTTATGCCTCTTCTAAACTTTTTAAATCCTGCCCCATGACTCTATATTATTATTGGAATGCACTGAATTTTTTAAAGCATGATTTTTGCATTAAAAACTAAACCAAAATGAGAAATCGTGCTCTGGAAAGTTAGTGAAATTAAAACTGAATTGAAAAAAAAAAAATGAATGAAAACAAATGAAAAATATAAAACTATAATAACTCCAGTCGGCACCAGTTACAGGCTTAGAGAATAACCGCTTTGTAGTCTCAGCACGTATTGAATGAAATTATAAGTGGTTTTGCAAGATTGAACCAATTCATCATAAACTGTCCACTTTTGGGGGGTAAACCAGCATTCCCTATAATGTGCAGAAGCTGATGATATTCTCTCTGTGTACTGTGAAAACTCATTAAGTTAAACTTGCCTGCGGATGGATCAGTTAAAATGTCCACCTGTACATCTAACCAGCAGTAGGACCTTTGCTGTAGCTTGCCGGGCTGCATTTCTGCACTCCTCTCTTTGTGTGAGCTACAGCCACACACACACAGACACTGGGAATTGCATTTGAGCTACTTTTGTACGCTTTCTCCGTGTGGTTGTTCGCTGTTGTCTGAAAGCTGTATGCCCTCTAAAGTATACAGTGCTGTTCCTGCTTAACATTCTGTGCACTTCAAAGCTCCTCCGTGTGACAGCACAGCCCAGGGCTCATTCTCTCCTAATTGGAGGTTCATTAAGGACTTGGTGCGCCTCACGGGAACCCTGTTCATTGCCAGAGGAGCCTGTCTTTATTCGGATTTGGGGGTGTTTACTTGCTGTGGCTGATCTAGGAAGTCATGGAGAAATATGAAAATGGGTTTTTAATTGAGATAAAGGCTGATGTGGCATGCGTGTGGTCCCCCTAGTGTCATTGTCAGAGGGTATTAGTGTATGCACAGAGAGCTTAGAGTGGCATGCAGTTGATGACAAAACACACCTGCTCCAGCTGCATTGGGGAGCCAGGGAACGAATGTGTCTTCCCCAGGGTTCAATTACAGGTGATCATTTAGAGGGTCAATGATATTTAAAGGGGTCAAGCTACAACCCATCCAATCTCGAGAGGATTTCGTTATTAATGATCATTTGTGATTCAGGATCATGCTCAAGATGAAGTTGGTTATGTGGGGGTGGAGGATGGCGACAGTTTGGCGAGGAACAGACACAGTGTCCTTGTTGCTCTGATCCTTTTGTCCAGGGCAGTGGCTAGGGGAGTGAGGGAATATGGACTCATTTCATTAATCCTGCTGAAAGTGACATCTTCAAGGAGAATCACCCACGGGTGTGCTATTTATATATGGAGTACTTTCAATCCAGTCTATGTCTTCCTTATCTTTTAATTACAGTGGGTTGACACCACCATAATGGGTGATCGTGTAGATGCCGACCAAACGGACCTCTGGTTTTCTGAGTTAGGGATGAAAAAAAGGCCTGTAGCACTGTTACACCATTCCTCTGGCTCTTACTGAGAAGAATGTAGGTCAAATCAGTTCGTCCTCATTAAAGAGCTCCTGGCTTCTTTTGGTAGTGTGAAGTCAATTTAGGATCAGTTCACATCAATCCACCATTAAATTTATCCATGCTGAGTTCCACAGCCTAAGCTGACTGTGGATCAGTTTTCACCAGGAGTAAACAATTGGATCTTAGTGTGGGATGACGTTTTATGATGTCAGTTGCAGGAGATGTAGACGGATTTGGCATTTACTGGATACCTCAGGGCAAAGACTGTTGCTTAGCTTGTCAGATTGAAGACATACAATATTTCCTGCTTTAAAAAAGGCACATTGTTTACAGTGATAGCAACGCTTTATTCCTCACTGCTTTTTGTGTGTATTTGTAATGCTTTTTAGCCACACAACATATTATCTTAACACTAGCTTTGCAAAGCAGCACACCTGAGGAGGACCAGCCTTTAACCTAGTAACAATTTTTCAAATGTGATATAAGCCTGCAGCTCCTGGGGTGTGAACTATGTTTTCCTTGTCTACATCATATACACTGCAGAATATTCTGAGAGAGCCTTAGTGGTCTGATCTCTGCGGCTGGCCAGTGATCGATGAGGACCTGCGATCCCACAGGAGTCATGGGAAAGACCGGTTTGTTTACTCTGCACTTTCTCCAGGGTCTCAGTGGCACTTTGATTTATACTCTGCTGGTTTTCACCATAGGCTTCTTATTTGGAGCCTGTCTGGGCCCTAGTGCTGTAGCCTGTTTTATTCTTAAGTATTCAATGCATTTTAATGCATAAAAGAAAATTGGCTCCAGATCTGAGAGTCAGCTTGACCCTGAAATGGGAGCAAAGAGCAAAAGGGTGAAGCTGGAAAAGAAATCAGACATTTTGTTTGGAGAATGAGAAGTGAGCTGTGCCTTGAGAGTTTTTGCAGCCAGCCCCGTCCTACAACCCACCCCCCACCCCCGTTCTGCCTCTTCATCCCCCTGCTTCAGTAAATACAGTTTACACTCTTCATAGGGGCCCAGAATTGACAGGCTACAGCTTGAGGGATGAGAACAGGCCTTTTCTGATGCTTTTCTGTGAGACGGTAATGTATGCAAATCTCAATTAAGACCTCCTGTGCCCTCATTAGACCTTTCTGGGGCTTAGGAAAGGGAGGGGTTAATTAAAACCCATCTCAGACAATGAATCTGTTGGTTGCTCTCAGAGTACCACTAGGAGCGTAATCAATACCTAAGCATATTATTATGATTTACAGAAAGTGTTTAACCGTAGTTCTAAATCAATTTCCTGGGTCCGAGGAGGAAAGTGGTTAAAAGGGGGGGGGGGGGGGGGGCTCTGGCTGGTGATGAGAGGAGAAGTTCTCTTGTATCTATCTTTATTGCTCTCACAGCAGACAAAGACTGCCTTCATACCTTTTCAGCATTGTTCAGTTTCATTGTCACGGCAACTTACACAAGTTAACAATGAAGGGGGGGTCGGGGGTCTTTTCATGAAGCTCACAGAATGAAAAACAAACCTGTGTAAGCGTGCTGTAATAATAGAAAAACAGATTAGAAAAAGATATCAGTTCTGCCTTAATTATTCACCCGCTTTCTGTTCTTCTGTGTGAAATAATTGCTGCAGCAGTCAAAGACTGCTGGTGCCTAGGCAGAGCCTTGTGGTGGGTTTATTATACCTGAAAGCATGCGTTTCTGAGTCAGCTGTGTGCAGCATAGGCATGAAAGGGTCAAGGCAGAATCCCATTTGAGCGGCAGCAGAGGCTCTTCAAAGATGGACAAGAATCAAGCCTGACGTTGATCATCACAGCAGTTTTGCCGCTGCCTCAGAGAAGCACAGGGAGCACCCGGAGGAGTCCTTTGCCATCACATCAAGCAAAGGAAAGACTGCCTACACATTATGAAATTACAGCTGATGGTTGAGATGCAAGTGCAAATAAAAGAAGTGAAAAGAAGGCATTTTAACTTTTTTTTTTTCTTTCAATTTGCAGGTGCAGTGTGTAGCTGTATAAACCTATTTACAATTCCTCTGAGAAAACGCTTTTTAATCCGCTTGTTACCCAGCCTCAATCCTGGCTATCACTATGGGAGAGCAAATTAATAATCAGAAGTACAAAGCAAAGAGTGCCGATTCATTTCTGCCAAATAATTAATTTTCTTCCTTCACTGAGACTGCAATTATAGCTGCCCCACAGATTGTTTCCACTTCAGTTCCTGCAGAATACATAGATATGATTTCTTACACAGGGAGAAATATTTTCATCTGCAGCTTAAAAAGTTAAACATTTGCTTCAGTGGAGGCTTTGTGGTGGACGCAAACGCCGCCGCCACCTTGTTGTCTGCTAATGCAGGAGAGGTGTTCTTCATTAACCAGGAGTGCTTCTGTGATGGGTCTTCATCAAGCAAAGTGTGTTTATGTCAGATGGAGGGGTGGCAAGGCCTCTCATTACATTAAGAAGAAGAAGCAGCTCTATAGTGAAGGCCATCCCTGGTCGGTTAATGAACATAGAACCCCAGTCAGTCAGCATTTCCTTAAAATGCTCAGAGATGGACAACCCCTTGAGTCACACTAGCATAGGGACGCCATTTTTCCAGAGATGAGAAGAGCTGACAGCCAGATGACTTCGACAGCACACTAAAATGAGATGTGTCAGATTGGTTGACATTGGGCTGCCTAATCTTGTAGTTGCTCAGAGACTCTAGAGCTGGTACAATGCACCTAAAGGGATAATGTGAGGATTTTCATCTGAAATTGGACCAAATCAACTGACAAACGTGTGTGTGTGTGTGTGTGTGTGTGTGTGTTTGACTGACAGAACTCATTAAGAATGAGAGCAGGTTTTGGCAGAGTATTCCTTTCTTGGCAGTTTCAATGTAATGCTTATCCAGGGTTCAGGAAAATGGGAATACTGTGAGCATTTGGCAGGAGTCATTAAGTGGCACACTTTATGTTGTGTTTAATGTTTTTTCTTTCAGGGGCAGGGAGAGGCTTCGGCACGAGGGACAACCATGGAGGGGGACTGTCTCAGCTGCATCAAGTACCTCATGTTTGTCTTCAATTTCCTCATCTTTGTAAGTATTTTTCATCTCTTGCTCAAAGACACTTAATCTGGTCGTCTCTGAAGTTAGTGTCAATCTAATGATTTAAGATGGGCTCCTGTGTGCTCCCCGGCTGACTGACTAATGGAGCCACATTTGCATTTCATTAGATGAGGCAATCTTGATTCTATCAAATTCTCTTTTGATTAAATTTTAGTGTGCTGACACACATCTGAGGCACATTGTGCCATGCGGAGTTTGTGACTGGCACCTGAGTTTATCGGTCTTGATCAGACAATCAAGGGTAATCCTGTTATTCTGAAGCCATAAAGCGGGGGAGGGTCAGAGTAAGAAGGGTTGTCTCTTTTTCCTGCTTTATTAAGCACAACCAAACCATTTAGAGACTGTTTAGAGGAGCTTGCTCAAGGCCGGGGTAATAATGCAACCAGCAGAGCAAAGAGTGAACTTGACTGTCGGCATCACTCAGTAACAACTTTTGTTTTTTTACTGCTTTTTTTGGTTTTTTTTTTATTGTCTGTCTAAGGCCATTTCACACTCATGTTAACTCAGCAGCATTTTTTTTTAAAAAGCCCAGCCCTTTCAAAATGGCTGCCTCTTCTCCTCATACGTGGCAATCATTTGCACAAGCCCCGGGTCTCTCCCTGTGGAAGAAGGGGATTGTGGTAGAAATGTTGGAAGCTCAGATCTAGACTCCCCCAACTCAATACCTTCTTTTCTTAATCACATGAGTCACCTCATGGTGGCTGCAGATAGGGTTTTAGTGAAAGGGAGGATGGGAGAGGATGGAAGCTCTGTGTATTTCTTTAGCAGGTGGGGGGTGGGGGGGTGGGGGTAGATCAAGTAGTGTAGCTCTATCCACCCACACCTCCACTAAGGCATTGGGACTCTACAGATATTCAGTCTTTTATTTTACCTCTGCCTCCAACCTTTCAGATATTTGCATAACTAACAGTGGGGGGGTGGGGGGTCACTGTATGACCTCTGGTTGAATCTTTTGTGTGTTGCTGGGGATACCAAGCTACTGTACCTTCTGAATTGCCAGTTTCTATTTTGTCTAACTCTTGTATCCTTTTCCTTTTTCTTCATCAGCTGGGGGGCTCTTTCCTCCTCGGAGTGGGAGTGTGGGTACTGGTGGACCCCACAGGGTTCAGGGAAATCGTAGCGGCCAACCCCCTGCTATTCACCGGTGTCTACATCATTCTTGGTATGGGAGGCATGCTCTTTCTTCTCGGCTTCCTGGGCTGCTGTGGAGCCATCCGTGAAAACAAGTGTCTGCTCCTCTTTGTGAGTTGGCTGACAAAGTTGAAGTGTACTTGTTCTTGAGCATTTTTTGTGTGTATGCGTGTTGTTTATTCTCCCTGTCAGTTTTTAGGACTGCCATGCTTGAAACAGAAAGCCAAAAGAGCAAAATGCCTTTACATGTTATCTTTGTGCTTCAGTCTTCATCCATAGTTAATGCTGAGTGAAGTGGGCACCACCAAAATGTGATTTTTTTTTTTTTAAGCACATCAACATGCACCTTTTTTTTTTTTGGCTCTTATCCACCTTGTCATTCTCTGTCTCACCTTTCCCTTTTTTCCTTTTGTCTTATTGCAGTTCTTCATGCTCATCCTCCTGATCTTCTTAGCAGAGTTGGCTGCTGCCATCCTAGCCTTCATATTCCGGGAGCATGTAAGTTTCTTAAAAGTTCACCCCACCTTTGATCACAAGTCTCCCGTAGGACTGAGTGTCAAAACTTAAGGCTCAGATTCCTACTCTTTAGTCTTTGTATTTTCGGGCTAATTTGACAATTTTATTTGACAGTGTTCAGGTATTGTGTAACTGTTTGTATTTATAGCATTGCATTCCTATAACCCTGTTGTACTTTTGATGGGCAGTTCAAAAACAGAATCAAATTCTGTTCAGCAACCGGAGTTATTCTCATTTATTCTTCTTCTTGTCAAAACCTGTCGCATACATTACTCACTATGCTTTTGACCGTGCAGATTTAGCCTAATCTAGCCTTGAGTCCATAGCCCCAAGCAGATATGAGCAGCAGATCTAGTGGTGAGCTCACTTCTTTGTAATGCCACACCCCAAGATTATTTTTTTTTCCCTATTTTCAACAACAGCTTCTTCAATGCTAATTAATCTTGCCTCAAGTTACACCACTTAATGCAGACTACCTGAAGCTCCCACTGGAGCCACAGAAGGCTTCATACATTTTGCACATACAGTGCAGCAGCACCACCAGATTTCTCCAAGCAGACCTTAATGTGTAAAGTTGATTCAGTTCCCTGATCAAATGACACCCAGCCCTGGAGTTCAGTGACGTTATCTGAAGTAACAGATATTATCTATGTGACACTAACCAGTGCTCTGTTGCTTCAGCTGACCAGAGAGTACTTCACCAAAGAGCTGAAGAGACATTACCAGGGCTACAACAACAGTGACGTCTTCACCTCCACATGGAATGCCATCATGACTACAGTAAGACCACAGCACGCATGGCAGAGAGCTGACATAATGCTGCTTTTACCAACTCATCCTTTCCACCAACAGTGTGTGGAAGCAGGGAGGTTAACAGCCACGGCTATATTTTATAGATAAATCCCAGACATTTAGGTCAATATTCATGCTGGATTGGTGCACACACACAGTGGACCACAGGCCGGTGCGCAAATGGGCACTCAGCAATAAGGGCTTCTCCTCCTTTTCTCTCCTCTCAGTTTGACTGCTGTGGGGTGAACAGCCCAGAGGATTTTAAGGACAGCCTGTTCAGGATGATCAACCAAAATCATGTGGTGCCAGAAGCCTGCTGCCAGCGTGCCAGTCAGCCTGCCGAGTCAGCCTATATCAGCCAGGAGCAGTGCTTATCAGGCAATATGATGTTCCGCAATAATAAGGTAACTTTTCACATCTACCATGTCAAGACCCCCTCCACACACACACACACACACACACACACACACACACACTTTCACTTCAGTCTTCTAAACCTCCTCAAGGCTTAATTAGAGCTGAAGACAGTTGAGGGGTGACATCCAGGGACTAGCTGACTCCTCCATGGCTGATTAGTGCTTTTCTGTGTTTTGGGTGTCACAGTAGACCATCTTACTATGTGGTGCAGCGTGTGTGTGTGTGTGTGTGTGTGTGCGCGTGTCTCTGTGCGTGTAAATTTTACACACCCCCTGCTTGCTTCCATGTGCACAAAGGAAGCCTTGAGTGTAATTACAGTGAAAGCTGATAGGAAGAGGTTTTTTTACTGCAGTCTCCACCTGTTGTTTTTCAGGCCATTAGAACAATGAGAGATATCCAGAGTGTGCGCCTCGCTCTGTTCATTCACACAAAGAGCTCTCATTATGAGCTAGTGAGGCTGGAGGCCCTTCTTCCCATCCATTCAGCCAGGCCTTTGTTCAGACTCTCACTCAATTGAAGCTGTGATGTTACTTTAATTGTCTCTGTAATTCTGCAAGTTTATAGCCTATTGATTCTCTGCTGAGTGTCACATCTGTGTGTCCACAGGGTTGTTACTCTGCAGTAGTCGACTACTTTGAACTGTACATCTATGTGGCTGGAGCCCTGGCCATTGTGGTGCTAACCATTGAGGTAGGAGCGAGTTGTAAAATATGCAACTTTTCTTTGCTGCCTCTGTAATCTGAATATTCATTTCAGAAATTTGCAAGGTTGCTTTAACTTAAGGCTACCTGAATATGCCAGTGGCATGTGAAAGCTTTTGTATGGCAAGATCTCCATCTTGTGGTGAAATTCAGTATCACAGGAACGTAGCGGTCTAGGGCTGTCATGTTACTTAAACAGCTCGTTAAAAGGATGTGTTTTCCCTTTCGACACAGGTCTCTTTACCAACATGCAGATCAGAAGAAGTTATTGCATTCAAAATGCACCAATGTATCCAAAACATTTGCTACACATCTAAGAGACACTGACATTTGGCTCCCAAGGAAAAAACAAATTACTTGACATGGATTTTTAAGTCACTTTTATTTATTGACTGTCAATAAACTCTATTTAACTGAAAGTTAACTTTTTTAAAACTAAAACAGTTCCAGAAATGAACTTGTCTTGCGTCCCTGTGCCCCCTCTCACCCTTTTCCTCACTTTGGTCAAATCAATAAATTTTTCACAGAAGAAGTGGAGCACTGTTTTTTTTTTTTTTTTTCTTCTTTTTAATCTTGAATTGAACTGTCTGTTTCTGTCTGTGTGCTAATTTTTTTTCTTTCCTTTATTCCTCAGCTTTTTGCCATGGTTTTTGCAATGTGTCTCTTCAGGGGAATCCAGTAGAGCTGCTCCATCCATGAACTCTTTTTTTCTTTGTTTGTTTTGTTTTAAAAAAAAAAAAAAAAAAAGGGAATTCAGGAGAAAAGAAAAAAAATGGACATTTGTAAATTTGTGGATCTCTTTTTCTATTGGCTAATTGGTAGAAAAACAAACTCTTGTACTTCACAGCTGGACTTTTGAGGTACTGGGTGATTAAAAAAATACACACACACATATATAGAGACACACAAACCATTGACAAAGTGGGAGACTAGAGAGAAAACTGATGTAAAAACATTTGTGTGCAAAGTGGAAACAGTAATTTGTGGACCAGGTCTAGGGCAGACTGGGTGTAAAGTGGACCGGGGGATGAGGACCAGGTGAAGCCTGAGCAGAAGGCACTGCACTGACTTTTGGATGAAGAATATTTATATTAAGTAAAGTTGGCTTGACTGTAAAAAAAAAAAAAAAAAAAATGTGTTTCTTGTAAACTCTGGCTGTTATCCTTCCCCCTTTCATACTGTAAACTGTAATAACCTTCCTCCACATGCCTTTTTTTTTACAGCCACACTTCTTCAATGCTGTATTATATAAGCTCTGTTTATTTGTGTGTGTGTGTGTGTGTGTGTGTGCGCGCGTGCGTGCGTGTGCGTGTGTGTGTGTGTGCGCATATGTATATACTGGATGCTCTTTATGAATGTGTATGAGCCTATTTGTATGCATGTGAGCTTGTGGCTCTCCAAGATCTCTCCCAAGCTTCAAAGCCAGTTTCTCTCATTTTTTTTTTCTGTTTGTATGGTGATGTTTTATTGCATTAGTGGTTAAATGTGGTTCTTGGTGGTGAAATGTATGTGTATGCATTTGTATTAGATTCTTGAAAAGTAAATTACATAAATGGCATTTTACCTGACTGTTCCTGTGTGTCTTTTTTAAGCTGGTTGCACACCCTTTTTTTTTTTTTTTTAAATTAAAAGGGTAATACTATTTATAAAGACTCTGGTAAGTAATAATAATGCATCCTAGCATAATGGAAGCAAATGTTTGCAAGAATTTTTTTTTTAGCCAGTCAACTACATCATCCTTGTTGTTATAGTAATAGTTCAAAGTCCACTGTAATTTTGTAATTTTTAGGACACATATGGCAGTTACACTTCAGTGATTGGTGAATTTCTTCATAAAATTATTCTCTTTACAACTTCTTGACACTTAAATTATGGGAAAAAAAAAAGAGAGAGGGTGGTTTTATCTGCTGATAAAAAGCATAAGCAGATGTTCTTAGTCCATAGCTCTTGGTCTCGCTGTTGTAATGAAATCATTCTCACCCCTAATACCTTAGTGCATTGATTTTATTTACAAAAAAAGAAAAAAGGGTATGAATTAGAAATGCCTGTGGACATTGATCCATTGCAGCAGCTTTAGAAAGTGGCAGAAGAATGCATCAAAGAAAGAAAAGGTGAGGCACGAGGAACGTGATACAACACAAGCAACAAAACCGCATTGTAGGAATATGAAATGAAAAGCATTGTGTAATTTGTGCGAGCATTAGTACAGAGCAAAGACACTAACGACAGCACATGCATAATAAAGGAATTTAAAGTTCCTACATACATGAATTTTTATCTTTTGTCTGTTAGATCTATTCTCATTGTTTTTATACAGTCTTTTTTATTGCATCTTACTGCATATCCTTTTATATGCTCCTCACAAAATAACACATGATGAAGCTCACTAAATATCAGGGATTTATTAGCATGTTGGCATTACGTATGCTATAACATTGTCATTTTATCAGCAGGCAGCCTGTGCCACTGCATTTCCCAAAACAAACCCACAGTTACAGCAAAATTTAGCCAAAACATCGACATAAGATCATAGCAACTGACACGTGATACCCAAACAAAGTATTTAGTCTACCACAGGCTAAAATACTCATCCTGTAACCATGCAGTAGTGTTGCCATTTGTACCACTAACAGCTAATCTTTCTATTTGCATATGCAATATGCACAATGGCTATATTGTTTGGCCTGTGAATGCACAGGTGCACAGACGTGAGGAGGAGACATGTTAATTTCTAAAAGGTGGAAATAACTTAAAGGTCTGAAAAGTGAAGTAAATGCAGAAGTGTGTTATGTCTTTGTCTAATTGTGCTGTCATGAACTTTTAACATTTAACATGCTAACTGAGGCCTATGGAGTCTGAGATGGAGCTGCTGCCTGTGACCTTTGCTCCGATGTCCACTCCTCAGAAGGTTGTGACATTGTGTTAAGACACACACACACTGAAGCAAACGGCTGAAAACTTCTGCTCTTATAGAGGTGCTCACACTTGTTGATGATCACTTATTCAAATGCATTTAATTAGCAGCTCCTAGCTGCTGCTTACCTTCTTAATTCCTATGGAAGCAGTAAGGGTGTTAGGTTCAGACCACTGTTAAATAAAAGAAGACACAGAAACCCGTAGTTGATCTTTGTACCTGCAGGGAGAGTCTCAGTCAGCCAACACGTGTGTGTGTGTGTCTCCGAGTGAGAGTCTGACTTCCTTCTTCCTGCTGGCTCTTTTATTTTAGCATCACGTGAGTGTGTGGGGGTGTGCGTGTATGTGTGTGTGACGTCAGGAAACAGGCGTGACCTGCTTTCCTCACCTGGAGGGTTTGGATATGTACGAGTATGTTTTGTGCTTACAATCTGATTGTCATGTGCATGTTTATGATGAACACATTGTTATACATAGAAAAACAGTTAAACGCTTATCTATTCTTACAAAGGGTGTCTTTGGTTTTTCACACACTGCTTCTGTATTTTGGTGTCATTTCTGTTTGATAAATAAGGACAGTGTAATATGTTATGTGATGTTGTTCAGCTTAGGTTGTATTTACCTACTTTTAAGACATGCTAAGGACTGAATTCTTTTTATTATATTTTGCTTTGTAAAACCTAAGAGAGGATATTTTGTTTGGTTGGTTTTTTTTTTACCAAGACCATAAACATAACAGCAAATCAGGTCCATTGTAAGTAAAAGAACAGTACATATATATATTTAGATATTTTTAAAATACAGTGCAGGAAAAGGGGAGTTATAGTTTTAGGGTAAAATGCCTAATTTCCATTAATGAATTTGTAAAATCCAAGTAAAAAGTTGATTATTCTTTAAGGGTCATAAAGTCATAAATTTATGAGAGAGAAAAAATGACAGTCTCCAAGGTTAGATTTGCAAAAGTGTTTGCTTCATTTTACAAGATTGGCTCAGTCTAATCATAAGACAGATGCTGCCACTTGCCTACAGTCTTCCACTGCAGGCATAATACATTGTTATATATTTGACAATATACTGTAGAGGTGCCTCTACCTCAGGAGGTAGTGCAGGTTATCTACTGCTGGTTCAGTCCTTGGCTGCTCTAGTCTGTATGCCAAAGTATCCTTGGGCAAGATACTGAACCCTGAGTTCATTGGAGTGTGAATGTGTGTGAGTGTTAAATAGAAAGCACTTTGGCATGCATGGAAAAAAGTGCCTGAATGAGTATGTATGCATGAATGAGGCATGTTGTAGAAAGTACTTTGAGTGCTTGAGTAGAAAAGCGCTATACAAGAACCAGTCCATTTACTGTTTACCACAAAGCACACTTTACAATTGGATTTAGCAACAATGGCATTCTTGTGTTTTGAGAGCAGTATCACCATCTTATTACAAGATGTCAAAAGATGCAAAGTGGGTGTACGCAGAGAAAAAGAGTGAATTGGAGTAGGTGATAGCTCTGGGCATCAGTAACTAAAACAAAATGGATATGCATACTTTACATCCTCCTCACTCATGTGTGCGCATGCCATTCCCTTTTTAGGGTTCCATTATGATTAGGATTATCTGGGTGGTGTTATTTAAAAAAAAAGAAAGAAAGAAAAAGACAGCCAGTGTTTCTGTGAGGGTTTTTTTTTTCAGTCCCAAGATATTCAGTGTTTTTTTTTTTGTAAATCTAACACTTTATTATCAGAAATTCTTGGACTAAAACCACCACCGACTTCATCTTCCAATTTCTACCTACTACCTCTGTAATACACAGCTGTATATGCCACATGTTGAACTAGTTTTTCTGCAGCTCACTAGTTGTTATGGTGGAAATGTAGCTGTTATTTCATAGAGTGTGTGTATGACTGACATTAGGTTTAAAATGACTCTTTTCACCTGTCATCTGACAAGTCTTAAAGCAAACATTAAAATACTTTTTTTAGACCACAAATTTTGTGAAACCAGACCTGCACATATAGTCCTTTATAATTTTATAGTCATGTTACTGGTGCAGTCGTTCAGTGCAGCACTCACTAATTTCAGGTCAGACTGAGGCATCCTATTGTTTTTACATCCAATCAGAGCATGTTGAACATCACTTAAAAAAACGTGAATATTTTTACTGAGTGACCTGATTTGTTTTACACTCTTAGTATACAGTTTCTCACATATTAGATGGTAATTTGTGTTTACATCCTCTCTTTATAAATCATTTATGTTGCTCAAAGTCTCTCGAAAACTCACCACAACCCAACATATGATCACAATTTTCCTAATGACCCTGTTAAAAGCACACTTTTACACATGCATGAATAATTGTTAAGCTTAAAGTGTGCCAAACAATGACCTGCTGACTTCTTTTAGTTTCGCTGCCTCATTACCATATACTGGAGCTCATTACTGCCACCTCAAATAAAAGAAAAATGTGCTGCTTTGTTTCTTGTTCCAAGAATGCCAAAGGCATTCAAGAATGGTCACAAAGAGTAACCAGTGGTGTTAAGTGACTTGTTACCAAACTGAATCGGTCCAGGTTAAATTTTGCGATCTTAAGGGAATGCTATTTTGGAGCTTTTTGAAACTAACAAAATTCCTGTCCTCTCTGTGGTTCTTATTCAAGGAATTTGATATGTATGATCTGTTCTTTGAGAACAAAAATACTCTTAATCATCTTACTTAGAATGTTAAGTTTTATCCACAAGCCATCCGTCTGCTCAACTCTGAGCCCTAACTGGACTATTATTGCACTATGTAAATATTATAATCTATAATTCCATGAAAAAGTGTGTATAGTGTATAGTATATAGAGTATAGTGTATAGTGTGTATTACTTATTTTTATTTTTATTTTTATTCTTCTTATTTATATGTGTGTGTATATATGGTTGCAGGTACAAAATACATTTCACTGTGCATTGTACTGTGTATAACTGTGCATGTGACAAATAAACACTATCATAATCTTAATCTTAATCTTAATACAGGGTTAAATAATCCCCTAACTATATAACACTGCGCAAACGTCTTGAGCCACTCCCCATTTCTTTATATGCTGCTTGCAATGAGCCAGATTTTTTATACTTTTTTAAAGCAGTCTTTAAAGGCCTGTAAAAGTTTTTCTTTGGACATTGGCTGCTTTTTCACTCATTTTCAGTCCGGTCCTTGTACCTGACAATTTTCAAAGAAATCACTGATAAATTATTCAAACAAGAGGAGACAAAACTCAAGGGATGAACCAGTGTTGTGTCTACAGATAACAGACAGCTTAGCAAAGAACTCATTTTAATTTGTATCTTTAGGCACTTTGTTACTATCACATCATTTGTTCACATTTCTTCTTCTTTCAGAATCTACAAAATATGCCAAACACAGTTTGATAGGAATAAAATAGTATTTTTGTACCAACAAGGTGATTCCCAAAGAGGTACTAGCTGAAAACTTGGCATATCTCGGCATGATGTGCAGGGTGTACTTGGAAAATCTGAGGGAAGTGTACAAGTGGAGGACAAAAGAAGTATCAGGTACAGTAGCCCTGAGAGGTCAAACACATTGCAACTCAGGAAAACACCAACAAATGGAAAAATGCTGCAAAAGCACACAAATAAAGAAAAGAAACAAAATACAATAGAAGTGTATTTGGGGAGCCAATAAAGTGACAGAACAGCCGTGGAAGTGACAAACCAACAGTAAATAGCAGCTAATAGCAAACATGTATCTACAGTATTGGATCATACAATTAAAACACGTTACCTTGCAGCTTTTTCTCCCTCACATCATCGATGAATCCTTCGCCTCTTTTCTTCTGAGTGCAATCTTTCAGGTACGGTCACATCTGCAACTGTCATATTATTGTCGTCCCAAACAAACACTTCCATTGTGTTTTGTGAGATTTTTTTTTTTTTTTACTTCCCCTGTGTTTTATTCAACTTCTGTTGTGTTTTCTGTGCTTTTACAGCATTTTTCTATTTGCTGGCATTTTCTTAAGTTTCAGTGCGTTTGACCTCTAAGGGCCACCGTATATTGGTCTAAAAAGAAGGAAAGGAAAGAGGGAGAATAGAGTAATGAATCCAGAATAGATTTTTTTTTTCTTTTTTTTTGGGGGGGGGGGGGGTACAAAATAGAATTATGAACAGAAAAAAGTACTGTCAGATTTTGATCCACCAAGCAATACCATCTGGAAAGCATCTGATTGGCAGTTGATTTGTTTTTCAGCAGGACAATGATTGCACTGCCATTTTCCTAGCAACATATAAAGTAATGAGGGGTGGTTTAAGGCTTTTACACATTACTGTAGGTGTTAAATTAGTTGGAAAAGTCCAATCCATGTAAAACGTTTTTCTTTAAGCAACTTATTTTAAGGCAACAGTCATTAAATTCACCACTTGAGGGCAGCAGCATTCTTACTGCTCCTCCATCCACTTCTCTTCAAGCTACATTTTCCTCTTAAACATCAACAATAAGGGGCTGTTTTATCTATAGGTTAGATTTTTTATATTTAAAAAATAAGACTTTGAAGTAAATTTGCACTTCATGGCATAAAGCATTGCTAAAAAATATGCCTGAACACCATGAAATATGACATGACTGTGAGGCTGGGCCCTCAAATTGAAATGGTGTGCTGTTTTAAGTCCATTTTGCATTTGACCTTCTGTTAACAAATGAAGCAACAGTAGCAGTTTGTGTGTAATGGTGCCCCCTCCCCTCCTGTGCTCTCATTTGAAATGTTCAGATTCAGGATCTCAGTTTCAGGATCTCAGCTGTGAAGCCTCACAGGTGGTCAGCACAGCAGTTCCCTGGCAGTTTACTCTTTGCAGCACGCTCGAGTTGCATCGTGACATCATGTGTTAATGCAGCTCCAAAGAGCACAGCATTTATGGTGGCATCAGTAGACAGTGTACTGTGACATTTATTTTGCTATCCTTCTGCTGCTCTGCATCTAGGATATCATAGCGCGAGTCATATTTGGACCATGAAATCAAACTGAAAACAGCTGAAATTCAAAATCTGGCAAAGTCCATTAAAGAGCGCTTTCATAAAAGGGAAGAACACCAAAAGAAACATTTTTGCTTTGAATTAGTGAAATGAATTGACAGTTTGTGGTAAAACTGCTTTCAATATGTGATTATTTTCCATCTTAATTGTTGCTGCCAGGATAGCTTTGCAGAGCTTTTGGATTTTTTTTCATTGTAACAAATCTTAGTAGAAGAACAAACACTGTAAGACATGTATTTGAGAATGCTCCTTTGTTCTCCAGTTATGAATTACTTGGGTTGGAGTTGTAGCCTTTCTACTGCTGTTGTGTGAAAGCTCTTAAAATATTGTTAGTTTTATTTGTAAGTAATTTCAAAGGGTTGATACTGTAGTATTCACCTCTTTCTTCAGTGTAGGCTTGCAGTGCCACATATCTTCTTTCCTCATAAAAATTCCTAAAAGGAAGGAGAGAGAAGGAGTGAAGGATGGGGGCGAGGTGGGGCCGAGGGGTTCCATGTTCAGTTTGTTTTAGCCCTCTGTTTGGAGAGGAAACTTTCATTGCTTGGTGATTTATGGGTGGTTAGCCTCCCAGGGGAATCAGAGAGTCTTTTTCCTGCATGTAATAACCCACTCTTTAGCATAAAACTTGAGTTTCTCTTTTGCGTTTTGCTGATCCAGTTTGAAAGGTGTTACATCCGGTGCGGAGCTGAAGTGTTCAACGAGAAGTCCTTGAGGACAGTTTAGCAGAAACTATACCAGGGGAGATGATTCACATCTAGCCACAAAAGCCCTTGTGAAAATGTGAGAATCTAGAAAATGCATGTAACAGCATAATAAGTTCGATAATGCTCTAGGTCCCTGAGCCTTATTGTTGTGGTATGGAACATCATAACTGTCCCACAGAAACAGTGGTTTTTGGACTTGACCAGGCAAGACTTATGACGCACAATGTGGTGCCCACGACCCAACATGAAACAGGAAGTAAGAGGGAAAGGCCAGAAAATTAGTCTACGGGGATGACTTGTTTCTCAGGCCAAGCAACACCGCTGACTTGAGAGATCTGTGACTCACTTGTAGAGCATGTGTTTTCAGTCCGTAGGACAGATGACTACAAATAGATGGCCCCAGCTATCCCATGTGAGAGGACCACAAAGTGGTCTATGGTTACAAATGAGTAAAATAAAGTTTAGTGGCCAGTCATGAATCTGCTGATAGCGAATGCTGAGGCCTCCTCTGTATTCGTATCTTTGTCTTTTTTTTAGTTTCTCTGTTTGTCTTGTGTTTCTGCGTTACAAAGTTTCCACACAATTTGAGGCTAATGCAGTGCTTATCCGTATTAGCGTCGCACCTTGACCTTCACTGTTGAGCCATCATCTCTGCCTGTCAATCACCTCCAGAGTGGCACGGTGCACATGAGTCTTCGAGAGGTCAATTGTTTTGTATGTCTGACCTTTGAGCTCTGCAGCAGGAGGGCTCCGTGCGCAAATGCACTGAACAAAGCAGGGCCTGAACACACAATAAATCAGAAGCGCGCTTCACCATCCCCATATACACAAGATTCATAATTGGAAGCATATTGCTGAGGGGAGAGACAAAAGGCTGCTCCAGTGCAAAGAAGTCGAGGGGTTAAAAACATACTAGGCTGATAGCAAAGCTGAAGGGTGTTAGGGTGGAACTGGCAGTCAGGCTTTCACTATGTTGACTCAGGCAGGGTAAAAACTACAGTAATCAACACAGTGACTCATTCATTGCTACAGCGTGCCAGCTCACAGTCAAAGCATGTTTTATCAGTCATATTATTATTCATGTTCTACCACATGTGTCTAGTAAATGCAAAAAGCTGCTATTATAAACATAAGCAGCCTGCTCTTTTAATGTAATGCTTCTGCAAAAATGCCCTTTTATTCTTGTGTCTCAATGGTACGTGAGTGCTAGTTTAACCCACTAACCCAGTTTTTACTTTAACGCTGTTCATCTCTTTTTAGCCTCCCTAAACCTTCACCCATGTGCCAGTACCACTTTAAATCCTTTGCCTCTCTATTTATGTTAGCATGTCAAAAAGCCACACTAGACATTTCCACACTGTAATAAACTAGATTTTATTAGTGAGAATCAGGGAATGATGGGAGCTGTAGTGAGGCCGTCTCCATGGTTACAGACCACAAAGATGGCTGGCAGGCGGCTGGCAGGCCATGGTGTATTTTGTGGCCACTATCAGCTGATGGGAACATAGGCTGAAGGCAAATCAGGTTATACTCTACCTTCCCTGACATCTGAGTATGCTTGACAGACACATGGAGCTTTGTTTAGGATTTCAATCCAGAGTTTTGTGTTTTTAAGTTGACAAATTTGTTGCAGATATTGCTCAGATGAGCCTTGGTAGAAGGTGTAAATGTAAATATAATTTTATTTACTATCTTTCATCATGATTACTTCCCATATTCCCCAAAAGGTTTCACAACAACACTAAAATTATGGTTTCAAAAAGATTTTATGTACTAATGAGTGCTGCCGAAAGATGAAGGGTTGGTTGTCTTTCATATCTACAAAAAATACATGTTGCTGCTGGAGATGAGAAAATGCATGAAAGACAGACTCTGCTAAGATTAAGATCATTGCCACAGGAGGAGCTTTTCTTTGTTTTGATTTTTTGCCAGATCATATTTTTGCTTTGTAGCCTGGCAGTGACCGCAGATTAACTGTGGTCCATAGTTGGGAATCTCCATTTCAGACATTAACCCGAGTACCAAATGCTGAGTTTGCCCGGCCTCACTCCTAACCAATCACAGCAGATGGCTGTCTGCTCCCTGAGCCTGGTTCTGACAGAGATTTCTTCCTTTTAAAAGGGAAAAGTGGAGTTTTTCCTTCCCACTGTTGCCAAGTGCTTGCTCATAATGGGTCATTTGATTGTTGGAGTTTTCTCTGTTATTGTAGGGTTTTTGCATCACAATATAAAGTGCTTTGAGGCCACTGTTGTTGTGATTTGGTGCTATATAAGTACATTTGAATTAAGTGAAGACAGAGAATAATATTAAGTTTAAAACCTTTGAAAAAGTCCAACATTTTTTTCTTTCTTGCAGACAAGACATCTTATAAGAAAATACATGCTGATCAGGTATAACCACTGTGAATGTTCTCTATGAGCATGAAAAGAGTTGAAACTGATCTCAATGATAGTTAAGTTAAAGATAATAGCAAAGGCTGGCTCATAGCCAGAGACCCCATTAGAAGGAGCTCAGGGAAGGCAGGGATGTATGCTTCACCCTCCCATGCTTCTCTCTAATCTCAACCCTGAGCCCTAACCTCCTCCCACAATTATCTCCTACTGCAAACACAACAACCTGCAACATGTCGTGATCTTGTGCACGCACGACACATTGATTTCTGTTGTTCTGAGTAAGGTTTTAATTAGATATCGCAGCAAGTCACAAAATTTATTCTCGGCAGTATCATCCTATTTCTCGCTTATGCGCTTTCTTAGTTTTCCTTCTTGTAGAGCCTACTAAAAACAGATGTCAGCTCTCTTAGATCATTCATTATTTATCCTCGTGAGAATTAGTTTCTTATGTGTGTCAAAAATCTTAAATCTGAATTATTTACTGCGACATTTTACTGGACAAAATGATGTATGACATGTTCCTTCTTCTTCTGCTGCCCACTCCTCCGCTCAGTCATGCTGATTGGCTGTAACATTGACATATGGCCACAACAGGGGACGGCTTCTGCTTATACTTCCCATTGGCCAGAATCAACAAATCAGTGTCTTTTGATTTACAACATGTCATTATTTGAGTGAGGTATACTTTGGTTTTAGAGCAGCAAACATGACCGGTGTGAATTTGCATGTCTGAGCCTGTTAGGAGTGAGTCTTTTTACTGGTCAGCATGCATGTCTCTTTGCTTCGCCTCCAGTCCTTTACAGTTTGTAGGAGTCTCTTCATTGGTCCAAAAATGTGTGGAGAAACTTGATTTACAGTACAAGCAGCAGCTTTCTTTTCAAACCAAAAGGATCATTTAACAGTGTAAGTGCCAGCTCTAAAATATGACCTATAAGAGATTTTTTGCTGAAAGCTGATATAAGCACTCATTTACAGCCTTAGCCTTGCTAACGATGGCCCTTAATGAGCAGCTCAAGCATCTACTTGTTTATTAGAGCAGACTGACTGACAGGTCAACTGATGGAAAATAAAGTAGTGAATGAGGAATTGGATCTGTCCCTTCTTTGCCATATCAGTGGGGCCCTAATGTAGTGGGGTGAACTTTGAAGTGCCCTAATGGTCTTCATGGTCCCTTAACCATGCAGGTTTCTATTAGGGGTGTCAGTGGAGCCTGGCTAGAGCAGCGTGACCTATTAGGTTTAATGAGTGCTGCTAAGGGCGCAGTGGGCTGCTCTTCTTCCTCTCTGTAAGTGTTTATTTATCTCATCTAGCTGGGATTTAGACAGAAGGAAAGTGCAGAGGCAGGAGTAATGTCTCTAAAGCGCACGGTCCATTTTTTTTCCTGTGGGTCCCTCTTGGTGATAAATGACCAGTTATTGAGGGGAAGTTTGGCTGGATTTTCTGCTTTCGTGCAGTGAAAAATCCAAAGGAAAGACCAAAACAACACTGAATTTGTTTAATCAAACATTGTCTTTGTAGTCAAATGATGATATTCCTTATTCCTCTGATCCACAGATTTACATTGTCAAAAAAGTATTCACATATCACAATTACACCAACACTCAGCTACCTGCAGAAAGTTTGTGATTTAAGACTTAAATTAGAGTTGAGTGTCAAAGACAACTAAGAAAGTGAGAGGGTACTGAAAGGCTTAGTTACAAATTATTGATTGTTAATTTTAAAGGCAGCTGTCGGAAAACTAGAATAGAGCTGTTTTTCAGTTTTAGTATGCTGTGCAATGTAAGAGCACTGAACGGCTTTGCAGTGCTGTTTTAAAGCTATGGTTTGGTTAATTGATCAGGTTGTTCACTAATCTCAGGGTCTATTCCAGGCAATTTCACATGAACTTCTTGACCAAGTGTCTTTGGAAAAGACCGGATGACAGGGCAGTAGCATGGATGGCAGCTTTGCCATCCATGCTACTGAATGAGAAGCACATCTGACTTACTCTGAAATGTACAAGCCTGCACAGAAGTAGGTCTTCTCCTACTGCGCTCCTACTCATGATCTCCAGTTCCTCTGCTAGAGATGGAGGCTTTACTCAGTGACAGCAGGCTTCTCTTGAGTTTTACCATTGTAATGTGATCGAAGTGCTCCAGTCAGCGCTTGTGCCACAGTGGAAAAGTAAGCATTTGTTCCCGGGAGCAAGCAGAAATGGATGTGCATCAGTGCAATTTTTTTTTTCCAGGCCAAAAACCAAAGCGATGGCATGATGTGAATTGGCACATCATTTTTTTTTTTTTAACTCTTTTTTTTTCCAAGCCATGTTTTCTCTTTGTCTTACGTGAGAATTGTGCTAAGTGGTTGCGCCTTCTCTGAAAGATTTTGAAAACAACGAGTAATGAAGGGCGGATTGATTACACAGAGATTTTGAAGCAGTTAAAAAAAAAAGATTTCCTGAACACTGTCCTGTTTCATGACTTGTAATGCAAAAACAAAGAACATCTGTGTGAAAAGAGGTTTTATATTTTCTTACATCTCAGTTCATTCTCGCCTTGGCTGGAACTAGATTGACCACCTGTAGGTATTTAAAGGACATTCAAACTATTAGGCTTAACTTTCAGCCTAATGGCTTAGGCAGAGAATCCCATCTGGACGCTGTTGATGCGAGAAAAAGGATGGGATCAAATATCAACCCCAAACACACACACACACACACGTGTAATTTTCTAAATTTTATTCAAATAGCACCATGAAAAGTAAAGACCCTACAATTTTAGAGACACTCCCAACAACTGCATGATCCCCTTTGAGCAAGTTGCTGACAGTGGAGAGGAAGAACTCCCTTTTTACAGGAAGAGACCTCCAGCAGAAGCCTGCTCAGGGATGGACAGCCATATGTTGTGACTGGTTTGGGGGTGAGCGGAAAGAGAAGAGAGACAGAAGAAGACATTTATGCATTCATATGGTAACATATTAACACAAGGATAAGATGTCCTCAGTGCATCATGGGAAGTCCCTCAGCAGCCTGAGCCCATAGCAGCATAACTAAAGGATGGTCCAGGGTCACCTGATCCAGCCCTAACTTTAAGCTTTTCAAAAAGGAACATTATTTAAGTCTAATCTTAAAAGTAGAACAGTGTCTTTAGCCCAAATCGTGATGAGAAAGAAGAAGAGCTGAAGGCTCGGCCTCCCACTGTACTACTGGAAAATAACCACAAGTAGGTCTGCAGTATGAGAGAGCAAAGTGCTCCACTGGTGCTCTGAGGTATTTAAGATATGATGAGGTCTGATTGTTCAGCACTTTGTACAATACCAGTCAAAAGTTTGGACACACAAACCCATTCATGAATAGGTAAGTGTGTCCAAACTTTTGACTGGTACTGTAGGTGAATGAATTGTGGATTTAAATAATTTCTGGATTTAAAAGGAAGCCACGAAAGATTATTTCTCTCAGTATGGAAGAAATATCATCTACTGTTGACCATAGACAGATAAACAGGTAAACAGTAGTTTCTATTGTCAGTGCTTAAAATGCATATGCTGTATGTAAAGTTCATATGTCACTATTGTGACCATGCAGTACACTTTTATTTTTAGATTTTTATTTTTCTCTTCAGTGTAATACTACTGGCTATAAAACATTGCACAATATCATTAGTTCCTGTTTATTCAAGTAATGCTTGTGCCTTTTTCAATAGAAGAAGCTGCTTTCAGCTGCTCCCATATTCACAAGGTGCCACCACAGCACGTAGATCGTAATGTTTGATTTGGCAATTTTTAAATGCCTGACACCCTTCCTGATGCAGCCCCAAAGGGATTTGTGTCTCCTCCCAGGATCAAACTGAGGATCTTTTGCTTTTTAAGCAAATGCATTAATGACTAGACTATGCAGCCATTGTTTTGTGTCTTTTCAGTATGTCGGTTTAATAATTATTTACAACTCTCTAGCCATCAAACAAAGATGAACACAAAGAAATAACCAAAGTAAATCTCACTCCAGTTACAGATATTGATTGTGGTGGACTCCATCAATTACAAGTTAGAAACTGAATGTTTTCAGACCCTTTAAAGAAAAAAAACTATCTGCAGTCAATCAGCCATTGGAGATCAGTTTATTTCAAAATCATTTTGAAACCATCATTAATAGAAACAGCAAGTTACTTCTGTACAAAAATACAGCACATGAGCAGTGCTAAATATGGACGGGCTTAGGGTGTTTTTTTGGGTTTTTTTTCCTGTTTTCTTCTTTTTCTGCCAGAACAAAAAGCCAAGCAACCCCTGACTTTAGGAAAGAAACTGTCCCAGTTGATGTCAAAAAAATGATAAAAAAAAAAAAGACTCCAACAATCTAAGTGCAATAACTTATTGTATTGGCACAATCATAAGTGAAAATACTTGATTAATATACAAAAGAAACCTGCTTAAAGCCATAAAAAAAATTAGAGAGCAATTTCAACCTTTGTTCCAAGGCTACTCTTCAGAATAATGCAGAACATAACATTACATTTCTTGGCAATATTACGGTAATACTTCATTGGCTTATCTCTTGTGGTCCATTATTTGGAAAATAAGCGAAACAAATGTACAAGCAAAAGAAAAATATTATTTATATTGCTCACATTCACACAATATGACATTATAATCATGGATTTCAATCGTTTTATTTCAGTAGTATCAACATGGACGGAGCTGCAGAGGGGTGGAGCACTGAGGGAGTACCAGCAACACATGGTCAACTTGACAAAGCACACATTTCTAATTTTACAAGGTAAACTTTTGGATCTTTTGTTTCATCATAAAAGTTCTAAATGGGAGATTTTCAACATGTCAGTGCATGTGAGTCCTTCTGTAAGCATTTTATTCACCTATTTTATGTGCAATCCTGTCATTTCAAGTTATTTTGAATGCCTCTTCTGCTGTTTTGCTCTGTTGTGCTCATATTTGTTTCCTCCACAGTGTACACATGGTGAAACAGAGAGCAGAGGAATGGTAAATGGATTGCATTTATGGAGCACTTTTACAGCCAGTTTCCCAGACTTGAATTAAGTCTAGTCCCAGACTAAAAGAAAACTTTGACAAGGATCCCATTAACAAAAAAGGTTTTAGTCCAGGACTAGGCCAGTCTGGTAAACTAAGCCTCTATGATTAAGTTCCACGAAGCACTTTCTGATCTTGATTGAACAGTAAACAACGACTCAGAGCACAGAGCCTCGCAAGGTGCTGGCTTGTCATTGAAATCAATGTGCGTTTTGCGTCTTGCCCAGGCAAAGTTCAACACAACTTTGAAAACGTGTTCTACCACCTCAGCCACAGCAGAGAAGAAAAGCAGAACAGCAATAGAAACTTTCATCACCATGGTGGGCTCACGGCCACTATGCAGTAAATTTCACAATCCAAATGTAGGCCAGTTATTGTTGTTGGCTTTTCTGTACCTTTCTAAATGTAATTGAAATATGAATTGAGGGGGAAGTTGTAGCCAGTGGGCCTGTTTTGTTTTGGTTTGAAATACTGGTGCTACAATGCGACATTTAGTGGTTCTGAAATTTGAATAGACACATATCACCTTTAAAAGTGGTGTTTTAATGTCACTGAATTCTCAGATGTAACTGCAGCAGTGGGTCAAAATGACTCAACAACTAATCATATACACTTCATCGATGAAGTCATTTTTCAAGCAAAAATGCCAAACAAACCGTCAAATTGATGTTTAACTTTATCTTATGTTACCATAAACTGAATATCTTTGGGTTCGGGGCAACGAGACAGTTCAAGACGTCACATTGGGTTTCTTGCCATCATCCACACAGGAGAAAAGAAAACCGATATGTAGCCCAGCATGCGTCATAGAGAGATCAGCCAAAAGGCTAATGAAGCCTGTCTCTAGCCTCGGCCTGGAGCCCAGCTCTGGTGACAAGCTTATTCCGGCAGGGTAACACACACAGATACCCCTACAATCACTGGACATGTTCACCACATTCCTGTAGTCCAGCTCTAATGTCATCACACTGACCAAACATTACAGAATGCTCTTTGGGACAATTAGGCCCACTGATTTGGCCTGCAGTCTCTGGCATGTATAGGATTCTGTTACCAAGCTATGAATCCAGCCTAAATCCCTGCTGAGTCCACGTCTAATGATGAACTGATCACTTCTGTGTGTGTGCAGTATGTCCTCACCATGAACACTGTGGTGTATTGCTATGTTCACAGGGTAGAGAGGCTCACTTTGAGGCTAATTAGCTGTGTCTATTCCCGCTGGTTTCTGATTAAAGCTGGCGTGGTAAGCTGGTGTTGAAGGTTGCTGCTGTGCATTCCTGTGCCTTGTCTGCCAGTGGAGACAGCATTTCCTGTAACTTGAAGCCTGAGTCTATTTGCTGAACCTGCGGAGGCAGCCCTGGGTGGGAAATGACAACTTCATTTGAAACTGCTGCCAATCCAGTCCCTGCCCTCCACCCAGAATCAATTGGCAGGCCATGTCTGCTCTCACTCAGTTAGACCCTGTTCACTTACTCTGCCTCCCCTTTGCTGGGAAATAGCATACTAGTAAATTAATTTCTTTGTTTCCTTTTTTTAAAAATAGCTTACAAAATGCAAAAATTGGTCAGAAACATACTGATTTATGCAGTATCACAGACGAGGCTAGAGTGGCCTGAGCCATGTGTGTGGTAGGATGGCTGTTATAAAAGACAGAATAAAGAAGGCAAATGATGTGAATCAAGATCAGTTCTTTAAATGAGGATATAGCACCCCTTTACAGACTATATTTATAATACCATGTTTGTGTTTGCTTATTCTTAATCAGTTTATTTTGGTGTAAACACCATATTGCATGACCTGAGAGATCAAGGAATCAAGGATGAACATCTAGGTGATATTCTCATCTAAGTCACCTCCGTTTTTCTCTCACTTTCAGCATCTGCTGATTGTCATAGACACAGTTGTCTTGGTTGCATTGGCCGCTGTAGTGGCCTCTGTTATCTCCACAGTCTCTCCCTGTTCATTTGACCTGTGTTATCATTAGTGCTCTTACGGCAACCTCCTTCTCCCCCGATAGTGCTTGCTGATGGCTGCTCCAGGGCGGGGGCCTTGCAGGGGCAGGTTGGGACTGGGCTGGAACATCATGTAGCCCAGGAGATGGCTGCACTGTGTTCCTTGGCCTTCATACGCAGCGCAGCTATGCTGGAGGACTTGCGGTCTGGATCAACATTGAGATCATAGCCATTGATTCCCCCACCGATCCCAGCGCCCCCAAACAGGCTGCCCATATGTGTCTGTCCCATGTGGCTGCTTCCTGGACTGGGTACACCCAGGAAGTCAGAGACACCTCCAGGACCGTGATGGTGAGGGGGCATGCAGGAGGGCACAGAGTCACAAGGCACGACGCAGCCGGGCACGGGCGACGCTCCACTGCTGCTCCCTATCCACGAAGGGTTCTGAATCTGGAGAAGAAGAAGAGCAGGGACTATAATTTCTATTTTCATAATAACAATGTTTCAAATGAAGATATGAAAAACATTATGACAGTGTGAAAGTATCAGCTTTGTCACAGTAATAATGACCTACAGAGCATTGTTTTTTAAGTGACATTAGGCTGCTGTTAAGAGTAGAAGCCCTCCAATTTCACTCTAAGACCCAAAGAACACAGCTAAAAGACAGCAAATATTTGACTTAAATTCAATCCAGTGTTGCTGGATGTGTAAATAAGCAACCGTTTGCTAACAATTTTAGTGCTGTGATATGTTAATGCTGTGTTCACAACATGTTTCTGCTGATCCTGTGTGGTCCAAAATAATAATTATTGCAGGTTTAATAAGTGCTTCATTCATTTCCACACTTCCTAACCATATTTTCTGATATCTACAGGAGTACCTGTAGTATGCAGAGAGCTGAGTACCGAACCTTTACCTGTGCATAGTTCTCGGGCCGAGTGAGTAACGGCAGCTCATAAGCAGTAGAGAAGTGCGTGCGGACCTGTTGCATCTGGCCAAAACGCTCTCTCTTCCTCCACTTTGCTCTGCGGTTTTGGAACCACACCTGCAAAGAAAAAGGTCTATCAGGAGAATCCCTCAAGCAAAATAAAGACCAAGCACTATCAAACAAAAATGTGAATATCATTTTTAACCATGGCCATTAAAGCTCTTATATTATGTAAAAGTACACCAAGTACTGGGTCATCTTCTTGCTAAGAAAGACAAAGAAACCACATAAAATGAAGATAGGGAAGCAAATAAATTCTGCTGCACATGAAAGTCCAAGCCCAGATTTTAAGACTTGACGTGTCTTTAAAGTGCCGTCCGCACTGAGCTATTGATGTGAAAATGGTGAGTCTCTCCTGGTGCTGCATGTTTCAGCTCCTCCCTTTGATACACAGACGTCTGCCTCCCTTCAGGCTGCCCGCGTCGACAGATCCACATCTGGGCCTGTAGCTGTTCATAAATCACTCCAAGAAAGGTGCGTTCTCTCCCACATGTCAGCACAGTGGGATGCAGTAGGGAATCCCGCTGTATAATCCATGAAACAAATGTTGAACTTTTGACCAAGAACATATATATGTGTGTATAAAAATATATGTATATTCATCTTTAGGTTTAATAAGCATTGTTTGTAGCACATGACGTAGGTTTTTCTGGGTGAGTGCTCCTCTTCAGATTTATAGACTTGCTGCTTTTCTGAGGGTTGTGCTTTCAGAAACCTGCTGACAGACCAGGGGCAGGCTGCTTAGGCCATTTCTCCATGACTGAAGAGTAGAAGATGTTATGAAGGAAAGAATGCTAGGGCCAGTAAAGGTTGAAGCCTAAAAACCTCCACAAGATTATTTTTTTCCTAAAATCTTAGTGTTCATTTCAGTGATCCATAATATTTAGCAGTAGTCCTGGATATTCTACATACTGTTGTTATTTCTGTCTACTGTGTACAAACATCTGTGGTCCTGAAGGACAGATCTCATCACTTTTGGCCTTCCTGAGGTTTCTTCCTCATCTAGGATTAGACATTTTTGATTAGTGCAGATAAAAATGAGCACTAAAACAGCTACTGAATATTGGTATTAATATTAACACACATACTATAACACACATACTATAATATTAACACAGCATGTAATGCACATTTGAAGAACTTGTGAAAGGCATTTTTCACTGTTTTCTGATTTTATTGTAAAGCAAATAATTATTTGATTACCAAAGGACGTATTTCAATTCAATTCAATTCAGTTAAATTTTATATAGCACCCGATCACAGCAAACAGTCACCTCAAGGCCCGTCATATTTTAAGGTAAAGATTCTACAACACTTACAGAGAAAACCCAACAGTCAAAACGACCCCCTGTGAGCAAGCACTTGGCAACAGTGGGAAGGAAAAACTCCCTTTTAACAGGAAGAAACCTCCAGCAGAACCAGGCTCAGGGAGGGGCAGTCATCTGCCATGACTGATTGGGGCTGAGGGGACAAGACAAATGACATGCTGTGGAAGAGAGCCAGAGATTAATAACTAGTGATTAAATGCAGAGTGGGATATAAACACTGCAAAAAGAGGTGAATGAAAAGAAACACTCAAGGCATCATGGAACCCCCCCCAGCAGCCTAGGCCTATAGCAGCATAACTAAGGGTTCAGGGTCACCTGATCCAGCCCTAACTATAAGCTTGATCAAAAAGGTGAGTTTTAAGACTAATCTTAAAAATAGAGAGGGTGTCTGTCTCCCGAATCCAAATTGAGAGCTGGTTTCACAGAAGAGAGACCTGAAAGCTGAAGGCTCTGTCTCCCATTCTACTCTTAAGTATCCTAGTCAGTTACAAATTTAATACACTTGTATTTTATGTAGCCCGGAGAGAAGACACCCGTGCAACAATCATTTGACGAGTGTTCAAGTTGTATTAAAATCAGTATCTGATTGTTTCAGAATCAAAATGAAAAGCAACTGATCAGCAAATGATACAGTACTGTGCAAAAGTCTTGAGCGACTCCTCATTTCTTTTTGTATTTTGCTGGGAAAATGAGAAATAGGTGCCGCAATTCTTTAAAACTTGTGAATACATACATGTAAATACAGTATATACAGTGTAAGGCAAAAACAGAGTTTGTACAATTCTAACAGACTTGAAAGTCAATATTTGGTATGACTACCTTTATTCTTCAACACATCCTGAACTCTCTTAGGCAGCTTTCTTGCAATTTTCTTAAGTAATCTTCAGGAATAGTTCTCCAGGCTTCTTGAAGGACATCCAAAGCTCTGGATTCTCTGGATTTTGGCTGCCTTTTGTTCTGCTTTCTGACAAGATGATGCCACACTGCTTCAATAATGTTGCGGTCTGGGCTCTGGGGAGGCCAATCCATGACTGATAGTGTTCCATTATGTGGTTTTCTATCCAGTATAGGTATGCTTTTACTGCATTGCCAGTATGTTTGGGATCATTGTCATGCTGAAAAATGAAGCCGTTGCCAATCAGACACTTTCCAGATGGTACTGCATGGTGGATAAAAATCTGATAGTACTTTTCTGCGTTCATAATTCCATCAATTTTGACAAGCGCTCTAACACCACTGGCTGAAATGCAGCTCAAAACCATGACAGAGCCCCCATTGCGTTTTACAGATGGCTGGTCTTTGCTGTTTTTTGTTTGTTTGTTTTTTCTTTTTCTTAAGGACATGACCTTCAGATAATGTTCATCTGCTGTAGATAGTTTTTAAGGTCTGCCACATCTTCTGTCAAACTGTGTTATCTTTGGCATTTTTCATAGATTCAATTCAAGAAATGAGAACAAATGATGCGTTTTTGAAACAGGCTGCATGTAACAACGTGCCTAAAGATCTGGTTCTTTGCTAAGTTGTCTGTTATGTGTAGATACAACATTGGTTCATCCCTTGAATTAATGCTTTTTTTATGCTCAAGTGATTCAAAGATCAGAGTTAAGTGGCTTGACAAACAAATAACCTTCTTCTGGAAATGGTCAGGCACATTGACTGGACTGAAAATGAGCGTAAAGCAGCCGATGTCCAGAGAAAGACCTTCAGAAAGCCTGGAGAACTAATGCACAAGATCACTCTTTAAAAAATTGAAGTTTGGCTCCTTGGAAGCAAAATATAAAGAAATGAAAGGTGGCTCAAGAATTTTGCACAGTGCTGTATATTTCAATATACTCAACAGATACGGATTTAGACAGTACTGATAATTATTTCAGTACTATCTGTATCTATAACATTACCTTTTTTACTTACCTTTTTAAAATAATTATTACATGTCCACAGTTTCATGATCAAATTCAGTTGCAGCCTTTTTTATTTCTTCACATATTTGCCTTTCCTCACACTGCTATTCTATGACATAATAATTTGTTAAACTATATTTCTGAAGAATTTTCTCACATCTCTTTGCAGCAGAATAGAAAAGCAGAGGGGGTTACTGGGAGTTTCCACATGTTTATGTGTATATATTTGTTGGTTGTCTGAATCTTATCCTCCCTGGAGAGAAACGGGGAAGCGTCTTCAAAGAGAAAAGAGAGGGCAGCCCCACTTTGACACAGGGGTTAGAACTTGGATTGTTGGGTTGATTCCCAGCCCAATCAGCTCGTGGTTTTCACAGTCCCTGACATGCAATTTCCCTTCAGTCATCCCCTTCAAATCCCCACTCTTGTCTCTAACTCTGGTCATTTCTCAGTGAACAGTGATGTTTTGGCGACAGAATTGAGCAGTGTCATCCAAATGTACATTTGCACAATGGGAATGAGCTAATTTTTAACAGACGAGATAAGACCAGCTATAAGCACCCCAACCTGCATACCTCTCATTTTTCTAGATGCGTTAAACTCTGATCTGGGTCATTTTCAAAGTGAAGACCGTATACATATTTTTGCAAGAAGCTGACGTAAAGAAGTGTCGTCTGACTCCAACATTCCTCGGGTCAGCTGGTGAGATTAGAGAACAGTTCACCCTTAGAGTGGTAAGCTGATATCTGAGGTTGTTGCCGAACTCCAATGTCAAGGTGAAGGGTTGCAGCCCTTTCAATAATATCATATGTTTGGAGGGAGGTTTTTGGGTCTACTTTATACTCCTCCTGAGGATTTGGGATCTATTATTGTTTAAGATTTGTCACGCCTTTCCTTTGGTGGCTCTTTGGTTACATGAGCTCATTATATCACAAATTTCCAAATATGGCCCCGCCACCCCACCCTCCCCCCAAAAAAGCCTAACATTAGGTATCATTATAAAAAGTTACGGCACTAACATATTTCACATTTGTGTTCAAGTGCTCAATTTCCCTCAAAATATGTATATATCTGGCAACATTTGAAAAACCCAGAATGTCACATTACTCACTCACCACAGGGGGACCATTTAGTTTTATATTATAGGAACCAGTCAGTACATTGCTCATACTTGATTTAATACAACTCAATTACAATGTAAACAGTTAATTACATTGTAAACTTTCCACTATTCTAAAGCCTCTTCAGGCACTTTAAAGAGTCCTCTAGCCAGAGTTATTTCAGTCTCCTGCATGATAAATACGGTTCTTAATCTAAGTTTTTTCTTTCTTAGCCAACCTGAAATTTACGTTTTCATTTTCATTGGGGTTTTTTGGCATAATAGATGTTTTAATCAATATTTTAATCATACCTTTCTGTACACTGCATTCTTTTGGCGTTATGCTTAGATTTGACTCACAGCTGCTGCATAGTTCAGATTATATGTTCATATATGACTATATGGTCCTGAAAATTCAGAGTCAGTATTCAGTTTTCAAACCGTTATATATATTTTTTCTCTTTCTCTTTTTTTCGTTTTTGGAAGCTCTGCTGTCAGTTACCCAGTGTCGTTATTGTGCTCCCACTCCTCTATTGAAGCTCAGGCTCTTCTGTCCCTCGCCACCCCCAACACCGACCCCTCTCTCCAAGTCTCTCTCTCTCCTCCCTCCGTTTTAAGTCAGTGAGGGGAAGTGGGGATATTGGAAAGTGAGATGAGAGAATGTTCAAACTGGAGCTTGTTTTCATTTCATGTTTAATTTCCTGATGCCTAAGCCCTCGGCTTTCCGCAGCTAACCCCTCTGACCTTTGAGAGGCGTGCAGACAAGAGCAGCGGACCAGGCGTGCACATGCACACAGAATCACACACATTTGCATACCATGCCATATTCACATTTCAAAGTTACTCTTTAACAAATGCGGTATTTTAACCTGGACCCTCTCGAGCACTTACTGGAACCTTTTTTATAAACAAGCACTCAGTTTCTGAGCACATATATTTCCCTTGTCTTGGTTTCTGGGTACTGAGTGTGTAATGTTTCACAGAGAGTTTGCTCTATGTAGCTTTCCCTTTGAACGGCAGTAGGAATGAGACCCCAGCCAAATAGTTTGGCAGAGAGATAATTCGGGGAACATTGTGGAGTCAGATGTGTCCCTTGCTGCTCCTTCTCTCATATTCCCTGACTTATAAATTTCTTGAGAAATTGAAGGCCATTGCTGTCTTTGCACGAGTGGTATTCCAATTAACATAAATAATTTTAATTGTTCAGCACAACGAACACCAGTGGTTAATATTGTATAAAACCCAAAGGATGTTATTTACCAACTACAGACACTCACTACTCCTGTTTATTTTATTATGCAGACATCTGCAAAGAAGGTGGCTCAGTGGTCTCGGAGCTCAAAGCGCTTGGCGGCGATACAGTAATTGCTAAAGACGCTGACAGCGAAATGCAGCTTACAGAGCCATTAAAGAGCTTTATTTATGCTCCAGAGCCAGCAGGCAGAGAGAAAGGAAGAGGGAGAGAGGGAGGGCAGAGTCCAAAACTCCAAAAGCAGCTTTGAAGTCCAGCCGTCTCACCTCATCTCTGTCATCTAGGACCACTGCAACTGATAGACTGCCTCAGCAGTCAATCACACACAACCTCCTCCTCCTTAATAAAAAGTAGGCCGCGTGGTGAAGTTCAAGTCTGAGGCTCAGAGCTAATTGTGCTAAAGAATCAAGTGGCACCAGAAGTCACAGATTTGATTGAGGAAAACTGCAGCCCGATGATTTTATGAAGACATTCGACATCAAACTGAGGATGAAACTGTAGGACCTTGGCATTGGCATTTTGGCAGAAAACATCTGTATTCTGGATTTCAATTGCTGTTGTTTTGCAGATGAAAAGGATTCTCAATTGCTTTCCAAGCTGCGAGTGCCCCTTGGTATTCAACAATTGGATATCCCTGGACTTTGTCTCAATGTACCTTCAGTTGAAATTGTGGGGTTTAGTCTTGATTGCATGCATATTTCGGGTCTGATTTTAGCAGTATGGGTCAAACCTCACAGTGACTCAACAGAGTCTGCTGTGTGCCTGTCAGATGAAGACGTTAATTATATTCATCTGGGACATAGATGGGTCTGTGTGAATGCAACATGAATGTACTTATTTTACTGTACCACCACAAGGACCAGGCCAGGTCCTCTGTCCCTGTCTATGTCTTGGGCTATGTGTGGAAATTGAAACTGGCATCTCAAAGTGTTTTTTATGTCCATGCCAAATAGCTTTGATGGTGTTCCATGTGTTTTCCCTCGCTGCTTCCAGAGTTGTGCAATGAAGTAGTTTAAACATGGTGGTGCTGTTGGGAGAAACCCTTGGCCTCTGACCCTTTCCAGAGTCTACACCATGTAAGTGCTAAGAGCAGAGTATTCCCTAAGTCTCCTCCATCCCACTCTCATCTAAAACTGGCAGGCACAAAGACAGATGGAGAACAATAGGCCTTGCTGTCTAATGTTAGGAACAGTCTTTGTAACTCCTTCAGTTCCCTGATGATGATTATCAGCATGCAAACAACTGTGCTCATACTGCACAGCTCACGGAAACTGTCTTAACAAGAAGGAAGGACACCATCAGCTGCTTCAGCAAGTGCATGAAAATGACCTGAGTCTGGGTCAAAGTTACAAACCTCTCCAGTGGACAAAAGTAAAACATGAAACAAGCAAGACAGTCGTTAATTTCCCACTTTCAATCCAACATGGTCTTTAACATGATCATAATCATTTCTAAACCATCTGTTTTATTACAATTTTTTTTTTTTTACCTAAACCAAGCTCTTGAGTGTTTTTTTATGCCTTTGCTTCTCACACTCTTAACCACGGTGTTGTCACATCATAAAAGAGATTAATGTGTGCTACAATAATTTGTTTCTATGGCATAAATAAATCCAGTGATGTCAGATCACACAACATTCCTATGTGCTGTTGTAGACAACACAGATGCATGACTTTTTGACTTATCTCAAAGTAGAATGGTGCTTTTTGAGTACAACTAGTTTTTACTTCATCCTCACCTGTACGCGAGCCTCTGTCAGGTCTGTCCTGAGCGCCAGCTGCTCACGGGCATATACGTCTGGGTAGTGTGTCTTCTGGAAAACTTTCTCCAGCTCCTCCAGCTGGTAGCTGGTGAATGTTGTGCGATTGCGCCTCTTCTTGCCTTTGTTGCTCTCGGCCTCGCTTTTTTCCAGGGGGCTAGAAAGGTCCGACCCCGGGCGGTCACTCTGCCCCTTCACGCCAGTTTCCTTTAGGTTCAGGTAGCTGCCTTCCATCCCAGGAGGGTCAACACTCTGGGACAATTCAGACTCTGTCAGGCTGCTGCTGTCTTTTCCTGGATTTTGGGGATAGAAAAAGAAAGAAAGGGGTCGAGATGTTATTTCCATCGCTGCTCAAAACGTTAATGTGGAATTTAAAGTGCAGATATTACACTTTGATAACTATGAAAATGTAAGGAGTTTGGGTGAAGCATGAAATTTTTAAAGCATCTTCACAATTTACTGAAGTGTGGCTTTAGAGTGATTTATGTAATAATAAACAATCAATTACAACTGCCTTCATGGCCGTCTAGGAGCTGAATAAAAAGTGCCACATGTTCTCAGTAGCAGTCAGATCACCGGAGCAATATGTCTTTAAAATGTGGCTGAATGATCACATTCAAGCCACTGAGTGCGTCTGCTCATCATCACATTACAGCATCACCACCAAATGACATTTGCTTTAAGCATACATCATCTCTGTAATGTTTTATTTTAAGGTTCAAAGGCCTTGTCTCTGTGCAGCATGTCTGAAAGTAAATGAGAAGAAAGTTTGAAAGCTATGTCACGACGCATTGGTGTGACCTGTGACACAACCCCCGAGGCCTCCTCCCTCACATCGCTCAATCACGCCACCTGAAATCTGAGCCACACAAAATCTTCCCCATCTCTAGCCGGGCACGGTGGGCCTGCATGTACAGGGGGGGGGGGGGGGGGGGGGGGGGGGGGGGGGGGGGGGCAACCACGTTTAACCCACAGCCTTGCCCCTGAGATGTAAACAACATTGTGTTTGTCAGCTTCAATTTTGAGTGCATCCATTTTGTTACAAACCTTGCTCTGTTCCTGTCGGCACATGCTGGCTTTTTGTTTCCCTTCATGAGATGAAGAAAGCTGTCCCTTCTCCTTCAATAAACAAACAGCCGTGTGAATAAATAAGCAGAAGGGCTCTGGTTGCAGGCCAGTGAGAACAGTGTGCTCGGTCAGCCTCTGTTTGCCTTTCCTGCGAATGGGCATGGAGAGTGCCCTGTCCTAAGTGTATTGGTCTGAAACCAGCACATAATGGTCTCCTCCATATAAACAGTCTTGCGCAACACTGCCATTACTTTAGTCCAACAGCATTTTTCTCAGAGTTTGGAAGTACAGAATGATTAATAATTACATGCTTATACACATGCATTTTTCTTTATCACTTTGCATTTTTCTTCTGAGTAATGTCAGTAATGGCCTTGTATCATTCTTAAAAAGTTAGTTCACTGAAGAGAGTTGACACCTTTTGACACACAGTGAGTCACTGAGTTGGTGTTTTAGTGGTTAACAAGATCACTGAATAGTTTTAGGGTGATGAAGCTAGGCGGTGGTTGTCTTCAACAAGCATGTTTGTTTTCATGGATTAGCACGCCTTGGGCTTGTGTGTCCCACAATGAGATGTCAATAGTCATCCCCTCCATGCTGCAGCTGCCCTACCCTGCTTTCTGGCTCAGACCTGCACAGACTGAAACACTAATGGAACAACACAGCTCGCCCAACTGGAGTTCATGTCCTCATGTAGCAGTGGCCTACCTGTCAGACCTTTTTACAATCTCCATGCAGGCAGATGTCCTGACATCATCAACCCCTGAGCTGGCCTCGTATCCTCGAGCTATGTGCAGTAATTTTATTCTGCCTCTGGGCAGGAGCATGGCTCCAATGTTAGCAAAGTAAGACAGGTCAACTCCAAGTTCCTGACTGGCATTTGCATCTGTGAGATAAAATCCAGTCATGCCCCTGAGCAAGGCACATATCCTGTGAGACTGCAGCTGGACACAGATGAGGAGATGGGAAAGGGTAGGATGGAGTGTGGGAGGTACTCAGATTTGTCATTACACTTAAAAGAATGGTTTAACATTTTTCGAAATACACATTTTTGTTTTCTTATCCACACGTTGGATCCATAGATCGATGCCAATCCCAGGCCTGTAACTAAATATGAGGCTGTCGTGAGCAGCCTGCGAAAGGCTAAAAGGCTGGAAAGACGGAGTGAATTCCTTGCCTGTTGCGGAAAAATTCCACCTACAATCTCCTTTAAAGACCAGCAAGTAATATGTATATATATCACACAGTCACATGGAAGAGAACGTTTCCCTAAGTCTTTATGCAGTCCTGTGAAAAACTAAGTACACCCCATGATTCAGTAGCTCGTAGAACCACCTTTAGCAGCAATAACTTGAAGTAATTGTTTTCTGTATTACTTTATCAGTCTCTCACATCATTGTGGAGGAATTTTGGCTCGCTATTCTTTACAAAGTTGCTCCATTTTATTAAGGACTTTGACGGGGCCACTGCAGCACCTTGATTCTTTTCTTTTTCGGACCCAAATTGTCATCCCTACACCGCTGTGTTTGAGGTGTTTGTGCTGATCTGCTGTGTCTGGTTTTCACTGAATGTGGTGCTGTAGATTATAGCCAAACATCTTCAATTTGGTCACATCTGTCATGCCGTTTGTGCAAATATAACTTTGCGAACCTAAGCTGTGCTGCCATGAACAAGCCAAACTTGTTCAGTTTAAGTTTTTCTAATTGTGCTGTCATGAACGTTTAACATTTAACATGCTAAGTGAGGCCTGCCGAGTCTGAGATGTAGCTACAGCCTATGACATTGGAGTGAATTTGCTTAGACATCCACTCCCCAGAAGATAGTGGTATTGTGCTGACGCACATCTGAATGCTCCAGACAGCAAGCAGCTGAGACTTCTGTTTTAATAGAGGTGATCACACTTGCAAATGCATTTGATTAGCAGCACCCGGCTGCTACTTACCTTCTTAATTTCTATGGAAGCAGTGAGAGTGTACTTAGTTTTTCACATGTCTGTATATCAGATTATGTATAGTTCATTAGTTTTATGAAAAAAATGTAGTTTCTGCTTCTTTACAGGAGATTTTGTGTCAAATTACTAACAGTGGAGATCACAGAAAGTTACTGGACCTGAACACTCAACCTGACACTCAGATAGAATAGAAATATATGGGAGAATTTGCCAAAGGTATTGCCAAAGAGGGTATTGCCCCTGCTCCCAAAGAGCCATTCTGAGCTATGTGCTTTACATTATCTGAACCCAAGAACCTATAATCCTATCTAATTTTATTGCACTGATGCACACATCCAAGACACTTTCAGCTGTGTGGTGGCATGCTATCTGATATCCCACGTTCAGTGCTCTGATGGGAGAAGCCAGAGACACTGATTGTGTTAGCACTCAGGATTGAGTTATAAATGAACCCATAATGTGGTGAAACTTTGCTCAAGTGTGGTAGAGGTATAACATTAAGAGGGAAATATTTTTGAGGCAAAGTCACTAATCTAAACAGATTTGATCAGATTTGAGTGGTGACTCTAGACCACCAGTTTGCTTTTATGCCCATTGGACCATTTAACCTGCAGTTATGACTCTCTGCTCATTCGTTTGGACTGGGGCTAGATGTTTTTAGATTGGAATAACTGCCCAGAGAAGTTACCAAGATGGCTGCCAAGTGGCAAGACTCACTTTCAGAAAAGTAGTGGCCATAAATATAAATATATATGCCAATTATCTGATGAAACATACTGCACTGAAAATCACATAAAGCAGTACTGACTCATTGCAATCATTTGCCTCAAGATGCCTACCTCTTATTGATCTGGGGGGAGATCGGTTTGTGGTCCTTTTGGGATGTTGCAGGTCACATTGAGATGGTCTGTTGGCTAGTTTTGGTCTTCTGGCTGTATTTTTCCCTTCCTGAAGTCTGCTGATAGGTGTATTTTTGGGCCAGCTGACCAGTTGCGAGTCTACAGGATAAGCTAACTGGTTGGTTGTTGGTGACAGCATACATGCATTTAAGTGTTACCAGTTTTCTCATCCATCTCATTCAACAAGAGAGCTAATCAGGGATTTTCCCACGTTGAACTTTCCCTTTAAGTCTCTGAGCTGAACTCAGTCTTTTACCGCCATATTTTACACTGGAATCTGCAATGATCAACATCTTTTGTCTGTCTAGTATGCCAAACTCATCCCTTTTCTCTCTGTCACGCTAACCACACAGAATCCTTTCCCACAAGCATCTTTCAGTTTTCCCGCATGCTGAGCTGTCTCTTCTGCACGCTGCTCCGGAGAACACAACCATCACACACTGCTTTCTTTTGGGAGCCAAGATTCCACTGAGCTGGCTCTGAATTTTTTTGGCATTAAGAGGAATGTGTTTTTGACAGTTGTTCTAGTTTCAGCATTCAACAACGTATACATGAATGCACTATTCCTGCAATATGCCACTTTCTCTGTGACAAGCTGCAGACCGCTTCAGTTAGCCGAGGTCAGATGTTTACTAGGGTCAGCAATTTAATCACTGCTGAAAACAGAGCGAAAACATCAAAGTGTAATTTAACTGGTTGTAAAGCAACAGGGCACCCTCTCGGTTTTTATGGAACGGGACAGGGAGGGTCAAGTGAAGCCAAATAAAAGAAACACTATAAATTAGTAACCTGGGGAAGGGTTAATGACCAAACACTAAATAGGGAAGGGAATGCTTTTAAACAAAGTGCTCTAAAATGTTCTCTCAAAGCATTCAAAGCCGGCAGCAGCACGCCACCAAATAAAGTCAAATATTTTTTTAGGTTTGGTTGTCAACAGGTGACTATTCATTTACAGTCAGTGTCGGTTCACAAACACACTTCGGCCTGGATTATTTTTTCGGCAGCATGCTCTAAGACCTGATGTTGACTGTTGTTTCCTCAGTGGAAGGGAGGTTCCCAGATGTTCCCGAGGAGAGATCTATGCCAGCGGCTCAAGCAAGAATGCAGATTTCCTGGGAAACAAAAAAACTCTTTCTGTTCAACCTCACTACTGTCATATTACCTTGGGCTGGGTCGCTCACTGTCTCATATCAAAATGTGCAAAAATAGTTGTTAAGGTTGTTTGAGGGGAAACTAGAGAACACAATTTTCTTTCTTAAGGCTTAAAAACATGTAGAAGATCTTGGCAAACAGTATTTATGTTTTTAAACTGTTAATAAAACAGCATATTGAGTATTAATATGTGAGGTCAAAATACAGGAAATTTGCCAGACTTTTTATCGCCACAATATTACAAGTAGACCGGTAATTTAAAAAATCAGTAGAGAGCATTAAATCCCTGTCTTCTGGTAGCCACAAACACATGCCACAATCACATTCATACTTGTCAGATCACATTTTTGTAGTCACTGACAAGCAAAAAGAAAAAAGGCTGTGTCACTCAGAGATTTGTGTTACTGTACCCCTTATCACACTTGTGCCATTCACAGTACTTTCCAAACGTATGTCTGTGGCCATATGTTTGTGGCACTGCAAGAACCCTTGCGGAGGTTAGATTTAATTATTTACATTAATAAAAATGAAAGTAGTAGAGGTGAAGCCACAGAGCCAGACAAAAGGCCCCAATGTGTGGCAGCTGGCCCAAGTCAGTCGCTTTAGTTTTGGTCTGTGTGTTACCTTCCCCTAAAGCAGCAAAAAAAAGAGCAGCAAAAGAGAGCCCAGGAACAGATATGAGCAGATATTTTCCATCAACACCACGCAAAATAAAGTACTGGCTGCCAATGAATGGATAGTTCTTTTAATGGCGGGCCAGTTGCTGCTGCTTTACTTCCTGAGTCACACATTTAAATGAACCATTACTTTCTACCAAGTCAGGAATTCATCCTTTCACGCATTCACTTATTACGTATTCTAATGTATTCTGGTACGCAGACGCGTGCTGGTACGATCACAGGTGTCACTCTGGCATTTGCGTTTTGTGAAAATCCGCACAATGTGTTAGTCATCAGCACATGCATATCCCGTGACATCACTTCCCCAAGCCTTTTAACGTGTACTTAGAATACTATATTTTGACAGGACGCTTTTAAAGAGCTGCCAGGACTTTTTTGAGCTCGTGTTTTGATTTTCATATGCTGAGAAAATGTTTTACATATCACAGGATGCTCAATGTCCCGCTGAGGGGAGGAGGGGTTGTTTGAAAGTACAAAGATTGACAATTGTACTTTCAACATGTATAATTTGCTTTGGTTATTTTGTGAAAAGGCAAAAAAAATGATACGGCACAATAAGCGTTATACTAGGATTTCCACAACAGCAGAGTCAGTCTAATTTCCACTTTTTAGTTTGAACCCTATTTCCATTTTACAAATATTGTGTGAGAGAATTCTCGTCATAGATTTATGTTTACAAAACAATATGATCTCCCTATGAAAGCAGCCGGTCTGTATCAAAGACAAAAACTGAAATTAATTAAAATTAAACAGTGAGTTCAGTAAAGTGCCGTGCATGTAAACAGTCATTCCCACACATGTGCTGCTTTCCTGGAAGCCCTCTCATTTCTCCCGAGTCTCTCAAATCATTACCCAATCTCCATGTCCATTTCTGACTCCTTGCTTATTTGTACAAGGTATTGTTGAGACAGGGTTATGTAAACCAGTCCCACTTTGTCATCTCAGGGACTCTGTGTAGCTTTGGAGATTTGATGTTTGGGGAGTATGAATAATAACTATAGGATCCAGTAATGCACATCTGCCTTGCATTAATGCGGCCCTCTCCTGCGGCGCTGACCTGCATTCCTCAGCTCTCGATCAGCTCCAGGGGTTTTATTTCATTCATTGCTGTGTGAGCAGGTAGTCGGCTCTGTCCCTGTCCTCACTGTGGGACAGTCTGCCTGATTAACGCTTATTAACACTTAGATGAACAATCCCACCAATCTGAGCCACCACTGTGCACAGCTACATGTTGATTCATGGAGTATTTGAAAAACACACACACACACACACACACACACACACACACACACACACACACACACACACACACACACACACACACACACACACACACACACACACACACACACAGGTATGCACAATTTAGGAGACAATGTTGTATTATTAATAAACAGGATTTAACAATCTATTTGGGATGATGTTTACATTCACATGGCATAAACCTTTCATAAATAAATTACCTAATAAATAAAACAGCTTGAAATATTTCAATGAATCTTTGAAGCTGGATTTTAAAATTTCTTTTAACTTCTAAAATTGTACAATTTCCTCAGCTGAACTGAGCTGCAGTGAAACAATTTAGATTTTTAATGTGTTTCAGGATTTTAAGATAAGTCTCCTAAATCAAAGGTGTAAAAAAGAAAGAAAAAAGATGTGGATATTATGTAATGGTTACTAAATATATTCCACAAAATACATAATTCCAGCACTAAATCTGCACATTCATCTTTACTTCACGTGTCTTCATCTTTGCAATTTATCTAACTAATAAAATAGTAATTTTTGCACTTATCTAAAAGAGATGATCTAGCCGGTTGGCTCTCTTTTCAGTGTTTTGATGTATCAAAACAAAATCATGTAAAATCCTCAGAATGACATAGAGAGTTGCCATAAACAGCATTATAGTTGTAGCTGAAGTTAACACTTACAAAATTCCCTTTGGGGATGAGACAGTTTTGTCATCGTGATGGAGATAAAGCATCAGCATTGAGCAATATATCTCCCATTGAGGACCACACATAACAGCACAACCCTGTTGACGCCTGAGGCTTTGGCAAGTCCCCAAAGTATCCTCCCCAGAGCCATGATGCCTTCATCTGGCTGCAACATTTTCAATATTAACATTGCACAGCCCTCCTCAAGGGAGGCATGTTGCATTTAATGATGGTGTTTAAATGATTCTGTCATTGCACTTGCCAAGTCGATTTAGTTCAGTGCAGGGGTGCTGAAAATGTTGGAGGCAGAAAAGGTGACAGTTCAGAGTGAAGAGTGACTCTAGTTGCACTTTATGGATGCATACAAAAAATTCATATACTGCAGGCCTGGTCGTAACTGAGGCCGCTGAACAGAATTAGAACAAATCATTTTTATTCGCAAGGTCTAGCAGGCAGTTTTACTAAAATGGATCAATCATTCAGATATTGGTACTTTTCTGATTTTTTTTTTTTAAATTGAGAATTACCGCTTAAATGCATTTAGAATGGGTTACCGCAAAGGTCTCGATCGATTCACATCGTTTAAACAGCAGATGTTTTCTTCTGTATCACTGTGGTAAACATCTGGAATTGACGCCAACCGGTCTATAGCGCAGTGGACATCAAAATCTACAAATATGACGTGCACAAAGTATATTGTTTATTACTGTTTTTCATTTTTTTTTTCTTTTTTTATCCTATTTGCCCTTTTGACCTTTAGTCACTAATAACATTGAATCCTACTAAGGTCGTCTCTTTTGATTTTAATAAAAGGGAACATTTTCTTTTACTGATCTTAAGTGTCCATCAACTACATTAATTGATATTAACAAAATCACCTGAAAAAAATTATTTGCGCTTTTGTGTTTATTCTCACAGGAAAAAACAGGAGTTGCTCAACACAAAATCGCAGGCCCATGTCCCGTGCGTCTTCAACAGTTTTCACTTTATCTTTAGAAGGCTGCAAGGTCGGAGTTTTCCGCTTTGCGCGTCGCAAAGTTGACAAGTCAAAAAGTGCCTGAAATAATAATAATAATAATAATAACAATAATTCACGAAAATTTATTGCGGACAATAAAATGTTGCAGTTGTAGGACAGGGAGAGCAGCCGCAGCGATGCGGCGGGTTCGCCTGTCCAGTGATGCAATGATAGGCACGGGAAACAAAAACTCTGACTTGGAGCTTTCAGTTTGTAGTGTCAGTGTGCAAAAAGTCATGTGAAAGGTGCAAAAATACCTAACAGCCTTTTGTCCAAGCGCCTCTTTAAATTAAAATAAAATGCGTTAGTTTAATTATAACTCACCTTGCAGGTGGACAACATCCCGAAAAGCTTACTCGCGATAAAAATTTAACCTACTTCTAATGTTAACTTATTACTCTTCGGATTTAAGGGTTTTAATGTGAAGGTTATGTTTCTGAGTCAGAACCACTTCTGGACGAATAAAATTGTTCTTTTCCGAAAAATATTTTCTCCAATTAGGCTGATGAATGTATGCCACATTAATGTGCATCCTTTCTCCTCCTCTCTGCTCTTCTTTGACAGCTTATTTTCCCATCATGTATTACACAACGCAATAAATTTCACTCATTCCTTGCAAATGTCCCGTCCTGCCTTGCATTTCCGTTAAACTTCTGGCCAACATATATATCCCCTGGAGAAATCACACTTTGTCTTGTGCGCACTCACCATAGCAGGAAATGAGCGTCCCATTGTGTGCGCTGTCCGGGTGCAGCTTGCTGCCTTCTGGGGGAGTTTTGCAGGTCGGTCGCTGCATGAAGATCTGGTATTTGTTGAAGGTGCTCTCCTCAGCGCCATCCAATGACTGGCAGTCCGGCTGGAAAGGACTCCTGGACTTCTCTCCGTAAGCCTGCCCTTTACCCGGAATGAACGTGGGGCTGTATTTTGTTTCAGTGGTTGGGAAAGTCCTGAAAGCGTTCGCTTGGTGATCTCTACTTTGCGCAGTAGATGTGCTATAATATGAATCCATCGATGTCATGTCGCAGTATGAGACGCACGTATCTGCGTTCATACCTAAAAAGTTATATTAAAAAAAAAATCCACACGGTTCTTCTTTCCCTCCCCTTCTGCAGACAGCAGATATTCTCCCAAATTTCTCTTGCACTGACAAACTCACACTGCCGCGCTCATGCACACACTCTCACGCTGGCGCATCTGGGACTGGTTAAAAAATGAATCAGATGTTTTCCAGAGACTGCAGACTGAACAAATGCTAAAAGCCCCCTGAAGGTTTGTCGGGGTAAAGAGAAATGCCTTCCTCAAGCTGATGCCGCGTCAGTAGCCTACAGTGTATCAGACACACGCACACGCAGCACTCCGACCTTCAGGCTCGACGCACGTCTGAAGTAGAGGGCCCACACCGAGCTTCAACCTCCGCTGTTAAGCAGCCAGTAGAAATGGGAGGTCAAGCTCAGAAAGGGGACAGCTTTTTGATAAACACGCGGGAGATACGACACATGACATTAATGCAATTAGAGGATGACTAGAACTGCTTTGATTCCTGTTGTTGCGTGGCGTAGGACCCTGACCTCTTAGAAAAAAAAAATTACTCCTTTTATCAAACTTTAAAGGACTCGTCCCTTATTTTCCAAGGAAGCCACGTGCTTATTAATTGGCATTTGTGGAAAGTCTCATTTGTGTTATATCCCTATATGTGAATTTAAAAAAGCTCAAGTATAAATGGATCAAGCCAGGAATTTGGAGCAACAAGAGCTTGTAAATTCAGTCGACATTAGGCTTAAATTTTACATAAATATTTTCTTTGTTTATATATTACAGAGACCTAAATTAAACCAACAGCATTAAGGGCTTTATCAGGGCGTGATGTCAGAAGGCTGCCACTGCGGAATGGAGGAGAATCAGAGCCGCATCATCGCGTCATTAAGCAGCGTTGCCATTTGAAAACTGAGTACTTCTAAATATTGAATTAGCCTAATTATAAATCATAAGCCCATCGTGCTCATTGAAATTTGCTACTTGGCTTCGTGCTCTACAATCTGGTAAAACGCACCGGCAATTTGCCTTTTCTAGGCTATAAAACCTGGGAATGAAGGAAACGAGATGGGCCTTTATGTCTGTCGGTAGTCAAATTGGATAAGCTGACTCATATCACGCCCTTAATTATTGTCGAGATTACCTAACAGTTTGAGACACAGCAAAATGAGAAAAACAAATCCCAAATCTTTTACAATCTGACGCAACAGAGCGTGTCTGATTCGCATTAATAACACATGGTAATATTTATATTTTGTAAGACCATATACTTGATCAATCGCTGGTTAAATGGCAAACAACGGGGCTATTATTATTATTATTATTATTATTATTATTATTATTATTATTATTATTATTATTATTGTTGTTGTTGTTGTTGTTGTCGTTTCTTTTTTTTTTTGAAAGGAAATTCCTGATTCGTATTACTGGCGCTTTAATCGTGGCTCGAGACCCAGCTCGTGTCTTGTTTAGCTGCATGATGCAGACCTCATCTGCAGACGTGCTCAGCCAGAAGGAAGATTGAATTTCTTAAAAATAAAAGATTATAAAAAAAATAAAATAAATGAGACAGCCCTAAACGAATTAGCTTTATTTTAAGCTGTTGATGGTTCATCTGCCCAGAGCAATAATCTTTTAGCATCCATTACATTTCTTTCTCTAAGGAGGTCCCATTTTAAAACGTTTTATACGGTTCAGTTGTAAAACAACAAAACAGCTCAATGACCGGTTAGGGCCCGGTGCACATGCAGTCTGCTGGTGAAGTCTTGTTCACCGCTGGCTCCTCTCCGGCTGTGCAGGTATTCCTTAACGAGACTTTTGGCTGTATTCCTCATTTGGTTTGTTGGTAAAAGTCTCCTGTAAAGAGACATTTCAAATATAATGAGTATGACTCTGCGCACCCCAACTTTTGTTCAGTCACTCGCTTTTCTTTTCTTTTTTTTCTTTTTTTTCTTTTTTTTTTTTGCTTTCTTTTTCTCTTTCTTTTTTCTTTTTTAGCCTGTATTATTGCAGCTTTTAATGTGAGGCGCGATTAAACCTATTCGGGTTTTATATTTCAGCTCCCTGCGGTTTGTTTCAATTTTTTTACGCCTTCATGTCTTGAAGAGAGCATGAAGCACATGACTATGTGAACAATCAGCAGAAAGCCTGACTCACACAGTATGATCAGCATTTATTTACATTATCAACGTTATGATCATATATGACATAAGACAAAAAAAAAAAACATGTCGGATCTGTAGTTGTAGTTTTTTATACAGTCGAATTACTCATTTCACACTGTTTTTTAATTATTTTAGATTGTTTTATTTGTTTGCTAAAACAGCAGGTCACTGTTGCCTTTGACTTCAAAAAAATGTTTTCTGTTATTCAGATTTTTGCGTTTTTAAGCATAGTTTATAGAATTAATCAGACTTTTTGTCTGGAAACAAAGAGGCTTGTTTCCAGTGTGTGTGCAGGATAAAAAGAGAGAAATTATACATACACTTTTATGCATGATTTTACTATATTTATAGGAAATAAATACAAGGGTATGAATATACTTTTTTGTATCTCTCTCTCTCTCATTTTATTTCTTTTTTAGAGTAATCTATTCTGCAGAAGAAGAAGAAAAGCTCATACAAATCTTTTAAAATGATCATGTCACAACCAAGGAGCTAGAAGTTAAAGGTTGTCACGCAGCTCACCAAACCGGAATAACAGCGTTTCCCTTTACTACAGTGTATATGTAAGCCTCCCTTAATATAAACCATTCTACTGCCACGGGCTAAAGCCTCAGCTGTCACAGATATACATCACCAATGCATGGCATTCTCTGTGAAAGTTTTCCACTTAACGGTGACCAGTCTGTTTAATTTCCAGCAGGACCCACGTCCAGTTATTCACTGCTGAGCGGACTGGCTCTGCATTGATGCAGCAGCTCTCTGCCTCTGGGGTTTATGTTGGCACAGGCCTCATGTGCATCAGCAGCAGAGTCCTCTGGCTATCAGTTTCTTGTATGAGAGGTGTGGCGAAGCAGTAATGGGCTGGAGAAAGGGCTTTAGGTTAGACTAAGTCCCAGCATTGCCATGCTCTGTTTGAATGTGGGAACGCTAGACATGAGGGACAGGAAATATGTAGCTTGCATACAGTTGCTATGGTTCATGAGAATATTTTTTTAAACTGCTAGAATGATGACTGCGATCTTAATGCTGTTGTGCAGATGGATCACTGGTTCATTTAGCAGGTACATGTCATAGCAGTAAGTTGACTGAAACTGGATTGTTTCCTGTGATGTCCAGTTTCCTTGTTGGAAACTCATGAAGCATTCGAGACTCTTTCGGCCGAGCCTGTCACATCACAGTCTCAGATCAAATCTCCCTCTGCCTTTGTCCCAAAGTCTAATTCAGCGATAACATTGCTGTGTGTAATACCAGCAGCTACCCTTGCTATACAGCATAGTCCTTTTGGTTATATTGAAATCTTTTTCCACTCATAAGTCTCTTTGCTTTTGTTGCTTCATTCATATGTTGGTGCTTAAATGTGCACATGTAGAGTTTGCACAGGAACACTGTTTGCTGGGACTGAGAGTGAAGCCTCTCCGTGCTTATGATCTGTGTTTAAGATAGACTCGTTAAGAATTGCTGTGCAAATGAATCACTCTCCACATATACTGAATATAATTTCATATCAAGTAGGAAAAATCTTGTGTCCAGAAATTCCTATAAATTTTCTGTGTTTTTCATTGAGAAGGATTATGTGTGACTTTGAGAACTTTTAAACATTGAAATCAAGTTTTTTTCTTTTTTCTTTTCTTTTTTTTTTTTGTGAAAAAACAATACCAGACACATATTGTTGCAGTATTCACAGCAGCATAATTCTCTTAATAATGTCCAGAAGGAGACTGTGTTTGAAGACTCCAGCACACCAGGGTGTCACTACTGTATCTGATTGTTTAAATTTTCCTGTCTGAATGCTCTGTGATTTTTGTTTGAGTAACCTCACAGTAGCAAAAGCAACAGGATAATGGGCCTTGCCAGTGTTGCCACATTTGTATCTGTATGTCTCCTGAAACCCACTTTGACTTTGTAAACATCGCTCTACTCACATTTACTGCCCCATAACTTTACGTTGTGCTCAGCTCTCACCTGCTGTTCCCTGCTCAGACATATACAGGCAGATTATTAATAGAAAGGGATCTCTCCATATCTGACAAATATCACACACCATATGCTTTTTTATATGTGTGTGAGAGTAAAAAGGACACCAGATTTTTATGTGTAGCTTCAAATTAGTTTCACATGAGCTGGGCACACACTGCATCAGCAGATTCTCTGATCAAATTAAGCAGAGATGAGGAGAACAAAAAAAGAGGCAGTGGTTGTACTGATGTTTAATTCAATAAACAAGACCAAGCAAGAGCAGACAGAGTGAATGCTGTGCTTCCTTCATCACTCAGCTCTATATTTGGTTTAGCCATGGATGGCTAACCCATGAGATGGATACAAAGTAGTAAACCTCCGTCCATCATCGCTGCCACAGTCAACAGAAAATATAGATACACGATACACGTATTATAGATACAGTTATTAATTCAATAGTTACAAAATAACATTAGCATATTAATCAGTGATTTAAAAATGGTTTCAGACTAAAGTAATCAAAGGTAATAACTCTGGTGTCTGCTAGGTTTGTGATCTTTTTTTAGAACATCAAAATAATGTGATTTGAAAAACATTTGAGAGGGCTGTTTTTGTAATGATGTTAAGTAAGTGATTGCTGACATCAAATTAATCACATGATTCATTTGTCAAGAAAAAGTGCCAAGTGTTTTGTTTTTTGTTCACCAGCTATCAAGTCTCTTTGGTAAATTTTTTTTTTAAAGAGAGGGTGACAAAAAATGTCAACTATTCAGTCTCTCAAATGGAATAAATGATGTTACTGCCTGCTTTTTATATTTTCAAAATAATATCTATATTAGCATCTTTGGTTCTTGGACATCCTATTAGACAAAACAATTTTATGATGTCATCTTATAGTTTAAAAAATTAAAATGAACATTTTTTTTCTCTATTTCCTAACTTCTTACAGTCAAAATTATTTATAGATAAATTTAGGAAATAATCAGTCCGTCAGTCAGTTGCTGCACTACCATTGCTACATGTACTGCTGTTTTACATATAACCACCTTTACATATGATGTATTAACTGCATCATATCAATGTGCAGATTAGTTCTTATGGATTCTGTAAAATATAGTTTAAACATTTAGATCAGATAAAATATCTAAACTTACAATCTGGAAAATAAGGGTTTAGACTCTTACTGTTAATTAAATTTAACAAATACTGCAATAATGAGCCAAGTGTCGTCTTTGTGTAGGCTTAATTCAACATGCAAAGAACTTTGTGGGACAGTACAGTTTGTGTTCAAAAGTAATTGGACAGATTCAGTCCAGGAGTATCAAAATATTTAGTTCAGCTCTAACTTGTGAAGTTTTTTGCCTTTAGTCTGGGCTTCATCAGGTGAATTGGCCCATGGAGGACATTCCATTTCTTCACCACGAAAAACTGTTTTGTTGTTTTGTCTGAATGATGAAGTGTTGCTGATGCTGTTTTTTTCTACCCTTGGCTCCATATGGTGTCCCCCAAAGCAGATATCCTTAATACCCTCAATAAAGTCAACTTAGGCATGCAGCACAATAGGCCCACCCAACAGCTTTTCAAACCTTCTGTTTGTGAGTTGTAGCCAATCAGAAGAAAGGTGGCTCAAATTGATGCAGAAAGGAGATAAACCTATTAAACAGTTTGTTTCAGATGGAGGATGACCTGACAGGCCGCACCAAGGCCCAGCATGCAATTATTATAATTATGAATCATGCAAAGCTCCTATAGTGGAGCACAAGAAAAAAAATACAGACCTTTAAATGATTATATAAGGTCCCTTTTAAAATGATTTTAGTTCAGTATTTATTGTCTTAAAGAAACCATTAACAACCCCCATTATAACAGGATTGTACTCATAGAACAAACACTTTAGATTTGGAAACTGGAAAGTGGAATGTATTTATCACACTCCACATTCATGGTGGTGCCTTGCTCTAAAAATGTTCTAAAAATAAGCTATAACCTCCCTACACTGTCTCACTTACCACTGTTTTATTGATTTACAACACTTCAGTCCAACTGGCTTTCATCAAGTATGAAACAGTTTAAAATTCATTTTTGAAAAGATTTTCTTCCTCCTATGTACCCGTCGTTCAGTCAGGTGTGCAGTGATTCTGAATCAGTTGCACTAAAAATATAAAAACTGAAGCAGTTTCGGTTCAAAAAGACGTGGAAGACTTCAGATAAGGCTAAACAGTTGTGGATGCCACAACACTAAAGAAGCTGTCTTACATACATGCACAAGTTGGTAATGTACTCCGAAGGTAAAGGAGAAACTTGTCTGAGCTTCTGTTAAATGTTGTTTTATCAAGTTGGTGACAGCTCGAGGGCATGTTTAGCATGAGTTTACACAAGATCACATGTTAATAATGAGTCTCTGTGACAATGCTGTACAAATTGATTGCAGTCAGAAATTACACTGTGTGCCAAGAATTTTGGGAAGATAACAAAATCTTCTGAAAATATTATATCCAGTAATGCACTTTGGTAACAGATCTGTATGAAAAGAAACTATGAACGGATCTTACATCAGAATTTTATAACTTTAGGACTTTTGTTTTATTCTTTTATTTTTATTTTATTCTTTTATTTTCCTTATCTTGCTTGTAGTCAAATATGATTATAAACTATTTGAAGAAGCATATGTAGCAGTACAATACATCTACTCCTGAGCATTTTCATACAGAAGATCCTATTCAAGGCCAGCCTAATGCAAGTCAAGTGCTTCCAGACTGAAAATAGCACTCGCTGCAGTTCCATGCGCTTAAGTTTACTGTTTCCTTTGCTCTGATTTACGATACATGCTCTTGAACATGCTGATATTTTTTTTTTAACCTTTTAAGACAAGGCCAAATTATCTGGAAAACTGAGTTTCATACATGCTTTTTGAATAAGAACAGCCCAGCAAGAGTACAGTATTTAGGCAAGGAGAATGGCTGAGTTCATTCCATTAAATGTATAATGGCTTGCATTGTGTCAGTCCAGTGTTATTTCCTTTTTTACATGTGACTTGAATTTGTGGAGGCAAGGAACAAAATAAAAGGGAATTATACTTGAGCATTAGTCTCCTATGTTTGTTATTTAGGAGTCGTCATTGTACAAAAAATGTCTTCATGTTTTCATTTTGGGAGTGAGACTTTAGCTATGTTAGCCACTGGTGTCATTTTTAAGACTGTGCAAGGTAACGGCTAAAAATACTGCAACTTTATTTTTTTACCCAGGTCTTCTCTCGCTACTTGTTTGATACAGTTTTACTAAGTGTTTGGATTGTAACAGAGCACCATATGTGTGCTGACCTGGCCTGATCTTCCCATGGCAATGTCTGGACCAGGCGAAGCAATGTGCCCGGGACGCAGGACCAAAACAAAACAAACGTGTCTCCGGGAACAAGTCTGTCAATCCTGGGTTCAGCGCAGCCACACAGAGCTCAGCAAGGACTCCTGTCTCGATAGAGAAAGCCACATTCCCCTGAAATGAGCTTCTATGGGATGAAAGCTTTGTGTGAGCCCCCCAGATGACCCACGACCCCGTCTATATTTGTGCAGAGGGGAGCCCTGATCCTGGGCTCTCTGCTTCCCTGCCAGGATCCTGGGGAGTCAGGTCAGGGTGGCCAGACAAGCCCACCATTCTACCCTTGGGTGTTTTGCTTTTGGGGTAAAGAGAGATCCTCAGATGAGCCGGCACTGTCACAGCAGTAACCTTTCACCCAAGGAGTTTCAGAGGTGGACCACAGAAGGGTCTTCCCGGAGTGCTATGCTATCCCGTGTCAGAGTTTGCAGTGCTTTCATTGTTTTGCTTAAAAACACAGTTTGAGATTTTAATATTGTCTGAAAATCATGTGTATCTGATTTCAAATTGTTGTTATGTGATTTTAGCATATTACACAGGCAGCATGATGTCCACATTTTATTTGCCAGTAGCTGAAGCAACCTGGCATGTATCAGCAAAATGGAGGCCAGCTCCAGAAAATTAAATCTCTGAGAGAGGAGTTGAGGAGAGAAGCTGTCATCACAAATCTGTCCGTTATTTTCATCTCTGCCAGCAATGGTGTGCTGACATCTTCACACCCAAAAATCTTTGAATACTCATTAGAAAAGGAGAGCTGCAGATTCACAGAATTTTTTTTTTTTTTTTTACTCAAACCTAATACCTGAAAACTGAGGATGCTCTGGAACAGCAGAAATCACCAGGCAGTTTTCTGGCATATGCATAGTGCATGCTGGGGCTATGATGACTAACCTATGCCCTACCCCTTAGGCTTTTCAGGATGTTAAACTCAATCCCAAACATACCCAATTACAAACAAACACACATGCCCGAAATTCCACTTTCACTTGAAACAGTTCACTGACCCTCCTTTCCTCTCTGTTCAGTACCCACTCTCTCCCTCAGGCCAGCAGTAATCCAATAGAAGGCTTACTTTAAAGGAGCCTGAACAGGAAAGCAGTGTGGGTAACTAACCCAGCTGCCTCCTCCTCCTCCTTCCCCACCAACTTGTCTATGTTCAAGGGGAGATGCAAAGATGAGTGCAGCTTGACCCGATTGTTATCTGTTCCATCAACAAAGTCAGAGAGCAGCTGTATTGCTGCTATAGGGTGCAGACACAAACCTGAGCTTAATCCTAACATTAGGATGCTGATGTTTCTGAAGTATAATGTTCACCATGTTTATCATTGCTGTTTTGCTTGTTAGAAATTTAATAATTACTAGTTAACAGAAAATACAAAGCACACCTTGGTCTGGTTTTGCAGTTTGGTCATAAAAAATTGGATAGATTCATAGCTTGACCTGATCATAGCATAGTTTAAATATACAGTACCAGTCGAAAGCTTGGACACACCTTTTGATTCAGTGGTTTTTCATTATTTAAAAAGTGTCTGCATTGTAGATTAATACTGAAGTCATCCAAACTATGAAGAAATACATATGGAAATATTTAGTAAAAAGATTTTCTCAGCTTTATGAGGTCGTCAACTGGAATGGCTTTCAGTTAACAGCTGTGCCTTGTCAAGAGTTAATTTTTTTTCTTAATGTGTTTGAGACCATCAGTTGTGTTGTGAAGAGGTAGAGTTGGTATACAGTGAATAACACTATTTGAGTTATGTTCTGGTCCATATTATGGCAAGAACTACTCAACTAAGTAAAGAAAAACAACAGTCCATCATTACTTTAAGAAATGAAAGTCAGTCAATTCAAAAAATTTCAAGAACTTTGAAAGTATTCTCAAGACCATCAAACATTCTGATGAAACTGGCTCTCATCAGGACCGCCACAGGAAAGGAAGACCAAGAGTTCCCTCTGTTGTTCTTCAGAGTTACCAGCCTCAGAAACCACAAGTTAACAGCACCCCAGATAAGAGCCCACCTAAAGTTCAAGTAGCACACACATCTGAACATCAACTGTTCAGAGAAGACGGCATGAATCTGGACTTTATGGTCAAGTTGCTGCAAAGAAGCCACTTCTAAGGAAGAACAGCAAGAGGAAGAGAATCGTTGAAGGCCAAGGAACACAAGGAATGGACATTAGACCAGTGGAAATCTGTCCTTTGGTATGATGAGTCCAAATTTGAGATTTTTGGTTCCAAACACCATGTCTTTGTAAGATGCAGAAAGGGTGAGCGGATGGTTCCTACATGTGTAGTTCTCACCGTGAAGTACGGAGGAGGAAGTGTGATGGTATGGGGGTGCTTTGCTGGTGATACTGTTGGTGATTTATTCAAAATCCAAGGCACACTTAACCAGCATGGCTACAACAACAAGTGCTCAGCACCTCTGGGAACTCCTTCAAGACTGTTGAAAAAACATTTCAGGTGATTACCTCATGAAGCTGACTGAGAGAATGCCAAGAGTGTGCAAAGCTCTAATCAAAGCAAGAGGTGCCTACTTTGATTTAATACGTTTCCTTATTCGTTCCTTCATAGTCTGGATGACTTCAGTATTAATTTACAACAGAGAAAAAATAAAAACATTGAATGAGAAGGTGTGTCCAAACTTGCTGCTGTAGTTATTATTTATCCTGAGGAACACATGCAGAATTTTATGGCATAACTAATGATTAAATTAGCACTCAGTTACTAAAACTTTGAGAACTTCTGCAATAAAAATTTCACTTTAAACCACAAATGTGAACCTCACTGTGGCACTACAGGAAAATCCAGAGTTTTACCAACAACCTTGGGGTTCATCCCGTGGGGACCATGAACACTGGTACAAATAATCCCTCCAGCAGTTGTTAAGATATTTCAGTCTGGACAAGCGTGAGAGGCAGACAAACACTTCCATCCCTGTAAGATCACATTTCTTGCTTGGTTCAGTGGGAGATGTGCTATTTTAATATGTTCTAGAGAGCATTAAGTGAGTTGGGATCCCATTTGGCTGGTAGGATGAATCGGTCATACAATTGTCTGATTTTCATAATTTTCCATTTTCCATTGTTTTTCCGTCTTGAAAGGGCCACTGCTCTGAAGTTCCTTTTGTAAACCCTTTGTTGCCCACAGCATTTTTAGGTTGCATGACTTCCTTGCTTTTCCCTCTGTTGCTCAAATCTGACTTCTCTTTTCCGTTCTGTTCCCATCTGTTAAATAAATGACCTTCTCTTCAATATTGCCACTTTTATTATGTCTGATTTTTTCCTTTGTCACATAATCACTCCCATTCTTTCCCTCTCCTCTACTGCTAGAGTTTGGCATTTCTGACTGCTCAAAAGCCCAAGAGGCAATATCCAGATTAATGTTTGTGGTTGTGCCATAATGTATTCTGACCAAGTGACAGCCAATAAATGCTCTTGGTTGGCCCTGTAGCTCAGAATTAAAGCTTCAAACTGCAGCGGCAACACGGGCTCAATAACCATTTTTGTCACAAAGAAACAAAAGATAAAAATTCTGCTGTTTCTTTATTGCTTCTTTGCAACTTATTATTTGCAGTTAACCTAAACAGCAGTAATATTTACTGTAATCTCTGTAACCTAATTTAACTAACTATTAGGGGCTCCTCACCTGCCATGTGTTAATGCTGGCACTGAAGAGCTGCACGCAGATGCATCACATGGACTCCCAGGTAGTCTCTGACCCAACAGAAAAGGTCGCCTCCGAGAGACAAACAGAGCTGCACTCATTCACCTAATTGTCAGGAATGTTCTCATTGAGACAGAAAGAAGCTCTTTCACATGGCATCTAATCAGAGTCATGCTCCCATCACTTAATTTTGGAGGACACTTGTTGAACAACTGCCTTGTCCTCTTTCAAACGGCTGCAGACTTGGAGCCCCCCCCCCCACCCCCACCCCCGCAGAACCACCACCATACAATGTTAGTTCACAGCCTGTAAGCTTTTCTCTAATGGCATGTCCATTCACTGCCACTTTTAACAAAGCCTTACCTTCTTCTGTTGTACTGCTTTGATTATTCAATTTGCTTCTGGTTTGAAGATCTGAGCAAAATTCAAAGAAAAATTACGTAGCTTGGCAAAATAAATAAATAAAGCAAATAGGGTTTGTGCTTGGATTGAAACAAAGAACACAATGTATGCTTTCAAACAGATACAGATGTGTATAAAATTACATTGTATTTACAACCTATTTATCCATTTTTTTCAACATGTCAGTGTGGATGTATAAAAGTGATGGAATTTCATCCAGTATGCATACATTTTGCTGAGACATTGTTGTTTCAGTAATTTTTGGACCACAGACCCACTCAATTCAATTTAAAAAATAAATAAATAAAAACCCATATGTCATAACTTCGCAATAGCAATAGTCTGTTGCTATAACTAGTGGCTATATTTGGGTACTGTTTGTCAGTCTCTCTGTTAGCCAGATTACTAACAGACAGATTAGCCAATAGCCTTGTCAGAAGTCTACTATCATAATGCACTTCTCGTTCTATTTTGGTTTACTGTTTTTATTTAAGGAGTAATGACAATGTTAGTTAGCTATAGACATTTGTATCTAAGTGTCATTGTAACCCCATTTTTCTTTTGCTCGTCACTGCACATGAAGCTGGCTTAACTATGATTTGTGGGTTCAGATGTGATCTCAGTCAGCTGCAGTAGTCATCATTGCATCCAGGAATCTGTAACAATTATTAGTAACAAAGCTTTACAACATATAACTTGAGAATGAAGCCTCTGGCTGCCCTGCAGACCTCAGCTCTCACTATTGCAGTGGGGTATTACTGTAAATCTATGGGCCTTCTTGGCACAAGAGGGTGAAGTCTATCTTTAACATATGACAGTTGGCATGTGCACTGATCAAGCATTAAAGACACATGTGGGATAATACACTTGTCTCCACACACATTCGCCAAGATTGCTTCCACAAGTCAGTTCCTCAAATGGTGGCAAGAATTTTCTGACATTTCTACAATCCTGGATTTAAAATTAACATTTTCTTTTATATTTTATAACCAGCCTTGACTTTTCTAATCCCACCGAGGGCTCGTGTCTCTTTGGTTTAGTAATGAGCCATATTTTACAGACTGCAGCTCCTTTGGGGACTTTGATTTACTCTGAGAATTAGCAGACTTGAGGTAATTTATGGAACTATTTCACTGCATCATCGTACAGCTTTGGAATGAGACATTTTCGTTTTCTTTATTATAATGCCAGCTGTTTCCTGCCAAATTTGCATGAGCTAGGGCAGAATGACAGTAAACAGCTATGTGGATGTGTGGCTAATGGGTCCACATGCACGGGTAATATTTCAAGCTGGGATAAGTTGTGCCACAATTCAGAATAATTTCACAATCTTGCATTAGCTGGTGTTTACTCCTTTCTTTGGTTAAAAACTATCAAGTTGATGTGTTTTGTGATCTGTCTGGACTGAATGTTTGTCAATCAGTGTTAGCTAATGCCAACATTCCCGAAGCTTGATGTATCCAAGCAAAGGGATTTGTGGAAATTCTGCTCACAGACAATAATAATTGGATGTTTTTGTGTGGTTAGGTCCTGTCTAAAGATAGTGACTCACATGGCAAACACAAGATATGGCAGGCACTAAACCTGTAAACTGCAAGGTTCCTGAAATTGGTGGCGAAGAATATTGGAGTTGAGGGGTCCACACAGGGGTGCTGGCCAGAGGCCGATCAGGCCGCGTGATTTAGCCTGAAAGGTAGCAGCAATGATGGAAGGTCACGGACAAAGAGCCCACTCACCAGTGCTCTTTTGCTTTACGCCTCAAACTCACGCGCACTGCCCTTCGATTGCTTATTGAATTACATCTAATCATTCAATTAAAGTCACATGGAGGAACAGCATACATTGTCTGAACCGAGGCACTGGATGGTGGATAAGGGGCGCTGTGTTGTTGTTCGTGGGAAGTTACAAAACAAGATGTCTGAAATGTTAGCACTATGACAAGCGTCTCAATCTTTCACTTCAGCTCGGGAAAACACCATCGGGATTCTAGATCAAACACTATGATTTCCCTCCATTTTCCCATTCAAACAAAAGCTTACAGTTTGCATCGTGTACACTGACATACGTGAATACAGTTTGCTTTTTTTTAAATCTGTGCATGAAAACTCTATGCTGATCAGGGATCAGCCACATCTGTACAGCAGGAGTGTGCAGAAGACCATTTGGTAACACTTTGGTGTGTCTGGGCTAATGCAGCAGAAGATCCTGTGTTCTGTCAGCAAAGCACAAGAAGATGAAGCAGTGCACAAGTTCATACCAACCCCAAATAACTTAAGGCTGTATGGATGTTTCAGGTGCAGTATGAAGATTAGAAGGTGCTACTTCTGATTATTATTAGAGTAGAAGGAGAGTTTATCATTATTATTATTACTACTATTATTATTATTACAATATATTTTCATCAGCTTCTTGAATCAATTTCTCAAAGCGGTCTTCCTATTTTGAAAACAACGTGTGACCTGACATAATTTAAGATAGCCGCATGTGCACTAAGAGAATGTGTGTATGCTGTGCTGGCCTTTCAGTGCTAAATTGGCCACACAATGATTCAATTTCATTAGGGCTAAATTTAAGAGTTTTTCAAATGTTATATGAAAACTGTAACTAAAAATTGCCCACAGTGTACTGGCCCATGTTGCCTATTGCATATTGAGACTCCTTAATTGTTTTTGTTACTCAACTGTTTCATCAATCAATCATTCCAATTGTAGTTTCTATTAATAAATTGCAGTATGGGGCATTCCTCTGAATATATTCAAATATCATGAAACATCATGATGTATATACATTTGTTGGACTATTAATGGGGTTCTGTATCAATTAGATAGAGAGATGGAGCTGGAAAGGATGTGCAGCAGGTTAGGTGATTAAGAATAGAGATGGCAAAGCACTAATGAATGAAAAGAGTGTGCTGGAGGGAGCACTCTGAGGGGCTGATGAATGAAGAAAATGAAAAAAGAGAAGAGGACAGATGGAAGTGCAGAAGATTAGTAAGGAGGAAGAAAGAAGAGCATGAAGAGTGGAAAGGTGGTACCTCCATAGAGATGTCTAGGAGAGAGAGCAGTGAACTCTTTTGACCACATTGTTTATCTCACTCTTGGAGAGTGAGAGGATATCTGAGTGGAGAAGAAATGCACTGGTACAAATTTTCATGAACAAGGATAATGTGCAAAGCTGTAGCAAACACAGTGAGATAAAGTTGATGAGCCATACCATGAAGGGCTGTTGAAGCTAGGTCAAGAAGAGAGGTGACAATCAGTGATTGTGATGTGATGTTTGCTTTGAGAATGTTGATGGAGACGTATAGAGAAGGTCAGAAGGAGTTGCATTGTGTGTAGATCTAGAAAAAACATATGATAGGGTGCCAAGAGAGGAACTGTGGTACTGCATGAGGAAGTCAGTAGTGACAGAGAAATATGGGAGGGTGGTACAGGACATGTATGAGAACAATGACAGTGGTGAGGTGTGCGGTTGGAGTGACAGGCTGGTTCAAGGTGGGGGTGGGATTACATCAGGTATTGGCTCTGAGCCCCCCTTTTTTTTTTAAATGGCGATGGACAGGTTGACAGACAAGGTTAGGCAGGTGTATCTGTGGACCATGATGTTCACAGAAGACATTGTGATCTGTAGTGAGAGTAGGGAGCAGGTGGAATAAAGGTGGTGAGGAAAAATGCTCTGGAGAAAAGCTCACTTAAAGTCAGTAGAAGCAAGACAGAATACTTGTGTGTAAATGAGAGGGAGATGGGTGAAAAGGTGAACATGCGAGGAGTAGAAGTAGTGAAGGCGGATGAGTTTAAATACCTGGGGTCAGCCATCCAAAGCAATGGACGGTGTTCAAGAGAAGTGAAGAAGAGAGTGCAGGCAAGGTGGAGTGGGTGGAGACGAACATCAGGGGTGATTTGTGACAGAAGGATAGAAACAAGAGTAAAAAGGAAGGTTTACAAGATGGTAGTGAGACCTGTGACCTATGATGTGTAGTTTGGAGACAGTGGCACTACCAAAAAGAAGATTCATGGATGTGGCAAAGGAGGACTTGCAGAGGGTTGGTGTAACAGAGGAGGATGCTAGGGATAGGGTGAGATGGGGTGCTGACTCCTAAATGAAACAGTGGGAAAAAGATTAATATGATTCTTTAAAACTATTTATAAATCATGATCAAACAAAAATGTCACAATCATATGTGTTTCATGTATATATTTTTAATTGAATATTAAAATCAAAGCAATGAAATGAGACATTTATTGGCACAGTTACCCGTGTGTATCTAAGGCCTTGTGCGGGGTCACTTCCAAGGTTTTCTTAATCTATACAAGTTCCATGTGGAGATCTACTGTGGTTGGCGCAGGTCGGGTGTTGAGAGGCAGCAGTGAGTGTGAAGGAAATGGGGTCTGGCATGTTGACTCAGGAGTAAATCCCCCTGGACTTCTCAAAAGACTGCTATTAGAGTTTAATCACCCTGCGATCCTGGACACACTCTGAAGCTGAGAGGGATGACTGATGAGCAGGCAGCATGCAAACTGTAAGCATCAACTCATCCAGAAGCTGCAATCAATGCTTTGGATGGATGAGTGCAATCCAGTGATGAGGGAAAGGGGAAAAAAAAGCTTTGAAAAAAAGTGACTTTACACTCTTGTTTCCACTTTTCACACATCCTATTTTTAAAAAATTATCTTTTTCCTGCATTTGAAGAATTGGGTTAGAAACCACTAAATTACACTTGTAAATGATATGGCTAGCGCACGTTATTTGTCTTCCTAGTTATATTTTATTACCTCAAATTTCTCAAGGCCTTCACAGCAGTGTTCTCAATTTCTCAACAATTGAGGCTTTTAGTTGTCATTAGCCACAGCATATTTTTAGACAAAGGGAACATTCTGTTGTCTGCAAAAAGCAAAAAGCAGAGCACGAGTGAATTGTTTCAAGAAAATCTGCATAATGGTTAGTGACTGAGTCCCTATTTTAAGCAGAATTTTTTCCAGACATGCTGTAGCGCTACCAGAGAAAAGAGAAAATAGCAAGTGTGGAGAGAAATGGACTATCAAAGGAAGGAACTGAGCTTTCATGTTAGGACACTTTGATTGTGTTACAGATTGGTTCCAGGTGAGGCTGCTCTGAAAGCAAAGAATTCCTAGGGAAGAGAGAAATTCTTAACTAAAAATGGCATTGCCAGGATTTAAACATAAAGGCAAGATGCAGAATAGCAGGTGTAGAGAATTGAGGAGGCTCAAAAATTCTGTGTTATGGTGGGTGGCATGGAGCGCTCCAGCTGTTTGTGGAAAGTGTCTTTCTTAATCATGTAATAAAGTTTCATTCAAACCCCATTTCCAAAAAAGTTGGGATGCTATGTCAGTAAGAACAGAGTCCAATGACTCTGTATTGATTTGTAAATAGTACAAAGACAACATATTTAATTCAAAAATGCTGGAAAAAAATGTTTTGTTGTAAACTATATTTGGGGCACCAAACAACTGGAACCCTTATGATAATGTGATTGTAATACATTTATTGTAATGCTGAAAAAAAAACACCTGGTGGAAAATTCCACAGCTAATTAGGTAAATTAGTAACATGACGAGTATTTAAAAGAGGCTCTGAGAAGCAAAAATGGGAATGGGTTCAAAGACTGCATTTGCACATAGTTAAACAATAACAGTTCTTAATATAAAATTGTCAATATGTGAGCCATTTCATTAGCTACAGCACATAAAAGCATTACATGATTTAGAAAATCCAGAGAAATTTCTGTATGCAAGCGATGCAGGCCAAACCCGAGACTGGAAGGGTTAATAAAATGGTTCAAACCTGACACTAGTCTATAGAGAAAAACATTGCATCTTCTCTGGGCCTAAGTGCATTTAAGAACAACTGAGGTGAAGTGGAAAATTTGACTGACTGAACTGTTATCTCTAAGCTAAAAAAGAGAAGGACTAGTCAGCTTTTCAGTGCAATTCAAATGCTAGCATCTACAGTATGATAGTATTTTTGGGAGGTGGGGGCATATTATATGGCTAACATCACCTGTGAATGCACAATTAATGCTAAACAGTTTTGGACAAGTTTTGGCAAAATACAAGCAGCCATTCAGATGACAGCTTGCTCAGAGAATGCCTTGCTTATTTCAGCAAGACAGTGCTAAACCACTTTTTGCACCTATTCCAAAAGCTAAAGTGACCTTTCTACAGTGCAGACCTCTCAAACATTATTATGTTTGCATTATGTATGCATTATGAAATGAAAAATTTTACAAAGGAGGCCCCAAAATGTTGAAGAGCTGAAATCCTGTCAAGACGCAAACAAAAATATTTCACTTTCAAAGCTACAGCAACCGATCTTTTTCCTTTCAAAGTGTTTGAAAGTATTGTTAGCCAGGAGGTACTGCAATACAAAACACAGTTAAAGCTTCCCACCCCCTGCCCCATCTTTTTATAAATATTGGCATCAAATTTAAATTAAGAACATATATTTTTTTTTATATTCAAATTTTCAATTTTAAAGCTTGTTACACTGTCTTTGTGCTAAAATTATTTGTAAATTACTTTACTTTTCATTTTACACGGTACCACAACTTTTTTAGAAATAGGGTTGTGGTCTGACCATGTACTAGAACCCCAAAAATACTCAGTTTATAATTGAAAATCATGGTGTACAACCTATCGTCACATTTCAATCAAATGAACTGAAACCAATTTTCTTGAAAATTAACAGTCATTGAAATATTGTGAAAATATCTTTTTCAAGAATAGCAGCGGATTAATCAACTCCCAGCTGCACTTCAGAATCTGCTTATGAAGTATGATGAATTGTTATAGATTACAATTGGCCATGTCTTGACATCTACAGCATAAAAATTATGCATAGAGATGCTGCTGTCAATACATCTGTATTTTTATTTTGGTCAAACTTTTAATGTAGGACTTTTACTTGTAAATGTAGTCTTTACTTCTTTCACCACTCATTCACCACCACTGACTAAAACTGTATAAAGCCTGTAAATGTGTAAGTTAAAATCCTTGGCCAGTCAGTTTTTTTGTCTTTAAGTTATTCGCAATCTATCCAACTGTGGCCGACCATCCTGCCAACGTGCCTGCCTGCAGTGATTAGAAGCAGGCATTGCATGGGAAGTCCAATTAGAGACGGAAATTGCACTGAGGCTGGCGCTGTGTAGCAAAGTTTTGCCGCATGGTCACTTACCTGCACATCTGTACTGATTTTTTAAAAGCAGTAGCCACCTTTTTCCACCACCTTAATTGGAGTTTCCATTGCTGATTGCTTGAAAGTGAAATACACTGCCACGGTCTGCTTCCTGGTAATGGTCTGGCTTCTCACTGATGCCTGATGAGAAGGAGGTATGTGTCAGATTTAGATTTATACCAGGAAGCCCTTTTTATGCTCATCTAAATAGAGCAAGTCTGAACGTATGGGATCCCAGCAATGTTTGGTACAAGAGGTTGTCTAATGTCACTGGAATAAAGTGTCTCGATAAAATATTGCATGCACGATGGTGCTGTGTTTAATAAGAAACAGGGAGTAGTTGGCTGAATGAAAAGACACCACAGCAATCAATCACTAAAATGTTTCTAACTGTGAGATTAGTATTCACATGGAACAAAAGAGAATAAATCACAAATGTTATTAAGACTCTCAATTATAAGTATAATTTTTTATATTACTTGACAGGTTTGCTCTTTATACCGACCTGTTCTCTCTGCTTGCAGCACAGACAAAGTTCACCTTTGACCTTTAACAGTTACTCATGATCATACTGAACCCTCAAGAAGCTTTTCATGTGTAATGTTAGTTCATTTTCTCTACTATTCATCCATGAAAGCATGAGTCAGTGGTTTTGGAGTTATAAAGCACATAATTCCTGTGATTGTAGTTTCTAATCTGTATTATGTGCTCACAGCATGCAGCTACATTTATTATTGTACTGCAGTTTTGCTGCTTGTCCATCCCAGTAGGGCGGCACTTTTCCCCTCAGCATGTTGGATGAAGGCCTTGTGTAGAGGGGTTATCAGAAGCCAGTGCTGCTCAGCATATGGGGATCATTTAAGAGCATAAATGACTTGTGGCCGAAGAATTCTGTATGTTGAAAAAAAAAAATCCTGTAGATTAGTTCAAAACAGATTTACTATCCCTGCATGATAGATCAAAAGAATTTCAGCCATGACAAACTGTAGGAGATCTAAATCAAACAAATAAAAATATATCAGTCTGCTTAGACTAACAAGGTTAGAAAAATAAAGCAGACAAATTTGCTTGTGTGTTTGAGATGCAAACGTATGCCAAACATTTCCAGAAGTTGATGCATCACAGAAAAGATTTCTCAGAAATAAGGAGCCCGGACATGCAAACTGGATATTTTGATGTCTTGAAAATTACCTAATTCACTGATTTACAAAGAGATGACAGAGAAGATTGAAGAAGACATACTGCTTTCATGCCTATATGGTTAAAGACAGCAGCAACACTGAATTCCACTTCTTTTCTACCTTCAGACAGAGTCAGTCCAGCTCTACTAAACTAAGCTAACGTAGTAACAAAAATGCCAACTAGTATTTACTTGCTTAAATTTTTAAGGTACTTCAGGTAGTTCAGGAAGTGCGCATTTGAAGCTGGCTCCAGCAGAAATCCATCCACCCAGACTGGAAAGCAACTTCTACCTACTCACTCATTTGTAAGGGGGCACCACAGTAGAGTGATCCACATCTTGAATCCTTACACAACCCGCCAAGGAATTAACATCTAATGCAATTAACACTTGTCAAAACCCAGGACTTGAACCAGGAACCTTCAGTCTAATGTTCTCCCAACTGAGCTCAGCTAATAGCTAGCTCCCCATAATCTCCCATTTTTTTTAAATGGCCAACAAACAAATTTTTTTATGACAAAAAAAATATCATTTTAAAATATGTTTGCATTAAGTCTCTTTGTTCTGTTTGTCTTCTTGGATGGGTGCTCTGTTAACTGTAATTTCCCCATTGTGGGATCAATAAAGTATTATCATCATCATCATCAAGTAGCCTACTTATATCTTGAATAGTTCCGTTTATTATGCCGCCTGATTACAGCATCTTTTTACTGAGTAACAATTTTAGCGCAGGGCTTTTATAGTGTTGTTTTATTGCTTTTGATTGAGTAAACTGATTTGAATGCTCCTGTGCTATACTTCCTCAGCTTGCTTGACACAAGGCCTCCAGGCCAAAGCGGTAAGCATGATAATAATCACAGACTCCATCATGTCACACGTCTGCACATATGGCTGCCTGAAAGCACAGTGAAAAGGAGGAAAGTTTAAAAGACTCAAAAAGCCGTGGTGGGGTAACAATAGATTGGAAGGTAAATGAAAATAGGTGAAAGAGATTGTGTGTTGTAAAAATAGAGAAAAATTAGAGTGGGAGGAAAGTCAAGGTGGACGGAACTCAGTCATGGAGTTTTTCGGTGGCCCCAGATACTCTCTACTTAATAAATCCTCAGCACATATTTAATCTATTCAGACGGACATGCCCAGAGACAGTTAAAGGATGCACGCTTATTACTCACCTATCCCCCTCTGAATTTGCTGCCATACCAAATCCCCACAACCCAACCCCCCCAAACTCTACTCCCACAGCCTGTCCTGCAGCCAGACTGCAGGCGCTACGGGCTATCATAGAATCGGAGCAGGAATGTGACTCCTGACAGACACATCTCTCAGGACCTCAGACTAAATATGTTCCCAATTAGCTCCATCTGATAAAGTGTGAGTGCAAGTGAAACCCAAGGCGGGCATGATCAATAGCACTTTACTCATTTTTTTAGATGGGTTTGACATTGACAGGCCGCACTGTGATTAATCGCTGTGGTGCTGAAGATAATTGTCCAACCACATCTTCCTTTGGAGGTGTCGCTGAACTCTCATTCATGTCCACACTGCTTTGAATGTGGGTCGACACTTTCAGTTCAGGTCTGATCGTGTTCCTGAACCATCCACATGAAAACCAGCTTCCCCTTAATCTTCCTGTCATGCACCACCCAAGACACTGTACATCTACCTGGAGAAGAACTGCCATCTAATGTTCATTCTGCACACTGCACCAGAGTGAGATCTATTAGTGGCGGTTGTTTCAGTGGGGCCAGCTGTTTGATAAAAACAAGCTGCAAGCCACTGTGGTTTGATTCTCAAAAAAGTTTCCTTGGTTTCCATGCACTCACAGCTGGATGTTTTTAGGTTTACCCATATGGGACTGCTGTGACATGGGCACTGGAGATGAAACAGGCCTCCCTCGGCATACAAACACGCCACTACACTCCTGGCCTTGTGTACAGCTGGTAGGGATGACACAAGACGCACAGGGCTTTATTGAGTCCTGCTGAGGCTGCTGTGCAAGTCAATGCAGTGCTCTGGTAAAGCTCAGCCTGCAGGGCAACAGTGGAGAGTCAGTGGATGGAAAGCAGGCTGCTTGGCCAATGTAGAAAGTCTCTGTAGGCCAGTGTGTTGTGTGTGAATGTTGTGAGATGAGACATAACCATCTTTCAGCTCCATCCCTTTTAAGCTCAGTAAACTCCTTTTAGAGAACGACATAAAGAGTACAACACCTTCATTTAATGTTCTGTTTGGTGTCCTGGTGACTCGCTCAGCCCTTTTCAATCCTTCGACATACAAACTGAACACTGTTCAATCACCCTGAAATATAACTTTCTGTTACTGAAACTTTGCCACAGGTTGGGATTATGAGGGAGTCGGGAGTTAAAGAAACTGAGCCATATTTTAGTAATACATGTGCTTTTTTTAAATTAATTAAGCTGTTTTTACACCTACTTTTCAGTCCTGAACTTGTCTAAGCCTTACCACTGTCTCAGACAGTCTGCTTGAAGATTAGTTGATCTTTTACATGCAAGCTCCCTAATTCAAAGTCTGTCTGATGTCAGATTGCCCCAGCATACACATAGCACAGCTAATATTCCAGTGCATTCATTACTAGGCATTATGTGTGCTGCTTCCTGCCCACTCTATCTGGGCAGCCGCCTCAACTAAACCACATGGAGCATTTCAATGTGTGTTAACTGCGGAAAATATCGCTACCAGAGTCTCCCAAAATCGTCAGAAGTTTGTGTGCTAAAACAGCTATAGCTGAGAAGGTTACACTTCTTCTCAAATCTGTCCGTCAAATGTGAAACCACAGAAAAGCGCAAAATGAGGCCAGGCTCTGTTGGCTTTTTTAAAACAAACAAAAACCCACATAGGAACAAGTTGCATCTCATTTGTTGAAATCATACAGAAGTGTTACAGTCACTCTGCAGGTGTTGTGACAGGTTATTTCTGTCAAACAGCAGAGGCTCTAAAATCATACTGCCCCATGTGACAATATGCTAAGCTAAGCCAAATGCTAAAGTTGGTTTGTGGTAATCTGTGTATGTATTTTGCTACCTAAACGTTGTTTCTGATGAGTTTATGCTTTTAAAGCTTTTATGATCATGAGGCCAGAAAGAAAAATAACAGAAACAATGTTATTAACATTATTATTACTGTTGTTGTTACAGCATTTAGAAAGTAAAGCCTGTGTCAACAAAACGCAGGGATTAACTGTCCTCTGTCACCGTGAATGTAGATAGTGTTGTCTGTTAAGCTGCTTCCAAATTCTATTTGTTTTTTGTTATTTATCCACTCATATCTTACACCCAGTGTTCAGTATGGAACTGATTTGCTGGTGAGACCACTGCATCATTTTTATGTTTTGATTTGTTTTGTTTTCTCTCTTTTTTTTTTTTTTCTTTTTTTTTTTTTTAACTATGCCACCATTCCTCAAGCATTGCTTAATACCACACTGAAGATTCTGGAGATCTCCAAATGAGCACAGGCACTCTATCCCTCTGTGTGCCCATGCAGTATATTCCCATCTCTATTGTGGTAAAACTCATTAGTTTCCCCACAAGTATCTCCTTCAGCAAGAATGTAATCTCAGTCTGGGTGGGTTTGGTCTGTTTCTTCATTCCTCCCTCATCTGTGAGGGATCATCCTGGAGCTTCTGTGCTCTGACATGGGCCTTTACCCACCTCTTTCCTTTTTCTTTCTCCTATGTCTCCTTTGTTGCAAATTGTTTCGCAATCACATCTGTCAACCACTTCTTTATGCCAGTTGAGGCTGTCTCTCTCACCAGCTAATATCATGTGGTCAGGGGCCTTGATTCCAGAGCCGTTCGTGGATTCAGTTACTAATGTTGTGCCAGTAAAGATAACTGGGGATGGCAGGACATTGTTGGATGGCACTGGGGGAGCATGTCTTGCGGCCAGTTCAGAGTGAGTTGTCAGCTGGCAGTCGTGAGGAGAGAGAAGAAACACTCTGCCCCAGCTTTGAAGACAGACAGCGAGAGTAAGAAAGGGATTGAGCGTTACACCCCCAGACATCATGACTTCATTATAAAATTCTTCTGTTTCTGCCTCTAGGATTCATCGATCATGTCGGAGGACTTTGTTCTTATTGTTGGGAAGCTCTCTTTCTTCTGGGTAAAAACCGTACTGCACTGTCCTTCATTTTAAGCTTCAATTTATAAATCATTTAGTGACCTCTTGTGGCTAAAAACTGGTTTGAAGAATCAGTTTCTGCTTATTAAACTGCCACATCCTTCATTTTACACCTCCTAACGAGTTTGATAAAAACAAGCTTTCAAACAGATTTCTTGTAACTTCACTATGCTCGCATCATAGCATCTGTCGTTACTGTACAAAATATTGATAACAATAAGTAATATCGTGGCCTTCCTAAAATAGTCTTTTTTGTTTGTTTGCCTAAATCATCATATTTTCAATATTTGGTTCAGTTTATTGTGTTTTCTGAAAAACCTGGAAAAATGACTTTGGCCATTATTTTAAGAGGGTGTTGATATGTTAACTCAACATCTAGAATCCAATCTGATCAAAGCTTAATGTTTGCATATGATTTTTAAACATTTAGTCATGTTGACTCTGTGTTACAGGATGCAAATTAAACAAAATTAAAGCAGGTTTTGATTTCCTCTATTACTGCTTTCTATGGATCTTTGTACCAGCTTAAATTCTCTGCTTCTAGCCTTCCTAGCATGTTTGTGTTACTATTGTTGTGACCAGTGTGTAGTATGTCTCTCGTCTCTGATTTGCCATCCCTGCTTAGAGCATAAAATGTGATCATCCAGACTATAATTAACTTATTGTTTGCTGTTATTCTGGTAAATGATCTATTAAACTGTATGTATATCCATTTTTCACAAGCTGTGTGGCTTTTTCTTTGTGACGGCCAGGAAGACACTCATGTCAAAGATGATCAGTATTTCTCTAAATTGTCATTTATTAAATAAATTGAAGGTTAATATCCCAAAAGTCCTAAATGAATGTTCAGAGAGTTGGTAAAATTACAAAAGACACACAGAAAACCTCTGCAAAGTCAGTAAAACAAGTGTTGCATGGGCTCCCTCGACCATTAGAGGGCGCCACCAGTTCAACCTGGCAATACAGAACAATCATTCTGATCAGGACTTTTTAAAATGGATACAGAATTCCATTTATAATATGAAAATCAGGTAATGCTTTCATTACAGGTCTGTAATTTCCTAATAAATTCGTACAAATTTTCTTGAAAACTTTCACAAATGATTATAGATATACAGACATGGTATTCACTTAGCACACATCCAGTTAATTCATTCCGCTAAATCTCTAACAAAACAGTCAGTGCAGCAAATTAGTCCACAGGGAAACAAGCACTTCAAGACTGTGAGGTGGAGCCCCTTTCTGCATGGAAAAATACAGACTAAATCTAAGTTGAACGAACTGATGTGCTATAATGATGGCTTGCATTTGAATGAAATTTGACTTGGATATTTGTTTTGTTAATTATTTATAAAAAAAATAATGCTCGCAGGGGTGGAAGGTGGGTGAACTGTTCTCAGCTTCTTAAGGGAGGCATGCAAAAGAAAGCCTGAGACGGACTGCTTTAACATATAGGAAGAATTACAGAAATGAATAAACAAGGAATTCATAGGTTTTTTTTAGATTTAGAGACATCCTTTTAACAAATTTTTAAATAATTAGTACTTGGAAAGCATTAAGAAATTACAAATCCATAAAATACAAGCTGCTGATCTTCTTAATGAAAGTTTCACACTAAGGTGATGCAACAGTGTTAGACTACAAGAAACCTGACAAGTATTTTATTTTTTTGTTCTAAAATTTCAGTGTATAACAAATGACCAATATTGCATTTTTAAATATTGTCAGTATTGGACCTTTTTTTTTTTCTTGCCTTCAATAAAAAGCTCTCTGTTATTGCTGGTGCAGCCTTCATTAGTCCCCGGCAGGGAGACATGCAGAGATGTAGCCCCTCTTTTTAAAATGATTCATTATGAATTTCAAATGCATAACAAAGCCTGCGCTGGCAACAAAATGTCTATTAGTAGTCCATTCCCTTTGAACCCAGCGGGAAGAAGAGATTCTCCTAAACCATGTTATTATTGTTGTGCTTGGTCCACTCAAAGATGTCCTGCTCGCACACAATGTCTGAGTTGATGAGAAGGTAGCGATCACCCACACAGAAGTGCTTCTGGCAGGCGGCGCACTTGAAGCACTCCAGATGGTAAACCTTGTCCCGCACACGCATCGTCATCTCAAATGCTCGGATCCTCTTTTCACAGGAAGCGCAGAGACCGTCCTGGCCGAAAAGCCTGAGTGGATGAGAGGGTATCAGCAGGTTACTGAGAGGAAGATGGAAAACATTTACTCAATGATGTGAAACTGTAAGAGAGGCTAACAGGATCTCCATTAAGTTTTTCTGGATCTTACTCCTGACCCTGAGGGATTACACTGTTAGAGCAGAACTGTTTCTATCCTGCTCCTTTCCACAAGTCCAAAAAGGCTGCACACCCAATTATTGCAATTATTAGCAATAATAAATGGATCAAAGCTAAATTTAAAAGAAATTAAGCCCAGATGGATGGCATCACCAAACCGTTGTTTATTTTACACTTAAACCATATTGATTTGACTTAGTTTCACTCCATATTTTTCACCAGGTGATCCACGCCCCTCGTGCAGTGGCCCTGTACCCCACCAATGGGGTTTTAAAAGGGGAGCGAGCCCTTTTAAAAGGGCGCGAGTAATTTTGGAACAGTCTTTTTACAAAAGCCCTACAACCAGGATTAAATCGTGAGATAGCTTGGGGACTATTTTCAGAAGCATTAGTGAGTATTTGGGCCATTACACTGGAGTCAGTCCTATATTTTTAAAAAATGCTAAGACATTTTAACATGTTAACCAGCATTTATTGGGACAAGCTGACAACTTGCTCGATCAACTCATGATATCACTACATTCCACCAACCAGACTGACCTGAGATAATCTCGCCGACACAACTTTCTTCCCAGCTTATAGTAGAGCCGACGGCCCACCTCCCCCAACCGACAGCCACACAGATCACAGCTCAGGCAGTCCTCGTGCCAGTACTGCTCGATGGCCTTCAGGAAGAATCTGTCACCGATGCTCTGCTGACACCCACCGCATGTCAACAGGGATGGAGGCATCTGAAGAACCTCATCCACTGGTTCCCTGGAAAAAAAAGAAAAAGAAAAAAAAAGAACAATGATTCTAGGTCTGCATCGAATTAATGTTTTCTTCATCTGTTAATCAGCCAAGTCTTTCCTCTGGTGTTTGATTAGCTGTTTGGGCTGCAGGTCTCCCAAACCTGCTGCTAACTGGCTAATCAAACACTGGACTATAATTGTTCAACCTCTGAAATATTTTTTGTTGGAACCTGTTGACATTTTGACATTATTAGGCACCAAAAAAAAGAAGAGGCATTTGTTCATCAATAAGCACACTGTCTTATATCTAATAAGAAATGTACTATATGAGCATATTCATTTTATAATTGTTTTAAGTTTTGATGCGTCCCTGAGCTCGAGTTATGTGCGCAGATGCGTTTTATTCCTGTCCACCCGAGGGAGCCACTGGATAAGTAAACTGCAGCCTCAGCGTGGTAACGGTAAAAAAAAAAAAAAAGAGTATTCTGGGTTTAAAAAACGTCTAGTTATTTACACTAGGACTGCCTTAGCTCGTCACTTTTTGGAGACGGTGCAGCACTGAACTTTTTCCTCCCAGAGCCTCCTTAGTGTACTCTTAAACTTTAACTTTTTTCTTGTCATCATCTAACAGCAGGAGACTTCAGACCTCATGCCACCAGCTATGTCGCACCGGAGAGTTTGGCTGTCCTATCAGCCCAACTACCGTCACTGATAGTTGTATTTGAATCAGAAATGACAGGATTTAAATATCACTTATTACTACTTACTCATTGGCCTCCAGTGTTTTCCTCTCTATAGTGGATGTCATTCTTTAAAGGTGATGTCCAGCCTGATCCAAGATTAGATTCCGGAGTCACCAGCCTGCAGCTCAGCGGCCACCCGCGAGGCGAAGCTGCATGCGGGCAGACGCGCTGCACCTGCTCCCTCACCCCCCCCGAGACACCAGCAGCAGCCCGTGTCAGGCTTTTTAATGTGTTGAACCAAAAAGGCAACTGAGTCCAGACGAAATGGCCGCAAGACGCGAAATGTTGGCTTTAAGCGGCTATGCTGTGATGGAGGACGCTGTCATCATTTCCTGAGGCAGTGACCCGCGGCGATACTTCGCGTCTTTCAAGTATGTTTTATCACCCCGCAGTGACTCCGATGACTGTCCGCGCTTTGTTAAATTTAGATACCGTCAGAGGCGATCAGAAGGTCACTTGCGTGGATCTCCGTGTCCGTGCGTCCCTTTTAACTGAGCGAGCCGCAGGCGCGCGCCTCCACATGAAGCCGCGGGCACCGTTATTGTGCGGCTGCAGCAGCATCGTGTTTAAATACGCCCCCCCCCCCTCCCCTGTCCGACCGCCCGCCTGCCTCTCGTCAGTCTGTGCTTTCGTTTCCCTCTTCCTGCTCACGACTGTTTGACAATGGGGGGAAATCGGTCTTAAAGCGACAGCTTAACACGGCCTTGCTCTGTCAGGCGTGGAGCAGGTCGTGACTGTGGCTGTTATGCTTTGCAAAGTGCCGATAAGACGAAATATAAAGAGTGGCATGCTCTAATTCTTAGAGTATGTCTGTTTTCTCTCATAATTATGTCCTATTAGTTGCCATTTCTAAAAAGTTCTGATGGTCAGGGATAAACTTTAAACGATAATGTTTATTACAGTATTAAATAATGTGAACTTGTGCTGTTAATAAGTGAGAAACGTCTCATTTTTGGTGACTTAATTTTACTTCCTATAATGTGATATTGTATTTTAAAGCTCCTGCATAAACACACAACTGAAAACATTTAATCTGGACCTTTTCAGACTAACTGTTTAATGTATAACACTGCATCATATTGTAGTTTCTAAACTAATCATTTTCCAGGTTAATTGATTGGAGATTTAATTGATTATATGTTGAGGTAAAAAATACTCATATGTGTACTTTCTGATGCTTATTAAAAAGCTCAAGATGGCCCCAAGAAATTGTAAAACTGGAGGAAGATATGATTAAGCTATACTTAGAAATATTCCAAAAAGAAGAGCTGCCTCTGTGGGAAATGAATGCACTGATATTTCTACATAGTTGGTGTCCTCATGCCTTTTCCTTTTCAAACCAGAGCTGCTGCGGGCCCTTCTCTTATCTCCTTCCAGTGCCTCGGGGCTGCCTGTAAGAGGGAGGGACACCGACAGCAGTCTGACTGGACAGGGAAGATAAAGCACCTAAACTCCAGCACCCCAGAAGCAGCTCCTCAGCCAGATGTAACAGAAAAAGATCACAGGCAAACTCTAAGATGAAGGCTGAAAGCATCCTTGGGCCACACAGTTGTAGAGCTGTGTAGACTCACTGGAATGATACCAAGCTGAGAAAGCCCAGGAGCAAGGTGAGCATGGCACTGTTGTGTGCCAGCTACATAGAAAGCAGAGCAGCTTGACAGAGATAAAACTCAAACTACAAATCCTTCAGATGAAAACACGTTCCGATTTCTACAACACAACAACACAAAGAAGGGACCATCTTGTTACACAGTTAAATTCTCTTCCTTACACAAACAATGGCAACACGCCACCTTCCCATGGTACGATTTAATTTTAATTTCTTCAGCACTTTGAAAACTTCCCATTCGCACAGCTTACAATTTGAAACTTCAAGTTTATTCTTTTTTGTTATGCACAGTTTTATCACATGCAGTCGGCCAAGAAGCTATTCTTGAGCTTTCAATGGTATATAAAAATAAATTTATGAAATGAATAGCTTAAGCTTTGTTTACTGAGTGCCAGTTTATGGTGCCATGGATCAACACCTTTACTCAGTGCTTAGGAGGAGACTTAGGAGTGGTGGGTTATGTTTGTAGTAGTCCTGTATGTGTTAGTTTGGGGTGTTTTTAACTTTAACTGAGCTGTTTTTGTCTCTTTGATAGAACAGATGTTAAAATTAAACAGAAATCTTCCCTTGGTCCTTTTCTGAGCTGTTACGTCATGGTGTGACACAAAGTGACTGAAGGAAATGTAGAGTAGCACATTTGCTCCTTGACTCAGTCATGGGTGGCACAGAAAAGCCACCACTGGTTCACAGACTGCTCTTTGAGAAGCCTTTTGTGCCTTTTGCACATGGTCTTTGTCTTTGAAATTTAGCCTGCCACATATGTGTACAATTAATATAGTCTTTAAATGGGACAGTCAGAAAATATAAAGTCGTAATTGTTTGCATTGTGTTTGTCTGCACCTTCCATAATGATCAAACAAGGAGGTTTTGAAGATTGTAATCAATACTGCACACCAATACAGTATTGTAATCCTTCCAGCATGTCAGGCTGCGTTAACACAAAGCACACAAATTTGTGACAGATGAGAAACAAGAGAAGAGAAAATCAATACTGACATGACACAAGTCATCCACTACTTCCTGTGGAGTCGACTGAAAGAGCCCAGAGGATGTTCAAACTGGCATGCAGAGATGAAGTTTTCCTGAAGGGCTGGTGCACGTTGCATTCACTTCCTGCCCCCTACATGCACGATGGCACCCGTCTCATGGTTTCCCAGATAGACGGCTTGACTCCAGATGGCTGAGGGTGATAGGAGAAAGTATCCTCATAGGCAACTGGAGGCTGTTGTCACTGGGTGGTAAAAACCCATATCTCTGTTTTAACACATCCTAAATGTCACCAGAAAGGAGCTGCACTTCACTGTAGCTGTGACATCCATGTGTCACCCTGCTTCTGTAATAAAAAATGAAAGGCGGGGCATTTTCACACATCATGATTTGAATTTTACAGCATGTGAAATAAGAGCAAAAGTCATCTTTTGTGTCAGTTGTGGTTTGCTATTTTCATCTTATATTCCCATCAGGGGTGCAAACAGTTAAGAGCGTGGACAACCTTTAGGGAAGTGCATGTCCAACTTCCTGTTTTGCCTATTTTGCACTGAGAGCATTTTGGAGTTGAAAGCAGTGAGGAATGTTAGGGGAAAAAGCATTGCTGCTAAGCAAACAGTGAAATGATACAGGAGTTAGTCATTCAGCAAAGAATGGGAATTTATTCCCCTAGAAAGAAAATATTGAAAGTGCTTGCAGGCACATTTCCTGAAATAAAGGACTATGGACATAGTGTTGACTCTATGATAGCACAAACTCTGGAACAGCAATAGCAAAACTGACCACTTCCTGTCCAATCTAAAGTGAAATGATAGCTAGCACTGGTTTAGAGCACCCCTCCTGAACTTCCAAAGGTCTAGATATGTTTTATTGTTTGCCGGCACCAGAAAGGTACAGATTGAGCTGTGCTTTTAACCTCAAAAATCTTGTTATAAAGGTCAGAGGTCAGATGAGGACCCACCCTGGAATTCTACTAGAAAAGTTGTTGCTTGATTGAAATATAGCAGACTGCGGAAATGAGTCACTCGTTGAAAGGGAGCTTCACTTGCCCTTGGGATCCTCCCATAATCAGTATTATCCTAAAAGAAAACACTTTTAGTGGAACAGTGCAATCAAAAGGCTGTGCAGACATGTTAACTGCTTCCTGTATTTGGCAAAACAAAAGAAAGCTGGCTACTCATTCTCTCCAGTAGTCTCCTGGTGAACCCGACTGGTGAGCTGGTAAGAGACTTATGTGGAAAAATTGTGGTTAAATGTGAAGCAAAAATCAAAAGAAAATCCAGAAATGGTTCTGAAAAAGTCTGCCAGGCAAGTCCATTTGTGTTTAGTCTGAGCTGGCAGCCTTTTCTCTCATTTATTTATAATAACTCACTTCAAAAAGCTTTCAAGTTTGAGTGAGTACATTTATTTAAAAACAGGTCTACATCTTTTGATATCAGGGAAGACTGAAATTTTCTCTTCAGTCCATCATTGGTATTTGTCATCATATACTGACCTTTACTGCCACCTGCTGATAAGTAACTAAAAGCTATTTTGGACTGAAGCTCACAGCAGTATTTCTAGATCGTTTACACTGTAAAACTGTTTTTGCTTAGGTGCTTGTAGAATTCTGATACAATTATTCTAAAATGGGTAAAATTATAATGGAGAACTTTCATATTCATTTTGCTTCTCATATAAAAAACTTTATTACAAGTTTTAGATCTTGGAATCAAGACAAAAGAGATGCAGGAGATGCCATCTATCTATTTTCTACCACTTATCCAATGTAGGGTCACAGGGCACTGAAGCCTATCCCAGCTGTCACAGGGACAGGTCACCAGTCCATCAAAGTGTGGCTATAAATGTCCTCCAATAATTTCCAAGGATTGCCTTTTATGATAATGTTACCATGATATCTACAGTACTGTGCAAAAGCCTCGACCCAGCTTTCATTTCTTTCAGGCTTTTTGGAGGTCTTTCAAAGTTTTTCTTTAGACATTGGCAGCTTTTTCACTCATGTTCGGTCTAGTTTTTGTATCTGACCATTTTCATGTTTTCTTTTTGTTTAACAAGCCACTTAACACTGACCTATGAATCACTGAAGCATAAAAAAAAAACACTCAACTCAAAGGATGAACGAGTGTTGTGTCTGAAGAATCAATGTATTGCTTTGCTACTAGCAGCCCATTGCAGAAACACATAATTTGGTCCAATTTCTTTAGTTGAATCTATGGAAAATGGTACATATAAAAAAGTTTGAAAGGCATAAAATTATACACTGCTCAAAAAAAAATCAGTAGAACACTTTGAAAACATCAGATGGCTATGGGGAAAAAATCATACTGATATTTAAACTGATATGGACTGAGTAATGTGTGAAATGAAACAATGCCACATCATTTGATCGAAATGAAAATTATCAACCTACAGAGTGCTGAATTTAAAGAGACCTCAAAAATCAAAGCAAAAAAAAAAAGGCTAATCCATTTTGCCAAAATTTCATTGCAGCAACTCAAAATGGTGCTCAGTAGTTTCTATGGCCCCCGTGTACTTGTATGCATGCCTGATAGCATTGGGGCATGCCCCTAATGAGACAACAGATCATGTCCTGGAGGATCTCCTCCCAGATCTGGACCAGGGCATCACTGAACTTCTTAACAGTCTGAGTTGCAACTTGGCAGCATCGGATGGACCAAAACATAATGTCCCAGAGGTCTTCTGTTGGATTTAGGTCAGGTAACAAGGGCGCCAGTCAGTGGTAGCAATTCCTTCATCCTCCAGGAACTGCCTTCATACTCTCGCCACATGAGGCTGGGCATTGTTGTGCATTGTTGGGCATTGTTGGGCAGGAGGAACACAGGACCCACTGCACCAGCGCTGGGTCTAACAAAGGGTCCAAGGATTTCATCCCAATACCTAATGGTAGTTGCCTAGCCTGTAGAGGTCTGTGCTTCCCTCCATGGCCATATGCCTTCCCAAACCATCACTGACTCACCACCAAACTGGTCGAGCTGAGCAATGACGTCCTCCACAGCTTCTCCAGACCCTTTCATATTTGTCACATGTGCTCAGGATGAACCAGCTCTCATCTGTGAAAAGCACACGACACCAGTGGTGGACCTGCCAATTCGGGTATTCTATGGCAAATGCCAATCAGGCTCCATGATCCCAGACAGTGAGCACAAGGCCCACTAGAAGACATTGGAACCTCAAGTCACCCTCGTGACATCTGTTTCTGATTGTTTGGCCAGAGACATTCACACCAGTGGCCTGCTGGAGGTCATTTTGTAGGGCTTGGGCAGTGCTCATCCTGTTCCTCCTTGCACAAAGGAGCAGATACCACCTGATGGACCTTCTACGGGCCTGTCCAGCTCTCCTAGAGTAATTGCCTGTCTCCTGGAATCTCCTCCATGCTCTTGAGACTGTGCTGAGAGACACAGCAAACCTTCTGGCAATGGCACGTATTGATGTGCCATTCTGGAGGAGTTGCACTACCTGTGCAACCTCTGTAGGGTCCAGGTATCACCTCATGCCACCAGTAGTAACACTGACCCTAGCCAAATGCAAAACTAGTGGAAAAACAGTCCAAAAAGAAGAGGAGGATGCCCCCCACCTGTGATATTATTCCTGTTTTAGGGGTTGTGTCATTGTTGCCCATCTAGTGCACTTGTTGTTAATTTCATTAACACCAAAGCAGGTGAAACTGAGTAACAACCCCATCTGCTCCTTAGCTGACTAGATCAGTATCCCAGAAGTAGTATTACTTTAATTTTTAAATAGGAAAAAAAATCCAGCCCTTCAGTTGAGCCATCTCCTGTTCATTGAAGCCTAATCAGAAATGGTCTCAGTGGAAGGTTGGGTGTCAAGAAGCCAATCTTAAGGAAGGGAAACAGGGGGGAAAGGCTGAGGTATGCCAAATTACACATGAACTGGACTGATAAGGTCTGATGGTGTGATGAATTCAAATTAGAAAATTTTGGTTCAAATCGTCAACAATGTATACAAAGGAGGTCAGGAGGAAGGAACAAAAGTGAGTATCTACATCTGTAAAGCATGGCAGAGGCTCTGTCACGGTTTGGGGATCTTGTCAAAATTTATTATGAAAGCAAAAAAGTACCATCCAATTTTGATCCACCATGCAATACCATCTGGAAATCATATGACTGGCAACAGCATAATTTTTCAGCATGAGTATTCAATTGAATTGTATTTATATGGCAGCAAATCACAACAACCAGTCGTCTCAAGGTGCTTTATATTGTAAAGTAAAAACCATACAATAATTACAGAGGAAACCCAACAGTCAAAACAACCCCCTACGAGCAAGCACTTGGCGAACGTGGGAAGGAATAACTCCCTTTTAACAACAAGAAACCTCCAGCAGAACCAGGCTCAGGGAGGGGCAGTCATCTGCTGCAACTAGTGATCCCAAAAATACTGCCAGTGCAGTAAAAGGATACCTGGATACACAATGAAATACTTTTAGTATTGGACTGGCCACCCAAGAGACCAGTCTGGCCAGTCCAAATATTGAATTTTAAGGTGTCTGGAATTGTACATTTTAGTTTTACCCCTTATATACTGGATTTCCACCTATGTTTGCACATGTCAATAAATTGCTTCAACTGTTTCCCTTGTAACATAACAAAATGAGGGGTGATTTGAGACTTTTGCACAGTACTGAACTCAAACCAAAATATGCACTTAATTGAACTAATGTTTAACATTTGCATTTTTATATTTGTCTCTTTATTTGGCAGGATTAATTACATGCAAAGTTTGAGTGTAGAGAGAAGATCTGCAACCATAAATTTTACTTTTATAAATATTAAAAACTTAAGTGAAACTTCTGAACTCTTAGAGGTCTTACAGGCCTCCTCATTACAATCATCTTGGATATTGAAATGTCCATTTACAGGATGACTTATGTAACTGCAAACTGCTGCTAAGACTACACAGCAGGTGTAAACCTCGTATTCAGAGTGGGCTGTGACTGCTGCTGCTGCATACAAACTGCATGGCACAGGATAGACAGAGAGATAGCCTAATCAAAGCTAATGATTGTGCAGATTTTTTGCTTACAGGCTGGAGACAATTATGCCTGATCACAAATAGCAACTTTAAATGTTAAATTGGATTATCATTTTCCATTTATTTAACATCTAAATTGCTACTTTTATATGGTTAATGTTACCGTTTTGAATTGTTTGTGTTCATTATAAAAATTGTGTGTTTGTGTTTTTTTCCGAGTTTATCTATTCAGGCATATCTTAGACAGTTAAAAACGGACCTTCGCCTTTATAAAGAGTTTCTTCTTCTTTCGAACCGTCTCAGTTGTCGGTGAGGCCGGCGGGGCGGATCCCACACAAGAGTGCAAGAGAAAATAAAGCAACACAACAATAATAACAACTTGGCCTTTTCGTACTTTTCGCTACCGAGCTCCCCTGTGGATTTAAAACAGCAAGGTGGGTGAACCGGGAGCCGCTGTATCGAAGCAACGCGTCTCCCGGCGACCGGCTGGTGGCTAGCACGCGCTGGTGTAGCTATCGGATGCTAAGTCAGTGGTGTGTGCTAGCGGTAGTGCGGCCAAGGCCATTTTATCAAACCGAAGAGATGAGACCTGCAAGCTGACCGAACTGCCGGGGGAGCTCAGGCTTGCTAGCAATTGGTATAGATTTACAGCCTGAGGCCTGGAGAAGTTATATTGACGGGGAGAAAGTGCGGGGTTTAAAAAACGATATCCCTCAAGGCTACGCAGTTTAGATTAAAGTTAGCCGTTTGCTATTTGGGAATAGTTTGGGGGGCCTCGGGTTTTTGTGTAGCACGCTTATTGTGCCACGAAAGTTCACCTAAATTTCAGCTATAGTACATGATCTCTGGCGTATATCTCTATATTATCTCTACTGCGTTACCTGGGCCGGATTCTATAGCTCTAATTATGTTTTTATTCACGACAATATTTCGTTAAGTCATAGTTAACTTTTTACATAACCGAGTATCAAGTCTGTACCTCGGGAGCGTTACACTGTACACACGAGATCACCATCTCTCCATAGAACGAGCAAGGGAAACTTTCTATAACGTTAAGTTGATCAAATATACCCACCCAGCAATCACAGTATCCAGACCCACCGTGTCATGTACCTGGTGTTATGACGTTTGACAGCAAAGAGTGACAGCAGGAGTTTTTTTTTTTTTTAAAGAATCTAAATGCTGAAGCAAAAACAAACATTAAAAAAAAACTTGTAGGTTCCCTCTTCTCAAATGTGACTTTTGGTGTCCTTTGGTTTCTGTGATCTAAAATGAATATTAAATATTTTGGTTGGATTACATGTCTTTAGATTTATTCTGACCTCTTTTTTTTTTTTCTGGGGGTTGCGCTGATACATTTTCTCTCCTGGTACCATTTATTAACACATCGATTGAGTATCTGCTTATACAACTACCAGTCCAGTCATAGTGCTTATATATTTAAAAAAAAAAAAAAAAAAAATTGAGCTGCAACTTAAAACCTGTGCAATTTGCTGCTTGAAATTTCATTCAAGGTAACATGAGGCCTAAGTTTGCTGTGGTACTAAATGCTGAGTCAGGGGCCTTCTGTGGCTGAATCTCTGCAGTGCATACTGATGTAGAAACTTATCAGCACTGATACTGATTCAGAGGATGTACTTGGTGTGTCTTAAAGGTTTTAACCATATCGAATAATTTAAGCTGAGATGATTGGCAGGTTAATCATTAATAAAACTCTTCAGCAGCAGTGACATGGTTCCATGTGATGAACAGATGGTTTGGAATAGTATTTTCTACTTAATCTTTATTTTTTAATAGGTGAAAACATATCTTTATTGTCACCAAAAGCTTAACTTTAACACTTTCATTTCTAGATGCCCTCAGCAATGAATGCAAATAGGACAGTGCAATCTGCCAGCCCAGATGTGGGATCCGCTCCAGGGTCAATGGGCAATCTTGCACTTGGTGGACAGTCTGAAGTTTTGAAGCAAGTCCTTGTTGTTATCGAAAAGAAGGTCCGCAACATGGAGAAGAAAAAGGTGAGGACTATTGACTGCCAGTTGTTCCAGGTCTTCTGTTTGATAATACCTTGAGTAAACTACACATCTGACAATAAGTTATTCTACTTTATGTGGTCAAATGTCAAACTGCTGTATTTTTGATCTTCCTTTATAGAGCAAACTGGATGATTATCAAGTCAGGAAGAATAAAGGGGAGGGTCTCAATCAGGACCAGCTGGTGGGTACTCAGCCAAAATCATTCTGCACTAAAAAAAAAATCCTGTAATTCTTACAAGGAATGTAAAACCTGTTAACATATGAAACATCTATTTCTTCATCTTTTTAGGAAGCCCTTTCCAAGTATCAGGAAGTCATGAATAACTTGGAATTTGCCCGAGAGTTGCAAAAGACATTTGTTGCATTGGGACAAGATGTAAGTTTGACTCTAGTTTTCTATAAATGTTCCTCAATCTTGTTTACAGCCTGGATTGTAATAACTTAGTCTTATGTGGCTCATGCACATTATCAGATCCAGAAAGTGGTGAAGAAGTCTGCACGGAGGGAGCAGCTGCAGCGGGAGGAAGCCGAGCAAAGGAGGCTGAAGACTGTTCTAGAGCTGCAGTTCATCCTCGACCGGCTGGGTGACGACACTGTGCGGCAGGACCTAAAGCAGGGAGTCGGTGGCTCACCGCTGCTGACAGATGGAGACCTCACAACTTTTGATGAGTTCTACAAGTTAGTGGGGCCAGACCGTGACCAAAACATCAGGTTGGTCTATGCCAGTGATGCAGAAAACTTCTGCCTAGTTATGTATATAATTTTTTTTTTTTTTTTAATTTTTAAACAAGAAGATTTTAACAGCTTGTCTTTACATTTATAGGCTGGCTGATCAGTATGAAGATGCATCTGTTCACCTCTGGGACCTGCTGGAAGGGAAGGACAAGGCTGTGGTTGGAACAACGTGTAAGCCAAATTTTAACTTTGATTTAAAAGTAATCAAGATTAGAATATTAGATGGTTTTTGTCTTGCTAAAGCTTACAAGGTTGAATAATTAATTACTTCTCCAGTCCACATTTTGAAGTAGTTCAGGATTATTTTTTTTTTTGGAGATGTTCCAAAAGATCTACTTGTTTTGGTCGTTTTTGACTTTTGATCTGCAAAACAAACATGAAGATATCAACTTAAGTGTGAAAACAGTGATACTTTTTTTTTTTTTTCCTCCATAGAAAAACAGTTGGCCTGATACAGAGAAAATATCTATGAAACTGATTAGTATTTGAAATAATAGTTGCAGCCATACTGAAATTTATTGCAGAATTAAGAGGAGTCATTATTCAAGCAAAACTGGCTTTATTTAGATCCCCAGCTGGCCGTGAAAATTGTTGGCAGGACATTTTATCAGATGGTTGGTGACACAACAGTCATCAGTAAGCTTTTTATCACATTGAAGCTGATCATAAGTAATTTGTCATATACTTTGGTGGTAGATCTCCAAATCTGGAGATTCCAAAACAATACCACCTTGTCACAAGTTACTGCGGCCATGAGTAAGTCTTGATATGGTAATGACACGTGTGTAGTGTTTTGTTAATGCAGTATGCATGCAGTGCTGTGATGTGAATAATCAGGGCTTGGGGATATTGGTGTTACTGCATTCTCAGCGGTCTGGCCTGGGGCTTCGCACTACTGCATTCAGCTCTGGGCCTGAGAGCTGTGGGCTTATCCTGACTCAGCAGTAGGGCTGGGTGCCAGCAGCCCTGTCGCCTGTGGTTCCACTAGTCAGATTTTTTTGGAGCCACATTAGGATACTGGTGACCCAGTTCACTGTGACACCATTCAACCCTTTCCCCTCAGTATGAGGTCTCATTCAGAGAATCAGGGTGAGAATGAATGCTGCAGCAGCAGCAAGGCAAAGAAATGATACTGACCTGCTTTGGCTGAAGATCCAAAAGTTTAAGCGCATGAGCTAGCTTTAAGTATTTTTATTTTTTATTTATTTATTTTTTTAAAAGCATTTCCAGTAAAGCATACATCACATTTGGATTTCAGATCCAATCAGTAATTTATTAGCAGAATTGGTCCCCTGTGTACACTTGGATTTTTGAACTTGTATATTAATTGTTACACCCCACCCCCCAGTTCATCTTATAAGCGTTGCATAGACTTAAGGCATCTTAATGTTCTAAGTCATTCTTTAAGAATGCCAAAAAATCCAGCTTGGAGGCAGTTTTCCATTAATAAAATAAATACTTCTATTGACCTATCTGTGTGGAGTTTGCTTGTTCTCTGTGAACTTGCCTGGGTTCTGAGTGCTTCTGCATTCTCCCACAAGCCATTAACTTATTAAGTTAATTGGTGACTCAAAATTGGTCTGAGGTGTGAACATGAGCACGAATGTTGTTTTTCTGCTAGCCCTGCAGTGGCGTGGTGACCAGGCCAGGGTGTACTGTGTCTCTCACCCTTTGGCAGCTGAGAGAAGCTCCAGCCCACCACATGACCCTGAACTGGATAAATGTAAATGGATGTATTTATATTTATGGGGAAATATATTTTTGTAACTGCTGTACCTGAAAAAATATGGCTATTATATACAGCCAATGCAGCCCTATATTTTGTGATAGTAAAGCAGGATAGTAAGCTAAAACCTATTTTATAAAAGCCTGTTTACATTAAGTCTCATCAAAGTGTGGTTAATGGTCTTGTTAATGTGGCTTTGGTACTTTTAAGAAACTGTGCTGCAATGAATCAGCTGACTATTGGCAAATGTTTGACAGTGGTAGTCTTATTAGACTGCATATCCTTTTTTGTTTGTTTGCTTTTGAAAGTTTAACGTGGAAAGTCCTGCGTCCAACTTAGGAAAATATGAGCCGTAATGCCATTTTCCACCAGTTTGATTGACCATTTCGTGACAAAGTGAGGATTCACTTTTTAAAATGATTAGATTGTGTTCTTTTCTCTCTGAAACAGGTCAAAGTTCACACAGCATCTGCTTTTTTTTTTTTTTCCTTTAAATATAGCTTCTTAGACCCCCAGAGGAGAGTATGCAGATATAGTAATTGGAATGCTTGCATTTACCCGCTATGCGCCCAACCCTATCCAAGTCCTCTGAATTTACAGTTTATTTTGTAAAGCCTCTATAACATTTAGATAGACCAACAGTCTCATACGGGGCAGTTCTGAAACTGTGAATAAAAACACAGATTTTTGGCTTTGATTACTGTGGAAGATGCAGGGAGAAGTGACATTTGTGGCCGTTTTTGTTTAATAAACTGAAGAAATACCTTAAACAATTGCTTGTGTGGAATGTAAAGTTGGCATTACTGCTCAGATTTTTTAAAATTTATTTTCTCAGTATTGCTACATCTCTTTGAATCAGTATAGGTGACTTACTCTGAACTGTTTCTGATGCACTGAGGAAAGTTTACAAGCAAGCTTCCAAGGGTCCTAATACTAGTAGTTTACTTGTGATTTTGGTCACCATGGCAGCTGAACGTGTGCTTGGATGGTTTGACTTTCTGACGAAATGCTCACTGTTATTCCTCTGCTAGACAAAGCACTGAAAGAGACTTTGGACCAGGTTCTGCTGAGCGGGTACTTTGACCGGATTCCATCTCACCAAAATGGAGTGTGTGAGGAGGAAGAAGAGGAAGAGCCAGCTGCCACAGCAGCAGCTGAATCATCAGAAGCAGAAGAACAGGCTGTTGATCCAGGTCTGGACCACTTTCTGAAGTCTTGCTCCTTTAAAATGTTAAATTTGAATTTAATTTAATCAAGCAATAAAGAAGTCAGTGCAGTGTTCACTGAATAGGTTTTCTTTTTACAGACACTGAAATAATTGAGGAGTTCACAGAGCCCATTGCAGTGGAAACAACAGAGGTGAGAGTAAGGTTTCCTTTTTCCAGCAAAATCTGGGGGGGTGGGGGGGGGGGGGGTTATATTTTCAGCTTCGTGCTGATGTTTTCTTTATTATTCCAGTTTGTAAACAGACAGTTCATTCCAGACGGCACATACAGCAGCAGTGAGAAGGAACAGGGGGATGAGTGGACCCGAGAAACAGAAGTAAGCCACAGTGATGTTCACATTAACTTGGATTTATTCCCTGCTGTGTGGTGATGTTTTTTGTATTGCAACGTTAAAGCAATCTTGGATGGTTGGTTGGGCAATAAATTCAAATTATTTCCAGAAGTTCACTTTACTCTTTAATAAAAAAACATAATTGACCTCTTTTTTTTTTTTTCTTTTTTTTTAAAAGCAGAAATTCTCAAATTATTTGTATCTAACTTGGTTATGTGATAGATTTTGGGGAAGCAACACTGCATTGCTGAGTGGCTGCTGCTGTTATCACTGACGCCAACATTTTTATCTTTCCTCTGTCATGTGCAAATCAGTTATCTGTTACTCAGGTTAGATTAGTCAGTGCATCATAGGATTTTACCTATATTACAGTTACCATAGAGGTGTAAACAAGATAGAAATCTTGACGCATTCTTTATCCCAATAATTGTGAAATTGCTGAAATTTGAAGTTTCAGGTCAGGGTATGACTATTTTTATCCAGTCAAGATTGTTTTGTTGCACTTCTATAGTGGTGGTTGTGATGACAGCAGCCACATGATCACCTGCTAATGCACTGGAAGAAATGTGGTGTAACCTGTTTGCTAAATGGTATGCAGCTACATATAGAGCTGTGACAAACATCTGACACACTAATATTTACAGTATATGGGTAACAATTCAAAGCAATTCTTCTCACTCATTTGAGCTAAATTTGAAGCCAGTAGGTGTTTTTTAACCTGACAGCTGTGATCCGTTAAGTGTATTTTAACTCATCATGAAACCTTGATTGAACAGCTATCTTTCAGGATAGTGCAACTAGGACTGTTATCATTTCCAAGTTTGTTTGTTGTTTTTTGTCCCTCCTTCTCCTGAGTATTAGCATTAATAGTTACCTGCTAACAAAACCTTTTGGAACTGGTTCTTAACTGGACTGTTTCTCTATTCCCATCTCAAAATGAAATGAGGGAGTTGTATGGGTTGTCAGATGCATGTCTGAGTACCACCCTGCAGTGTTATGAATGCTTGTGGCAAGTGTGCAGCATGGGAATTGCTCTGAGGATATCCCATGAGTCAGTGTGCCTAACAAAAAACTAGAAGGACACTCAGTAGAGTGCCGACCTACCCCCTCCCCCAGAAATTTTCATTGAAATTCCATCAGAATGACCTTGCCCACTGATAGGTGGAGGCAGGTTATGTTTTTGGCCACGCTGATCTGTTAGCAGGATAACCCATAAAACGTATGAACGGATTTTGATGAAAATCTCTGGAGTTGAGGATGGAACAAGGAACAATTGATTAAATTTAAATTAAATTTCCGGCGTGCCCTTCTAGTTGTCTGAGCAATCTTCAAATTTCTGAATATTGTTCCTATCTCACAATGGTAAAGAATCCTTTTTTAAAAAATTCCTGGGTCCAGATGGTGACCGGGATCACCAGTAAAATTTAATCAGTTGTTTCTTGTACCACCCCCAACAACTCCAGAAATTTTCATCTAAATCCGTTCATAATTTTCCAAGTTATCCCACTAATAGACCAATGCAACACAAAGCACATCCTCCCTCCACCTGTTGGTGGGCAAGGTAAAAATTGTCAAGTCAATGAAATAATTACCATACTGGAAAACTCAGATTATATTTTTAATCGTAATCTGTGGTGTTTCCACTTACAAACACTAGTATAAATACAGTTGTTCTCCTCCTGTATATTTCTCACTCACCGGTCCTGTCCTCTTTCCACTGTCAGGCAGTTACTGCCTTACAGCAGCAACCGCAGCAGCAGCCTGTGCAGCCCGCTGCTCCCCCTGTTGCCCTGGAGACCCACCCAATGAGCTTGGCGTCTCCTGTACCACCTACTGACCCTATGGCCAGGAAGCAGGTGGTGCAGGACTTAATGGCACAGATGCAGGGACCGTACAACTTCATGCAGGTGTGGATTTAGTGGTAGCTGTTTGTGTTGAAATAGTTGGCTGTTGTACTGTGGTACTAATGATTTCTGGTCTCAGGACTCCGTGTTGGAGTTTGATGGCCAGCCCATTGACCCAGCCATTGTATCAGCGCAGCCTATGAAACCTGCTCAGAACATGGAGGTGCCACAGATGGGGTGTCCTCCAGGTATGTCGTACAAAGTATTTTGTATTGTATTTTATCTGACAGTTCTCATTTCCTGAAGAATAATGTTCAAATTGTTTTAGTCCACCCAGAAACCCGGCTATCACAACCCAACTCTGTTCCTGTTCAACCTGAGCCCACACAAGTGAGTATTTATATATTAACAAACAGTGCAGGAAGAAACTGCTGAGAGAATGTGTTAAATTTCTACTCTGGCTATTTACAGGTTCCGATTGTTTCCCCAACACCACCACCTATGTATCAGACGTCACACACACCAGATCCTCGACCCTCGGCAGAATCCATTGACCCTATCCAGGTAAACTGTGCTGTGACTTCACAAATGCTTTACTCTTTTTTTTTTTTTTTTTTTTTAAACTCTTGACATCTGGAGTTACTTGGAGTAGTTTTTCCAGTGAAAGTTTGGAAAGGTAGGGAGTGCTTATTGCAGTCATATGAAATTTTGCTGACAATTTTTCACGTGATTTTATGTCTCCCCTCCTCAACAGTCCTCCATGTCCTTGTCGTCCGATCAGCCTCCACCCTCTACAGTACTCCCTCCAGCCTCTCAGACGCAGGTGTTCCAGCCCGTTCCCAAAGCTCCTCACAGCGGTGGCATCAATGTCAACGCAGCACCATTCCAGTCCATGCAGACAGTAAGGCTTTGATGTTTCTTTTTTATTGTTGTTTTTATTTTATTTTTTTTTAAATATAAACCGGTCCATGTAATGATTTAAGGCAGTTCCATGGTTTCCTTCATGCAGGCTCCATCTGAAGCCCCAAACCTGTGAGCTTATGGCCTCTGCACACTAAAGCGTTACAGGCTGTGCTTCTACTGGAAAATTAAACTAGATGTTTGTTTTCATGCATTGTACACATGCACTGTTTTCCATGTCCTTGTTCCTGATTTTGTTAAACAATCACACACATTGACTTTTCATGTTGTTCAGCCAAATACGACAAACAAAGGAGCTCTTCTTCTTAGCGTGCATGTGTGGAATGTGTTTGGATACCCTTAATTGTGGTATTGTAGCATTCGCCGTTCTCGTGCATCTTGCAGCTGTTCCCCCTCCATGCTGGAGTGTGATCAAAGCTAATTTTTACTGAAAGACTGGAGCATCAAGCCTGTCATGTGGATAAACCAGCTGTTTGGAGCACCAAGTGTCTCTTCACCACTGGAGTCACAACAGAAGTTCATTAATGACTTACTTTTTTTTTAACATTTTTTCATTGAGTCCTGAAGTGACCCTTTATCACGCTGCATTTTAAATACGTTTATAGCAGAACAGCTGTAACCAGGAAATGAGGGGACTGGACTTTACTCCTAATAAACATGTGACCTTTTACTCTGATATTGGCTTCACAACAATGTGGCCTTTGTTCGTCCCTCAGGTGTTCAACCTTAATGCCCCAGTCCCACCGGCTAATGAGGCCGAGGCTTTGAACCAGGCCAGCCAGTACCAGAACTACAACAGCCAGGCCTTTAGCAGCCAGCCACAGCATCCAGTGGAGCAGACAGAGATGCAGTCAGAACAACTGCAGTCTGGTGGGCAGATTTAATTTTTTGCTTACTTGACTTTTACTGTCAGTTTTGCCTTCCTGAGGCTTCACTCCAGTTAACTTGATTTATTTAACTACATCTTATTTGACTGGGGATTGACTTGTGTTTTGGGACCCCACCACCACCACCACACATTGTCTGTCTTTTAGTAGTTGGTGCCTTCCATTCCCAAGACCAACCTGGAGGCCATCAGCAGCCTTCCCAGCAGGGTCCAGGCTTTGGCAGGCAGGCTCAGTCCTTCTACAACAGCAGAGGCATGTCTCGCAGTGGACCTCGCAATGCCAGGGGCATGATCAATGGCTACAGAGGCTCATCAAATGGATTCAGAGGTAAGCCAACACCCTCAGCTGCAAGTTAATTTTCACTATATTTCACTATATTCACATTAAATTTCAGACACTGAATATGTAATGTTTAATTTTTACACCAGTGTGGTTTTCCACTCAAGGCTATGTTCAACAGTACACTTGCATTTTGTTACAGATCTTTCTGTAAAATTAGTGTAATATTTGGAAGGGAAGTAACAGCAGTATGTATCCCAGTTCTTACAAAACTGAACAATTCAGGGTACAAAGTCAAAAATTATTTGACTTTGCACATTTATCCACAGTTGGGTCTGAACTGTCTTGGAAGTACTAAGGAGATGCACTCAGCTAGTGCTAGGAGAGTAGTGTTATAAAGTGCATGTTGACAATTACAGAAATCACATTTGTGTAATTGGTTGCACATCTGAGAAGGACCTGAAGTCTGTTTGTAATTGATCTCAAGAGTTGAAATCTAATTTGAAGTCTGTTTCCAGGTGGCTATGATGGTTATCGTGCTCCTTTCGCCAACACTCCAAACTCGGGTTACGGACAAAATCAGTTCAACACAACTCGGGATTACTCAAATGGGAATTATCAGAGGGTAAAAAAGAAATGTGCAGACTCTACATTAGCTTTGTTGCTGTGTGTTGGAACATTTTCTAAAACTTTCTTTCTGTCTTTCTTTTTTTTAATTTTATTGTAAGGATGGTTACCAGCAGAACTACAAGCGTGGCGCTGGCCAGGGACCTAGAGGAGTGTCTAGAGGCAGCACTCAAGCGATGCGATCCTGAAAAGGCCTTTCATAATGACTGTGACTGATTAACTTGCACCACACTGAAAATTCTAAATTCAAGAATGCATTTGCCCAGCTCTTTCATGCCCGTTTTGTTCTTCATTAGTGTTTTTTTTTTTTTTTTGTTTTTTGTTTTTTTTGGTTTTTTTTTTTTCCCTCTTCCCATCTCTTGAATCAAAGTAATTGCCTGCTTTGATATTTGAAAGTCATTTAAAGTTTAAAACACAAGCTACACTGTAAATCCAATGATTGATTTACATATGCCATGTGTTTCAATCTTCCTGTAAACTTGAACAATTTCATAAGGTTTTTTTTTTTTTTTAAATAAATAAATACACCTGCCACTGCTGGTCCAATCCTTGGGAGTGTTTTTTTTTTTTTTTTTTTTTTTTTTTTTTTTTTTTTTTTTCCTGCCCCATTTTTGTTCTCTTCTGTCATTTTGGCTCCAAACAGGCATTTACGTTTAACACGCTCCCATTTCCTTGTTTGTAAATGGATGTTGCTTCAAGAGTTTCAATAAAGTTGTGTTGCATACCTGTGGTTCAGCCTTGAGTTTCTTGTTGTACAGGTAAATGATCTCACTTCTGTTGCTCAGAAGTGGTTGTATCAGATCCATAAAGTTGAAGCTAATATGTAGGCATCTTTCAGTACAGGTCTGCTATTTTAAAGATCACTACAGTGATTAAAATGGGACTCAAAGGCAACAATTCTGGGTTTCATAGGCAACGTGATACTTTTAACTCGCTGTTTATTACAAACAAAATGCTCTTTTCTGCACTGGGACCACAATCTAGCTCTCCTAGAAGGGAGAATGTTTAAAAACCGCTGGAAACATGTGGCTACTTGCTCAGCTTGGGATGTAGCATCACCTCGTGGCCAGAGTGCAGATGCACTGTACCACTTCCTGACAGATGTGTAATGCAAAACCAGGTTTAGTTTTCATGTTGGGTTTCTTCCAATATAGCCTGCTGCTCTGTCTCGCCAAGCTATTTTAAAACCTGCTTTATTTACATATTCAGTTTTAATTTGGTATAATGTCTTTGCGGGCAAGAGGGATTTAATGATTGTACTTCCCTTGGCTGACATTCTCCCATCACAGCTGTAAAACTTCAACCCTAAACACCATCTACATGTATTTACTGTATACAGTTTACCTGGAAAATCTTAAAACAAATTAAGAGAAAATATTTCGTGCATTTGTCTTTTCCATTGCTCTCAAAAACTAATTAAAAAATGTGTGTATATATAAATACAGGATCAATGAAAGGCTTGGACACACCTATTGATTCAATGGTTTTTCATTTAAAAATTGTCTATGAAGAAACACATATGGAATTACTTAGTAAAAAATAAATGTTAACCAAACCAGAATATGTTTTATAGTTTAGATTCTTTAAAGTAGGCACCTCTTGCTTAGATGACAGCTTTGCACATCTTGGCATTTTCTGTCAGCTTTCGTCACCTGGAGTGGCTTTCAGTTAACAGCTGTGCTTTGTCAGGAGATAATTTTTTGAATTTCTTAATGTATTTGAAACCAACAGTTGTGTTGTGAAGAGGTAGAGTTGGTATGCAGTGAATAGCCCTATTTGAGTTATGTTATGGTCCATATTATGGCAAGACCTACTCTGTCATTACTCTGTCTGTTATTACTTTAAGAAATGAAAGTCAGTCCATTCAAAAAATTTCAAGAACTTTGAAAGTATCCTCAACTGCAGTCACAAAGACCATCAAACGTTATGATGTAATTGGTTCTCATCGGGACCGTCCCAGGAAAGGAAGACCAAGAGTTCTGTTGCAGTTCCCTGTTGTTCATCAGTTACCAGCCTCAGAAACCACAAGTTAACAGCACCCCTGATAAGAGCCCACCTAAATGCTTCACAGAGTTCAAGTAGCAAACACATCTCAACATCAACTGTTCAGAGAAGACTGCGTGAATCTGGACTTTATGGTTGAATTATTGCAAAGGAGCAACGTCTAAGGAAGAACAACAAGAGGACAAGAATGGCTTGGGCCAAGGAACACAAGGAATGGACATTAGACCAGAGGAAATCCGTCCTTTGGTCACACACACACACACATGTGTGTGTGCATATAATTCATTCTTCCCCTGAATATGGATAATTTGTGCACTTTGTGCTTTTTGATGGTTTTCCCGCTTCTGTTGAACTTTGATCCACTTATGTTGTCGCTGTACAATCCGTACCGGAAACTTTTTAAACAAAGTCGCATAGTTTTGACGTCATTCAGGGGTCCTCCATGAAGTGCAGTCTCCACGTGAATGTATCAACAGCGTGATGGTTGGCGTGTAAACTCAGTCCGCAAGTTGTGTTTTTACAAAAGCTAAAGGCCCGACAGTTCACCTATAGCATCAGGTAACCGGAAAGGTCGATCCTACAGTCTTTGTGCCTTGCGTTTTACTCGTCTGATCCTAAAAATATTTGTGTTTTAGCTGTAAGTTAGCTCCACTGAGTTCTTGCTCTAGATTCAGTTGTCAGCACTTTGTGGCTCTGGGTGGACCGTTTTTGTTACACTGTCTCACAACTATCTGCTTCTCTGTTGTGTTTTTGTAATGGACCTGGTAATCTCTCTCTCTCAGTAACAAATAGACGATGGCAACCGTCCGTAAGAAGGTAGACAACCGGATCCGGGTCCAGATAGAGAATGGGGTCGCTTTGCAGCACAGGACCATGTTTGTTGTGGTCGGGGATCGTGGCAGAGATCAGGTAGTCCCATCACTCCCTGTGCATTCAAGACAGCCTGCATCAGGAGCACTGGACTTATTTTACCTGCAGGTTCACTGAGCGTTAAAAAAGTTACATCTCTCTCTGGTCCAGGTTGTCATCCTGCATCACATGCTGTCTAAAGCTGCCGTCAGAGCGCGACCCTCGGTGCTCTGGTGTTATAAAAAAGACCTGGGATTCAGCAGGTGAGTGTGAGCCCACAGGAGAAGGGGCTGTGATCTGCCAAATATTTAAAGAGTTTCCCAAATCTTGCCTGTTGTCATGTATTGCATTATGTCTGAAACAGCAATCGAAAGAAGCGCATGAAGCAGCTGCAGAAGAAGATCAAAACTGGCACCTTGAACCTGAATCAGGATGACCCATTTGAACTCTTTGTTGCTGCAACCAACATCCGCTACTGCTACTACAACGAGACGCACAAGATCTTGGGAAACACTTACGGCATGTGCGTCTTACAGGTGAGTCTTTCTACCCGTAGATGTCAGATTTTGTGGTCAAACTGTGAAAGTAATTCCAAGGCAGTCTTTTTTTTTTTTTTTTTTTGCTTTTCCTCATTCTTTTGGCCACATGTGCTGTTACAGCGGTGAGGGCTCGTATTAAGCGTAGTTTCAAATAATGAGGTTGGCTGAGCCAAAAGCTGCAGATTGCTGTAAACCCTCAGTTTCAGACAGTTTCTTCTGCTCATGGATCTTTATGATGTCAGTGAGAGTGGATATGCTTAATGTGGTCATCTCACACACAGAAGCCCCTGCCCACCTGCTGCTCAAACCTTCTGTTTGCAAAGTGCAGCCAATCAGAAGAAGGTTGGCTGAAAGTGAAGGGAGCTCAGATAGATTTTTTCACACACTGGCTGAACTGAGAGACTAAACGGATGCTCAGAAGCGCTTTAAATCGTCCCTTTTTTTTTTTTCCTATTGACTGACTTGTTCGCGCGCAACAAGAACAAAAGTTAATTTGATCAGATCACAATGTGAAAAAAACACAGGAATGTATCAGGTGATTGATTTTTGTTGTTTCTTTGTCACACAGGACTTTGAAGCTGTCACTCCTAACCTCTTAGCAAGAACTATTGAGACTGTAGAAGGTGGTGGTATAGTGGTCATACTGCTCAGGACCATGAAGTCTCTGAAACAGCTGTATACTATGACTATGGTAAGGCTTTAAGCATCTTTAAGGCTGGATTCATTTTGCTCATCAGATGAAATAGAGCCCATTGCGACTGATTTTTCTCTTTTTAAAATTCCAGGATGTGCACTCTCGATACAGGACTGAGGCTCATCAGGATGTGGTTGGAAGGTTCAATGAGAGGTTTGCCAGGATTTCATGGAGCTTGACACATATTTGGTCAGAGAAATGAAAATTGAACCGCAGTATTAAAAATGTGTCTGTTTGTTTTTTTAAGGTTCATTCTGTCTCTTGCCTCCTGTAAGAACTGTGTTGTCATTGATGACCAACTTAACATTCTGCCACTCTCCAGCCACATGGCAAACATCAAGCCAGTCCCACCAAAGACTCAGGTACCTTTTTATTTAGTATAGAAAGTTGTTTAATCAGTTAGTTATTCAACAGACATTTGACAGTATGCTTTATTATAAGGCTAAAGGTTTCATGGGTCTTAGAGATATCTGTAATAATTTTGTTATTTTTTTTTCCTTCTCTCACATGCTGAGTTTGGGACACTATGTTGAAAGTCTCAGAAAAGCCCAATAAGTGCACATTTTGAGGGAAAAAGACTCCATGCAGTACTGTCTCATCCTTTTCAGGAGGACGGTTTGCCTCCTCGAGAACAGGAGCTGAAGGATCTGAAGGAGTCCCTTCAGGACACTCAGCCAGTCGGTGTATTGACGGATGCATGCAGGACTATGGACCAGGTCAGGGCCTTTTAAATGCTACAGCCACATTCACCTCTTCTACAGATGCACAACTGAAGTTCATAGAATGAGATCAATTGAGTGACTTCAAGTAACTGGAATGTTATAGTTAAACAGTATATGATGAAGGTTTGTGTTCTTCTATAGGCGAAGGCAGTGCTAAAGTTTATTGAAGCAATATCAGAGAAGACCCTGAGGAGCACCGTGGCTCTGACTGCTGCCCGTGGCCGAGGCAAGTCTGCAGCGATGGGGCTGGCTGTCGCTGGTGCTGTGGCTTTTGGGTATATATGACTTTTGTAGTGTCATTCTAAAATATCAGTTTTATCTGTTTTATTGTTCTCAATTGTCACCTACTGTTGTAACTTTTTTTTTTTTTTTTTTTTTTTAAATTTTATGTAGCTATTCCAATATCTTTGTGACCTCACCGAGCCCGGACAACCTTCACACCATGTTCGAATTCATCTTCAAAGGCTTCGATGCCCTGCAGTATCAGGTAGACTCTGACTCTTCTCTGTACCGCTGATGTTATGCGCGTGCAGTGAGCGCATACCGCTTCTTACTCCCATTTTTATTTTCAGGAGCATCTCGACTATGAAATCATCCAATCTTTGAATCCAGAGTTCAACAAAGCAGTGGTGCGGGTGAACATCTTCAAAGAGCATCGGCAGACGATTCAGGTAAACAAGACGCAAAAGTTTTGTCTTCGTCTACAACAAAAAGTCAAATCGACACCTCTGATGTCCCCGTTACTGTCACCCAACAGTATATCCACCCAGGTGATGCAGTCAAGCTGGGCCAGGCTGAACTGCTCGTCATCGATGAGGCTGCAGCCATCCCTCTTCCTCTTGTTAAGAAGCTGCTCGGGCCTTATCTGGTTTTCATGTCCTCCACTATCAACGGGTAAAAAAACATATCATGTTCGTTTTGTCTGAATACATTACCGTAAAGACATTTTGAGGTGAGTGTTTTCAGTAAAATGATCAATAAAAGAAAGGCACTTAAATATTTGCTGCATAAAGAAAAAGAGTTCCTACAGATCCTTACGTCTTAAAAGGCATTGAATTTTCAAATCATCACACACCCAGTTTTGTGGCTGGGATGCTCAGAGCACTGACTGCTGCCTAGTACCTGGATTTTCAGCTAAAAGCACTGAAACCACACTTCTCCCACCCAAGCTATTCAGACATGAGAAAGTGCAACGGTCAACTTTTACATTTTTTTTTTTCTTTCTTAAAAAAAATGTGAATAACTAAATGTGTTAACACAATAGATAATCTTCTGCTGACTAATAAACTTTTACATTTGTATTTCTGCAGGTATGAGGGCACTGGGCGCTCTCTCTCCCTCAAACTGATTCAGCAGCTGAGGCAGCAGAGCGCAGACAGCCAGCAGAGCATGTCGGCAGAGAACAGAACCACCAACACAGCCAGACTAGCAGCAGGTGGGGATCTCCGTCACTCGTCCTGTATATATGTTCAGTGCGTCTCTATCCTGCGACTCACTGCTGTTTACCTGTTTCCATCGGCAGCTCGTTCTCTCCACGAGGTTTCTCTGCACGAGTCCATTCGGTACGCTCCGGGAGACCCTGTGGAGAAGTGGCTCAATGAGCTGCTCTGTCTAGACTGCCTCAACATTCCCAGGCTCATTTCCGGCTGTCCGCTTCCACAAGCATGTGAACTGTATCCTTCATTTTTTTCACGTTTCCTTAAAAGTGCACCGTAAATCACACTGCATGTGTGATTCAGGCGGTGGGTGAGCATTAAGTTGACACATTGTGCCATTTTTTTGTAAATCAATCAGACATTTAACGTTAGTTGGATTGATGTTTTATTTCAAATATCGAGTTTATCTCAGTTGAGCTGAATCTGTGTGATAGAAAAATAAATAGATTTCTAATCTGGGATGCACGTCTCTCTGAGCGCTCTCACTCCTAACGCATCATGCAAGTTTGCATTTGTCCTTATCCAATGCTGTGCAGGTACTATGTGAACAGAGACACACTGTTTTGTTACCACAAAGCATCTGAGGCTTTCCTACAAAGGCTGATGGCTCTCTATGTGGCATCGCACTACAAGGTTTGGATATATCCACAGACAGCACAGCGTCCTACACAATGTTGTCATCTTTTTGACTGACTCGTGTTTTTCTTTCTCTCCAGAATTCGCCAAATGACCTGCAGATGTTGTCCGATGCGCCGGCACATCACCTCTTCTGCCTCCTGCCACCAGTTCCTCCCACACAGAACTCACTGCCCGAGGTCCTTGCTGTGGTGCAGGTACTGTAAAACACTCAGGGACCCACTGTTTTACATGGCAATGGCATTTATATCACTTCATAATAAACATTATTAAGTGGAAATAGATAGTTAATGAAATTTTAATAGTTGTTAACTGCAAAACAATAACATTTACAAATTTGTTTGCAAACAATTATATGAACATTTCTAATCTTTGTAAATGTAAAGAGTGTGCAACACCTCTGTAAACATTATTTATATGTTTTGGTAACACCTGTTTTAAAGAGTGTGTGAGTAGGGTAGCAGGTGGGATGGTATTGGTATAAATTAAGACTATGAATCTGTGGTCTGCATTTTGGGTCTCGTTTCACTTACTGTTTAGACATCTTTTTAAGTCACTTTCTGTTGTCACTTTCTCTAGTGGTTTGGTTAAGGTTTAGGAACCAAAACTTCTTGGGTAGGTTAAGAAATTGATTGTGGTTTAGGTTAAACTGTGACAAGTTGGGAGAGAGAGCGCTCCCACTATTGCTGCTGCTCGTGCCTCAGAGCACTGCACTAAAGGCTTTGGGTTAGGCTTTTTAAACAGTGATTCAGTGTTACTAGCGTACTTAAGCTCTATTTTTGATTCCACTCATAAATGCATTTGCATCATTTTGTCTGCCAGGTATGTCTTGAGGGGGAAATATCAAAGCAGTCCATCCTCAACGGCCTGTCCAGAGGGAAGAAAGCGTCAGGTGACCTCATTCCCTGGACTGTCTCAGAACAGGTACAAAACCACTACAGCTTACAGCTTACAGTCGAATGATGACATTTTTAAAATGGTAGTGAATCCTCTACTCTTGCCACAGTTTCAAGACCCAGAGTTTGGGACTCTGTCGGGAGGGAGAGTGGTGCGAATTGCTGTTAATCCAGACTACCAAGGGGTAAGAACCTGGAAAGGCCTTATTTATTTATTTTTTTTATGTACACTGTATTAACATTTCCACTGCAGACACTTCCCCCACAGAATAAGAGTATTGAGGAATTTTCTAAAGACCATTTTTAACCACAGGAACTATCAGGCATTTTTTGGTTGGCCCAAAGCTTTATGTGGGTTCCCACCACAGGAAAGACGTACCTATTCCAGGATACTTCTGAGCAACCCTGAATAGCTCCTAGGAGGTGCTTGATGCTGATGGGTTAAACTCAGAGAAGACGACAAAAAAACAAAAAGAGAAATGTAGAAATGTCTTAAATCACAAATTTTGCTTAACCAGCTGAAAAGTCCAGGTTTTTAATCTAAGAAAAACTGAAAACACTTCTCCCACCTGAGCGATTTAGACATGAGAAGCTGCAGCCAGGATCAGGAGACAGACGAAGAACAGTAGCACAAATAAAAAGCGGGAGACAGGTTGGCAGATGATGTGAAGCAAAACTCTCTGTGAACTATTATGTTTGCAGACCACAGTGATCTGTAGTGAAAGTAGGGAGCAGGGGAAGAGAGCCTGGAGAGGTGGAGGGTATACTATGGAGAGAAGGGGAATGAAGGTCAGTTGAAGCAAGAAAGAATACATGTGTGTGTGAATGAGAGGGAGACAAGGATAACAATGTGTCTGTAAGGAGCAGAAGTAAGGGACAGTGCACAAAGAGAGGTGAAGAAGAGTGCATTCAGGGTGCAGTGCCGGCTGATTTGTGACAGGATAGCAGCAAGAGTGACGGGGAAAGTTTACAAGATGGTTTGGAGACGGTGGCCGAGCTGAACGTGTTAAGATTTTCATTGGGATGGACAAGATTAGAAATGAGTACATCAGACAGGTTCCCCCACATGCAGAAGCAGCTGTATCTATGGCAGCTGACTAATCTGAGGATGTTCTCTGCAGTGCGAACTCAAACACGGTCAGCTTCCTGAAATGAAGAAAAAATAAATAAATAAAACAGCTGTCCACTAGACCATGCATCTAAATTAATTTTGGGGGAGATGCTGTCACACTGAAGACAGTGAAGACAGGGGTTTAATACTGACTTTCAGTGTTGAGCTTGTAGTGCTTTGTTACAGCATTTAGTTTTTTTTTTTTAAACCTGTCAGTACATGAAGTCCATGGTGACACGATCCATTTAGTATTTCTCAGAGCTTTAGCCCTGCTGTGTAAACAAAAGAAACACGACAGAGGGAATGTTTACCCTTGGGGAGGTTTGTGAACCTTGGGAAATTAAAGTTCCCGGAGCTTTTGTTGGAGTAGTAACACAGTAACTTGAATATCAACCTGTCCACCAGATGGGCTATGGCTCCAGAGCTCTCCAGCTGCTGCAGCTGTACTATGAGGGCAAGTTTCCCACCATGGATGAGAGCACACACTCAAACCACAATGAAATCACCTCCGTCAGCAGTGAGGTAAGACGTGTTTTCATCAACATCTGATAGACATTATTTCCTCACTTGAAGTGTAACCGGAGTGACTCTTTGCAGATAGAAACTTGTTATGATTTGTTGTGCAGGCTGTGAGTCTGCTGGAGGAGGTGATCACTCCACGCAAAGAGCTCCCTCCTCTTCTGCTCAAGCTGAGTGAGAGGAGGGCAGAGAAACTGGACTATTTAGGAGTTTCCTATGGTCTCACTGCACAACTGCTTAAGTGAGTTGATTTAACATGAAGTAAAGGAAGTAGAATTGAATGTTTTGAAAAGTGTTTAAAAATAAATCTGGTTTCAACCATGACAGGTTCTGGAAGAAAGCCGGATATATTCCAGTTTACTTAAGACAAACCCCTGTAAGTACTACTCAGTGACTTTTTCATGTTTTTGTTGCTTTCTGTGTTTTGTGGTGATGTAATTATTGGCATGTGTGGTTGTATCCAGAATGACCTCACAGGAGAGCACTCCTGCGTGATGCTGAAGGAGCTCGATACCGATGAAAACCCAGAGCAGAGCCAGTGGCTTTCTGCCTTCTCAAAAGGTGAACTTGCCTACACGACCTCAGGAGAACGGTTGGTTCATTCCTGTAAGACTCCTTTAAAACAATTCTTCTTCCCCCCTCAGATTTCCGTCGGCGCTTCCTGTCTCTGCTCTCCTACCAGTTCAGCAGCTTCCATCCAAGTCTGGCGCTCAGCATTTTGCAGAATAAGAAGTCCAAGGAGGATACGAGCAGTAAGACTCCTCTACTTAAACACCCTGATCTGATTTCTCTGGTGCAGACGACCCCCCACCCCCCACCTAATCTGACTCATTTCTGATCTTAACAGTTCTCAGCAGCTCAGAGCTAGCAGCTCATTTTAGTCCTTATGACCTCAAACGTCTGGAGCTGTATTCAAGGAGCATGGTGGACTATCACCTCATCATGGACCTGGTCCCAGCGGTGGCACGCGTGTTCTTCCTCAAGCAGCTCGGTGACGTGTCACTCTCAGCGGCACAGTGTGTACGTTTTCCCCAAAGTTTTGTCTCACAGGCGTTCCTTTTGCTGCAGCTGATTTTTATGTAGAAGATGTTGACTGGCTGATGTCTGTTCTTCTCTAGGCGTTACTGCTGGGAATAGGACTGCAGCACAAGTCTGTGGATCAGCTGGAAAAGGAAATCGAGCTTCCAAGCTCACAGCTCATGGGCCTCTTCAACCGTGTCATCCGCAAATTTGTGCAAGTGAGTTGACACTAATGGTGAAAAGTCATATAGAAAAACCTCACATAAGGATGATTTACAACTTGCTTTTAAATAAAGCAGCTGCTGTAATGCTATTACCTTTATTTTTTAACCATGTCATTCTTACTGCACTAGATCTTCACCAGCATCCAAGAAAAAGCCATTGAAGCACAGATGGCAGCGACTAAAGACGTTACAATGGAGCCAGCCGTCAGAAGCCTTAATGAAGATCTGGTATGTGTGCTGCTAAATAATTTCAGATGACAATCAAAAATGTAAAATTCTTATAATTTTTAAATATTTTAACATTTTGGTTATCATTACATAAACGTGTTTTATAATATTCTGATGGCCATTTTATACTGTCCGTGGATCTATGGTGTAGTGGTTCAACACATTCGCGTTGCATGTTAATCATTGGTTTGTGAGACAAATCCAATTTCAGGGGGCACAAAGTAGTGTTCTAGTGGTGCTGGTCCCAATCATGAACTGAAAATGAATTATTCGGATGCATTTCTGAGTCGCTTTCAGTTCAAGTGGGCCTATGAAGCTCATTTCAAGCTCATGGACTCTTCTAGAAGCAGCTTTGCATGCTCTGCAGTTTTAGCACCCTTCCTCCTCCCTGCGTGCCAGCTCTCTTCTGATTGGCTGAAAGTTTGAACAGCTGTGCTTGTAAAGCTATTTCTCTGTTACAAAACACAAGATGGAACCACAAAAACCCTGCAGTGTTTGTATGTCAGCTTTGGTCTCAGTTTCAGAACTGTTACACCCCTACATTTGATATAAACTAGTAAAGAAGGAATTATATTGGAGCCTTATACCTAATAATAAATCAGATTAAAACAAACTTTTTTTTTCCCCTTGTACTCACAGAATGAAGCAGCAAAGGAGTTTGAGGAGCAACACAAGCAAGATGTAGAGAAAGTAAAGGAAATGGAGCTGGACGAGTGAGTATCGGTTCATTTTACCTTTTTGAATCAGAGCAATATTTACTGTAGTCATAACGATTTTCTTTGTATCTTTAGGTACAAGATTCGTGGAGATGATGAAGAGTGGGACCAGGTGTTGAAGACAGCAGGGAGCACGGCTATTGTCAGCATAAAAAGGTACAGCTGGTATTCAGCATCTTTGGGTGGGAAATCTAGTATTCATTTGTTGTAGGAGCTTATTTCTAATGAAGGCCTACTTCCAACAGTGACAAGAAGAGGAAATGGGAAGGAGGAACCCCCACAGTGAGCAATGGAGCTCCCCAGCTTGGGAAACAAAAAAAGAAGGAAATGCAACACGGGAAATTCAAGAACAAGAAGCACGGAAAATTTGGAAAGAAGGCGTGACAATAAAGAGGAGACAATATTGAAAAGACTGCATGTGTAATTTAGAGAATTTTGGTGATCTTGGACTGCCTTGTAAGACTGGCTGTTCTTTTTATTTGATTATTTTTAAACCCTGCTCCCAATAAGCTGCCATTTCTATGGATAATTTTGTTCCTACTGTGCGTGTAACATTGCACAGACACTATGTCAGCAAATAACTCACACTTCAGTTTCATTAAATAAAAAGATTTACTTTCATTTGTTAACCATTTTACAGTATTTAGACTTAATTGTAAGAGTTTCTACTAATACCTGTAAAAAAAAAAAAAAAAAGTCAAACCTTTTTTTTTTCTTTCTAATTAAAACTTGAGGTATATCGTTTGGTTCGGTGGAGCCAAAAGCCGTCACTTGAAAACCTGAGGATGTAAATCGTTCCACTTCTGTCTGAGCTGCTGCTTCACGCTCTCTGGTCCGAAGATGCAGTCTATGGCCTGCTGAGAGAGCTTCCACACGGCTTCACGACTGAGACCGAATGTGGAAGCTGCAAGCTGGTATTCCTGAGACAAGTCGGTACAAAAGACTCCTTTATCATCGGTCTGTAATGTAACAAAGAGCGCCAGTCATTCATGGTTTTGATTCAATCCCCCCAAGTCACAGTTCCCAATAAATTTCTTTGACAGTGTTCATGTAGAAACTTTGTACATCCACCAACTATGTCATTCTGTAAAAGAGAGCGTACATCTAACCGTGCCTGTGACAGGATATTAATCGTGTGCCCCACCATTTTGTGGTTTGTGTCTGTAGACTGTAGAAAGGAAACGGTAATAACTTTGGCATCAGTATTTGTATGTGAATATTTTAAGGGCTACTCTGCCCTAATTCAAAGAGTACCCACTATGCTTTTCCTTCTTTTCTATTATATTTATATACTGCTGTAAGAGTGACTGGTTATATTAAACATGGTAAAAATAATAAATATGTGCAGGTAAACTGAGGCTTCAGACTGCTCTGAAAGCTCAGTTTTACACCCCCCCCCCCCCACCCCAAATAGCACCCATTGATGTTGATATAGAGAAAGTTATGTCAGGCCCACAGCTCTGGCTTTGAGCACAGAAGCCCCACCCACCTGCTGTTCAAACCCTGGTTTTGCAATGGGCAGCCAATCTGAGCTGTTCCACAAGGCTCAATGCAAACACAATGCTGGAAATGATCATAATGGCTCCACTTTAAGTGTGTAAAAAATGTGTACTGAACATTTAAAAAATAAAAAAAAAAAAAGCACAGACTGAGGAGTAACAGTCGAAACTTACACAAAGTACAGTCGGGTGTCCCAGCTCGTACCAGTATTTGAAATGATGTTTGGAGTAACATGGCACAGTTTTTCCTTTCACATTTGATGTCAAGCAAAGCTCTACAGGTAAACAAAGATGAGGAAATCAGAACCACATCAACATGGCAATTACTGATCACGCAACTATATATCTGAGCCTAGCTGTAGTTTCCTTTTGTGTCACTGATAAGATGTGGACAGACAGATGTGGATATCTGCATCACCCCCTGAGTGGTCCTAAAACAGGAGCAGTGTGCATGCGAGGCATAAATGTGCTAACATTTTAAAATGAACCTCACCTATTGGTATGTTTTTCTGAACCACTTTGTCAACAAGGCTTTGAGATCCACCCACATCAGGATGTAAGAAGGTGCCGTGACCAATTCTGTCAGGAGGAAGACTCAACAGCAAATCTGTCTCATCCAGCTGTGACGGAATCTGCAACAATGTTTTTTTGTAATGACATCATTTTTGTGCATGATGTCACTAAAGCCAAATAACATTTCAAAAAAATGTGTGCTATTCATACTTCTGAGAGGTGCAGCGACAACTTCAGTCCAGAGTTTTTGGCCTTCTGTAGGGCAGGGAGCAGATATCTGCCATGGCCCACCTTAGAATGAAAACTACATTAATGCGAAATATTCTGACACGGTCCTAAAAAATAAAATGATACAATACACCCCCCCCCCAAATTTATAGTTCAATCTAGATAGTATTTATATGAAAGAAAATGAGAGGCAGCATAATAAATGCTCTTTAAATTATCTAGATTTTTCAGACCTTCTGTTTGCAAGAGGCTACCAATCAGAAGCAAGTCTGGTAAAAGGGACAGGATTTAAAATGGATGAATTAAGGAGCTTCACCAAGGCCCGGTATAAGATAAAAAAAGGGTTATTTTAAACTGTGGATCACGCAAAGTTACTCCATTCTGTGACTCCTTAGAAGCTCCATAGAAATTGTGTAATATGACCAATTTAACAACTTCTCTTTGTCACTCTGGAAGTGACCACTCCCATCAGAACAGAAATGTTTCACCACACAATATAAGGCGACTCTTCCTGTTATCGGACAAATAAACCCAAATAATCCTGTAAGTGAAAAAGGTTCATGTTTTTTCCTTTGGTTGGTCACCTGTTTATATGCACTGTGGTGTTGTACTATTGCACCCATTTAACTGTTAGTTAATATAAAGCCTGACAGGCTTTATATTAAAGCATACTCCCAATGTGTCTGACAAACCGTCGGATCGCCACTGAGATCAACTCCCACAACTAAGCCATCAGATGAAAGCATGAACTCCTCAGCCAAATTCACAGTCTCCAAGGCAACTTCCGTCCCATTCCTGCGGTCAATGGCCACCAGAAACCTTCAAGATAAATAACATCAGAATCATACACCGCTGTGGCCAGTGGCACAGCTGTACCTCTTAACATCAAGACAAATCTGTGGACTTTTACACAGCAGCAATGCAGAGTAAACTAACCTGACATCAATGTCCACTCCTTCATCTTTACACTGCTGGATGGCTTTGATGACTGTTTCAATGTAACTCTTCTTTGTCAAACCTACCAAACAAAGATATGAAATCAGTGCATGGTGAAACAATCCCAAGCAGTTTCATGTTCAAGTCTCTTCTTTAATTATTCCATGACAAAATCATGCTGAATCTGCATCTGGTAGTGGTGGTGGTGTACAGAAGCACAATTACAAGAACTGTGTTCCTGTCCAAAAATGTATCAACTTAACTGTATGATTTTTCTCTATTACTATTGTTTCAGTTGTACATTAGTTGAGTAAAATATGTTTTAAGCAACACTTTTTAATGTAAACACTGACAAAATATTTTCCATAGATTGCTGGATTCAGACCTTTCCAGCAAACCCTGGTTGGTATTTCTGCAATGGTCCCAACCAGAACTGTCTTTCAGGAACTCTTTGCCAACCGTCACATTCATTTTCGGATCACTCACAGCTTGGATTATGAAATAAAAAGTTCAAGTGTAGCATCTCCCATTCAACTTGGCATTACTGATTGAACTTTTTTATGGGATGTTCCACAATATCTGTAAGTAACTTTTACACCATTTTTTTTTTATACAAGAATCCATTTTATGTGGAAGAGACCCAAGAGAATTAAAAAAAAACAAACATTGCCATGCATTTATTCTTTAAGACTATTCATCTGATTTGAGAAGTTTCATGGTATAAAGTACACCTCATACATGGGAATCTGCATTACTAATTTCAACCCTCTATCCTTAAAATATGGTAGTGCAGGCCACACTCTCAAATTTTCAAGCAAACTCAAGCTCTCAGAATTTGATGTTGAACTTCAGCTACACTTTGAAATTTCATATTCCTGAAATCACGGTAGCAGATATTTGGCCTAAAACATCTGACTGACTGACTGACTGACTGACTTACAGACACTTTATTAAGATTCCAACAGGGAAATTAACATTCCAGTAGCACCTTTACATTATAGACACAAACACAGCAGCAGTCAATAATAAACAGTAAATAAGTAAGTACATAAATTATAAATAAACATGCAAAAAACAATTTAAAAAATGTAAATAAAAAATGCCAGCGACCACATACACGTCGCGTTGCGGTGCGGGCGGCGCGAATTCGCATCAAGGCCCGTCGCCAATTTGCCTGCGTGTCTTCCCCTGTATATTTCCCCCCATTTCCTGTCTCTCTCCACTGTCAATGAAAGCCGCTGTGGCCGAAAAAAATATTGTCACACATTGTCCGGTATTACTTTATGTTACATTGTGTTTGTGGTCAGGCTCAGGTTGCTGCTCCTTCACACCCTCTGTCCTCCTGTTACCCCTTCTCCCCCCAAAGAGGAGTTGTACAGTCTGATGGCATGAGGGGTGCAGCTTAAGGAATTTTCTAGATATGGCTATTTGAATATGGCTCCATAGAAAACGCTGCTCAGAAAAGGCTTGATAATGTCCCTAACTTCATCATAAAAAATACTTTTATTAGCAAACTAATAACAGTAGAAAGCTAAAGTTTGGCAGCTTTCCTGGAATTTTTTATTTTTTATTTTTAGCGTCGGCTAAAGAAAAAAAAAAAAAAAACTCCTGGGAATGTCTTAACATTTTTGGGAGACCTTCTACTGCACTAGTCCTTACCTGTGTCTTTCTCTTCTCTTGGTGTGCTTCTTAGCTCTAAATATTTGACACCATCAGCTGCAAACTCTCTGATAACATCTGTAGCCACCTGGAAGGAAAGCAAAAACATCTGTTACTGATATCTCGAGAAACACTTAGATTCAAGTAAGTGCAACGGTTTTTCACTCAGTCCTCACCATCAGGATATCCTCCTCCGTGTCCACCAACTTATGGATGACCTTGAAGACCTCAAAACACCTGCAGACATCCAAGCCATGCTGTTTTAATGTTAACCCGTTTAACAATACCTCATTGCCAGTTAATTTTGTCCACTTAAATTCAGCTCATTTGCTTTAATAACGTGTAGAAATAACACGTGCTTAATCTCTGTAACTAACACGTCTTAAAGGCTGCCGGGTTTCATATTAAACTGTTGAATGAATTACAGACGCACTCATCCAGTGTCCTCCGCTGGCCTTTGCCGATAGCAGTCATGCTGCGTTCAATGTTGAGCTGCGGTTTTCGGCTGATGAGCTTCTCGATGGTTTGGGCGCTGACAGAACCATTGAGGTGAGCATGAAGCTCCTGGTCACAGTAAAAACGCTGACGTTAGCATGTAGCTAGCCAACACAAGCATTAACCGCACATACTCGCTATAAACACCTTCAGCTTGCTTACTTTGTAAACATCTGCCGTTAACGTTAGGCAGCCGACTTACCACTTTTGGCAGCTCCCGGTAAAAGACAACATCACTGTCCATCACAAAGTAAAGACAATGCGTGAGCTAGCCTCTGAGCCCCAAGCTGTTTTCTGCTTTACAGCTCGCCCTTGTTTTCAGTCTACATTTTCCCGGAGCACCGCCGGTGCAACCAAGAAATAATCCCCCCCGCTTCCGCATCGGTCAAGGTTCCGCTAAAAACTTGAAGACGAATGACGTTACGTCCTCGTTTCTTTATTTCCTTTTATGGCAGAATTTAAAATCACAAGTATAAATTTGGCAGAAAAACATTATTTTCTAATTTGAGAGAGATTTCACATCTCTAAGTGTGACAGTATGTCATGTTTCCTCACTTGATGGCAATGTTTCATTATTCAGCAACGTATTTGTGGTCATTAAAATATAGTCAGAATATCAAGTGCACATTTCTGAATGGGAAATTTCATATACAACTGGTTCTGTAATATATATGCATTTTAATTTTGTAGCTTGCTTCTGTGGAGCAAATTGCAGATACTCTATATGGCATTCAGGTATTTTTTCCCAACAATAATACATATTAGTTTATCACCTAAATAATTTGTAAACAACTTCAAATACATCCAGTGGAATGGAAAATAACAATATATAATGTATAAGCACAGGGCAATATTGTAGAAATATTCTAAAACTTTTCATATGATTATTTAAAAGTGATGTTAAATAATTGTTCCTCCAGAAATAATAAAAAAAAAAAAAATCAAAAAGATTTTTTTTTTTATTTTTGAAAACGACAGTACAGTACAGGTATTAACATTCTCTTTTTTCTCAAAATTCACATAGTTTGCTTAAATCTAAAGATTTGCATGACAAAATATTTAAGATGTCAAATGAAACTGTTTTTCCTTTTGAACTGTGAGAAGGATCAAAACGTGGTCATAAAACTTTTAATATCATACAACAGAAAAAGATAAAGTTGGATAATTATTATTATTTTTGGTGAAATTTAGTCCTTTAAGCAAAATAATCCAACATTCTTGCAAAACGTGTGTACCTGGTATCATTACAAAAAAAAAAGAGCAACATCTAAAATTGCATTCCTACTTTTGAAGCATCTTTCAATTTGAAACTGATACTATAGATTCACTCAGCTGAGTCAAATTAAGTTACTTTTTACAGGTTCGTGAAATTAAAAAAACGCTGCCGTTATGTTAAGGATATCAATGTAAAGGACAAAAAAAGATGTGAAAACATGCCAAGGCACTGATTCTGAGGCAGCACTGTGTTCTAAGGAAAGACTTGTTGATGACAGTTAATCATTCACTCTGGACAACAAAGTGCAAGAAGACAAGATAAACCTGAGGGCCCCACTCGACTGAGAAAGTTGCTGCAGTCTGAACAACCTGACGTTGGAGAGTTTGCTAAAAAGAACAGCAGTTGTGAAATTTGCCAAATTATACAGTTCTTGTGAGATTTTTTTTTTTTTTTTAAATCCAGGGTTATGGTCTCAGTGGTCAAAATGAAGTAAGAGGATCTATTTTGTGTCTGTCAGATCCCTCATTGTCTTTTTCCCATCCCTTGGGTGATATGCTGAAGCCACTCCTTCAACATCTGAAAACTTGGTCGGGCGGCAGGATCCAGGTTCCAGCACTGTTTCATGATGTTATACACCACTTCAGGACAACCATCAGGACAGTCCATTTTGTAGCCTTTCTCCACTCGAGGCACGACATCCTTTAATGGCTACAGAAAAGAGCAAATCTGACTGTAGAAACTTTTGGTCCTATAAATCTGAGGCTATATCACAAAGTTATTGCTACTGTCACTATTGTCATTAGAATAAGCAAAGGTGTTGCATTGCTATTAAATTAATCTTTTACTTAATCCAAAGCTACTATTCCTGCCTATTTCTTTCCACAAAAACATACTGATACTTACAATTCTTGGGTAAGGGACTCGGCCAAAAGAGTAAATCTCCCACAGCAAAATACCGTAGCTCCAAACATCTGATTTGGTGGAAAATTTCTAATGATAAATAGAAAAACAAACATATTAGGGTTTATTTCACTAGCTTTGGACATGCAAACTGTGCATGGCAAAGCACACAACTCAGAACAGCCAGATGGCAGTGCACCTTTTCTCTCAGTGCTTCAGGTGCCGTCCACTTCACGGGGAGTTTAGCAGTATCCTGAGTGGAAGAGGCCTCCTTGGTCAAACCAAAGTCACTGACTTTAGCCATGTTGTCCTCTGATACGAGGACGTTTCGTGCGGCTAAGTCTCGGTGCACAAAGTTATTGGTCTCCAGATACGCCATGGCTTCACAGACGTCTCTGTGAAAGTAAAAGAAAAAGTAATAAACAATGGGGTCAGGCATGTGCAAAACCAAACTTTCACATGACACAAAAAAAGAAAAGAAAAATCCAACTTCTCTTCTTTTACTGGTACGTTTCCTGACTTTTACTATTCATTGGGAATGGGCCTTTTAATATGTGAAAATGCCCCTTTTATCTGACAGCCATGTCACCTTTAAATATGTGGGCTAGGTGGTCCTTTTAAGAACAATTAGTAAATATTTCATTTTGCATAAAAAAGCAACCACAATCTTAGCTACTGATCTCTAGATTCATTAGATAAAATGTGCAAGTCTATCCTGCTCATTGTGCATAGAATATGCCCCTTTTTACAGCTGAATTTACTACTTCTGTGATCATTAAGTATTGCATAAAGCACAAACATATCAACAGAATAACAGCAGAAACTGTGGTCCACTGCGGAAATACGCACAATGCAAAATGTAGGAGAGCGTCGCCACCAAGTACTGACCGGCCTCTGGAACGTAAATAGTCAACCAAACAGCCCTAACAACAAGAACAACAAAAACATGTTAAATGTTAATATATAGAGTATTCTGGATGCTGGCAAATCACCAGACAGTCAGCCGCCTACCTTGGCCATATACTCAGTAACTATAAAAAGACTCCCGTTCTCCTCTACAATCACTCCAAGCAGCTGGACCAGGTTATCGTGCCGTAGTTGCCTGATGAAGGAGACAAGCAGAAGAGTTATTTTGGTTTCACTTGTGTTTCTAGAAAAGCCCTAAAACAAATATTTATTTTCCTTACGTCATGACAGAAGCCTCTGCAATAAAGGCCTGTGCTGTGGCATCATTTTTGATGCACTTCACAGCTACTTTAGTGCCTCTGTAGTCTCCCACCATGACATCTGGAATGATAACAAACAATGAACTGATCAGTGAAGCCGCGCTTACACAATCCTGAGCCAAAAATGAAACACGAGTGCAACACAAATATTTTTTAGACACATTTCTATGCACCCAAATGCAGCACATAATGCGTGCCATGCTGCTTCACATCTTTATGTGTCTCTGCTTTCATTTACATGCAGGAAATTAAGACTGTGGCCTTTACTATGGAGTCTAAGCTTATTTAAATTAAATGTGAACCATAACCTGCTCACCTCCGAATTCTCCTTTTCCAATAACCTGCTGCAGCTTGAGGTCTTTTCTGCTCAATGACCAGCCACCTGTTCATCATTTAAAGCAAAATCAAAGCTTAGCTGAGACACAAACAAGCTTCTGATCGTCAAAAAAAAAAAATCTACTATGTCATAGCTGCGTGAACTTACTCCTGGAAAATTCGTCCTGAGCAGCCACCGTCCCTTCCTCCAGCTTTGGCTTGATTAGTTTGGTGCAGAGGCCATCAGCATCTTTGGTGTAGTGCTAGAGAAAATAAGAGATAAAATACAACGCACATGGCCTCATGAGAGCAAAGGAACTTTTACAACAGTACCAGAAACTATCAGAACCACATTCAGAGCTTCAAAGCAGCTTTATGATTTCAGAAAAAAATCCCCCTTCTTTTATTTATAGAAAGAAGCCCAAAGCAATCTGAAAAACAACTTTCACTCTTCATCAATCATCTTTCAGAGGATTGGTCTCGAGCGCCTAATGAGCACAGCTGTGGGTTTCACTTCTTGTCTTTGTCTTTCCTACGATGCTTATGGGTTCAGTACACCTGGTGTTGTAGCTGTACATTATGGAAGCACTTGGACCACCTTTGTACAAATCATAAGCACTAAAACTCAGTGAGTAGTGCATCCCAATGACCAATAGAGGGCTGTCTGGTCAAATAAGGACAACGTGGCTGACTGAAAAGCTTCAGTCAGCCATAACTTAATTTACACATACACGTCTACTTTACTGTGCAGAATAAATAGTATGTTGCTATTCAAAATAAGCATTTCACACAGGAAAAGCATTCATTTGGAGACCAAAGCCCTAGTATCTGTTTGAGGTTAGAACTCTGAACCTCAGCATGCTGTTCACTTCCTCTTTGATACTTCCTGTTCATTATATGTTCCAGGAACTGCACAGACTCTCTGAAGTAGAACACAGGGACGCTAAAAACATGCCTACAGTAGACTGATGCTCAATATAGCACCTGAGAAAATACGAGAAACACTTTGTTTTATTTAGAAAACAAAGCCTAGTTTACACCTTACCTCTACAAGCTGCATGAGGTTTTCAAAATAGACTTCTTCATCGATGGTGAGCTTGCCATTGTGGTAGATGATGCGATAGTGCTCCACTTTACCGTCGCAGCTCACACACAGAGTGTAGTCGCCAGGGAAGTTGGTGCTTTCCCGCACCAAGAACAGGCCTGTCTCAGGAGGGTTAAGCAACCGCTCCGCCTGATCCCGAGTTATCTTCCCATGAAACCATCTGGTGGAAGAGGCAGCGAGAAATCAGTACACCCAAAAAACAGATTACCACAGCCACCCCAAATTAATAAAATGTCACACGTGATATGCATGATAACAACAATAGACTGTAGAAGGCAAAAGGACCCAAATCTGCTTGAATCTTCTCCTCTGCATCAGTGATTACAAGGCATTATTAGTTTTAGTAGTAATTTACTTCCTTCTAATTTACCCACTTTGACCCGGTCATTTTTAAAACTTGCTGTTTTAAAGTCGGACATGGTTTGATTTCATTTTTATGCTCTTCTCTTTTTTAGTTTTTATGTTGTTGTTTTCCTTTTACATAAGTGATTTTTTTTCTTATGTACATATTGTTAGTAAAAAAAAAAAAAGATATTTTGCATTTGGAAGCTGACCGCTGTTTAAAACAATTGTAACCCTAACGTCCCATTTCCATTACTGTTCATATACTGTTTCTATTAAAAGCCAGTCTAAGAGTATGAATGTATGCTGGATAGATTACATGTATTATTTTAAGAAGAATTTGTGTTTGTGACTTTTTAAAATATGCACACTGGGGTTTTTAGTGTAACCACTGTATTAATACCCAATATTATAAATATTAACCACATTCTATAAATTAGATTGCTTCTCTAAGCTTTTTCTTACACACTAAATACTGATTTTAAGTTTATCTGGACAGTCCAAGGGAATTTATATCAGACGGGTGTGTTTGCAAATAGGATTTGCAGGTTCCTCGGACTGGCTGAGCGTTCTGTGTTTGTATTTATAAATTTGCCTGATGAAGTTCTAACAAAACTATTCATTCTAAGAGCGCTGGAGCAGATTTTTTTTTAGCAGCTAAAGCTGAAGGTAATAGTATTTTCAACTGGAGTCTTTTTATAGCTCCTGTACTTCCATTTATCCATTTTCCGATAGATTGCTGCTGTTCAAAGTGATGCCTGACATGGTTTTAATGCCGGTCTGACCTTGTGTGGCTGATTATTTTCTTTAGTCTTTGAAAAGTTTTCATCTTTCCTTGTTCAACTGACCTCACAATGTTATCATTAACCTTAAATGGGGCTTTAATGCAAATTAAACAACTCCTGCCATTATCATCCAGATGTATAGATTAGGGTGATTTGCGTATCCACTGTGAGCAGTTTTATAATAGAGGCAGTCACATATTTAAATGTGGCTTTTGGAATGTACAGTGAACGCATTTGCATCTGACTCCATAAGAAAGTTACATTTAAATATTACACAGTAAACCTTGTTGGAAAGCTGAGACAAAGACATTTCTTCACAGAGACAGAAGCAGGTTCCCTCCGAGTTGCAGGGAAAGTTTCGCTGAAGCAGTTTTCTTTTCAGTTCTGTTTTACGGGATGCTTATCCCGTAAAACAGAACTATTTGAGATCTTTATCATTTTACTCTCACATTCATTAGCGGTAATATTTACTGAGAACTACATGCTGTGCGAAAACTGTTCTTCTTTGACACATGTTTAGCGTTACAGTGAACAACATGTTGCTGTACAAGAGAAATGATGCTTGACTAATGCATGTCTGTAAGCATGCATATGCATATTTATGGCCAATCCTAGGCAAGTTATGCTAAAGGAACATCCAATAGCGCACATACACAAAAATCTCACATTATTTTTGTGTTGTTTGGCTGTTAGTTAATTTTGACTTCATGGGGGTATCCAATACATAATTCTGTTCACAAGCAGACTCTAAATAAAGCTGCCATTCATACATATGCACACGCCTGCGGCAGCAAATCCATGACGTGGACAAGTGGGGAGATTTTTGAGATTACTTTAGTCTGAAATAGAAAAGAAACAACAGGAAGCTGTGCAGAGTTCATGCAAACCTGAGGTGGAAGCAGACAGACATGCACTGCAATTACAACACAGCCCAACCAAACTGTGGTCTCCATTCACACAACTACTGTGCCACTGCCACGACAAATAGGCCATCAGTTTTCTGCAACCACATAGCCATAGGAAGAGGGCGAAGTCAAGCTATTTTAAACTTTGCTGCAAACACATTCAAAGATGGTGCAGTGGCAAGAAATAGAAGCAGTGGATACATTAGTTGCTCATAAGAATTGGTGTACTCACGGCATTAGACTCAGCTTTCCCCCAGATTTCACACCTTCCCTTTTTTGGACATAGTTGGCTGGAATCGTTCCCTCGCGACCTGCAGAATTTTTAGCTTTGTACCAGTTGGGATCCTGAAACACAAAATGTTTACTGAGTGGGACTGCGTGGGATCAAATATAAAGTAGAAGCACAGACAAAAATATGCAATATTACCTTTGTCACAACAATGATAGTCAACACATCTCCTTTGTTAAAGGGCAGGTCCTGCTCTGTTGTGCCGTTGAAGTTGTACCTGGCCACACACTCTGTGCCCTGTGGCCATGGGTTCTGTGGCAATGACGGCAGGTCACTATATAGTAAAATAATTTATTTTTAATTTGTGCCTCCAATTTTTGACATGCGCCACTGTCTTACCTGGACCTCTGTCATGGTGAGGCGGTTTGATCCTCTCACAGGTGAGGTCTGCTAGCTTCTACCATTAGAGCTGGTAATCACACACACATGTAGTACCTATGAAAGGAAACAGAAGAGTGAGTAGGATGTCCCCGTTTTACCGATATCGACCTGACCGCAAACAAATTCTCAGGAAGATAATGAATTTGTGGTTTTGCTGTATGGGGGCACACAGTGTTTCAAAGCAAGCAGATCAGCCATTATCACAGCACACAAGAGTAACATCTGATCAGACAGTGCGGGTAAAAATAACTCACTCGGGCAGAAAGCAGAACTAGCAGGTCTTCTTTTTTTAAATCACACTTTCACAACTAGTGCATAATGTTTCCATGACGCAGGAGGACAGTGCAAATGTAAAGAAGCAATTTACTGTTGAATATTTCATACAATGTTAGAAATATAATATAGCAAACATGTTAAAATAAGAGATAAAAAGGCAAAAAAAAAATGCAATCTATTTCATACTTTGCATTTCATGTGAAAACCTAGTTCAGTCTGACCTAAAATAAGACACGCACTGGCTCCCCATCTTAAACTCAATGACTGGGCCTTGTAGGAATCAAGATAGCTCTCTTCCAACCCTGGAATGCAAACTTGTGGTGAGATCTGACCAGGCCCCAGGGACTCATCCAGCCCAGCATTACTTTATGTCAATAAAGCAGCCACTGTGACAGTAACCTTAGGCCTGAGTAACCCCGAGGCCTGTGTTTCCATGATACATGCACAACAAATCAGAGCAGAGGCATCATAGTGAAATGATGACTTACAGATTATGTTGTGCTCCACATCCTCCCTCTCTCTTTACCCCCCCCCCCCCCCAAACCCCACTTCCTCTCTTGCTCTATCAGTTCCCAGGAAGGGGTGGCAGAGCTCAAATGGTCAGTGCTCAGGGAAAATCCTGGCTCTGATAAAACGTCACTTTACATGAGGTCACATCCTTTGACGTGTCCACTGTTGTGTAGGCAACTTCCTGAATGACATCCCTGATTCAGGCTACACCAACTTTGGGGTGGGGTGCTTAGAAACATGACAAATAAAACACATCCTCTACTCTTATAACCCTATTCCTTTTAAGGTGTGTTTCTTCCATTGGAGACATAATCTGGTACATTTTCTGTCACACATTTAAATAAATAGCCCGCCATTTCACTAGAAACCATAAGACTGTCATCACGCTGTACCATAGGGATGTAACAGATGTGGTCCCCTATGGAGTACTGCAGCTGTATTCTGTATCAAGGGACAAAACTATCTGGTCACATTTCCCACACCCCTCAAACCAGCAACAACACCCCCAACTCAGCTCATCCCAGCCCAGCTCTACAATGTGCAGACAGTAAAAAAAGAACAAGAATAAGTGGTCCACAGCAGCTCTTTGAGGATCTAAAAAACCCTGTAAAAACAAACAAATTATTTAGATACACCAAAAAGCTAAACTGTCTCCAGAAAAAAAATCTTTTCATATGAAAAAAAATATATATAGGGAAGTCAGAAAAACACAAACATAATAGCTGATATGATATTTTTACGCAATTTATTGATAAATAATAAACAAAAACAACACTGTAACCATGGTAAAACTTAAACCAGACTAGCTGCATGGGTTGCTCTGGTATGCACATGCTTTTTTTCTTCTGCTGCTCAATCCAAAGCTACCTAAACAAATCTCAGGTCAAATAAGGGCAAATTTCAAAGTCCCTCCTTTATTAAATTTAAAAACAGGGTTTTTAAGTACCCAAGATTACATTTAGTAAATCCTGTTTCTGCTTTGTGGATTTTGAAATACTTGTTATGTATCAGTACTTAATAATTTTTAAGTACTGATACATTAAGTTGCTGGAGGCACACACAAACCTGTCAGAGAATATAAATGAAATTCACAAAGAAAGAAGCCTAATCCAAGTTTAACCAAAAAAAAAAGAAAAAGAAGAGCATCCCAAAAGGGAGGGAGCTAAAGGCATGCTGTCTACAGCCATAAGTACATTCATTATTATATTATTTTCCCCAAAATTTTGAATGGAATAATTTTCTTTGACTTCAGTTATTCTGTGCATTTCTAACAGGTAAGCTGCCACACAGAATCACAGTTTTACAGTCAACTATTTTTTTATGCAGCAGCAGGTTAAGTCCAGAACTCCATCGCACCTGCTGGGACATTTTTATTCTGCTGTTAGTAAAAGTCTGATCTTACATTTAATATCAAAACAGGGGGTTTTTGTGCGTAAACTCAAAGCCAGTATTTTCAGTAGTCATTAATGCATTGTTATTGTGCATGGGGGTGTTTATCATAACTATTGTTACCTCTCCAACTAAAGGATAAGCTTACCTAGATTACTAAATCTGACCATTTTCTCTGAAACCTCTGGTGGTAGAATGTCTATTCATACAGCTGCACTCCATTCTACTCAAGATCTATTTCACTATGAAACAAAAATGAGAACTTGCTGTTGGCACTACAGCGAAAGTCTGGTGCTTGCCAAAGTCGATAAGATTTGTCTAATTTAGGCTATGAATGTTGAAATAAAGTTTTATGACAGTGTATCAAAAATTCTGTGTCATACAGTCCAAACAAAGAGTTTTTTTTTTTTTTTTTTTTGGACAGCTGCAGATTTTTTGTGTTTTGACTCTGAGCATTAGCACATTTAATTTTAAATCTATTAATGAAAACTATTATAAACTACTAATTCAAAGCTTTAATTTTAGCTAGTTTGCATCAATATAAAAATCATTTGACAGATTTATTCCTTTCATATCAGAGCCAAAAATTAATGGGTTCAAAAATAACTGGACATTTTTTCCACTTATCATCAAGCAGCGATCGTAAGTGTAAAACCAAATCATCTTAAGAGCTTTTCAGGGTGAGGAACTGGAATGTCCTTGATTGGCCAGGACAATCACTTGATCTGTGCCTGATTTTGCTGCATTTCTTGTAGTGAAGACCACATTAAAGGCAGAGAGACCACTCAACAAGCAGCTGCGAGAATATCACAAGCAAGATACAAAGAATCCTGAAATTTTAATGGGTCAAAGTGTTTCCCCCCAAATTGTAATCCAATCGTTTTCTTTGACTTCATATGTATCAATTATCCCTGAACACCTTTACTTGAGTGCTGTTAAGTGTCCATATATGTCCAGTAGTTTTTTTAAAGTACGGACCGAAAGGGCAGACTCCTAATCAATATTTCCGACCTTAGATCCATGATGTTGCTTTCATGACTAAAACTGTAATAAAACTGAAAGCCATCAGAAATTGTGGACTGCAGCAGAATATGTCTGAGGGAAGTCCTCGGTGCATTGTCTCATCAAAAGGGGAATGGGCCAACGGGGTCAAGGCTGCCACACAACAGCTCTTTTTTTTTTTTTTAAATTAATCTCTTCTGGGACACTGAATGCATCTCAGCGGCAGGCCACCAGCAGCGGATTGAATGGGGCAGCACTCATTCCGCCACAGAGTCCCACTGACATTTCCAGAGAGCTCTGCGTGGAGCCATGGCTCGCTTTTTTTCAGGAAGCAGCAAAGGGTTTCATTGTGAGTCAGTCAAGTTTCTACTGACCCCGGTCTCATTAGGTCCAACATCATCATCAATCTGTCCAGTGAGCAGCTTTAAGAGCAGCGATCTGACTTGATCTTTAAATTTTATTCATTGTACAGCTTGTGTTTACTGCTCCGATATCATGTGAATTCTACATTAATTGTAGAAAAAAAAAATCCTAATTATGCACATGAGATCAGAGTTGACTGAGGGGAGAGGACGGGAAACCATGTAACTTAGAAAGAAATAACCCAGTCTATTAGTTTAATCTTAAAAAGTGTTTAATGGTGTTGTACTCTGTAAATTCAAAATACAGCTATTATACTGTATAATATTGCATGTTCCTGTCATCAAAAACAATCCCATTGCTGATCAACACTTTTCTCTTTGTCTCAGTCGTAGTTTTTAACTGAACTAATCAGCAGCAGCCTGACTGCACGAAGCAAGACAGGACAAGAATGTAGAAATAATTTCTTTGGCCTAAAATCTGCCACTCCCTCATCTACTTACAGACAATAACAGAGGTGAAAATGTCAGTTGTGCGTGGTGGGAGGACACATTTGCTCATTTTTCATTCCAAAATGCTAAAAAATGACTTTCTTCACACATGGATAGCATTTTAGTCACTCAAGAAAGATCATAAAATGAGAGGGTTAGGACAAATCCAAACGATTTATCATTTACTTCTAAAGCATTAGCAATCTATTGATGTCATTTGTAATAAGGGCTATTTCTTCTGTGTTCAGTTGCTTTAATTTTATTTTGCTGGTAATACATCAATGCATTTAATTATCAAGATGTTGCAGGATTGTACTTAAATTAACAGACTGGTTTATTTAAGTAAAACTGAATCATTCTTTGACTGGTGAGAACCCTGTCAGTGTTACTAAGACTCCTAACCTTTTTCTAAATAAGTGGTAAATGGACTGGTTCTCATATAGTGCTTTTTTACTCGACCACGCAAAGTGTTGTATACAACAGCAGGGGGCTGACCCTCCAGCCTCGGGATGCTCTTCAGTTGCTTTGATACTACTGTCCTCCTAGCAACCCTATTATGGCAGCAGGGAGAGAACAAAACACTTAATTTTCGTCCAAATCCAACAGACATGTGGAGCGGTCAGCAATGAAAAATGTGCAAAAAAAAGAAGGGGTGTATTCCAACAGTTCACCCAGCTGGGCCCAACAACCAGCAGATGTTCCTGAAAAGGAAATCACCTAGCTGCCTCTGGGGCAACAGCTGGACTCCGGGGCAGGGGGACAGCTGACTGAAACAAATGTCTGTAGGATCTGAGAGAGGAAGTGCGCTTCCAGTGGTTGGCCCTGGAATACAGGCCATCATTGTATCACTTTTAATGGCTGAGAGTGTTTTCCTGTGACGCTTTGGGGGGTAAGGTATGTACTAAAAATAGTATCCAGTGTATTATTAACAAACACAAAGCCTAAACTGTGAAAAAGTCGTTTTCAGAGTAACAAAAAGAAGAATCTACAATTATTAATCAGGGGCAATCCCCTGTATTTTGGCACCCAGCTATCACAGTGAACTTTGCATTTTATCGCCTTCCAAAGTTCACACGACGTATCGAGCTTCTTCACACTGCGGAGCTTTTGGTTATGTCGAGTTTTCCAAAGAAACACAGCATCAAAAACAGCATATCAGTAGAAGCTGCGGTGCCTGAACAGCGGATGGACCTTTTATTGCTGCGGCGCTATTTTCATAAATGCAGGCTATTGGTGCAGAGCGCAGCGCAGCGTGCAGTGCAAGGCTGCTGCTCATGCAGCCAGGCGTGACACATTACATTGTAGCGGCAACGCTTTGCTGCGGTTTTACGAGCTTCTCTTCATCCTGTTTCAGCACCTTAATCTTCCTTTACTGCTTATCACACTCTAAACGAAGAATCTTTGCTGGTCAGAGGGGTTTTCTGGTACACCAGCACACACTTAACACTTTGTCCGAAAGGAGGGAAGTCCTGTTTCAGCGAGAGGGGCATCACGCAGAAACAGACCAGATAGATGCTCAGCCAGTTCTCTATTGAAATTTGTTTTTCTGACGTGCACTGATCGCCATTGCCAATTTATAACCGTATGAGGCAGCCTGACAGCCGAACATTTATTAACGGCACTCTGCAACTTGTAGCATGCATGAGTGCAGCCGGCGCAACAAAGCTCCAAATAACTGTCAAAGATCCCAAACTCCGAGACACCAGGGATGAATGCTGCCCTGATTATTACAGTACCAAACATGTTATAACAGCAATGTGGACAGCTGCACACTGCAACTTCTTCTCCCCAGGAAGTCAGAGGAAGCGGTAGAAGTTTGAAGGAGGAGGATGTTAGTAAGGCCACGTCTATAATCAACTCAACTCTCAAAAAAGAAAAAAAAAAAAGGACATTTCACCGTGAAGTTTGGATAAATTATCAGTGCCCACTCGGCACCGCAATGGATCCTAAGATTTATCGCCATCAGAGCTGCCCGCTAAAGTACCTACTTTAAAATAAACCGCACACTGCCTGTATTTTATTTATTTTTGCTAAAGTCAGCTCCATCTCTAACTTTACACCTTACCTGTTTGCAGGCAAAAAGCAGATTTGAGGCGGCAACAGGTGATCCCGCTACTTCCCGACGTTCGCTTTCACCTAAGAGACAGCGCACAGTTTGCCATTCACGCGATAAATAACCGACAGTCGCTGCTGAAGCGCAAAACACATCCAGTCCTGATGAGGAAGAAGTGAAAGCCGTCTCAGGTGACCAGAAACTTCAACAGCACCAAACTCGATAAAAACCAATCAGCAGGGGGTTCCGGAGCGTCTCCTGTCAACTGGATTTACAAAACAGTCCTAGAAATTTTAAAAAGCTAAAAAATAAACAAACAAAAAAAAAACTTTTCTGCAGATGTATCCCTGCTGTCTGCGTTACCCTTCAGTTTAGAAGGAAAAATAAGACACCCCACAGCGATAAATTTTACTCAGTAAAACCGCAGCGAGTAGTTAAAACCGATTAAACTTGATTTGAGTGAGCTTCGTTCTGCTCTACTCCTTTTTTCGCCGTCACATTCAAGTTTTTTTGCCCCACCTTGCTTCTGGAGTGCACATGCGCGTTGATGCCAGCTAAAAATAAGCTCTTACGGGATACATTTCAGTAAAGTCGCGGAAGGAATTTGATCATCGATGAGGCAATGTTAAGAAAAGTATTACAGAAAGGGGGGGAAAAAAAGACAGCCAGTCGAAATGGGCTTCTTTTAATTGGTTCAACCTGCAGACATGACGCATTAGTATTTTTGCACATGAAGCTTGATAGTGAACTTACCAAAATAAAGCACAAATCCTGTGTTATTAAAATAACCAACGTGCCTATTTATTCTCTCGGCTGGACTTAACATGCATGTTTGCTCTGAACATTTAAAACATGTAAACCAAGTTTTAAAAAAAAGAAAGAAAAGAAAAAAAATTCACCATCTGCTTTTAAAGAATGCGACTTTCACAGCATGCTTCCAATAAAAAGTCAGACTGAACATGGTCTTCGACTGTTCACACTTCACAGATAAATAATACTTTTTGTTGTTGCTGCTGCCGCTGAGAAAATCGTGTTAAGTATACAAAGTTGCCGTTACAGCAGAACAAGAAGTGAGCCACCATAAATTTGGATTCACTGCCTCCTGGTGGCCAAAAACGAACTAAAACACATTTTATTCACATTCAGCAACACCGGTTGATGAAGTTTCCGAGCCAGACTTGTCTCAACAGATGTGACATTACACACAGAGCCAGAGGAATGTTGGAGAAGGGAATCAGTACATGAATCTCGTGCAGATAAATGTGCGCAAAAGAAAAATTCAGTCACTTAAAAAAAAAAAAAAAATCCTCCTCAGATGCAGACTGCTTAAATTTAGCCTTTTCTACACCAACCTCAAACAATACACAATCCAACTCCAAATAAGGGCATGTCAGAGAGCAGCTATTGCAGGTCCAATACAGGTCATTACACACAAAGCAAAACAGTTCAGGATGCATTTCGAATCAGCAAACAGAAACAGCAAAAGGTTACTGTCATTGCTCACAAGATCTGAGGAGAGATTCCTCCATCAAACAGAAGCAGCTGTCCTTGAACTTCACAGTCTATGATTCAGTGTATTGTTAAATACCAGCTTAATGTCCTGAAATAAGAGTGTGCACTTCAGTACACACACAAAAATATTTTGTGATCTTGCGATTGCTCAACACTAAATCAAACTTATTGGTTCCTAGAAAGTATTCAGCACAGGATGTTGCATCAGCACAAATGAATTTGAATCCGACACACAGAAAGCAACTTTCGTTTAAAAAGCATCACTCTAACCTGTGCGGTCAAGCTTAAATTACACGTCTTTTGGCCAAAGTCTCACTGACAATTCATATCGCATTGGGGTCCATTTTGTCTGCCGCCTCACTGACTTCTACCAAACTTCTGCATATGAAACATGCAAACTGCAAAACATGCCCAAGTTATGCAATCAATCTGACATCAAGCGGGCACTATTTTTGATTGTATAAAACAATGTTGGCCTTTGAATTCAATCTGTGCTACAACAGGCAACAACGCAACATTGCCAAAAACTAACAGACCTGAAGTTCACTGTGAGAGAAAACATATCAGCATTTTGTCTGCTGAATATTTTCTATGCAATACACAGTAATGACTGAAACACCAAACACTGTAGGAAAAATAGATTTAACAAATCTAAACTCTAGTTGGCATTCGATGAGACAATAAAGATTTTAAATGATCTGTACAAACAAAACTTGTAGTTAAGAAACTGGGCTTTTCAAACAACAGTATAGCCCTTCATTTAACTGTACCAAAATTCAATAAACAAACTTATTTTTCCCAAATTATCATGAAAAGTTAAGACTGCATCTATTTTACATACCATCTTGTTTTCAGAGCCCTTATCACAATATAATTTGCCACAAAGAAGGAAAACAGTTGTAATCTGCTGCCTTTGAACAGTTATATTTAACATTAGATGATAGTAACTGAGTGTGGCAAAGTATGGCAGGCAAAGCCAGTAGTAATGGAAAGACCAGTGTAAGCTTGACTATAAGCTATCAGATTCCAATATGTGTGGAAAAAAAACTGTGCGTGTACACTGTGATGGATCTGTGTGTATTCACTGTAGGGCTTTGGAACAAAGTTAGATCGCAAGGATTTTCGAAACTTTTCTGTTTGAAATCCATGAGTGTCGTACTCACTTTAAATCTGAACAGTAAAGTCTCTTTCAGGCATTACGCTGTCAGCAAATCAACGTGTCGATTTGATGCATGAACGAGTACTCCAGTCGCTTACTGAAAAAAGTCCTGACAGCAGCCTAACTCGGTTGGACCAGCAAACATTTACACATTACTTTCAATATGGCACAAGTCTGAAAGCAGGCAGTCGTGTTAACAGACAGGCATCAACAAGATTATGACTGCACATCACTTGTGTATTTTGAGCGAGTTTTTTAGCGCACTATTGCCCTAAACAAACAAAAAAAGAAAAACCAACATAGTATTTTATGCCATTGACTTTGCATGTATTTTACAATAAGATTAAGACACTTTTCTATGATACACTTTTAGCTTCTCACCATTCGGAAACAAGATCTCACTCTATGTGTGAGTGCTACGGCAGAAGCTGTCTCTGCAGCACACACAAAGACAACCAGAGGTTATGGTGTTCGTGACAACATAGAACTTAAGGTTCAAACATGTGGTCAGACTTTGAGACAAAGCTGACAACGATCTCTGCCACAAGTGCTGTGCACATACTGCAGATATCATGCACATGATACTGTGTTGGGTGAATGAAGCCATGAGAAACTTTAATGTAAAAGTGGCCTATGAACAAATGCCGGCACTTCAACAGGATGATGAAACCAGCAATGTTCTCCTGTATTTCCTGTTTGAAACGACTCCAATGATGCATTCTTTGACACTTCGGTTGTCGTTGTTAATTAACAATAGTGAATAACAAATCTAAATTGTTTGCTACAGCCTCCGACGGTCTGTTTTTCATAAATGTTTAAGCTTTTTTTCTGTCTCCATCTACATGTACTTAGTCCTACTACACTACTGTAGGATGTATCATCACTGGTCCTTCAGTATGAGGAAAAAGTTCAGTTCACACACAGAGTTTAAAACTTCACACATGAACTGAAAAAACAGATCAAACTCTGGAATATAAGGCGCCCAAACCCAAATGGTCATAGAGGGTAAGAGATTTTACTCTGTCGTGTTGACCACCTGACCCGTTATGCTGAGTGCAAGGGGATGACAAATTTGCAGCCGAAGGGAGAATGGTATTTGATTGCCACTTCCTGGAACACCTGGCGAGGAATACCTATGTCACACAGGTAAACCCTGCCAGCCCCTTCAGCTAGGGGAAGCGGGAGGCAAAGTGAGAGGGACCATTTGGCTTCAACTGCCTGCCCCTGGCCACTAGCAGGAGGGTCTAAGCTTAGCACTGGTGCTCTGTTCTGATTCGCCCAGTCTGCAGCTGCCCAGTACCAAGGCTGATCCATCAGGAATGTGTTCTCGTGACAGTCCAGACAGTTAATGATTAGATCCACAGGAGTGTCTGGAAGGTCTGTGGAGCCAGAGAGAAAAAAGAAAAATGCCACATCATTGAGCAACCAACTGTATGCATTTTTTTCCCTTTTAAATGTACTTTTGTGTTTTTTTTTTTTTACTTGGGGGGGTGTTGATAAAGACACAAAGCAAACCCACCTTTGATACTGGACACCTGTTTGCCACCAGTTTTGTTGAAAAGGGTGAGCTCGCAGGTCACAGCGTCATGCATTTTGACAAAATTTGGCAGAAATAAGATGACCTCCACTTCGTGATTGGCCAGGTGACGACCGCAGCTGATGCCCTGAGCTCCCTGAACATGAGGGCCACACAGCAGAGCCACCGTGGGATGCTGGTGCAAATTTTTGGGAGTGAATCTGGGAGAAGTAGGAACAGATGAGGCAGGTTTTATTTTGTACTTTAGTAGAACAAAATGGGTCAGCTTAATCAGTATAGATGCAACATGTGTGAAATAAATGGAAACAAAAGAGAGTGGGTGGTGTCTGAAATCACTCATTACATACGGGAATAGAGAGTGAGTTCACCATTTTGCTGTGCTGTGTCAGTGTATAGTTAGCATTATCAAATGCTATATAGTGCAGTCAAATTATTCCACAATGACTCACAAAAAGTAGTGCCATTACCCCAGCACCGTATACCGACAGGTGCAAGAGGAGCAATGATGTTGCCAAGAAAATCACCCAAACAGTGTCCGAGTGTGTTTCTTTTATTTTGCCAGAAAGCTCATGATATTAGCCTCCACGTATAACTATACAGGGCGCAGTGAGTGAGTAGCTGATTTTGGACATGATCTATAGCTCAGCTTGACTCATTTGTCATTTTTGCTACAGTTATTTAGATAACTGCTTACCTGTTTGGCCCCCCTAGTAATGTAAGTGCCATCTGACTGGCACACACTCCAGTCATCTCAAGTCTCCTCTCCAGTGAAAGACCATGGCGCTCAGCAACAGACAAAAGACGCTTGTGCAAATCATAGGTTATACTTGGTACAACAAGTCCAGAGTCTGTGGAAAGCAAAGGAAAAAACAATAAACCTTCAATTCATTTTCCTGCATTACCACTTCATTCATTACAATATGAAAAACTAACCGGTGCAGTATTCTTTGGCCCCAGGTTGCGGTACAGTAATTTGTCTATACACGATAGGTTTGGCCTCCAGGATGTTCTCATCATGACGATATCGTGTAGGGGTCTGCTCTTGAGGCGTGCCACGTGACCTCGCACCGTTACGACGCTCTGATATGTCAATCTCTGAGAAAACTGCGGCTTTGTCAAAAAGAGCCAGGTTTCCTTCAAAATCAAAGTCTGTGTCCAGGAAATCATCCACGCCATCACCAAAACACTCATCATCTCTGTGCTTCATCTGGCCATTCTTTATCCCATTCTTCTTTGGTGTCACTTGATTTACCCCTCGGTTACTAGATGACCCTGTTGGGATGGTAAATATAGTTAGCTACTTTGCCACAGATGTATATTTTGTTTAATTTTTAGTGAACTGAACAGCATTGCACGCACAGGAGTTATGTCTTCGACGAAATACTTTAGGCTGGCCGGGTATATCCAGATGACGCTCTCCGTAACTTTTGGAGCAGTGCTGTGGAGAGTTTAGTTTCTCCACATTTCTGGGGTCACCCTTTGGGACTGCAACCGGTGCGCTGGTTACCTTTGCAGATGCAGCAGAGCTAGTCCTACTATTATCATTTCTTATATCTAAAATCTTTAGGTCCTTTATGTCAATGGCACTGCAAAAAAATAAGAGTCAAAATTATCTTAAATAACAACATATAAACAGGCTCTGTCAACGAATCTAAAATGTAGAAAAAGCAGACATTTAGTAGCAGAGACTTACCTGAATGTGACCTCTGGCACGGGACACTTGACTCCATTATGGAAAGGCTGTCTTAAGGAGATGGTTTGGCTGGACTGGTCCACAGATGACACTTCTCCCTGGTAGACTCCCAGCGTTGGCCCGCAGTTAATTGATACCAAACTACCCAACCAATCCGCGGCCATATCTGCAGCACGTGTTGTGAAAAAAAGAAAAGAGTATTTATGTAGCAGTTATTGTCAGAGAAGATTTGTAGCGACCATAAACTTTCTGTTCGCTAACTTTGTGACTGGGACGTCACAACTTACGAATCGCCCGAGTCGTGACTAGCTTAGCCTCGGCCTGCTACCGAGCTAAGTTTGTACCACGGTGCTAACGTTTTACGAAAAAAATGTTCACCTTTTCAGAATTATGGTAATCCCTCTGAACAATACAAGTCAATGAACCGCGATATTTAATGCGTACAAGAAAACAATTTCTTCTTAAACTATTAGCTTCTTAGCTTTTTGAATGGAGCAAACCTTTTACTGTTTATTACCACTTCCTGTTTCCGGAAAGCGGAGCTTTTCAAAATAAGAGTTAAATCTTAACAAATTTTACCAGACACAGCCGGAAATCTGCGTAAGTTTGTTTTCGCCACTGCAGGAAAACACAAAGAGCCAGATCGAGCCAAGTCAAACTTTCAACTTATTATCTCAAAATGTCAGGTTATTACTTTCAACTTACTAAGTATCTCAGAATTCCAGTTATTTCTGAGTAAGTCAAAATTTCAAGAAACGAAACTTAGAATTGTTAATTATTAAGTTGAAATTTCAAGATAGTGCAACTTGAAATATCGAGAGATTAAGTCGCAATTTTGAGATACTTCCCTGATATTATGACTTACAGAGGGCAAAAAAAATTTCTTCAGTTGTCCATTAAATTTAAGCTTAGTATGTCGAAATTTTGACTTATCCAGAAATAACTCGAAATTTCCAGATACTCAAATATTCAAAATTTTGAGACATGCAACTCGAAATTTTCAGATAATAACATTTGACATTAGTCGAAATTTTGACTTAAGTTTGTCTCATTTCATTTAAATAACTTTCTTTTTGTGTTGTGCAGCCTATTACTTGTTTATTAATTTTCCTATTTAAAAAAAAAAAGTCCTTTAGTTTGCCTGCCTACATACATTTTTTATCCATCCATCAGTTTTTATCTGTAATTGCCACTGTATTTATGGGAAGTCTGCAAATAAAACATAAAATAAAATGTGTATCTGAGATCAAAATAAAGGTCAAAATTTTAAAACAACATGAATTGAGTACTTCTTTGTACAAAATACAGTTGTCATCAGTACTTTATTGTACTGATGACAACTAAGTTCTCATGGGTCAGAAATGTCTCATCTGGTGTGATCCTATCTCAGTATGGACTCTAGTACCTACTTGTAAACTGCCAATCCAAATGGATTTGGTTAGCTTGTGTTTCTTCATTTCCGGAATCATTAAACATTTGTTGCTGGTGCAAAATTTTTCATTAGCACAGCAGTGCTTCTGAATAATGGTCTGACTCACTAACGCAGTGAAACAAATTTGGATCTTGCCACTCATGTGCAATATTTCACGCTGATTTATAGAATTGTCTAAAGATTATCCATCATATTGCTCCCTGAAGTTTAAATATAGGAAAATATACATATATATCAAGCACTGGTTTCCCTTTTTGTGCTTAGAGGAATCATAGTCAATGAGGTGTTGTTATACATAATTAATCAAGAAAAAGCAGCGCACTGGTTGTTTGGGAGCTGTTCCTCACAACTCATGTCAACAAATGAGTAAGTCAGCAGGCACAGTGAGATCATGCAGAGACTATCCCAGGAGTGTTAACCATGATACACTCACCCAACAGAGTCCTGTGTACGGAGGCTACCATGGATACTCATTTCAAAGGCTGTATGCTGAAAAACATGTTATCAAAGCTGTGTGAAACTACAAGAAGAGGAGGTGGGAATTGACAGTGCACAGGAGAGGATTTCTGCAACAAGGTACAGTAAGAGAAAGTGTCATTTAGTTTAAACTGCAAAAACCAGTTTAAGTGTCAGCATGCGCATCTGTTGGCCTGCCATACCTGCATTTAGATATGGAGACTGGTGTAATAAACACAAGAAGAATAAATACCACTCAATTATCTAAATTTCATAAACACACTCTAATAACCCTGAAGTGTTAAAACCAGATGATGATCATGAAGTAAGCAACGGAAATATCAGGACACACAATCCATCAATAGCCACTCATGTTGAGCTGCCATCTTTGTGTGAAAATCTATCCTTGATGCTCGGGCAGACGTGTGGGCAGACATGTAGAGTGTGACATCTCCCAGACAGAGAGAAGCATTAACTTGGATAGGAATATGCTCCAGGATGTTCAGGGGTTCAAGATCATTTTCTCCCACAGACCTGGACATGTGGGACGCCAGATCTAACTTTTCAGCCCAGGTAAAATCAAGATATCGTTTTAGTTTTTTCTAAACTTGAGCAATCAGAGGGTAATTACTTAAAAGAAAATGCCTTTTTCTTTTTAGACATCAGCATGGTGTGGTATGACATCTGTATCAGGAGCAGGCTTTTTATCCAAAGTCAGCACAAGGTTGGGGGAATATTTTATAGAGACATTAATTTTCAGTCAAGTTGGTTTATTATGGCTAATTTATGTGTTTCTGAACATCTGGCAGTGCTGGTGGCTTCAGGCAAAATGACCCAGGTTTGAGGAAGTGGCAATCATTGTCCCATCTGGGGCCTGAGAGTGCCACACTGTCATCAGAGGCTGAATTAAGGGCTGCCCGGGGTGGAAGTAGCTTTAGACAAACAGAAACAGTGCACTGGCTGCAGGAGGCTCATGAGCAACTTGAGTCACAACTGGACCGGCTGAAGACCAGAGACATGCGGCTGAGCTACAATGTATCTGCACCACAGCTGCTTGGCACGAAGCACAAGGTGAGTGATTTTAGGGCAAGCAGATTGACATGTCTAAGACCAAATACATGATATGCCATATTTGTTTTGAATACCTTGCATTTGTCATTCTCCTTGGTTGTGCTGCATTGTTTGCTGCTCTGGATAAAAATTTGGTTTGTCTTGCACACAGCATCCTCTCACCGTGTAATAATGTGTCCTACAGCAGCTGTCAGAAGTGATGAAGAGCCTTGAGCAGGAGATTGAGGCAGCTGAATTACCTGAAATTGAAAAGAGCAAACAGTGCAGAGACCTCAATGAAAAGTAAGTTTAGGAAAAGATTTACAAAAGAAAGTTTGATTGAATTAAGAGGAGACTAAAATTTTCGTGAAATTTGCTCACAAGGGTCTTAAAGTTGGAGAAGGATTTGTCACAAATGAGGTGTGCTTTGGACAGAGGAAGCATCAATCAACCAACCGAGAGAGCTCGCGGTTCGCTCAACATAGCATTACCCGTGAGTCAAATAAATGGCTTAACAGACAGATGTTTAAGCCATTGTATTGTATTGTTTCTCTTTGCTAAACATCACTTTTTTTTTTTTTTTTATAAATGGCTTTAACCCAGGAGGAGCAGAAAATTGACACAGAGCTATTGAAGCTGAGCGAGGCCCTGAATAAGGCTGAGGGCAAGGCAAGGACACTGGAAGAAGAACGTGACAAGGCAGTCCAACATCTCCAGACTTCTACAGAGGTGAATTTAAAAATATGACAATCTAGTGCAATGCTAAAATCAAATGCAAATATTCTGTAGCTCCCCCTTGTTTCACAAAATCATGTCTGACCCTCTGGAACCTTTGTGGTGGTGGGGGGTGTTCTTGGTGTAAAACACCAAGACACTGGTAGGGGATCTTTTGGGCCTTGTGGATTGTGGAGTGCCCTCTGTGGATTGGGTTTGTTTCTGTCAGACTGGGATCAGGGAAGACTGAAAGCCGGGGCAACGTGAGCTGGTCCTGAGTTGTTTTTGTGGTCTGGCATTCACACTGTCCTGCTGAAGGAGCTCGCTGCTGTTGGGGAATTCCTTATATAGAGGGTGCTTTGTGTGCACCCTCATATTCAGAGCCAGCAAAAGTACAGGCCTTCTCTACTAAAGTACAAGTACAGATACTTGTGTAAAAAAAATACTCCGGTAAAAGTTGAAGTACTGATTCAGTACTTCTACAGACAGAAGCATGGATGTGCCATGGGCTCCCCAGTGTCTCCCATTGTAGCCAACCTTTACATGGAGGAAGTGGAAAGTAAAGCTCTTGGTTCTTTCAAAGGGATGGCACCTAGCCACTGGTACAGATATGTAGATGACACCTGGGTCAAAATCAAAACCCAAGAAGTAGAAGCCTTCACTCGTCACATTAACTCAGTGGATAAAATACATACGTTTTACCAGGGAGGACACCAGAGATAACAAGTTACCATTCCTGGACTGTGCGGTGCTTATCGAGGAAGATGGAAGCCTCAACATTGAAGTTTACCGGAAGCCCACACACACAGACCAGTATCTCCCCTTTGACTCCCACCACCCTCTGGAACACAAACTTGGGGTGATCAGGACCCTGCAACACCGTGCGGAAAGTGTTCCCTCTAAGGCAGAAGGGAAGCATAAGGAACACACACACATTGAGAAAGCCCTCAAAACATGCGGTTACCCCAACTGGGCCTTCATCAAATCAGCTAAGATGCACAGGAATGAAGGCCAAACACAAACTACAGAGAATAGGAAGGACAAGAGGAACAACATTGTCATCCCATATGTGTCAGGCTTGTCAGAGAAACTCAGAAGAATTTTCTCCAAGCATGACATCTCAGTATACTTCAAACCAAGTCACACCCTAAGACAAAAACTGGTTCATCCCAAGGACAAACCCGCCAAACACAAGATCAGCGATGTAGTGTATGCTGTTCAGTGCAGTGAAGAGTGCTCGGACCTCTACATTGGTGAAACCAAACAGCCTCTTCACAAACGAATGACACAACATAGAAAAGCCACCTCGACAGGACAAGATTCAGCAGTACATCTGCATCTGAAGGAAAAAGGGCACTCTTTTGAGGATGCCAATGTCCACATTTTGGACAGGGAAAACAGATGGTTTGAAAGAGGAGTGAAAGAAGCCATCTATGTCCACTGTGAACAACCATCATTGAACAGAGGAGGTGGATTACGTCACCAACTTTCCCCCGCTTACAGTGCTGTCCTGAGCTCCCTTCCCAGACGTCTCAACCCCCATTCACACCTTTGTTCCAGTGACCTCAATAGGCCACAGGAAACAATGGAGCGGAGTCCTAAATTGGTTTCAACTGAAACCACTGATTAAATATGACCCACGCCCCCTTCACACCTGGGCACATGTGTTCAAGCACATGATCAATAGAGGGTCATAACCACCTCCAGGGGACCACGCCCACAGGGGTTTAAATACCTGGGTCTCTCCACCATTTGGTTGAGAACTGAAGAAGCCTTTCGGATGAGAGGTGTAACGTCTTCAAGAAACAAAAAGAAGTCCAGTCGCCTTTTTCAAGCTCCAGAGACTACTATGACCTGGATGACTGAGAATCTACACAGACATACTGATTCAACTTCTTCACTCAAGTAAAAGTGAAAAAGTACAGGCTCTGTAATTACTCAAAGTAAGAAAGTAAAAGTAGCTCTTTGGAGGACATTTCTACCAGCTGTGTAAAGCTAACTGAACCTTGTGCTATATTAATATAATAATAATAAAGTAATAATAGGGAATGCAAACTTTTTTCTTTTTTTTTTTTTACTTTGTCTCTGCACCTAAACATAAAAATGACTACAGTCAGGTAACCCCTGAGTGGGATTCAGCAGGTGGGGGAACCTTAAGATTAGTTGTAGTGGCTCAGTGTGGGGAAAAGAATCACAACTCACAGTAATTTATATTGTGAGCTCCAGTAGATTTACCTTGTGTGCAGGCTGTGATCAGCTGATCTGTGCTGCTGCTGCTCTGAGGTTTACTGCTCTTTGTGAATTTATGCAACTGAATTCAGCAAGTAGAATTTTCACAAGCTATCTTGGCTGACTTCTGACCCCTACGCTGACACTGTACTGTTTATACTGTCTTTATACTAGACAGTATACGCTTGGTATAAAGATTAATTGAGTGAATGAATCTAAACATCATCAGCTTAAATTCAAACTCCTCTCTGCTACACTTGATGTAACTCTGACCATGAACACCACAGCTGCTGTGCACCAGTCCAACACAGCTTTACTGTAAATTGATCACAGTACAGCAAACTAACCTGTTTATCCTGCACTAAACTGCAGTATTTTCATGCAACCTTGACTAATACAAAGTTAGTATACCTCAGGTTGTTTTGCAGAAAGTTTCACAATATGAAAAAAATCATAACTGAACATCATGTACAGATCCGAGATCTGATTTTTAAAATGAGGACATTTCATGTAAGCTCTAGATTTCCAGTTTGTTAAATGTCCCTGAGCAGTCCTTACCTTTAAATATAGTGGTTAGTGGTTTCATGTTGTTGCAGACAGTTGTGTATAATTTTCATCTGTTTAGTGTGCGTTCTGTTTCTGTGTACCCAGACACAGAGGACGCTGTCGAGTCAAATAGAGGAGCTGAACAAGAAGCTGAGCCGCACTGCACAGAATCACTCTGAACTGCAGACCCAGCTGAGTGAAGCCAACAACAAGATCAGCCAAGCATGCCTGGTCAGTTTGCCATGGGTTCAGTATTTCATTACACATCCACACTGATAAATTGGATATTAACCTATTAAATCATTATTAACTTATTCCGTTGTGCATTCCAGCCCCTCAAAAAAGCTGAGGTACAGAAATCATTTGACTGGTTAACATTCTATAATTTTGTCTATCAGAGAAGAGATGAGTGATCAGTTTTAAATGAAAAATGTTTCATTATGTTATCAGAGCTTTCTGCTTTTTTTTTTTTTTTTAACCTTTAAATATCAATATTTGTTTCAGTTATGAGTTTCATAAGTCCGGTATTGGTCGGGGTGTTTTGCCTCATCGTAAGTAATTTTTTTGTACAATACAGACTGCTAAATTTCATCTTTAAACATTGCCTTCCTTTTTCTTCCCTTCCACTCAGGAAAAAGCAATCTTATCAACTCAAGTATTAAAGTTGGAGGACAATATAAAAGAAATGAAGGCCAAATTGACTGAGGCTCTGTCTGACAAAGATCACCTGATCCAGGTATTGTCTTTAACTATGAGCCACAATCCACTTCTGAGGCATCATAGATCAAAGAACTGTGATTTAAAACTATGGCTTGGTTTCTGGATGTGCTATAGGAGAAAGCAGAGCTTCTCCAAAGGGCTCAAGTCCTGGAGGTGCAGCTGGAGGAGACTCAACATAGTTCAGAGGGTCATGAGTTGCTTGACCACCTGGCTAATGCAGATTCTCACAACAACAAACAGGGCCAGGAAGGTGTAGTGATTAAGGAAGACTCAAAGGCTCTCGGAGAGGTTGTAAGCTTTAAGTGGCTATTCCTTATTTGGGGAGGGTTCTTAATTAAAGTACTGCCTCTCTGTGATTGCACCAGGGAAATGAAAAACTAGGAGGAGAGCTTGAAATGATCAAGCAGAAGCTGGAGATATCACAACACAGCATACAGGAGCTAACAGATAAGAAAATCCTAAACGCCAAACAGATCACAGATCTGGAGGCACGGTGCTCTCAGCTGATCAGAGAAAAAGAGGAGCTGCAGAGTGACACTAAAGGCGGACTACAAGAAATGCAGAAAACGTGCTGTCAGCACAGGTGAGATGGAGATCAGACACATTCTTCAATATGAGAAGATGTTTTTTTTGTTAATTACTATGCAGTATAGTACAGTTCTCATCACTGGAAATTTCAAACTCTTTCTCCAGGGAATCTGTGGAAGTCTTGAAATTAGAAAACCAGAAACTGCAGGATCAGCGTCTGCATTTGGAGGGTGAGCTGCTCGAGAAGGAGAAGATGCTACAGATGCGGGAGGAAGAGTGTCGCAATCAAGATATAGTGAGAGTCCAGACTATCAAGGAACTAAAAGCTGTGGCCTTACATTGGACAGAGAAATGGCAAAAGGTGGCTTTGACCCTGCAGTCTACACAAGAGGAGTTAGAGGAATTAAAGGGGAATTCCAGAAATAAAGTAAGTGCATCCTTTCACCATGCGCTTAACGATGACATCTATATTAGTTATACTGTAGGCCATGCTACACTAAAAGTATATGTAGAGAGGGAAAGTATACCTCTCTACATAAGCTGCTTCTCATCAGTGAAAACTCCAGAATACATATATGAATATGCAGATATTATTCAGGCACAACACTGTGACTTTCCTAAAAAGTGCCCCTGAATATAAAAAGCCTGTAGCTTTTCGTCTGCAGATTAAGGAACTGAGACGATCTACTAATTAAAGGTGCATTAGATATGTTAGTAGACGTTAACTAAACACTTATAACTTTCAGGGGGGATGTGACTTTCTGCTGAGGGATAAGCTTGAAAAGCTGGAGCTGGAAAGGAGCAGGAATCAGACACTGCTTCACAGAGATAAGGATAAAGGTAAAGGTGACCATACTTCTCAGAAATCTGTGCCAAGGGAAAATATTCTGGAGAAGGATGCTGATCAGATATTTTATAGTCATCCAGCTTTAGAGAATAAGAGTCATTGAATTCTCTGACACAAGGGGGTGTTGTATTTGCAGGTGGAACAGTGCAGACTCGGGACAAAGGGACAGAGACATGGTAAGTAGATTTTGATGAGATTTCCCATTTCAAAATACAATGTCAGCAAAGTGCTCAAAATGAAATTTTATGAGCTGCCTCTTCATCACGATTTTCTATTTAAATCAGCTTATCAGAATCCTCTTTGTCACGGGAGCCACCATCAGACTTCCAGAGCCGCCAAAACAAATCCTTTCAGGTAACAAGATATTCCTCCCTCACTTACGCGCATTTTCAATACCTTAACCTAAAGTGAGGGGGACTGTGAAGGGAAGATGATGTTTTCATGTAAATGTTTGTGTACATGGAGTCCTGCTAGCTGTCCTTCGTGATTTACAGGTCAGCATCCAAAGCGGTGAGGTTGAAAGACTGAAGCAAAAACTTGCAGAAAGAGAGAGGGAACTAAGTGAAAAGTAGGCTTTCTTGACTTATAATTTACGTATAATATATTCTTGTAGACTCTGAAAATGATTGTATGACAGATAACCATGCCTGCTGTCTTAGAGAACATGCTTTAAAGACTCTAGAAAGGCTGAGAGAGATGGAAAGAAATGAGGCTAAAAGAAAGATTTCTGCCCTGGAACACAAGGTAGTGTCACTATAACCTCATCGTACTATAAATTATCACATATTTAACCAAATATGACCCAGAAGGTATATTCATCTCTCCTTCTTATGAACCTGTTCTGCATAAAAGCTCAGGAAAAAGGTTCCTGAAGATTGCCAAGATGAGGGAAGCCTTCTACCAGATATGCTGACTCCTGACTCAGAGGGTATGAGGCAGCTTTCAAGGACTGTGCACTGGTTTTCCTTTACTGAGCTCTGAAACAGCTTCCTCATGTTTTCAGAGAGCCCAGGGAGGGTGAACCAAATGCTGCCAGGCCAGAGGCTTCAAACTCTGAGGCAGTTTTACACGGTAAAGTTCATAAATGGAATATTTTCAAAGCCACCGGTGTTTGTAAATTAACAAATGAGACACATTTTGTCCACAGGCTGAAAATGGGAAACCCTCTGTTGAAGGCCGGAGGGGCAAAACTGTCCGTCCGCTTAATTCAGACACAGAGCAGCAAAGGAGAATGGTCACTGAGCAGGTAGTGTATGATGTCAGCATGATTTCAACTCCCTTTTTTTAAAAATCCAGGCCAGCATTGTGGCTTCAGAGTGGCAATGTTAATCAGCCTGCTTATGAACTTTCTGCTATATTAAGAAGAATTGTAGGGGAGCCGTAGGATTTTCCACAGACTTTGATAGGTCACACAGGATAACAACTTCCCTAAATTTGTGGTTGTCAGGGGAAAAAATCTCAGCAAATTTTAAACGAGTTGCCATAAAAATAAAATACACTATCCTATATACACATTGGTTCTAATGTTTAATATGTCACATACTTAATTTAATAAACAGCTACAATATTCCCAGCTGCCTCATCTACACAGTGAAGCCTGCCAGGATAACATATTAAACCAGTGTTAACATGTTAGCATTCTGACACCACTGTCGATGAATGCCAGCATAGAGCTAGAAAGCTCACTCAGACTAATTACAGCATCACAGAGATGCTAGTGTAGCCAGCCTTGTTTCATACCAGCTGTAAATGACAACAAGCCTGATTAACTAAACATGTTATATTCTATCTGTAGTTAAAGAGTTTATTTAAGGAGCGAGAGGGGAAGGAGGCACAGAAGGCTAACAGCACCGGAGCCTCTTCACCTCAAGAGTGGACTCCCACAGTTAAACCTGTTAAGGTAAGAAGCCTCAGCCATTAAAACAGAAAAAAAAATGATGATCCTGACCAGCAAGCATTGTACACCATGATATAGATGATACTAAGACCAAAGCAAACATTTCAGCTTCTGTTTTGACTTTTCTTTCAGGCTGCGGCAGGCAGGAGAAACTGGCAGCAGGCCTCAGGTTTGATGCCAGTGTTTGAGGAGGATGAGGAGATTAACGACTGTCCAGTAGAGGAGGAGGGAGAGGCAGAAAAGGAGACCCATGATGAGGAAAGCCTCCTCCACCAGAGACACCCAGAGGTTATAAATGCTTAAACTGCAGAAAGCATTACCAAGTTGAAAAATACATAAAATCCAACTACCGTAAAAGAATAAAACCTCACCATAATCTCTCCATTCAACACTCCACTCAGAGGACCATCTATATTTTCCTGTGTGCATGTTGGGCTGCTTTATAAATTGTATACATATAACATCTGCAGCTGATTCAACTTAATATCATTAGTGGCATTATCGTGGCACAGATTATATTTGTGAAATTAAGACCTGCCCTCACTTTCATTACATATACATGCGCATATGTGCAGAGAACACTAATCCCAGCTTCTACTTTAATCAAAGAGCATCCAGTACATGAATAGGGCTGTCATTCTGGGTGCATAGCTGCTTACATGGTACATGGAAAAAAAACATTTCAGCCATAATCTCAAATATGACTCCTTATATTTGGTAAATAATCGGATATGAAGCAAAGGAGTTAACCATTCAGTAGGAACACAGTGGACTCAACCATTAAAGGACAGGAATAGGAATGAGGATAGGAATGAGTAAGTGTGTTTCCACATCTTTGACTTCCTTTTCTAAAATTAATATGGCTGATGGACACCTGCAAGAACAATTATGAAGTCAGAGGTCTGAAACTGTTCCTCTCCTCCATCAGATGTCAGCTATGACTGCAGAAATCACCAATCTGAAGGCAAAAAATGGCAATCAGCTGCAAGGTGACACTGCGCTCAAATCAGTATAATTGGTCGTGTAGAAATGTGTGTGGCTGTGTTGTGTTTGAAGTCTTCTTTTGGATGTCTTCATCCCAAGCAGGGACGTGTCCACAAATGGCCATAAAGTTTAATCTAAAAGAAACAAACAAACAAAAAAGGCACCGATGATGATTATTTGTGGAGAAGTCCCCGGTTTAAATGAATTCATCTTCTGTTTCTATGTTTGCATCCTTTCTTCTGTCTTTGTAGAATTCTTGTTGGATTTGAAGTTTGGAAATTTTGAACCTTCTTCTAATTATGCCCCCCCCCCCCCTTTTTTTTTCCTTTTTGTCAAGCTTTAAGGTTGAAGAGGTCAGTCGAGGATCTTAGCCCTGCAGAAGAGCACTCAGATAAATCTTCTCAGTGCTCAGACTGGACATGGACACTGCCCCTGTATCCTGATGGAGTATTCCTAGCTGAACTTGTAGATATCTGTAGCCCCGATGAAGAGGAAGGAGAGGTTAAATGATGTATTTGTGAGGACTCCAAAACTGAGCAAAATACCAGCCAGCTTTATGCCTGTTACTTTATAGAGTATTGTTTTTGATTCAAATTGCATTATTTTCTGTATCAGTGTAACAGCGAATCACTGACTGGAACCCCAATAACAATTTTAGCATTTTTAGCTGAGTAACGTTCAAGTAGTAACTAATAAATCCCACCAAGGTTCCTTAGGCAAATCTGTTTGTTTTTATTTATATAACTTGATTCCTCCTCATTTTTACATGGAGTTCTACAGCTAGAAATATTACTTTAAAGAAATGTTTAAAGAACTGTCAAATGACAATGAATATTTACTCATACAAATTGATGGCAGAATGAATTTTAGTGACAAGGATCAAATACTTCAGTATTTGAAAGACTACAGTGTTCAGTGTTCAAATGTTTTGGGGATAGAAACCAAATGGATACAAGACTGCAAAGTTGCAATTGCACAACTAATTGAAATAAGGCCACGTTTAGAGAATTGATTTACTGGGGTGGTGGAGGGCCTGAAACAGCAGCAGCTCAGGGCAGCGACTGCATCAGCATGCCAGAGATGGGAATCTTTGTAGATGAAGTAAGCTGCCAGATTCAAAGGTTATGTTTAGTATACTTTATAAAAGAAGGAGAGAGAGGCATCTCGAACTAGATCACAGGCTTTGCTCCAACCGTGTTCACTTCATGTCTAACCCCATTGTTGCTGCACAAAGAGCTCAACAGTACATCTGGTCCACGAGTCATTTAATAGTCTTATTTTGTTGTGGTTTCGGGTTGAACAGTGTGCCAGCGCGCCTGCTCCACATGCCGGCTGCACATGTCCCTCCAGTGAGCACGTCCCGCATCCGCAGCCTCTGCTCCAATGAAGACTCGACCAACAGCTTTAGCTTCTGACAGGACTGCATTCTGTCGCATTAGTAAAAAGAGGAGCTGTTGAATTCTGTTGCGTTTATTTTGCAGGATAAATAGAGCTGTTCATGTCATATTACATAATAAATAATGATGAAATAAAAATTCACTCCTTACCTGTGTTATTATGAATTCAAACATGAGGGGCAGCTGACTGATGTCTCCTGGAGGCAGGTCAAACAGGAAAGAAGTATTCCACACAGTACAGGACCCGGCTTTAGTCTCTCTGCTGCTGATCAAAACTCCCTTGTGATGCAGATTGATCACCACCTGGTAATCTATACATGTGTACACAAACACAATATGTATAACTTTCATAAATACTACTTGTTTTTTGCTTAGATCTTGAATATAGCAAATGATGATATTGTTGAAAAAGACTGAAATACATTTTCCAATTTACATTTTTAGCTGAAATTTATACTGGAATTTATACTGTAGTTGCACCACATTTTCCCTCGTATATAAAATATAAGTTCTCTATGCTGTATTATTCATGAACAAGTACTTTCAGGTTCTGAAACAAAATAAAGAGATAATCCGATTGTGAGTCATGCTTATGTGACATATTGCACAAGAAACTGATATCATGAAACAACATGGATCTGCATACAGGATGAGCTTGCCTGCTATGAAAAAAATAATGCCTTGACAGACCAACGCAAACAAAGATTAGACCTGTCAGATAAGAGTACCAGTGGAGATTGGAACGTTTTCCTGAGGATTGTGAATAGTAAAGGATTAAACCACAATGTCATTAAAAAAAGGGATGATCTCCTGATGCATTCTGGTCCTGTAAGACATCATTAATCCCTTAAACATTAAAAGCAAACATAGGGAATTACTTTACCTCTACCCCCGAAAGAAAAAAGTTAGTTCTGCCCACGCACTCTTATATAATGCATCTATGCATGATGCCCTTATGGCATTCTGAAATCAAATAGACATTTTGTCAAGGTTAAGTGACACCAAACTCTGCTTTTACCTGCTGCCATTGATGTAGAAACAAGGCTGTCTAGATTATCAGCTCTGAGGACCGTGGCTTTAACACAGTGGGACAGAGTCTGATAATGAAGCAAAATGAAGATCTGTGGAGGACAGCTAAGCCCCTTACACATCAGTGCATCCTGAGAGGTCAGACTCTGCAGTCAAAGGGCGAAAGTCCAAAGAGCAAAAAGGGCATTCTTAATCAGCAGGAAATGCAACTTGAAAATTTAGCTCTGTCACACACAGCATTAAAGAAATAAAACTACAGAAAGTTTTCAGAAAGTTTTTTACATTTCTTCCATTTTGTGATTGTTCAAAGTGCTAAAATTATGATCAAAGGGGGTCTAGTGACAGATGTATAGCCAAAGGGTTCCTAATTAATCAATCTTGCTATACCTCCAAGTATAGACATTTAAACTACTCACACATATATAAACGTCACTACCTTTTTTATTTTCCATTCGCTTTGGTTAAGTTCTTTTGCAAGGTGAAGTGGCGTCTGTGGTGTCCAGTCTCTTCCTGCGCACTCGGCTTCCAGTTCACCCAGATCTGCGCATCTGCGGCTCATTGGTTCCCGTGCATTCACAGCTATTCTCAGTACACATCTTTGGAGCTCCTCCACAGAGCTCACCTTGAAAAGCAGCTCCAGGCTGTGGGCTTCAGAGCTGGAGCTGGTCTGGACACAGGCTTGTATTGGAAAGAGGTACAGAGGTGTCAGGCTGCCTTGCACATACACGTCTTCCAGGTTGTGAGGTGTCCCAGTGAGGCTGATGACAGTGACTGTCAGGGTTTGCTGCTCTGGAGAGAAGGCCATAGTGAAATGGAGGCAGGGTTTTGGTGATACTGGATGTTGGCAGCTTGCACTGGAGCCATAACTTAGTGGGGCCAATGGGATAGGTTTTTCTTTCAGAGAAGGAGAGTCAGCGCCGGGTCTGGTGAGTCTACTGCGCTCGTTATAAGATGTATGTTCCCCAGTTACAGTGCAGCGTCTCTGCATAGCCTTACGTGTTTTTGCCAGTAGTCCCAGTTTGGGAAATGAAGGCAGTGAACTATGACTCGGGTCTAATGGTTTATAAAGGGGTGATGTGAGCAGAGGCGTGCTGAGGCGGCGCAGGGAAAAATATGACTCTGGGGGCTCCTTTTGGTCACAGGGAGTTTGAGTTTGATTAGAAAATGCCAGAGAGCTGAATTCACCCTCTGAAGTAGCAGCGCTGCTGAATGTGGACGGATACTCCAGCACATCTTCATCCAGCTCCTCGAATTGCTGCTTGGATGCTGTTGCTGCTGTTGCAGGAGGTGGACTCTGAGGAAAGGTCACAGGTTCAGCAGGAGCTGTTGCTGATGTCACAGGAGCTTTGCCTTTGGCTCGACAAACTTTACTTTTCCACAAGCACAGAAGACATCCCAGGACCAAACACAGACAAAAGGTGATCAGTCCAACCAGAAGAAGAATCTGCAGGTGAACTGCAGAAATCACAGAAGATAATAAGACCAGGTGGCAGAGGTTTATTGTAATTCACCCCAGTCAACTCTGAGAATTACATAATCCCCTGCTCCATGCTGTGCTGTGTGTACTACATACTCAATGTGTGTGATGGGTTAAATGCAGAGAATGAATCTCACTGCATGTATATGTATGTGACAAATAAAGCTCTTTCTTCTTCTTCTAATGTAGTATTTTGGCCCATGTGCAGGCCCCTCCATTTCATATTAGTAAACTACTAAATGACTGGTTCTTATTTTGTCGAAGCTATCTTAAAAATGCTGACATGCCAATATATACACTGAAATAATATTAATAATATGATTGGAACAGATGGGTAGCAAAATTTATAGCCCTTCATTTGTGTAAACATGGGTTATAAAAGGAGGTTTCTGTGTTTGAATCAGTCAAAATCATGTAATTATCCAGGAGATTTAGCAACACAAAATGTACCAAAAACACAGCAACATAGGAAAGAAACATTTGATGTTATAGTTTTGTTTTGTGCACATTTGAACAGAACAAAGGCAAAAGAATCACATCTGTCATGGACCAGGGAGATGTTTCATCAGCACGTCTCTCTGGTAATGTGGTCGTTGCTTTAGACTCGGATACCATACCTTCTAATTGTTTGGTAAAAAGGACCTGCACCAGAAGCCAGAAGAACAGAATGACCATGATGCCCTCAATCATGCCCGTGCAGCAGAAAAGCAGCACAGACTGCCAGAGAGGCTGACCGGGGTACTCCTCGTCATGGTAAGGCATGGTGCCAGCAATAGAGCCTATTTTAGGAAATCCACAAGTAGAATCCCAAAGGTCCGAGTAAAGAAGAGCTTTTGCTTGACTGATGAAAATGCATTTAGGTTTTCAGTCCAAACCAAAACCAGCCAACATTATTTTGTACTACTAGTAAAAAAGGCAAAAAAAAAATTTGCACTGGCTCCCATCAAAACATCTTTGTTACTCAGAATTACCAAAAAAAAAAAAAGTCAGCTCTTTACATTTAGTTTGAAGAGTTTTCATGCAGGATGCGGCTCCCTCCAGAAGTGATAGCTGAGAAGCTCTCTGTAGCTGCAGCTCTATTTCTCTATTCAAAGTGAGAAAGTCATCCTCCTATCCAAACTCTCTACATACTGTATATTCCAGTCTACAGACCAGCACAGTGATAACCTCTTTTACAAAGTGATTTACACACTATTATTCCCCCCGGTGGGTGGGGACTGTGGGCAGAGATATCCATCTCATAATACCTCTGTAGCATCTTTCCTCTTCAGTGTTCCAGATGCAAATCCAGCATTTTCACTATAGGATGACCATCCTAACAGTAAATCCTTTAACCCATCCCCCTACCATGCTCCTTTGACCCATGAGCTCCTTTTTTCCATTAGTATTGGCACTATCATGGTACAGCTGCTACAGAGTTAAGGAATTAAAGCTCAGCCTTTAGGTTCTTTTCCATATGCACAATGTGATGCATAGATTTTAATATTACAGTAAACTTAAACCTGTGGTGTTTTTTTTTAAATCATGATTGTGTGTCAATGCACAATTAGAAGCCAAAATGCACAGATTGAAAAAATTAACTAAATTTATGTTTAAATTATTTTTTCTTTGCTTCACAGTTCAGGTTTGAAGTTAAATATACTGAAAAAGATGTCAAAGCTTGGAGATGTGCATGTTTATTTGCGCATAACACCCCTGAACATGAACTACTGTGTCCGTAGGTGAGGAAATGCTGCCCCCATCTGGCCACTCAAGAATTTATTCTTGACTTCTTGGATCTAACTTTGCAGTGTTGGAGATGCTGTTTGGATCTTTTAATTAAATAAAAAAATATCCAAACAAAAGTACAAAACTGGCCCCCGTTGTTGTGATTTTTGCTACTGAATTAAAATGTTAACTAGTTACTGAATAGGTCATAGTGTGGGCTAAAGGGTGCAGTGTTTTGTTTTGTTTTTTAACTCTTGGTCCCATGTGATGTCATTGAGAGAGGATATCCCTAATATGGCCATCTCGGGGACACAGCTTTGTTCATTAGCACAAGCCCCACCTACCTCCCCACATGTCCCCAGTAAACAATAACTTGTGATTTATGTGTGTGCAGTGAGCAATATCCAGTTGATATAGTGAGCCTGTTAACCAACAGCTTATTTATATGTCCAGCAATTACAAAGCAACATTATTTTTGGTTTGTGCTTATATATATATCTTAAGCTGTTAATTGCTCCACTGTGTTCACCAGCTGCATGCGATCACATCTGCCCACTGCGTGGTGCAGAGCAGGTAGTGCACTGTGGGGTTTAAGAGCTTTTTATAGGAGCGGATTAGCTGCCCACTGCAGCAGAAAAAAAAAAAAAAATTATGTGAGAGCAGCAAGAACCAAAACAAGATGTAGGGCCTGAAAGCTAAACCTTACTAAAAAGTCAGTTTCCTCTTTCACAGTGTCACCTGCACTGGAAAAATATTGGTCATAAACATTTTATTTCAAATCACATGTAATATTTAAGAGACTGGCCTCAGTGTCAGCAGTCTGGAGATATATTTTAAGTTAACACAGGGTTCACAGATACGAGTTTATGTAAAGAAAGAAAACTGTATTTTATTCCTCATCCCCACATTTACAAAATATCCAACAACAGAACTGAAAGTCAACCTTATTTTAACAGTTAATTTCACAGTGGCATTTGTTTGTGATCATATGTGTACTTGATTGTCCATATACAGTTTCAGCAAATGAACACGTGCTGCATATTTCACTAAAGACTGAGGTAGCACCGTTTCAGTGTTCACTTTAAGGTCCTCAAGGATACATTCTCTGCGTTTACACAAACATAACACAGCAATATGATAAGATATACATATCAGTCCAGTGAGTCCAGAGGACATTCCTGAGTCCAGAAGAAACTAGCCTGAGAAACTCACCAACATGGGAAGTCAACTGAGGTAAATGTTGTGTCACTTCAATTCTGATAACTCCCAGCAGAAACATCGGCTCTCGTGTTGTCTTTGACTTATTTGAAATTAATGATGTGTAATTTTGAGGCCTTGTCAAATGAATAAATAACAATAAAGCAAAAATGAATAAGCCCACCTGCATCCACTCTCTTTGAAATTCCATTTGATTCTTTAGGAGGTGCAATATTTCCGTGGAAAGTACAAAGTACAAAAAAATACAACCTTTTGCTCAGAGTAAACCAAAGGTTTACCAAGAGCAAAACAAAATGGCTTCAGGAGCTATGACACTGAACGAAGGCTTTTTGGTCTTCACTAGCTGCTCTTTGGCAACCGCATCGTTCTACTGATGGAAAAAGCAGCTACAGAACAGTTTGATAATAACTACAAATGCAGCTGACACCCAAAGAGCTGTAGCATTTTTTCCTCTAAAGATATTTCCAAACAAATCTAAAGCCTTTTATAGCAGAAAGCTACTATATTAGAAAATTCTTCTAACAGGCACTGTTAGATAAACTACAATGTGAAATGACATTAAACCAAGCGTAATGTCAACATTGTTTGACCTCGGACTATCCTATTAAAGTAAGAGAAAGCTTCCTGTGTTGTGGCAGAGTCCAAGGAATTCATCCAGGTCTTGTTTGACAAGAAGCACACAGCGCGGCGCGCTGTGGAATCATTATGCTCCGGACAGATTTAAAAGCCAGCAATTTTAATGTGGTCCCTTTGAGGAGGTGGGAGATGAAGCGGTGGAACTTTGTGTGGAGGAAAGAGCACTGAAACCACTTGTTCCTGCTGGAGTTACGTTCTGCGATGACACAGAAGCCGCTGACTTCTGGGCAAACAGTTTCCCTACAGAACAGAGAAGACAATGACGTGAATAACTGTGCACATTACAAAGAACTCGTTGCACAATGAGCTTCTTACAGGCATTTTCTGTGAAACTGTGAAAAACTAAGTAAGCCCCATAATTCAATTGCAATAACGTCATCAGTCTTTTCAATCTATATGGAGGAATCTCTATAGCATTGCTTCAGTTCATTGGGGTTTGCAGGCATTCATTTATGCACAGCTCTCACCACAGCAGGTTGACTCTGGACTTTGACTGTGCCATTGCAACACCTTGATTCACTGTTTGCTGGTGTGTTACATGAACCAGTTTCAGCCAAGCTTTAACTCAGACAGACAGCCTCATGTCTTCAGTCTTTTTCTAATTGTACTGTCATGAAAGTTAACCTATATCATGCTAACTATGGCTGGTACAGTCTGAGATGGAGCTCTTGGGTTTACTGCAGTGTCTCTGAGCATTGCACGGTCTGACCTCGGAGTGAATTTGCTGGAATGTTCACTCCTACGTTAACACACACCTGAATGCTCCGGACCAACAAACTGCCAAACCTTTTGCTTTTATAGAAGTGCTCACACTGATGATGATGATCAGTTAATAATAATAATGTACATTTGATTAGCAGCACCTGGTTGCCATTTACCCTTTTAATTCCTACAGAAGCAGTAAGGTTGTATTTAATTTTTCACAGATCTGCACAGAGTCCTGTGAAAACTCTTTTTTCACCAAACTGTATGTTGGCAGAAAATTTTTATATTATACAATGAGTTGCAAGAGTATTCATACCCCTTGAACTTTTCCATATTTTGTCACATTACAACCACACTTTTCGGTTTTTTATTTGTAAAAAATGTTTTTAATCATGTATAATTTTCTTTCCACTTCACAATTGTTTACCACTTTGTGTTGGTCTTTCACATTAAATTCCAGTGAAATATATTTATGTTTGTGGTTGTAATGTGACAAAATATGGAAAAGTTCAAGGGGTATGAATACTCTTGCAACTACAGTAAACAGATAAGTAGTATATATATATATATATATATATATATATATATATATATATAATTTTTTAACAAAAAAAGACAAGGCAGAATTTGCTGTCATTTTTTGTGTACAAAACATATGGTTTATACAGGAACTCAAGGACTTTCATACTGTGCTATGGTGTAAAAATATCCAAACTATAGATGTATAATTAATATGTTTGTAGAGATGAGGCTTATTAGCTAGTACACAGTAAACCTTGATAAAGTGGAATCTCATGTATAAGCAAGCAAATTAATATTTTTTGGAATTTTGACATGACTAATAAAATTCCCTAACTGGCTGATTTCTCCCTTTGATATCTGAATCCAATAATTGACATCATTCAAACCTTCCTGTCCTGCGTGTGGGTCCTTGTCTATAAAAGCAGAATGTTTTTTTTTTGTTTGTTTGTTTGTTTTTAAAAGGAAAATAAAAAAGCCAAATTGTTGTCAGACAATAACTAGTTGTGTTGCGACTGCATTTCAGTAAATGCACTCTTTCCTTTGCCCTTCATGGACTGTTTAACACATTGGTCAGTGGAACTGGGACTAGAAGTGGAGTGCAAAGGGAAACCAAAAAGCTTCCAGCATATTCATAAGAGTCATATACTTCTTTACCACTTCACTGTAAATATTACTTAGTTCCTCACTATGTGTAATGGTTCCTCCACATTAGTGTCATGTACCAAAGAAAATACACTTTATTCAAAGATTTCATAACTCACCTGAGTAAACGGTGCCATTGACCTCCACAGACACGCTGATACTGGCCGCTCCATTAGTGGAGATATTCAGCGACAGATCATGTTTGCTTTCTGTCAGAGAAAACCCCCAAAAATTCCAGTGAATGGCCGGTCCTAGAATAAGCATGCTATGATGTTCAGTGACAACAAGAGGTCAGAGTAGGAGAAGCAGACTCACCGTTGCTAAGTTTGAGGTTCATGGGGGTAAAGTGAGAGGCCATCGCCAGGAGGTTTTGTTGTAGGGCCTGCTGCATGAGGCGCTGCTGCTCCTCGGCGAGACGCATCATTTTCTTCTCTGGGCTGTCAGCTGCAGCGCCACCTGCTCCTTGCTCCAGCCTCTCTCTAAGATGCTCAAATGTGGCAGCCTGTGCAAGCTGCTGCTGCTGCTGCCCCAGTGCCAGAGTCATGGGCAGCTGGGGTATAACAGGGGCGGAGGACTCATCTGATTGGAAACAATACAGGAAAGTGAGAGTGTGGTCAGGAGAGTAAATTCCCCTTCAGATAAAATATCAGATGTTCATAATATGTTTGAGAACTTACACTGCTTATTAAAAAAAAAAAAAAAAAAAACTTGATCACTGTAAAATGTGCATTTTATCATCAGTCTGCTAAATGTGTGGAAATATTCAACCAGTTCAGCATTGTAGGACTTGCATTTGACCCAGGAGTAAAATTCATTAGTATGAAACTATATGGAATCTGTATCCACATATGGTCATTTTACCACAGATATGAAACAAAATACAATGTGTCATACCTATGTTTCTCTTTAAATTCGGACTGGCAGAGCAATTCAGGCTGTTGTATGTGGTCGGAGTGGCCTGCATCTTGGGTGAAGACAGGAGTGCATGCGGAGCAGAGCCCGGGGAGGGGGAGTAGCGGTACAGACTACTGGTGTAGCTGGGACGTCGGCCTTCTCTGCGGTTACTATCAATGGCTGCCTGCAGCTCACCTGGAGAACTCAGGCCTTTCTTCTCACACTCAAATGCATACAGGTACTTCATATACCTGCATCGAAAAGTTCCATGAGTTTTCCATAAAAGTTTTTACTCATTTACAAATGTGAATGAAGAAGCTCCTCATCTACAAACTGGTAATGCCTAAAAATGTTGCTGCTCTTTAGGCAACAGTTGCTGGAAAGTCCACATTTTTCCCAACAAACGTGGACATTTTTTTAACTGTGGTAAAAGCGTGGTTGTTCTGGTGGCAGTAATGTTGGTCAGCCAGGCCGTGCACTTATCTTAATGAACGCTGGCTGAACCGGCATTAAATTCTGTCCAGATATCCAGAGGATAAATCCCTCAGTCTTTGCTGAAATACCACCTTGATATTAAAATGTACGTTTTGAAATGTTTCAACAGCTACTCGACAGATTGCCATGAATGGAATTTCCAGTTTTTCCTCAATAAGTTGGTTTCTAGCTAGCTGCCTGCAACAACCTGTTGTGCCACAGAAAACCTACAGAGCCGCCAGCATCGACTCTGCAGAGTCATCTTTTTAAATTATAGACTTGCGAACCATAAAAATACAGTTCTAGATTGGCTAGTTATTCTGTTCTGTGCCTACATACCGGAGCTCAATCATTGCTCTGATTCTTCCTAAAGAGACTCTGTCAGCACTTAAAATCTTTTTGACATTTTGCTAAAAATCTGAGAGACACCTACTGGGTGCGTAAGGTGAAGGCTGCGCTAGTGATGGACGTGGGAAGATTGAGGCCTTTGGTGATCTCCCTCCAGATCTTCTTGTTAATAACCTCCACCAGGCCTCCCTTCTCTGTCACAAGCTTATAAAGCTTGTACAAGTCCAACACCTGCTTTGCCATGATGGGGATGCGATTCACAGGAGTTCCTGGATAAATAAAAAGAGTGTAATTGAAATGTAGCTGTTTCCGTTCTTTTGTAACTGAAAACATTGTTACCAAACAAGAGCGGTCCTGTTAAGGCACTATGAAATGGCAGGAGGAGGAAGCAGCACACCTGAGGGCCTACGGTTACAGTTAGATAATGTGGGTAGGCATGTTTGATCTGTGCAGACAGAGTTGTCAAATGAAGCTGGTTTCTGATGGATGGGGCTGGGGTGGGGGATAATTCCACAACAGCAGCTTTGTTGATGCATTGATCTGAGCGCAGGTGGGGGAAGGGCTACGTTAGTGTCAACAGCACCAGCAGGTGACAGTGTTGACAACTGACCCTTCCAGGCCCGATTTGGAGAAAAGCCAATTAATGAAGGAGGCTAAAAAAGCAGTTGTAGAAATCAGATTACTTTGTACTTAAACAACACATGCCACAGACACACACATGCACATTTTACATGGCCATGACCTTGGTCCGCATAAGCAGTGAAGATGTCCGGCTGCATTTCTCCCTCTTGGATTGGGATTTGTTTTCACAAACAACAAATCCCAATCTGTATGAAAGTCTTTAACCAAGTGGCTAAATCCAGGAGTGAACATGAGGAAGTGCTGACAAAAAAAAAAAAAAATACTCAAGCTTCCTCAGAAATAGGCTTGTTTAAAAGCCTTATACAAAAAAAGAAAAAGTTGTCTCTAAAGTTAATGCTGTGATGCCTGTACCTGCTTAAATTATATTACCAGCCAAAATGCTGTCACCACCTTGGCTCGTTTAAGCCACTGAATTGGACCTCACTGTGTTTGTGGTGTTGTTCCCTTTCAGATTATTTTCAGTATAACGATCTGGTAAATAATACACACGTCGCTGTGTAGTTACTTATATTAGGAAAACGTCCAGGAGGTCTGTGCTCCTGTTTTTATTATCTGACTAGCAATTAGAGATGCCTTACCTACTCACAAAAAAAAAAAAAAAAGGAATTTGAATCTTACCTCGTTTCTGCATAAAGACAAAGAGTTCATCGAGAAACTCCTTCCGCTGTGGGTCACTATCCAGTTCATAAAGCTAGAAGGTGACACAAGAAAAAAAAACAAAAAAAAAACAAGAAATCAGAAACATGTAAATAAGCTCTTAGTCTGTTATATCTTCAGGCATTTTAAATGTTTACTTCTACCAGAACTACGAACCTTGGCAAAGTCCCGAGAAGGCTCTCCTCTTACTTTAGCACCGTCAGTCTCTTCAGCCCACATGGCGTTTCCTTTCTGTACACACACCAAACGAGAAAAAAAACAAAAAAACATTTACAACAAGCTGCTGCTGAGCAAAATTGTTACTCAGATTAGACAGTACTGACATCTTCACTGACAATTCTTAAACAGATGATTAATGCAGACACTTTTTTTTTTTTTAAATAAGTGAGATACTTGTTGGAGTACCCTGGAGTTCCTGCCTCCACGTACACCATCACACTGTCCTCCGGTAAACACCTGATTACAGTAAACATCTGACTGGGCAGAGACCGATAAAATGAAGATTAATTAAATGAACCGTGATGTACTGGAAGTTTAATGTGACATGTTATTCCTCCACCACCTCCTCAACATAACAAAGGTTAAAAATGTTAGTGGAGGGCAGTGTGTGTGTGCAGCTGAGTGGAAAGACCTGCTGAGTTTACTATCCCTCCAACAGGCTCTGAGAGTTGCACGGTAGTGCGAGTATGGAGAGCTCTTTGAGGTGACATGTTTCTTTTTTCCTTGTGGCATTACAAATCCAGCTCTAGCTGCAGCTTATGGAAAGCCATCGCAGGTTTGCTTTCTGCAGATTCTTGCAGGCTGGTTTTTTATATTAACATGTTTAAAATTCAAACAAGCAGGAGAAGTTTAGACAAAACATCAAAATGTGTTTTTGTATTTAATGGCGTGAAAGCTTTTAATTCTTATGCTTACAGTTAACAAAATTAATGGACTGTTTTGTCTTTTTTTTTTTTTTTCATATTTAGCCTTTTACTTGATATTTGTGTTTAATTGTATCATTTTGCATTTATACACACATTCCTATTCACTAAACATTTGGCATGGCAATATGGTCAGCCTTGGGGCTAAAAGCCATAACGTCTCAGCCTTTGTTTTCCTGGTTAGTCAGTTTAGAAGTGATTATCATTTGGCTTTCACACCAGCTGTAACCGTCCTTGTATTTGTAGTAAAAACAGAGAGGCAAACTGCAGATACTAACACACATCAATAGCAGCCCAAAAGTGAAACGCAGGGGTTCAATTTGATGTCAGCTCCACAGCCTCGTTAAAGTTGATTACAACCAGTCTGAACTTAGATGACTGTTCTACTGGAACTTCTTGGGGCAGTTGATTTAACCATGTATCCATTACTTACACACACTTATTTTCACTCAAGTCTACCTGCACATGTAAGAAACTTTGATGACCTCCCCATGGTAGGAAACCAATGCACCAGACTCAAATTTAAAAAAAAAAAACAAAACCCCAACACAGTTTGTCCTCTGGTCATTTCTAGTTTCTTGAGGTTAAACTGGTTAAACTCGTCCCAGAGTTTGCAGAGCTGTTGATACATCCAACAGTTTCAGCTTAGAATTTCTAATCAAGGACTTTTATGCCTTCAGCAGAAACCCTATTGAATGTAGACAAACATCCCAGTCTTTTCAGCATCAGATCGAAATATAACCCTCCCCCCCTTTATTGATGAGCAAGTGAGACCTACTGTGGATCTGTTAACAAAGAGCTTTCAGTTAATTGCTCACAGAGCTTTCACACATCCCAGCCTGGGAGTCCTGATAGTATTCAGTATGTAGGCCAGGAAAAAGGTTTCTTCTGTTTTGTTAAAGAGGCAACTTTTTTTAATGTGATTTTTAAAAAAAAAAAGATTTAAATTACAAATGATCTGGCTAATGCGCATTACTTCAAAGTAGAAGTCTCTCTCTTCAGCCAGTCATGACAGAAATTAAGTCCGACATTAAAATAGTGAAATGCTAATACTAACCGATTGCCCCCTATTATGAGCTTCATTAAAATCATTCAGTTTCTCCGGCAGGGCAAAAGTGAAAACTCAACCCTCTCCAAATCACAATGCAACCACAGGGGGTCCCACATTTTTTAAGCCGAATCAAATTATTGGGCCTTTAATCCCCCCAGGAAGTCAAGATCATTTATCTGGTTCCTTGCTGTGCTGCAAGCTTGGGTGAACAGGGGCTTTTTTACAAGCTACATTTAAAGGCTTACAGTGAGACTGCACATAAGGGGTGAACAATGGCTGTCCGGCATGATGAGGCTTGAAAAGCATGTCAAGATTTTCAAAGATATTTCGGTAATGAATTGAACAAAAGACAGAGATAAAGACGCTGCGGAGCTCAACACAATTGTAAGGTGAAAAGAGCAGCTATTTCAACCAGCCACCAATTAACTTAAAAAGACCCCATTTTCAAGTTAGTGGACCTATTAACATGGATGTTAGATAAGAAGGCCTAATGGGCAACCACTGAAAAGGAGCTCCATTTTGAGGTTCAGCTGCGGAAAACAAACAAAACAAAAAGAAACCTGTGTGAGTGTGGTCACTGACTGCATTCCTGTTTCTCTACCCACTTTCCAACACAGTGGGAAGCAGTGAGAAAAAACTATTTCTGTCATACATCAAGTATATCCGAATGAAATTAAATATCACAAAGAATACTTTGTGCAGTTAATCTGACCACTTACAAAGATCCTCACAGATCCGGACACAAATGGGTCACAGCAAAGGCCTCACATAAATTGGTTCTAATTATAGATTTGGGCTGTGGCATGTTTTCTGTGTTTTGTGCAAAAGAAAAAAAACAAATCAAATAATTTCTCTCTCTCTCTCTCACACACACACACACACACACACACACACACACACACACACACACACAATTAAGCCGTTTCCACAACAGTCTCTCGACTCTCATTACTGCCCTTAAACTAAAACAAAATGTTCTTTATTGCCCGCAGCTCGGCTTGCTGGCCTGTGAAAAGGAAACACATTGTCGCTGCAGTGGCAATATAATGTATTGATTATTTTCAGTGGAATTAAGCTGCCATTTAGTGTTGCCCAGCGACGGCTCAATTATGCAAAGCTATCCACGAGGCTACAGTAGCAGTCGCACATCCACATTTAACTTTAACCAAAGATCAGACAAACGGAGAGCAAAAAGTAGAAGTAAATTTAAAAAAAAAAAAAAAGAAAAAAAATCTTAATAATGTGTAAAAACCTGGGGAATGGTATCAAAAGCACCATTCTTCTCCCGTGAAACAACTGCAAGTAAATTTTATGGTTAGCAGTTTGCATGCTCAGGCACTAACCCAGCTGTCCCTGCACCTACAGGCCTCATTAATCAGTTTATTATATTGACACAGGGCTCTTTTCACACAGAGAAGAACCAATCAGCCCCCCCCCAAAAAAAGGGGGAAATTCTCATTTCTTATGCGGTCAAAGACATCTGCTGGGAAATGGATTGATGAATTTACAAATTAATGCAATTCTTGGGCATATTTAAAGGAAATTTGACTGATGCAAATTGACAGTGGCTAACCCTTGAGGCCATAAACATACACTTGGGGGCATTTCATTAATCTCCTGCTCACATTTCAACTCCCATCTTCTCAGCCCTGAAGCGGATTCTTTGACGAGCCAGGATCAGACCACAGTCACGAGCCTTTAGCTCAGCCAGTGGCTTGCAGGTGTTTTCAAAAGTCTGAGCCACAATCTAAAGTATGGCAAAAAGGGAAAATATCTGGCCTGGCAAGTGATTAATCAGGATCACGTTTGGGGCATTTTGCAAAAAGGGAACACTCCTTCCTGCTTGTGCATCAGGAGGAAGACCAAGCAGCAGTGAGGAAAGTCAACAACACGTACACACACTAAAAAACAATTACATTAGTTAATTGGTCATAAATTCTTATAGTGGATTTGAAATTCTCCAACATCTAATGGTACTGATATGGAAAAAAGTTTACCTGCTTTATTGAATCATTAAAGCCCCAGTCAGCAAAGCCATTCGGTGACGTGAAGGCCAGTGACATTAGATTCTTCTCCATGTGCTCCTGCTTTTTCACTGAAAGTGGAGATTCAGAAGTTTGCTTCACCGCCGCTGATGGAGATGTAGAATCAGGCTGGAAGGGGAAATGTGAAACATGCTGGAGTCGAGGCTTCTTCGCCTGTTGATGAGAGCTGTTCTCCTCTTCCTCAGCCATGTCTTCCTCCTCATTGTTGTCTCGAGACCCCAAAATCCCCTTTTCCTCATCATCTGAGTTTCCATCCTCCTCCTCCTCCTCGTCATCCTCCTCTGGATCCACTCTGCTCAGACGGTTATTTAAAGCTTGCTGAACTGCTTGATTAGTTTGTCCATCTGCTTTTTCAAACAACGCTGAGTCTTGTCTGGAGGCTAAAGCTCGTCCTGCAGCAGCTTGACGAGCGAACAGGAGCTGAGCTTGAAGAAGTTGCTTCTCCTGCAGGTTCATCTCCACGTTTGCTTCTTGTTGTCTCTGCAGATGCTCCATCAACACCTCCAGCTTGACGCCAGCTGGAACGGACTGTGAGCACCCAGCTGAACTTCCAAGGTCTGATAAGTTGGACTGTGGAGAAAAATACAACTCACTAATGGCTGAACTTTGATGATAAATTTTAAGGTACATTTTATTTAAACCGTGTATAGTGTGTGATTAAGATGTTTTAATATGCAACAGCAAATCCAGAGCAATCAGCATGTTAAAAAATGCTTGCAGACGCAAATTAAGCAGTATTTAAATACCAGGTATACTGTATCAATAAAGTTAAACATTTGTTTGTTTGTTTTTTCAAATTAAGGTAGGCAAACTTTTGGAAAAACAGGATGAGTCGAGATCAGAGAGCTCATTAAAGAACAATAAAGTTGGATAAACAGACGTTATTCACAAAAAGAGCAAAATAAAATAAAACACGCAAATTCCTTTGAGAATACATTTGTACAAACATCCAAATGACTTATTAAAAAAAATTCAGTGGTCTCAGTTTGTTTAAGGCTACTTAAACATGAAAGGACCTTGGAGTAGGTTATTTCACAACGGGTTTCGTCGGTTTTATGGGACACATGAATGAGATTTAACTTCGCAAAAGGCACACTCGAGTGCTTCAAACTTGTTACCCTCACAGGGAATTACAGAGAGAGCTTTAAAAAGCGCAAATTCTCTTAGTAAAGTTCATATTTGTCTCATTTTGCTTTGTTACTGTAACGAACACGGGTAGGTGGGCTACTAAAGAGTCGTCAATAGGCTACTCACCATTTGCGTCTTTGAGTAATTCATCATCGCCAACAGGTCTTACGAAGTTCTTTCATTCGGCAGAAATTAATCGCATCCCATGGTCAGTTTCTCTTTTTAAACTGGTAAAAGAAAAAAAAATCCCTGTTGGCGATCAAATGTGGTTTAAAGCCCCTCGCAGTGTGAAAGCTGGAGGAGGGGTAATACTGCCGTGCTTCAGCTCCCTGCGGTCGTTCACGGCGCACACAAACTTAAAATATCTTCGATTGTCTGACTGAGCGGCGCACACCCCCAGCTTGGATGAATGGAAGGCCCGCCCCGTGCGTAAAGATCGCAGCTATGTGGAGCTTCCCACCCACTTCTTAAGGAAATCCCACCCCAAAGCAGAATCCATTGCTACTATTTACAAAGGTAACACGACCTTTACCGTAGAAAAAAATAAATAAAAATAACAAACTATGCTTTCGGACAGTAAAGTCGCTTTTCCTTTATAGTCCTTTTATTTTGACTGGGAGAGCAGAGCCGAAGTGTGAAACACAAAAGGTGCGTTTCATCTGTTCAGATATCTCCAGTCAATGCTTCCCATAATCCACCATGCAAATGCATGGGTGCGTGGGCTCTTAGGTAGAATTTTGCGCTTGTTTTCCAGGGGCGTTAGCATATAGGTTAATACCAAGTGGCACGTGGGTAGATCAAAAACCAGTCTGTGGGCCCAGTTCAATCAGAAGTAAAAACTGAACCAAACCACTTTGAAATTGGTTGAAATTTTGAATTGTGTAGGACCTCCAGCCTCTGTAAACAAGCACTGGGACACATGGGTGTCATGTAATACTTTATTATGTAATTAAGATTCAACCACAAGGTAATGGAGCTAAAAAAAATCCAGCTCTCAATGTTAAGTCTTGTTTGAAAAAAATAGTTCAAAATGAAAGCTGTGCCAGCATGAGACATGTTACCTCATCCTCAAATGGGTGTCCTTGTTGGACTTTCTAGCAAGGGAAAGTTTGTATAGATGTATAGATGGACAACATTAGAAACAAGCACCAGGAGGATGACCTTGTGACTTCTCCCTCAAGGAGTTGCTTTACGTTTCTGAGGTAACACACCCAGTGTTGTAATGGTGACACGAGGCAGGCAGAGAGGCAATTTCGATGGCTCAGATACATCAGGGTCACTATGTAACAAATGAGACAGAATTAAAATGTAAATGGCTTAAAGATGTTTAGTTACTAGCCTGTGTACCTGGAGTGGATGTTGTTTGACTGTGTTCACAACCATTTCTTAACCAAATAAGTTTTCAAATGCTGCTGAGAAAACACTCTGACTGGACCTTGCGGTTTTAAGATTAAGATTAAGATTAAGATAGTGTTTATTTGTCACATGCACAGTTATACACAGTACAATGCACAGTGAAATGTATTTTGTACCTGCAACCATATATACACACACATATAAATAATAAGAAGAATAAAAATAAAAAAAAGTAATTCACACTATACACTATACTCTATATACTATACACTATACACACTTTTTAAATTATAATATTTACATTGTGCAATAATGGTCCAGTTAGGGCTCAGAGTTGAGCAGACGGATGGCTTGTGGGTAAAAACTCTTCTTCAACCTTTCAGTCTTAGCCCTCAGGCAGCGGTAACGCCGGCCTGAAGGAGCAGGGAGAAGAGAGAGTGTCCGGGGTGGCTGGGCTGTTTTAGGATCTTCATGGCCCTCAGCCTGCACTGCTTGGTGTAAATGTCCTGCAGGTTGGGGAGGGTGGTTCTGATGGTCCGTTCAGCTGAACGAACCACCCTTTTTAGGGCCATGTTTCCCATGTTTCCCATCCAGGTGGTGATGCTCCCACGCATGATGCTCTCGATGGTGCAGGTGTAAAAGTTCCTGAGCACCTTGAGTGGGAGCTTGAAGTCTCTCAGCCGCCTGAGGAGGTAGAGACGCTGTCTGGCCTTCTTCACAGTGATGTTTATGTGATGAGTCCAGGACAGGTCCTGTGAGATGGTCACTCCCAGGTATTTGAAAGTTTTTGCCATCATACTGTGACCAGCTTTGGGGAATAACACCATTGTTTCAACCAGTGGTGTTTGCTGGGGGGGATAGCATCTCACACATCCTGTTTTAAGTTAACCTTAGGGAATTGTAAGGTGTGTATCAAACCAGTTATTTATGCCAGGAAAAAAGGTGACTTACATCCCATTTTCTCCCTTTGTTGATCCATTAAGGAGTATCATTCAAATTTGAGAGGGTGGAGCCACACCCCTGCTGTTTTCCAAATTCAACAAATTCATTTGTGAACAGATTCTGAAGTAACAAAACTCTTCAAGCAGTGCCAACAGGAGAAATCCATCCTTTCTTTAGCTGCCTGCTAATAAAAGCTATCTGTAAATGCAGTCTCTGCACCTCGGTGAGCATTTAATGCTCCTCTATTCTGAGCAGCAAAATAGTACATGTGATTACTCTGCTTGCTCGGGGAATCAGTGGCTATAGTTTCTACCACCAATCTAAATAAAGCCCAACGCAGATGCTGCTGACATGCACTGACTGATTCCAGAACGAGAGCAAAACTCTTAAATTCAACCATCAAATAAAGCATTTGTAGCCTTGAAGGTAATTAAAAAAAAAACAGACAAAATATGAACTGTTTTACTTTAAACCCAGCAAGAGAGATTTAAATGAAAATACAGGATGTTCTTGCTGGTACTGAGATCACAGATAATAATAACTGGTCCATTGTGGTACAAAATATATAACGCCCATTTCCTGTACCTGTATTCTAGCAAGCCACCAATAATAGTATCAAGTGTCCTAACATCTCGGGAACCAGTTCACATGGATATAAATTTAGAAAGCAGATGTAGAGCTATTAACAGATATTAAACTATACAGTAGACACAAAGGTGTCTTTACAACGCAAACCTCCTTTAAGCATGTCAAAATATCTAAATTAGCATCGCCTAAAACATAAGTCACTTGTCACTGTGACTCTACGGCATGGAATTTTTGTAAATAATGGGCAAAAATATTGTACTCAAATAGTTTTGTTCACTGATTTTTAGGTCACACATTTAAGGGAAAAAATGTGCAGCCTTCCATTTATTTTTAAAATCTATAGTGAGCCCACTTATCACTTGCAGTTTTTTTTTAACCATTTCACACCGGAGATCATTTCTACACACAATAATAATAAAGTTCATGCCAGACTACATAAACAAGTATTGAATCATTTAAAAATGGTCATGTTATACCCCCAATGTGAAATATAATTAAGAAAATGTCAATCCTTAAAATACACTTATCTGAAAAAGAAATTTTACTTCTGCATTTGATCAATATTTCAGACATCTTCTCATAATAATATTACACCGTTTGTCATGTGAACAAGTTTATTTTACCCGCACATAAATTCTCCCTGAAATTAAAAAACAAAAAACAGATGCAGATGGAGTACAGTAGAATGATTTCACATTCATATGGAAATGCTGCTCCCTGGTGGTAAAATGTGACTCCTAGAAGACACACATTTGGACAACATGTATCATTTAGTGACACTTTGTTCTCTACTAAAGCAATCAGTATTGAAATATTACTCCAACAACTACTCAAACTATTGAAAAATATTTCATATACTTATGACACTCAAAGATACAGTTTCCTTTATTATGTTCAACAATATTTTACAAGCAAAAGAACTTAATAAAGGCCAAATTAAATATCACACATTTTATGAGGCAAGCATCAAAGTAAAAGCATTCTGAGTCCTGGTATGTTCTCAGATCTGAAACAAACAAGCATACAGCTGTTAAACAGCCACTTTATAACGCACGTGGAAGAGAATAAACATGACGGACAATTTTAGCACCTGCTCTGCTAAACTTTGTCAATGCCAAGCTCTTCAGGTGTAGAGATGCCAAGCTCATTTAATGTAGGCCTCAGCTCCTGGATCACGTACGGGTAGATATCTTTATGGGGTCCAGCTTTGTCCTGAGGAAATAAATGATAAAGCCCATTAATTATTAATATCTGGCAACTGACTACAGAAGTGCTGGCTGGCAATACTGTCTCATGTGCCTTTTTGCTCACCCTCACGGCTTCCAAAATTCGGATAGCGCTGGCCAAGTCGTTTAACCTACGACAGGCTTTCAGTGCAGCCTCGAGAATCTTTGGCTCGGGTACCAAATCGTACCCAATCAACGTGTTCATCCCTGAAACAGGAAGTTTCATTTAAACTGGAGATCAGAGAAAAAGACTTAAGGAACTGTGTCCAAGAAAGATTAACCATTCTCCTTAAATGACTTTCTGTGTAGTCTGACATACTGTATTATACTGTACTACAGTCCTCTATAAATAAGTTACTGGTGACATGTCTCAAATTTGTATTAACCCAACACTCAACAGCAAAAGGTGGCACTTGCTTATGTAGAGTCTGACAAATTCAGTGGACAGGGCAGGCTGTTAAGTTAGATAAATTAGCTGTGAGATAACTCCACATATTGCAAACAACTGTTGTCTAGTGCTTATTTACAGAGTGCATGCAGCCTGTGTCATTGTTTTAGCAGCGGTTAATAATACAGATGTTTGAACCTCTCTCTCTCTCTCATATATATATATGTGTGTGTGTGTGTGTGTGTGTGTGTGTGTGTAACAATATCAGGGTGAGTTTCTCATCAAGAAAAAAGAAACTTGTTTTAATTTTCATACTGAATGCCAACAAATGCCCAATTTTTACAATGTTACAATTGGATTTCAGAATTGAGACAAATCAAGTTTGATGAGCAATTTTCTTAAAAAAAAAAAAAAATACAAAGCGAATATGTCATTTTAATCATAATATTGCAAACTTGTAGTGATTAAGCAAAATTCTTGAGTTTTCAATCGATCATCAGTAAAGCCCTAATCCCTAATCCCAAATTGTCATAAATCACTCTTGCCAATTTGCTCCAAAATTTAAGAGGCCAGATTTTTAACAACAACAATCTCTGCTGACTCTCGACAAACACTTATACCTCATCACTGAATAACAAAAACAGTAAAAACACCTTCCTTGTGCGAAGCCCATGAACTCTAATATTACACTTTAATATTTCAAATTCTGAGTTGCAGTAACTTAGATTCATTCAACATCACCACATTCCATAAACATACCTTTTCTCAGTTCCCATGCGTCAATGTCTGGCTTGTTGAAATAAGTGACCCAGCGGGCATCAAACTCCTCATCAGTCTCCTGCTTCCCATGTGAGTAACACCTTGAGGCCAGAAGAGCTGCATAATAAAAGGAATTTTTACTACAGCAATCTGTCGCCAATAAAACAAACCTCCTACAGTGCCTGTTAAGTAATGCAGCAGGACTGGGCTGCATCATATTTTTAAGTTTTCATACAGGAGGTACACTTAAATTTAATACAGTTCAATACACCACCACCAGTTATAGCCTCAATGAAATAAAAGCCATTACCTTTTTGACAACTAAAACTTAACATGCAGTAGCTTCTTAAAATAGATTTGACGGTGTCAGTGTTATTGTAATCAACTCATTAGATTTCATGGTTGTAGCTAATAAACTGTCCGGGTTATGCATCTACAATGAAAACAGCATAAATTCTTCCTTGTAATATGATGCAGCTGGATCATTGCCATCTTCCTGATGTGACCTACCTTCTGCACGTAGCAGACTGACACACAAAAACGTGACATACCGGAATGTCTGTCATTTGGTGCTCAGGTATTTAATTAATTACATATATTATATATTGTCTGAAAGAAAGTCTGAATGAAACAATATGACTCAGGCATACATTACGCTATGTTAATAGCAAACAACCTATATAACATAAGCAGATTACTTATTTAGACTTCTTGACCTCTGAAGATAAACTGAGAGTGAAGAAATCTGCCGGCTACAGCCTCACGACATCAGTATTCTGTTTCTTCTTGATACAGTCTGTGCCAAACTGTGTTCTGACGCTGAGATCTGCTACAGTCACCTAACCTAGTTAACATGTTAGCAACTAGCATCATCCGCAAAGATCACAGGGCCCCTGTCCAAGCCTTCTAACCGGGTCACGGCAAGGACACAAACTCCGCCGAGAGGAACAACGAGACATTTTCAGAGCAGAACACCCCACAGTTTACGTGGGTAGAAGCTGGATAACAAGACTGAAACATCAGCACGCAGTTTTACAGCGATTATTAAATAATTCCAATTACTCGAATAAAAGCTAGTTAGCTTAGCCGTAAAGGAACCCCAATGTGCCGACAGTCGCACTTGATTTCCGTTACACCGTCGCCCTGACCGGTTTCATAAGCAACTATATCAATGAAATATACATACATATATATATATATTTACAAGGGGTGAAAATGAACAGTTACCTTGGCACCCTGGTTGTGTCCGAGTTAAACTCCGGACACCGGACACCGAGAGACGGACGGCGGCTCTGAACATGTTACGAGATGGAGAACAACGCGGACCGGCGCGGTCTGGCAGCAGGAAGCTACTGCTAACTGGGTTAGCCCAGCACGTACGCCATCTGTTGCGCGTGCGCAAACTGCAGCTAATTTCAGATGTACCTTTGACTTCCCTATGGTTTTGCCAAGAAAATGGTAGGTTTGAGAACTGGAAAAACGTGTTAAAAGATGCAGTGTCATTGTCACAGAGAAGTTTTTTTTTTTTAACGAGATGAGAACGCAAAAAAAAATTATGTTTAAAAGTACATTTAGGGCTTATTTTAAAGTGTGTCCCTCTGCTCTTCAAGTTTCTGCTAAAGTAGGTTTCCTGCGTTGTTTCACATTCAGTAATCAGGTACCCTTACTACAAAATTATAATTTTCTGAATACAGACAAAGTCAGTTAAATTAGATTCCTGCTATAATTAAATTTCTTAAAGAAACTGTTTGTTTTTTCCCACAAAAATGATGATACAACTGCACACAAGCTGAAACTTTAAATGGCACCAAGCTTTCTACTAGCAAAACAGAAATTTTGTAAGGCTTGCTTATACTTCATATTCTTTCAGGATAAGAGTTATATGGTCCCAACCATTTTTATTATCTTTTTTTTTTTCTACTGTTTGGCATCTTACCATTGCACCTTTTAGAGGGCAAATTCTTACTGAAATGAACTAACTTTGATTTAAAAAAAAAAAAAAAAAAGCTTTATGATCATGTTAGCTTGATCCAAGTGGTAAAGTGCATGAAAAAGTATTTTTTATATGCAAAACTTTAATTTTGGACATTTAAACTGCTTTTATTCCATAAAAACTTCTGTTCTGTTTATCCAGGTACATGCTTGAACACTAAAACATCAGAGATAAGATGCATACTTTTGCATTCATCTCCTTATTAGCTAATTATTCAGCAACAGTCAAAGGGGCACTGGAGACTGTCCCAGTTTACATAAACCCTGGAGCGGTCACAAACAACTCCACCTATGGCCAATTCAGAATCACTTGCTAACCTAACAATGACAATCTCGTAAGTGAGGAAACGCACACACAGACACATGCTGAACATGCAGTTTTCTACACAGAGAGATACCAAACCCAGAACCTTCTTACTGTGACCACTGTGCCACAGTACCATATTATGATTCATTTCTAACATATTTTTTCAATGATGTTATTCCATTACAAAAGTGTAACATAATTCTGAAAGTGAACCAACCAAACCTAAAATGTGTGCTCTTGCGAGCCATAATTATGCACATGAATTATTCCGAGAAGCAGAGAAAAGTAAACACAATAGATTCAAACCCTATTGTTTATATTTAAAATAGCTGTGACCAAATTTGTTTCATGACTTGATTTTTTTTTTTTTTTTTTTTTTTTTGCATCAGAATCACCTTGGAGCATTTAATAGTGTTCAGTAGTGTCTAACATCAGTAATTTATATTATCTCTCTCTCTCACTTTAGATTTTGTTTTTTGTTTTTTAATGATTTAATACCTTATTTAGTATCTGTCAGGGGAAAACAGTTAAAATTGGGCACATTTACAGTCTGTTGATTAATTTACATCATTCCATCAAAAATAAACAAAATACTAATATAGAAAAATTAAATCTAAAACATTATCAGCATATACAGTGGGGGAACTCATTTTTTGTCCCACCCCTGGTGAATTTGTAAGTTTGCTCACTTACAAAGAAATGAACAGTCTCTAATTTTATGGTAGTTTCATTTTAATGGCAAGAGACAGAATATCAACCAAAAATCCAGAAAAAAAACACATCACATAAAAGTTATACATTGATTTGCATGTCATTGAGTGAAATAAGTATTTGATCCCCAAGCAAAACATGACTTAGTACTTAATGGAGGAACCCTTGTTGACTCGCACAGTGTTAAGACGTTTTTTGTAGTTGGTCACCAGGTTTGCACACACATAATGAGTTGAGATCAGGAGTCCTGCTGGATTTGTAGGGGATCGAATACTTACACTCAATGAGATGCAAATCAATTTATTACTCTTAAAATTAAACTACCACAAAAATTAGAGACTTCATTTCTTTGTAAGTGAGCAAACTTACAAATACAGCAGGGGATCAAATAATTATTACCCCCACTGTAACTGATAATCTGTTACTTACATTTCTGCTAATAATAGTTTATACACGTGTTACATTTCATAACAAAGTGTTGCAAAAGACAAATTCATACTTCCATTTGTATTCACCTTTTCATGAATTACACATCATACATTTTGAAGGCAGACACAGATGTTTACTTTAGTACCAAAATGCCTCACATAAGCGCCATAATAAAAACCCTGAAATGCAGATGTATTATTTTCTCGAGGAAACATTTATGCTGCTAAAATAAAGGATAAAATAATCCCCTATTAAATCTGACTGACTACACATGATGTAGTCAGAGTTAGGGAAAACATACACTCGAATCATCCAGACAGAGTCTCTTGGCTGTGTGCTGGAATGAATGAGCACGAGCCGTTCTGAACAGACCCCTACGCCTCTCTGCATCCTCTGTGGGACCACTGATGATTTGGGGTGGCTGATATCCAGGCTCCTGGGGATCCAGAGGATCTTTAGACAGCAGGATACAGATGGCAGGAACGCTCCGCTCCATGGTTATACCTGGAGCGCCCTGCTGTGGACTCTTCCAAACCTCCTTCACTGTCTTGTAGTAGAGTTTGGACACCTGATGTAGGCCCTCAACTTTACGTTTTAGGATCTCCACACAGGTGATAGTCTTGGTGACTCCCCTGCCTGAGCCAGTAAAGAGCACCTGTCGTAGTGAAGTCCCATTTGAGTTGCTTCCCTCTCCTTGCATGCGAGCTGCTGCAAACTGCAGTAAATTGCGAATCTTGCTTCCTTCTTTTACACGCATGTGCAGGATGTCTGCTGCCAAGCCTGGAATCGGAAAGGGATTATTGTCCTCTGTGCGGCTGATTCTCTTAAAGTTGTTCTCACCAGCAGGTCTTGGAAGTGACGATGGCATCTGGACAGAGGAACTACACGCAGTGGGCTGTTGTTCCATTATAATGCTGTATATATTTGAACTGTTCATCTGAACCCTGGGTTAAATAATTTCTTAGAAAGCAGAAAAATAACATTGCAGGAAGCTGCAGTCTGAGACTATTGGCATATTTTCCCTTGGGCTCTAAAACATTTTTCTTGTTCATTTAGTCTAAGAAACAAAAAACTGACCCACTTTGTAATCCAAACTTGTCACTTATCTTGATCGTCTCTCTCTCCTCTGTCCATGCTTCATTTCCATTTTGTCTTTATGAGCACTGAGATGGCAGCCAGCAGAATAAAGAGGGCATTTCTTCCACTAATCCCACTGAAGTGAAGGAAAAGATGTCCTTGCTCTTTTCAGCACTGAGGACAGCTGATGCCAACAAACACATATGAGGCTCAGAGAGAGACATGTACAGTGGGACATAGTGCTCTTAAAGGCACATGCAACATTTTGCCTCATTTAATAATGTCTGTTATATTCCAGCTAGTTGGTTTTCTTGTTAAAGGCTTAAGGGGTCTGGAAACGTTTTTGTCTGAGTGGTTACTTGAATTATATGGACGAATAAACATGAGTTAATGAGATCAAGGCACGCAGCTGCAACAAATCTTTGTTTTAACTGAACTGGATTCAATTGTTCCATTTTGCTGACATTCTTAATATGTGGTTTTGCAGATATGGCACCAAACTACAATCTCACTGAAGATATGGATTAATGCTCATTATTGCAACATATAAAAGAGTGTGGTTTTCAAGATTATTTTCCCTGTGCACTATCATCAGACAGCCATATGGTCCAAGAGAAATGTCTTCCTTTGGGCTATTACAGCAACTTCGCAGTTCTCCTCCTTTCAGTCCATCGCCTGCTGGGCTGACCCAGAAAATCCTTGCTACAAAAGTTGTACCTCTTTTTAAGAAATGACATGTACAAGGACAATCATACCGTGGAGCTGCTACCTGTTTTTACTTTTTTCTTTTTTTTTTTTTGTCAAACCAAATAAATACATCTGTATCCAGATGGGAACAGAGGTGTATTCGTAATGGCTCTCTTTAGAAAAGCTGATCCGAAGGAGGAGGTCAGGAGGCAGCTGCAGGGCTCATATGGAATCAGCATGCTGTTATAATGGTGCATTTCTGCCTCACAGGATGGTATGCACCCCATGTTAAACAATCAGCACAAACACAGTGTTTTATTCAGATCAAATTACTTTTCGGAAGGATTAAAACTGGCATTATGTCAGTTAACAGTGTTATTATTTCCATCCCGAGAATGCTCTTTAAACATTTGATGGCAGCTCACTGGAGGCCCTGCACGTGCTCCAAAATATCTCCAGCTGTTTATTTTCATTTGAAAGAGAACCGAAGCACCAACGCCCAGCTTCTGAATGTGCAGATCCAATTTGAACATCCAGCAGTCTCCAATTAAAGACATTTAGTTTATGCTTTCATAACATAACAGTTATGGGGTTTGATTGGCTGTGTCTACATTGAAAAGGTCCTCAGATTAGGTACTGGTCACACCCCCATCTTGTGGTAGAAAGCACATACTACATAAATAATATCCCCATAAGCTGAAGCAAACATGCATTAGCAGGGAATAAGAAAACATTCAGATCTTTGAAAATGTTTGAAAAGATTTACAGAAAATATGCTTTAAGTACAGACTTCTGACCTCTGGACAAACACAAGTAAGATTTCAACAGACTGTAAAACAGGACATAAAGAACAAAAGCTCATGTCATTTCATTGTTACTGCTGATGATGATAGAAAAAAGTCTTATTCCGTTTTGTGTAATTTCAGCTCAAGCAGCTCCATATTTCATGCTAGTGTGTGCGCGCGCGCGCGTGTGTGTGTGTGTGTGTGTGTGTGTGTGTGTGTGTGTGTGTGTGTGTTTTCTCAGCATGGCTTTGAGGTAATTACTTGTGAAATTTCCCGCTGGATTTTGTCTTCTTGAGTGTTGATGTTGACGTCTCCCACCGAACCGTTTTCATAGCTGTGAAAGAAGAAAGCAGGCTGTTGTAGAAAACTAAAATGTGCTCCAGAAACTGTGGACTTTCTGAAGAAGAAAGATATTGCAGCTATTTCTTGCTGCTGCTGCTTTTTGCTTTACTCACACAAAGAGGAACCGTGTGCACACGTGGTCAGAAATTGGACACACCCAAATGTTGCCATGCTTTTGAAGGTTTTTTGAAGTTATCACTGTTAAGACATTGACAAAATCACAATAATGAAATAAATCCTTGTTGTCCTGTACTGCCTCCCATACTTACCTTCACAGAGTGCAACACAGTTTAGGTTAGTGCTTTGCAGAAACCTGGCTTCCCCCATCTCTTCCTGAAACATGTGGAGAATACAGGATGAGATATAGGATATTCTCATCCAGAGTGAACGTTTGCAGCATTTAGACACGTGAGCAATAATCTGACCTTCTGGATTTGGTTTATTCGTTTGTGTTTCTGTAAGAGTTCCTCTTTGGTAGGTATTTTGTGTTGACCGTTACCCATTTCTAAAGAAAAGGGAAGACTAATTTTAAAAACATGCAATAAGTACTTGTAATCTGCAGAGAAGAAACAGATTTCTTACCAGAATAGCCAAATGATATGCTTGAAATGGGACTCAAATAGATGCCTTTCCCATATGCAGCACCATGGAGCTAAAATAGAAAGAAGGAAGAGGTTTCAGCGGTCTAGACGTTCACATAAAAATTTCATATGTTAAAATTGCCTCTTTAACTTCTGAAGGTGATCAAAGATAATACATTTTTTTAGGAAAACTATATATTCTACCTGCAATTTTGTGTAAGATGCGTTAACCAGCCCATTTCTCAAAATAGAGTGCCAGTTTTCAATGTGGGAACCACTGAAAGAAGAGAAACATGATCTACTAAGCATGGTAAGCATGGACCATGTTCTCTATGTAAGTGATGAGATGAAAACTTCATTTAAAAAAAAAAAAAACTGTTTTGATTTCACTTACTGGAAAGCAAAGGTGCTGCCATAAAGTTTTCTGGCCGTTTGAAAGCGAGCCTCTTTACACGGAGGGCTGCTGATCAACAGGAACTGATGGGGTGTGTGCATAAACTTCAGTTGCTGTTGAATACCGATTTATTACAACAAAAGATTAACTCATATAAAGCACAGTATGAGATGGAAGATTTGGTTGCTAATTATTCACTAGACTACAACTGCTATAAAGCTTGCAGCCGGGGTGTTAATGAATCTGACTGCTCTAGCATACCTTGTTCAGCGGAAGCTTCACAATGTGTGATCTGTTGCTTGCTAAAATCCTATTATAAGACACACAGAAACACACCCAGGTGTTAATATGTCATCGGATTAACATCTGTCAAGGGTTACTTAGATTTAAGTTGGGGTAAGGGTTATTTTTTTGATGGTTAGAGTAAGATTCAAGAGGTTTGGAAATGCACTAATGTGAATGAAGGTCCTCACAAAGACAACCAAGGAAACATGTGTATGTGTGCTCCTCCCCCTACACACAGACTGGTAATGTAAGGGAAACACTAGTAATGCAGAACAACTTCTACGACAAAATATGAGAAACATTCATCCAAACAACCTCAAACTCAGCACTGCACTTGCAACAGTGCACTTGCCAAATCTGAAGCAGCTTGTATGAATGGTTGCTGAGCCAAGTGAAGAACAAAAGGACAGAGATACAGTGATTTCTTGGCAAATAAGTGAAATTCACATCTAGATTTAGTCTCTCACCACTGTAGTAATGGATGAGCAAGAGGGTCTATCCTGTCCAGCTGCTTTTTAATCTCAGAATATGGACCCTGAGTATAATAAACACAATTTCATCATTATAATCTAGTAAATCCAGTTCAGGAAAGCATTCACCTGTTTTTAGTTTATTCACAGATGGAAGGCCGATGTGTGAATTTAGGAAAAGAGAGGCCAGGTTTTACTTTAAAAGATGTTACCTGTGCCATCCTCCTGATTAACAAGACACTGTCCAGAGCTTTCTGCAGCCTCTCATAGCTTCTTCTCTGTTACAACAAAAGAACCCAAAACAAAACAAAAAAAAAAATTATGATTGCTTCAGTAAAATGACACACTGGGGGGTGTATTAAATATCAGGTCATAGATAACTTTGATTCACCTTTGGGCTAAAGGCGAGAATTTTGGGGTTGCGTGGATCAACAATAGAAGGGTACGGTTCAAAAATGAGGCTCTTGCGTGAAGACTGAAGGGCAGCTCTGCACATGGCTACCAACAAGTCAATCACCTGCAAGAGCAGAGACGAGTGAATTACTGATGTCCTATACTGTTATAACTCATTTTTACATACAAAATATGCAAAAGTCTTACCAACCTCTGCACCGGTGGCAACCTCTTCTGTAGCTCCAGACATAACCCCCAACATATGAAAGGAAAACACACACAGCTCCCTGCTGCAAACTGCTGGCTACAAACGCACAATGCAGAATGCTGCAGATGAATTACGGCTCATTTTCACTCTCGATTTAGCTGAACAGCCACTCAACCAGCAGTTACTTATTTATCAAGAGCTCGCACCTTAAGCATGGGTCCATTTTGAAACAGGTGTCGCTCGTCACAAACAACACAGTATTCATTCAGTGTTGGGATCCTCTGCTCTGCATACCTCATTATCTGTGCACACAATGAAAACAGATCATTAAAATTAGCTTTCTTAGTTGGAGCTAAAAACCTAAATGCAAAATACTGTATTTACTTTGCTTAGATTCTTTATTATAAATATTTTTTAAATGAGAACCAAGAAATTCTTGTCTCTTTCTGTTTTATTCTTCTGAAGTTTCCATTGAGATAATATGGAAAATAAAAACACTAACCTACATAAATGTTATACTTAAAGTGAATACATAGCACCAATTTACAACAGTAATCAACTCAAAGCGCTTTTAACAGGAAGAGAACTCCAGCAGAACAAGGTTTCACCTGTACCAAGAAGCCGTGCTGCAGAGTTGGTGTGGTCTTACAGTGCCCGATTGCCTGGGATGTGAAGAGCAGCTCTATCAGCTGTTTAGTGTTAAGCTGTGCTGATGATTTCACTGCCGAGACCATCACTCTCTGTGGAAAAAGGATCACGTTCACAACTAAAATAAAGGTAACAGGAGAATCAAAACTCTGGAAAGACTGCCACGAACACAGCAGCAGACAGAAAATATTTACACATAAACAGATATTTTCCACATCGATGTACTTTGAAGTATACTTTTCCTCACCTTTCCACTGGGTGTGTAGGTGAAGAGTTCTCCGATGGGATTCTTAATGGTGTAGGAAGTTGTATGATTTGTGAAACTGTTCAGCTTCATTGCTGGTAAAATGATCCGACCCCTCACAGCCGGTTCCTGGAGCTCCTTTTGCCTGATGATAGTTAGGCAGAAGTTAATTGATCCATGCAAAAACAGATTCAGTCAGTAAGACAGCTGTGTCATTTAACTGCTTCATACTTCGATAGTGGCAGCCTGATGCTAAGTCTTGCGCAGTATTTCTTCATGGTTCCACGTGGCCTGAACCAGCTGTGCCTGTTCTTCTGCCGGGTTACAGTGTTGTCATTTGTCAGGTGCTTCCACACTCGGGATATGAAGACTGTAAGAATACTGGAGAACAGAACTGGCCTTTATGCAATCATCAGATGAACAGTGACATAGATTAAAAAAAAAAAGTGCATGCAGTCTATTAGTGCAGTTAAACTTAATGTATGAACACTCACTTCTGCAATTGTTTCCCAAGACTGAATTGATCAGTATTAGATGGTTGAAAGACCTCAACTGAAGGTGCTGTAGTGAGAAACATCACTTAATCAGGTGTCACACTGTGTTAGACTTAAGTGAATTCTGCATGCAGATGTATTGTTGCTGCTCACCAGGTCCATCCAAATACTGAGACATAGAAAACTGCAGACGGATAATGATGGGCTCTGATAGATTAACCCTCCAGGCTTGAGCTGCTTCCTCCTTTGGACACCAAAAAGATTTTAACACTTTCAGTTGTCATGCAAATATGTCACTTTAGCAGATACATGTGCAGATGTGGTCACAAGGTTACATACAGCATGTCCATTTGTCACAGAGACACAGTTCTTGTAATAGAATAAAAATTTGGTCTCTTCGACAGGTATGAATTTGATTTCCGTTTGTGCCACAACAAACCCATAAAACATGTAACAAACAGAAAAGAAAACTGCACTGCATGTTACACATACTGGGAACATGGTACATGTTTTAACTTCATGATACTGCTCTTTAACTTCTTTTCAGTTGGTTAGGATTTCCTTCTCTGTGCCTGAAAATATGAATTATTCAGAACACTGGACACACTGAGAATTATGATGGTGCTGGTATCACAATATCAACAAAAATGTTCCATCCCTGTGGTGAAAACATGATCCAGCACGATAATGAACCTAAACATGCGTTAGAACTGGTTTTTAGGACAGTCAATTCAAGATTAAATTAGGTTAACTTACATATATAAACACAATTAATTATTTAAATAAATTTGTGAATAATGTAGAAAAATGTAATATTTTATATATATATATATATACATATATATATATATATATATATATGTATGTGTGTGTGTGTGTGTGTGTATAAACTCTGCAGCTTAATTCAGTGATAAGTAATGTAAATTCAACTCACATCCAAAAAGTTGACATACATTTTTAAGTCCACATCCACATCATCAATTGACCCATACTCCCTAGGAGAAGAAAAAGAAGGGAAATACTGACAATCCGTAAATGTAGCAGGGATCCCTTCTTTTAACAGCCATGAACAAGGAAAGGTGTTCTGATGTTCACCTGACAGAGACTGCAGAGTCTGAATACAGAGTCCTGACTGCCTCAATGTCCCTCTCCAGCCAGGGGTGGGGATAGACGTCAGAGGCATACTGACTATACAACTCCCCCTATGAAGCATGATGAATGAAAATTTTGCAGTTACAGCTTCCGTATATAAAATGACACACACTGAGATGGTTTAAACCTGCTCATCCATCATCTGAACACGTGTATGATGAGCTATTTATTGCGTATCTTTACTCTGTAAAGATATGTTTAATACTTAAAAAAAAACTATGTTCTACACTACATGTCTATACAGATGTTCTAAGAAACTTTACTTAAAAACGCAAAGATTAAGAACAAAATTTGAAATGAGACACAGTATGTGAGCAAAAATGTAAGCACAATTTAGGCAAAGATATTGTTTGCATTAGTGTGTTATCAGCTGTGCATTATCTCTTAATGGATGCTTAAAGGAAGAAATTATTATTCCTGACAAATACATTAATTAAGCACTTGAATTAGCATGAAATTATTTGGTATTTCAAACATATGCAATGATATACTGTGCTGGAAGGGTTTTAAAAAAACTACAAGGTTTCATAGGGACACTGAAATTGAAATTGATGCTTACTTGAATTCCACAAAGAATCTCATCAGTGTCACCATCACCATGTCTCTCTTCCCATTCCCACTGCTGGCACTCCTGCTGGATTAATGGGAAGAGTTGCCAATCAAGAGATCCTTTAAGTTACACAGTTCATCTAAACCTTCTATTAACCCAAACAAAGTCAGCTGACCGTGCTGCTAAGACTGTCAATGAAGTCAACACATTTACGACATTTACTATATTGAACATTTTAAAACAGGATATATTCCACAATATATAACATAATGCAATTTCTATGTCAAGCTGGTGATCTTAAGAAAGGCAGGGCTTCAGCCATTGACTTATTTTTTGTCAGTTTATCTGCTAATTATGCTAATTGCCTTGTCAGTTACCCACTGTAGTGCAATTCTCTGCTCTAAAAAAAAAGACTTTCCTTTCAGATGTATGCAAAGATATCCCCCTCTACATTCACATAAAAATACAGCAGGGTGAATTTGGAGCTTATAGACTCACCATATGTTCAGGTTTTTTTGTTTGTTTGTTTTGTTTTTTTGGATCTTCTTCAGCAACAACCAACAATGTGGTCACTCCTCTGTGACCGAAACAATTAAACACTATCCGGGAAAAACATATGTGACTTAATTAGTTCAGCTACTTCTGCAATACAATACAAATGAGCAGACTGCGCTCCGTATCTTGAACTATATCAAGAAGATCATCGTTGTTTCCCTCTGGTCTCTGGAAAAGTAAATAAAACAACACATCAACATTATTTTCCTCAGAAGAGTAGATCATGTGTTTACTAATTATTAATGATATAGCTGGTACGAGATTAAAATCTTACTTTTCCTTCAGAAGAATGCAGCAAGAAAAAAAAAGTATATTCCGTTCCTGTTGATGGCTCTGCTGGCTGTCCCCCTCTGTTTTCAACGGCAGGAAGTCGCACATGTTCAGCCTGACTTCTCAGTCATGTGATTGACTGCAGCTACAGACGGCCTGATCACTTTGTGCAGAGAGATGAACGACTGTAGATGTGGACCTGTTTCTAGATTTAAGTATCTTGTGCCATCTATTTGTGTGACACAGGTAGTCACCTAAAAGCCAAGGCTCATGAATCAGTTTTAAGTCTCTGATGAGAACAAAGCTCATGTGAAGGATGGTTGTACAGGTGATGTTTGGCATTTATTAGCCTAGTTGCCTGTCTGTTCCACCCTGACCTTAATCTGCAGTTACCCTTGTTAGTAGTCGCCCGCTGCTCCACAATCTGGACAGATTAGACACTTCTAGGACCACATATATGTGTGCAGACCTATAATCAACAAGTGCTTTTCTTTGGGGTAATCCACTTAGACAGGAGTGTGTGTTATTGTGTATTTACAGGGGATGAACACAATAGCATAAATCCTCATACAATACAGGATACTGCTATTTTCAAAAACAAAGATTACTTAATACTCTTATTATTTTTATACACCCAGTGTTATATTGTAACGTTCAGGTCTTATCAAATAAATTGGTGAAATAATTCTATTCCATCTGATACAGATGGGGAAAGATCCCAAATAAGATTTGAACTAAGAGACCTGCACTTACAGTGTATGTGGTAAACATTTTACCAACTAGAACAGCTCAGAGAGCAAAATATCCAAAGTAAAACATCATGCAGATAAACCAGGACAATGTGAGTGCACAATGTACTCACAACAGCTACATTAAATTTACATCTCAGTTAATGGAATGATTAGAGGTGCCAAACAATATCTGACTGTAATAAAGAAAGCAACAGTATGGTTTCATTTTAAAGTTTCTTTTCTTTTACAGCTTGTGTGGTTTTTAGTTCATGTGACATCATAATTATTTTTTACTGCGAGCACGTTTTTGTTGTACTGCAAGTTGACGCCGTGTGGGATAGAAAAAAAGATGTCAAGACAGTTCAGCAGATCATCCACAAGAGAGAGCTGCTGTTGAGCTGTTGAGGCACACACGCACACACACACACACACACACACACACACAAATCCATTTTATATTTCATGCTACATTTTGCAGTAAATATGCAAACATCAAACTGCAGGTTTTACATGTCATTGCAAATGTTTCTCTGAATTTTATAGATTTTTTTTCTCTCTGGGGGATTTGTGCATTGCATTCTGGTATAATAATGTCCGTCAACAACATAATCTTTTTTTTTAATGCCCAACTGATACTGGATTTATGCTGCAGATGCCAATTTCAGTTTTTAGGGAATTAAAAAAGAAAATAAAAAATGTTTATTTATTTTAACATTAAAAATATAATTTCAGTTAAAGAGTTTACACATATCAGTGGATTAACCATTACAGAAACATAAAAAATGATTTTGGTAATTACCAAAACTGTTCATTTAGGGTAGCTGTGGCATAAACCTTACACTGGGTGGTGATCGAATAAATTTGTTAACCACAAGGTTTGAGGACAAAGTAGGGTTTGAAATTAACTACCAATTAAAATAAAAACTAAATTACTTTGTTAAATATTTAGGAGTCAGAATGATGAATACTTGATGATGCGATATATGGTGGAGCTGAACTATGGGTCCTTTACTATGTACTATGTACTATGTACTATTTGGTACATGCATTAGTGTATTTTTTGTAAGAGGACTGATAATGCCGCATCTCTGCATGCATTGGTTGTTGCTTTTGATAAGTCAGCTTTCATAATCTTATGTCACTTTCACTTTAGCATCACCTTTTCTCCATTATAACTCCATTATAGTGCATGAGTGTGTTTGGACTGTTGTATTGCACTGCAGGAATGCCAACACACCTGCTGAGTTTATAAAATGTGTAATAAATAAAGGGAGTGGATGCTCAGCTTTACAATGAGCAATCATTTGCGAGATGAAAATAAGCAGACAAAAAATAAAACATGATATTTACACACAACTCACCTCCTTTTCTCACTGGATGTTGAACATATTAATGGTAAATGGACTGGTTCTTATATACTGTAGCACTTTTCTGCTCTACTTGAGCACTCAAAGCGGTTTATACAAAATGTCTTATTCAACCATTCACACGCACACATTCACTTTTTTCTACATCTAAGTGCTTTCTGTCTAACATTCACACAGATTCACACTCCAATGAATGCATTGAGAGCAACTTGGGATTCAGTATACTGTAGACTGGAGCAGCCAGGGATCAAACCACCGATCTTCCGATTAGTAGATGACCTGCTCTACCTCCTGAGCCTCAGCCACCCAATGTATGTGCATGTGCATGTTACCTTTTGCATTTCTGAGCTCGCCAAAATGACGAAAGCTGAAATTTGACTGCTGATTTTTTGATGGTATAGCCATTTAAAGTGAAGCTGGGAGAAGTAGAGATAATGAAGGTAGATGGGGTCAACCTGGGGTTTACCATCCAAAGCAACAAACAGTGCACAGCAGAGGTGAAGAAGAGCGATGCTGAAGCAGATTTAGAGGTGGTGCTTAAGAGTTCAAGTAAAATGTAACGCAAGACATTTGCATGAGAATTGTGCAATAAGTCAAGAGATCCACTGCTCAGTTAAGATGAATAAACAAAAAAGAGTAAAACCTCAAATAATAATGGGAAAAGAACACAACATGCAGCAGAGGATGGACAAATCATAAAAAGTGTATTCAGACTTTGACAAATTAAAAGAATATCCAACAAAGAATATGCCGGCAGTTCAGTCTCTGCTACAGAAAGATATTCTTTAAAAAGATATCCCCTCATTTAGTGGTTTGATTATTTGATTTGGTGATGGAGAGGGATTTCACACAGGTGTTCATTTGAGTTGAGAGCTGGTGAATGTGAAGGCCATAACATATGACTTAAATCATCTTCATGCTCAGTAAAGCATTCCTGGATGGAATGCTTTACTGAGCACAGGCATCAGGATAAAAAGTGATAAAAAGTGATCACGCAGATCAACTTTATATTGTTCTGCAGTGACTCTTCCCTGCAAGGTGGTGGTTGTCAAACTGTGGCTCCACTGGAGGTAGGGCACGGATGACCAGGCGGAAGCTCTATGACGGCCAGGCGAAATAAACTTGCACCTGCCCTCCATCGAAGCCTAAACTGTCTAACTCAAAATGTGGCAGAGGTCAGTACTTTTATTATTTTTTTTTAATTCACTGACTCTGAAACAGTTGCCAAAAATAAACATGCAATTTAAGCCGATCTCCAATCACTACTATCGCCTTTACGGCCCTATATCCTGTGTCACTCACGGGAAAGTAGTCCCGGTTAGTTAGAGGCATAAAACCGGTCGCTCCGGGGCAGGACTCGTGGCGCTTTGGTCCCTGCAAAGTTCTCTCGGTAGGTAAGTAGCAGCGGAAGAGTCATAAATGTGTGTCTTACAGCAGCAATAGAAGATTTAAAGTGTAGAAATACGCTGAATCAGCTGCGCCACCTTTATGTGGAACATGCAGTCCCATTAGATTTATTTGGTAATTATATATATTTTATGCTATTCCATAAGAGCTCAGCTGATATTCTAGTTGTTCAAAGTAGCTGATAATTAGGCATCTAAAAAGCAAATGTATTTTTACTGTAATGCATGTTTAAAGAAGCCTCATAATAACATTTATTAAAATTAAAATATATTACCTGCTAATCTGTGATTTTGGTTTTATATTGACTTGGAACAAATTTTAGGAAGTAGCTATTATCAGGCTGCAAAAAGATTAATAAGAAGTTTGAGTTATTTTTAAAAAACTGTTAAAATATGTCTGTTGCTGCTTGACTGATTTTCATTCTTTTTTTTTTTTCGATGATGTGTCTGTAGTCCACAAATAGCCACAGCTGACTGTTATTTTAGGTGAATACAAAGGGCAGACATATGGTCTCAGCCCACCCACCACAAATCCATGCACTGACTGACAACACACTTTTATCAAGCATGCTGAATTCTTGTTTGTCTAATGAAGTGCAAACTGAATCACATAATATCTACTTGTCCCTATAATATGGGCTTGTGGACCAGCATTGCACCTCAGGCAGCAAAAATATGATTTTTTTTCTGCCTCCTCCTCAAGTTTGTGAGTTTTTTTTTTTGTGTGTGTGAATCAGCTTTAGCTGCTGTAAGACATGCCCGGCTCCTCTTCTTTAGCTGCACATATTCTCACATATTTGCTGTAATGTGGGAGAGTGCAGTCATTCAGGCGCATACTGTTCTTCTTGCTTTTTGTGCTGGTTTTTCAGTTAGCCAAGAGAGTTGAAAGTCATCTACAGAGAGGGGGAACATTTATTTAAAGTTGTCACTCTTCATATAGTGATCGATCTTATTTTCTTTCTTCTTAGTTTGCACACTCTTTTTGATATTTTATGGTCTATATAATTTCTTCTTCAGCTTACTGGTTGTAAGTGCAGAGCCCATTGTGTCACTCTTCATATGACAAGTAAAAACATTTGTGGCCCACGAAAAAAGCGAGACATTTCCCACATATCCCATGACAAATGCCTGATCGATTATCTTTCTTGTTTCTTTCCCTCTCTCCAAGGTCTTTTCCTGCAGACACGGATCCAGCCATGTCAAAGCCAAAGGATGCAGCCTCTTCTGTCATCCACACCCAGCAGCTGCATGCTGCCATGGCAGACACCTTTATTGAGCACATGTGCCTGCTGGATATCGACTCCGAGCCTGCTGTGTCTCGCAACACCGGCATCATCTGCACAATTGGTCAGGCGCATTGCCAAGGCCCATTGATCTATTCTCATTATATGTACAATCTGATTATTTTCTTAATGTATCTGCGTCTAAAAAAAACCCACGACCTTGCAAAAATGTCATCATCTTAGGCCTGTGTCTCTCTGTGTTCATTAACTGTCTCGGTGCAGGACCTGCCACCCGATCTGTGGAGATGGCCAAGGAAATGATCAAGGCTGGGATGAACATTGCAAGAATGAACTTCTCCCATGGCACACATGAAGTGAGTGAAGGATCAGGAATATTTTCCACCAGCCTCTGAGTTCCTTCATTGTCATCGCTGAAGTTTCATATTAAATGTTCTAACTTGTTCAAGTTGTGATGCCACAATCATCCGCAGCGACATCACGGATTCGAACATTTCCAGTAAAGCTCTGTTCTTGACAGCGTGAACCCAGATAGAGAAGTCAGTTCCTTTGCCCTTTCTAAGTGAGCCAGTGAGGATTTACCCTTTACTGCAGCAGCACTCAGTGTGACATTACTCTTGTGGCCTGGTAACTGTCTGTAATGTGATCTTTGCGCCTCCACTCGCCCCTTTGGTGCTTGTCCGTCTAGTCGCTTGTGAACCAGCTGTGTCGCGGCCAACTTTTCAGCCGACATTATACTACTGACCTCTTACCTTTAAAAGTCAAGCCTGTTTCCCTTTTTTTCACTGTCACCTGAGTGGATGAGCCATCAGATATCATCAGCTGTAGTATGAACACCCACAGTTAATTATTAGATCTTGAAAGGTTAAATGTTCATTTTTCACCCCAATATAAGACAATTCAAAGTGGCTCAACAGTGGTCGATAAAAAGGCCTTGATTTGATTGTCATAACATAACTCCACAGCACAGTGAATGTATGATTTCTTGTGAGGAGGGAAAAATACATTTGACCTCTGTGTTATTGGTGTCACAGTTGTCAGTACAGCTATAAATAGGAGTCACCCCCACAGCAACAGTATGAGAAGAAGGCACGTAGAGAAGCCACAGTGGGACGACATTATTGACCAAGGACAGATGTCAGTATTCACATCGCTGTTTTATTCAAGTGAAAAATACATTTAAAATATTTGGTTTTCATTTATCCTGTAAGGCATTGCTGTATAGGTCGCTGCTCAGGTTGTTTGGCAAGTATTCATACTTAGCTGGAAGAATATGACAGCTGTTTATGCACAGTTCAACTGAACAGTGTCTTCCACTAAGAGTATCTTGCAGTTATATATATGTATTTATAGTTATGTAACCAGTTCTGTGGTGTCACATGGTGTACTAACTGAATTAAAAAAAATTTTTTTAATAATAGTAATTTAATACATTTATAAATATGAATCTTTAGTGATAAAACAGGGTTTTGTGACTTAGTAATGATCAACAAGTGTAATCCTTTTGTGTCAGTTCTTTCACTTTTTAAGCCATTGCTAGATTTACATAGAGCTTTTTGGTATAACATCTATTATTATGCAGTACCACGCTGAGACTATCAAGAATGTCCGCGATGCAACGGAGAGCTTTGTACCTGGATCTGTTGACTACAGACCAGTGGCCATCGCTCTGGACACCAAGGGACCAGAAATCAGGACTGGACTTATCAAAGGCGTGAGTTCTTGCCAGATTACCAAGGGTCACGTGAGGCCATTTTTCATCTGTGGGGACGATGTAAGCGGTTCTGTTCTCAACTCCCTTTTCATTGGTTTTAGAGTGGCACCGCTGAAGTTGAGCTGAAAAAGGGTGAAACCATTAAGATCACACTCGATGACCAGCACACAGAGAACTGTGATGAGAAAACTCTGTGGCTGGACTACAAAAACATCACCAAGGTTGTGCAGGTTGGAAGCCACATCTATGTTGATGATGGTCTCATTTCCCTCAAGGTTAAAGAAGTCGGTAAGCAGAGAAACAATCAGCTGTCTGTTCTATTTTGGCCGTCTGTCTTTTGTTGTGCCTCTAACAGTTGAAATATTTCTCTGTCTCTTGTTGTTACCAAAGGCAGTGACTACTTGATGTGTGAGATTGAGAACGGTGGTATGCTGGGCAGCAAGAAGGGCGTCAACCTGCCTGGAGCTGCTGTTGACCTGCCTGCAGTGTCGGAGAAGGACATTCAGGACCTGCAGTTTGGAGTGGAGCAGGGTGTTGACATGGTCTTTGCCTCTTTCATTCGTAAGGCCGCTGACGTTCATGCTGTCAGGAAAGTGCTGGGCGAGAAGGGCAAGGACATCAAGATCATCAGCAAGCTGGAGAACCACGAGGGCGTGCGCAAGTGGGTGGAGTACAAACAATCACAGCTGAAGCTGCATAAATCTGTCTTTATGATGGTAGAAGATATTTTTTCATTGTCTCCTTTTTAGATTTGATGAGATCCTGGAGGCTAGTGATGGCATCATGGTGGCCCGTGGAGATCTGGGGATTGAAATCCCAACAGAGAAGGTCTTCATCGCCCAGAAGATGATGACTGGCAGATGCAACAGGATCGGCAAACCAATCGTCTGTGCCACCCAGGTCTATGATGCCATGTGCTGGGAGCAAGTTTAGTGCAGTGGAAAGAAGTGTTTTTTCCTTCAGACATGAAATGATGCAGTGCATCTCTTTGTTCACATTAAGATGCTGGAAAGCATGACCAAGAAGCCTCGCCCTACTCGTGCTGAGGCCAGTGACGTTGCCAATGCTGTGCTGGATGGCAATGACTGCATCATGCTGAGTGGTGAGACAGCCAAGGGAGACTACCCCCTGGAGGCAGTGCGCACACAGCATTTGGTAAGATGGTTTCTGTTCAGTGTAAATGTGCACAATATAGCCATCTTCAATGGCAATATCAAAAGATTACACCGGTGTGTTTGAATGCTTGATGTGAGAACTGCTCCTGTCGCTGCCTGCAGTGTTCTGAGTGTGAGGAAGCTTTCACTGTCAGTATAAAATCCCCCCAACTTGTTGAGGCATGTAGTTTATCTAACATGCGAGTCTTGACAGTTGGCTGCCAAACAGAATTATTTATCAGCAACAGCAAGTTCACATGATTAAGATTAGGCTCGCTGTTTTGTGTAGATGCCTTTTTATCTGAAGCTACTTGTTTCACTTTTGCTGCCACTTAATCATGTATCGACCACGAAAAGATGCAATTGTGTGAACAGTGTCCCGTCTCCAAAATAAGTCACGAATATTAACTGAGCACAAATATAGAAACATTGAAAAAAATACTTGCTACGTGCTTCTTTATGTTTGCTTTGTCACGCAAGTTACATTTTCTAGATCACATTGAATGAAGATAAACATAACATCCTCAATGAGTGCACATCTGTGGTTTCACCTTCGGCTTTACTAACAGCTTGTTTCCTTATTTCTTCATCTTTCTTTGTGTATCCCCGTTGCATCACTCCTCCTGCACTCCATCTGCTACCAACAGCATCTCTTGTTGCTTTCTCCATTGTGCTTTAACTGTGTGATATAGCTCAAACTGCATGTGTCTGGAGTGCACAGCAACGGTCACTGGATGTCACGGCTGTGGCTGTTCAGCTTGATGTCTCAGAGTGTGCTTTCAGGTATGAAGAACTCTGCACTAAGCTTAACTTGCTTTTTCTAGCTGTGTATCTGCAGTCTGACAGCCACTGTAATCTGCTTTCATATATTCAGATTGCCCGTGAAGCTGAGGCAGCCATGTTCCACAGGCAGATGTTCGAGGAGCTGCGTCGCCTCTCTCATTTGACCCGTGACCCCACAGAGTCCGTCGCCATTGGTGCCGTTGAGGCTTCCTTCAAGTGCTGTGCCAGTGCAATCATTGTGCTAACCAAGACTGGCAGGTGAGACTCCGGGAACATTTCCACCCAGTAAATCTCTGTAAAGCTGAGTCATAATATCCTCCCGGCGCCCACTCTGAAATGAAACTGGGGCATTATAATATTTTTCTATCCTGCTGCCTCCGCACCTTCATGAACGCAAGCCCCCGGCTCATTTGAAGTGTGCCAACTTTTACTGCAATCACAATCTGTGCTCTACCCGTGACCTTTTTGAGATCTGAACCCTGACATTTTACGAGTTAATTTTAACTCCCTAATCGTACCTCTCCATTTTGGAGTTCATCCTTGCAGCACATGGTACTAAACACATACATGTAGTCAGCTGGGCTGATTTCATAATGATAAAGCTATGAAATAAAGTGGGCTGTAGTTAATATTTTCCTCTTAACAATAGTTTATATGACTGAACTGATGCCTTTGTGGTAAATTATCTCCAGTCTCTGCTGTTCACATCAGCTCTGTGGAGATTTGTAGCATCTTTCAGCTCAGTGTGTTGGTTTTCTCTCACTGTCCTCATTGGTGTTATTTTCTGGCACAGCAGGCGTGCTCACATCATGCTACCTGCATAGTGAGACAGCAGATAGTTACTGTAGCAACTGGCAGGTAAACTAAGTAAAGCATTGAGCTGCTAAAGAGTCAAATATTTTAATCAGGAGTTGAGCTAATAGACTTAAACTGAGAATAAATGTTCGACTTAACGGTCATTACATCAACACAGACACAGCTCCAAATGAAAGGCTGTTTTGTTCCCTAACTGCTAAAATAAATATTCAACTACTTTATAACCGTTTCAGTTTAAAAGTTATGATTATGTCAGTGTGCAGTAACTTGTGTCCATCACCTGCAGGTCTGCTCACATGCTGTCAAGATACAGGCCCCGTGCCCCCATCATTGCTGTGACCCGCTGTGGTCAGACCGCCCGCCAGGCTCACCTGTACCGCGGTATCTACCCTGTGCTCTACACCAAGCCTGCCAGCGACGTCTGGGCTGAGGATGTTGACCTGCGTGTAAACTTTGCCCTGGAAGTTGGTGAGTGTCAGAGTTAAGAGGATATTTTGGCAGTTCAGTAAAACTGAGAAAGAGATTATTGTTCATTGCATGGAGCCCAAAGGTTTTTTTGTTTTTTTGTTTTTTTTTTTATTTAATCCTTTCTTTTTACATCTTTTTGTAGGCAAGCACCACAAATTCTTCAAAACTGGGGACATGGCCATTGTTGTGACCGGGTGGCGTCCAGGCTCCGGCTACACAAACACCATGAGGGTTGTGCTGGTGCCTTGAATGTCATCAAAAGACATCAGGAACTACTTCCCTTCCCCTCTTCGGTAGCCCACCTTCTCTCCATGTCGAACTTTCTTACAGCGTTCAGAAAGATAAAACAAAGGACTTCTGATGACATCTGCAGACTCCATGAGCTCCATCACCAATAAAAGTCTAATTTACTCTCTAAATCCTGCTGCCAGAGACTAAACTTGATTCAAAACTTTTAGTGGCAACCCTTCCGATGAACAAAGTGAACGTCAGTGCACCTCAGTGTAGACTTTAGCCTAAATTCAAGCTATTTTCGCTTCCTTTTAATTTTCTTTGTCCAGGTATAAATGTACTGATGGCTGGTGCAAATGCATTGGCATGACTGGGTTTCCATCCATTAAAAGAAACAAGTTCATCAACTTTGACTCTTGTAATCACTGTCAGAGTCAGTTTTTTGTTTAGCAAAATTAAAACGAAGAAGGTAAAACATAGTCCAAACTGAAAAAGTAGATAAAAGAAAAATTAACTACTAAGTTTTGGCAAACATTTACTACTTCTGTGAAATAGAACTACAATAACAAAATCTACATCCCTTCAAAACTCTCACCATAAACAGGCCACTTCCTGGAAGACAGCCACCCAAAGGAAAACACTGGGTGGTGTAACAACCTGCCATCTGCACTTCAGTGACAACTAGAGGAAATAGTTTTTAGGATGTAAAAGTTGCCAGTTAAGATTACTGTTGCATTGCAACACTCTCTATAGACCAGGTCTGCTCAAATCCAGGGACAATTAAAGCAAGACAAGAACTTCTTTAAGAATCTAAAACCCCTCCATGTAGTTTTAGATATTAAATATGGCAATAAAATATTCCCTCATCATGCTGTTTACACAATAGCACCTTTACTACAAGGAGATTTCAATTAATTGCAGTGGTTTTTATTTCATGAAGCATTTTGTTTTCTGAAATCTCAGTCTGTACTTATTTCTCATTTCTAATGACATTTATGTTTCACAGGTGCCCATTTTTGTTTGTTTTTTTGCTCTTGTCAATCAAGGAAAAAAAAAAAAGAGGTTAGAACAGGGATGTCAAACTTATTTTAAATCATGGGCCACACAAAGCCCAATTTCATCTTAAGTGGGCCTTACCAGTAAGGGATCCTTAGAAGATCCTTAAAAGCTGTGATAGCAATCAGGAAAAATTAAGCAGATCATTATATAATAAAGCAATCTTCCAAAACCAGCTGATCGAGTTATTTGAGGACATGCAACATCAGGTCTGTCACCCATTGTTCTGGATGACCTGTGAGTTTTGTCTGCTTTGTATCGCTTCAAAGAAAAAAAAGAAGCTTATCTTAATAAACCTTTTCAGTAGCCCTGAATTTAAAATCTCTATTTACTCACTAATCCAGCAGTTATCACTCTATGAACGTGGTAGATAATTTTCTTTGTATCGAGTATCTGGCAGGTTATAATCCTGGCTATTTTCAATGTTGCCACCAGACAACACCATTCAGTTCTCAATTTCTAATCCGGCTTAAAGTCTAAAACTTCATCATCATTTATTATCAGATTCCCCTTCATGCCACGCTCCGCTCTTGAAAAGAAGCAAACCGTCAAGATGAGCATAATTAACCATATGTTATTTTATTGCATTGAATCTGGTGGCTTAAATAAAATGTGTGTAACATACAGGTGATGAAACAATCAGATCTGATGGCTAAAAGGCAGCAAAATGATAAATAAAAGAACGGATTAATGACACCTCCTACACACACACACACACACACCTTTAAATTGAATGCACTCAAAATAACCTTTAAGCAGACGCCTATGGCAGGTGGTTGGAGAAGAATAGTAATGAAGGATTGATCGAGGCCATTGGCAGAGGCTGGTTAGTGTCTGATGGTATCTCTTTCTTGGGGAATTTAGAGTCATGGCAAACCTCAGGTTCAGTAACCAGGCAGCTAAAGCCAGTGAACAGGATCCTCTGATGGTCTGACCTGCTGACCGGCTAGCGGCTCACAGTTTGTCACCGGCCGCAGGTCCACAAAGGTAGACGTATCATCTAAACACATGAACTTATTAACAAGTAGAAGGATTTAAGAGTCTGTTTTTTAAAAAGTAGTCAGTTGATATACATGTTATTGATTCAGCATAGCATCACAAAGCAGCAATTGTTCAACAACAGATGTCAAATCTTTCAAATATTGTACAATGAAAGAGGTAAATATGCAGCAATATGACCCATCAGGGTTTCTTGTTGATGATGAGTCCAGGTAACTGCTTTTAGCCCTTTAACTGGTGCAAGAAACATTCAGAGCAATCTTAGTGCATCGCTGGTTTCAGGATGTTTGATTATCAACAACTGTTTTTATTTTTTCCCTTATTTTAATGAGTTTGAACTAAAACCAGAATCTCACTCATTGACACAATTGCTTCGATTCACAGTCCCTTTGCATACCAGTAAAAAAAGAAAACAAAAAAACAGATTATTGCATACTATGCTAATGGCACACAAACCTCGGCTCAGGTGGATGCTCTGCACCAAAGTTATTGCCAGACTGAAATAAGTTGGCATCTATTGCGAAAACCGTCATCATGTTTAACACATTCAAAATGAGTCCCACTCTTCCCACTCAAACATTTCATTACATTCATTACTTAGATTTTTAATACTATCTGATTTGTGTGACCCACTTGGGTGTGCAATATTGCTGGAAAGCTATCTTGGAAGACGTGCCATCATCAAGCCTTCAGGTTATTTCTGAAACGAGCAAAGTGCACAGTCTGTCTCTCCTCACATCTCTTAAGGAGCGACCCTGCATTCGCGTGACACTCAGCAGTGGGGATATGAACAGAGGACAGCAATTTTTGGTTTCAATCATAACTGAATACAGTTGTAGACAACATGCCAACTAAACAGGTGTAGCTAAAAGGTTACACAAAATTGCGTGGATGATGGGGTTTTAAACAAATACAAATCACAGAATGCGGTTAGAATATAATACACAGAACAATTGATATTTTCATGAGGTGTTACATATACCCATCGATACATTTTGGATTTTATTACCATTTTCAAAGACACAATGTCCTGTAGAAAAAATATCTGTCGCTGTCCATTATCAACCTTGATCCATTTACTCTGATTAAAAAAAATGAAACCACTGATCTCCAATCTGATTAGAATACCACACCCTCCTACTTCGAAATTTTACATAGTGGTTAAAATGATGCCAAAATGCAGATGATCTTCCTTTTGTTCAGGGATTAAAGGAGGGTGTGTCTGAATCTCACAAGTTGGACGGAAGTTTGGACTGTTTGTGTTCTTTCTCTAACATTTTAGCAGGGGATCTGGTGGAAGGAGAGTGAAAACCAACGGACTGGTGCTGAGGCTCAGGCCCTGAATGTGTCCGACTGACAGGAGTGGCTTGACCCGGGATTGGGGTGTAGGGTTTACTGACAGCCATCGGCGAATAGAAGGGGCTGGGCGCACCTGCTACGCCCTCAGAGGAGCCGCTTATGGCCAAAGGCCTTTCCTGGTGTATAGAGCTGTGAGAGCCTGAGATAGTCTTTATTTCCTGGGTAAAGAGATCCACCGAGGACTCTGCCCTCTCTTTGAGGGTACAGGCCACCCTGGCAGGGCATGAGGTTTGAAGAGTTAGAGGGCTATGAGAGTCAATGGTGCTGGGGAGCTCACTGTGCCAAACTGTCCTTCCCCTCACAGGGCTCTGGACACCGGGACTGTGGACAGGAGGCGTATAGCAAGGTGAGGCCTCGGCAGAGCCATACTGGGCCAGGGAAGCGAGGGCTGAATGCTCTGGGAGAACCTGCGGGAGGAAAACAGACTGGAGTCCTGCCAGGCTGTGCTGGGCCAGAGAGGCTGCAGCCCCTGCTCCAACTGCAGACACTGGCTGATTAAATCCAGCAGAAGACTGCATGTTGGTGATGAAAGGAAAATGTGGGAGGTTCAGGCCACTGGATCTCCTGCCTGCTCTCTCATTACTGGACACCATCTGCTGTGTGGTGATGTGAGAGGCTTGCTGCAATTGGCTCAGTATGGGGCCAACTGAGCTTGAAATCAGAGGGGTTAACGCAGCGGCCGAGGGGGCTGGGAATCTCCCTGCTAGCCTCCCTGGTGCCCCTTGTTGGAGTAAACCTATTGGTCGCGGTGGGGTGGTCATAGCACCATGAAAGGGCTGGGAGTGGAGCTGAGCAGAGCAGGTGTAGGAAACGGTGGCCTGGCTAATGGGAAAAACTGACGCCATGCCAGAGTGGGGAGGATGGAACAGAGGCTGGTGCATGGGCACAGGCTGGTGTGTGGGCAGAGGGGTGAGGGGCTGCAGACTGCTGGTGAAGATCGGCTGCGATGTCAGTGTGGGTGACAAAGGCCCAGTGGAGAGTTGCTGTGTTCTGGGGAATGCTAGTGTGGCAGTCTCAATCTCAGATCTAAGGTTGGCAGAGCTGGCAGGAGAACTGGGCCCTGAACCACAGGTACTGGTGGTGCTTGCTCCAACATGTACTCTCTTTGAATGGCTGGAGTGGTCCTTCACAGAGCCAGGGTGTGGTGCCAAAGGATGGTGGAAGAGGATAGGAGGAAGCTGGGACTGGTGGGCCAAGGCCATAGCCAGTGGGGTGGTAGCAGCCGCAGCCTGGAGCGGGGCCTGAACCAGTGGGGCCCAGATTACTGGAGTGGGTGATGGAGGAGCAGGCGGACGGTTTACACTCTGTGCAGTGCTGGTTTGGTTCAGCTGAGTGCACTGGGCCATGTCACGGTCGTGTTGCACTATTCTTTGGATGATCTCATTCTCATGAAGGTTTAGTGTGCCAGAACTTTGGTGATGCTGAACTTTGTGCTGAAGAACAGAGTTCCTTTTTCCTGTAAAGAAAAGAGAAAAAAGGCCATGATGCATTTTTAGCCATCCCTTTTTTCACAAATGACATTCCATTACATCACAGTTCATCATCATCACACACTATGAACTAGAAGAATCAAATATTTTAGAAATATTTTTAGTTTTTAAATCTATAATTGCATTTACTTAGCAAATATTTGCTAAATACCTTATACATTTGTTGGAGTCTAATGCACTGGCCACTTTACTGGGTACACCAAATCAGCTACTCATCAATGCAAATATCTAATCAATCAATCACATGGCAGCAACTCAGTGTATTTAAGCACACAGACATGGTAAAGACAACCTGCAGAGGTTTAAAACTCAGCATCACAATGGGGAAGAAAGGTGATTTAAGTGAATGTGAACATGACATGGTTGTTGGTGCCAGACAGGCTGGTCTGAGTATTTCAGAAACTGCTGATCTGCTGGGATTTTCCCACACAACCATCTCTAAGGTTTACAGAGAATTTCCCGAAAATGACAAAAAATATCCAGTGAGCAGCAGTTCTCTGTGCAAAAATGCCTTGTTGATGTCAGAGGTCAGAGGAGAATAGCCAGACTGCTTCGAGCTGATAGAGAGGCAACAGTAACTCAAATAACTACCATTTACAACCAAGGTATGCAGAAGAGCATCTCTGAATGCTCAACACATGGGACTTTGAAACAGACGAGCTACAGCAGCAGAAGTTCAGGCTGTTGGTGGTGGCATAATGCTGTGGGGGATATTTTTCTTGGCACACTTTGGGCTCTTTAGTACAAACTGAGCACTCAATAGAGAGCTTTGGGATGTGGTGGAACCGGAGAGTTGCATCGCAGATGTGAAGCCGACAAATCTACATCAACTGTGTGATGCTGTCATGTCAATATGGACCAAAATCTCTGAGGAATGTCTCTGGCACCTAATAAAGTGAGTGTGAATTAACTGTTTTCCATTCATACAAGATTAGTTTACTTTGTTTAGTAAAGTCTGAAGATCATAGAGGCTTGATTTACTTGACTTTGTTGTGTGTAGTAGTCATTGTTAAATCATTTACCTTCATCTGTCTGTTCATCCTTCAGCCTGTAAGCAGATTTTATCTCTTAATAAAGGACTCACCTATGCGGTCCAGGCGGTCGAGAGCCACAGTCTCAAATGCCCTCCTCATCATGGGATACTCCTCCAGCACCTCATTGAAGTGGTCTACTGACAGAGAGTACAGCCGACAGTAGTTATCTGCTTGCACGCTGGCAGTCCTCCTGCCTCGGGTCAGCAGGCAGATCTCTGCAGGGAAAGAGAGAGAAAGAGAGAAAAAAAAACAACTTAAATTATTTGTTCCACCTCTTTAAAAGACTTCCCCCAGAGTGCAAGACAGGTATTAACAGCAAGAATTAAAAGCAAGGCATTACATTGAAGCGTTATATAATGAGTCGCCCCCTTCTTCCACAAGTTGTGTGATACGCTGCACCAGAATTCATATCTTTTTAGATCCATTCACAAAAGAAAAGTCAAAAATAGTATTAGCAGTGTGAGATGATAGAGCATGAAAAGGCTGATGCCTCTGAAGCCCACAGATGGAGCACTTAATGCAATTTCTGCAGCTTACAGTTTGTTCTGACCTCATCTGTCGTGCCAGATCAGAAAAATAAAATAATGCGCCATTAAAAAAAGAAAAAAAAGAAGACATATTTTTCAGGATGGACATATTGAGGATATAGACACACACACACAGAAACTAACAGATCTGGGGGATCTCTCTCCCCCACATTCTGTCTGTCACTTTCTTGTATTTATTACACTTAACAACATGGGATTTCTTTTAATCTTGTGTTGTTTTAGATGTTTTCTGTCCTAGTTTATTATTTTAACATTTCTTTGTGTTTCTAGCTATGGGGAATAACTTCAAGCTAAAATATTCTGCCATGACTGACATACCCTTGTTTTACTCCAAATAAATGCTCAACTATGGAAAATTGAATGTAGCTGCGATTTCTTTTCTATATTTTGGTATCCAAACACATTACTTACTTAATGTTTTTGCCTAAAAAGCTAAGCAGAATTAGACTTTTATGCTTCCTAGTTGACATTTAATGATGACATTTCACTTTGCTGCACAGATGGAACAGTCAACAGCAGGTTGAGACAACATAATCAAGAGGAAAATTCTGGATTTTAGCTTTAAATATGGTGTAACAAAAAGGGAAAACCCCACAGATGGAATCAAAGATCGCAAAGCTTTGCCCCTCTTAGTCCCGAGCGCTTTTAAGGAGATGATGTGGACGATTTTTCCCAGCTGTAATAGTCAGAGAAGTTAATCTGCCGAGTGCCTGAGCCAAATAAATCAAAACAAATCATCACCACTCCTTTACATGCATTCAAACTGACCCACTGTCCACCACAGCATACATATTAGCATGCAGTACAGCCAGCAGGCTGTGTGCAGCCTTTACCTCCAAAATAAGAGCCATCAGACAGCTTGGTGTCTTTGCTGTTCTTGGTCAGGACACTGACAACGCCGTGCTGGATGAAGTACATCTTCTTGCCGATGGTTCCCTCCCTGATGATGTAGTCGCCTGGCTGGAAGACCTCGAAGCGCAGTTTGGTCAGCATGGAGGTGACAAAGTTGGGATCAGCATTGGCGAACAGAGGCATGGAAGCAACTAGTTTACGACAGTTAAAGTTGATGATCTCCTGCAGAAGACACACAAAAAAAAGAGTTTACTTTCTCTCTCTCTGTCTCTCTCTGTCTCTCTCTCTCTCTCTTTTATTTATTTATTTTTTTACTAATGCAATGCCTTCAAAAAAACATCAGTCATTATAAAAGCAGGGCGGATAACAGCTTAATGCTCTTAATGCTCTTTTAATGAGGTCCCCCGTCCTTTTCCAGCCATTACTTACCAGATTACATGACTATTCACATTGTCAAAGTAACACAGCCATATTAGATTACATAATTAACTGTACACTATTTAGAACAAGGTTGCTCATGTCATTCTTTTATCAATTTGCCACAAGAACAATACCTTTCCAAAATATAATAAATAAATAAATTGTTACCATTGTTTTTGTTATCATTATTATTGTTACCATTTTACCATAAGATGATATTTTTTTTAAATTTATGAGCATTAAAGAAAGGCTAAACAAATGGCTTATAACACAATATAATGTAGCTGTAAGCTTATTCAAGAATAGTAAATGTAAGAGCACATTTGTCAAGAATTGTTGAAAAATAAATGATTAAGAGGACATTCAACAACAATATTGTGTCTTAAACCATTTATAAATAGTTTGTAATAATATATATACTAATACTAGGAGGATTAAAACATCAGCTTTGAGGATAGCTGACCTCTCGCAGCGGTTCATTCAGCTCCTCCAAAATGCTCTCCTCATCAAACATCTTGCCCTGATAGCGGTGTTCATAGTAGTCGTGGATCCTCTGGCGCATGTCAGCAGGGAGCTTGTGGAAGGACATGTACTGCTCCACTTGTTTATACTATGAAAAACAAAAAGAGCGCACTTATTAAAATGACCAAAATTTATTCATGCTATTCAAGTGACTGCCTTCCACAGAAATAAATGTAGCTGCAACTGTAATGTAACTGCGAGACAAAATGCAAAGTCATGTCAAAATGAATATATTACACTGATTGATGTGTTGGCTCAGAGGTAGGAATATAATGTGTCTCATTATTTTAACAGTCAACTGTCAGGCCATCTGTGAAACCTGCCCACAGTGCAATGTTGTGACTCTGCCCCATCTGACAATTACAGTTGTGCTCTGCAGGCTGCGGCTAATAACATTAACTACTGTGTCCTTCAGCAGTGTACTCTAGCAGCAAAGCACCAAATATGGTCCATGTACCCGGCTCTATGTATGGCAAATCCAACTGTAAGTCTCAACTCTGCTTTTAATAATGAGCTGCCATGTCGCTCTTCTTAATGTTAGAAAGAGGCAACAGCATTGCAAGCATCTGAAAGTGACTCTTTCTGTTAGACTGTCCTTTACCATATTGTAATGCAGCATTTTTTTTTTTTACACCCAACTGTCTTGCAGAACACTTGATATCCAGTGTAAATATTAATGTCAGCTTTACACAGTTTTTTCAAACAAAAAAACTGGGTTTACTCTCCCCATCAAGTCTGAATAAAAGGCTTTGCTGCTTATTAACATTTCAACCAGTGCTAAAAGAAAATTTCAGATCTGTTAGTTAATTAAAGTTGGCAGTTTCTCCCTCACCATCGACAGCTCCTCAGTTTTCCCCTCCCCTCAGGTTAAGAGTCTGGGTGTCATCCTTGATAGCACTCTATCCTTTCACTCCCATATCAATAATATTACTCGGTCTGCATATTTCCACCTACAAAACATAAATCGCCTCCACCCCTCCATCTCCCCGCATACTATCTCCATCTTTGTTTATAGTCTCGTTACCACCCGTATTGACTATTATTATTCCCTTCTAATGGGCCTCCCTCACAAATCCCTCCAGAAGCTTCAAATAGTTCAAAACTCAGCCGCTCGCATTATCACCAGAACCCCCCCCCCCCTGTTTCACCACATCACCCCAGTCCTACAGCCGCTCCACTGGCTTCCAGTTAAGTTCAGAATTCAGTTCAAAATCCTCCTGTTCGCATTCAAGGCTATCCACAACCTTGCCCCTCCTTATCTAGTCGAACTTCTTCACATCACCTCCTCATCCCGCGCCCTCTGCTCTTCCTTCTCTATCTGTCTTACTGTTCCCCCTGCCTGCCTCAGTACTATGGGGAGCAGAGCTTTCTCCCGCTCTGCTCCCCAGCTATGGAACTGTCTCCCAACAGATATTCACAATATTGACTCTCTTCATATCTTCAAATCACGACTCAAAACTTACCTGTTCCAAACTGCATACTCCCTTTAGTTCTTTTGGTCATTTTTATTTCTTGTTTGTGCTTTTTGTGGTTTGTCTTATTCTCACCCCTGTAAAGTGTCCTTGGGTGTCATGAAAGGCGCTTATAAATAAAATGTATTATTATTGTTATTATAATTAAATGCAGCGATACCTCAATATAAAATACTCAGAAGTCCTGATTTACAACAAACACCCACCTTTTCTTGGTACTGCCTCCTGGAGGAGTCCAGAGACTGAATGAGTGCGGTCGCATGCCCCACAAACATGGCAAAGCAGGTGGCGCCCACAATCATGCTGAGGATAGTGAGCCACACATCAGCCATGCCGATAGGGGGGTACAGGCCATACCCAATACACAGCATGTGACTCATGGCCTTGAACAGGGCGTAGGAGTACTGCTGACCCCAGGTGTCATTCTGTAAGTGATGTGGAGGAAAGACAAAGCGTATCGTTATCTACGATGTTAACGCTGCATCATGTTTGGTTACTTTCGGTTGCTCGCAAAATAATAATAATAATGACCTTCCCGATGCAACCTCGGAGGAATTTGTGTCCGCTTTTTGCTTGTTAGACGAATGTGTAAACCATTGCATCATGGAGCCACCATGCATAATCTCTAAATCAGCTGAACACAAATATATGTCCAATTGTCATAAAACATCATTTTTGGGTAGGTCTGTTACAGTTTCTGCTCTACCTGTTGATTTCATTTTAAAACAAATTTTTTTTTTTTTTTTTGAGGTGCAGATGCTCCTAAAATTCTAATTTCTCCCATAAAGATATATTTCTTTGCTGGTATCACTCATGTTTCTTTGTCTGTCAAAAAGATTGCAAAAAAACTACCTGGGCAACTTTCATGAAACTTGGGTGAGTGTTGGATTGAAGGCAAAATGTTCAAATTTGGTGATGATCTAGATTATTTTCAGTACTGCAAAATAAAGCACTGGTTTTGAGCTCTTCAGAGTTTATATGCCTTAATAGCAGCAAATAAACACACACAAAAAAAAAAAATGATTTCAGTAAAATATTTATTGCAAAATGTGTGTGTGGCTGAAAACTGGTTATAAATGCTTATAATGAAGATTAAATGTGTTACCTGTTGATGTTAATGCAATCTGCACTCTCAAACCGGTTACTAATGAAGCTTACAGATAAAAGCCTGCAATTGGTTTATCATGTTTTTTTTTTGTTTTTTTTTGGAGGAACACATTTGGAGGCTGCCTGACTCATAAATAATCCACTTACCACCATTTTGTTCCTGGTGACCCAGCAGTCTGGGGGGAAGTCTTGCAGCATGGGAACCAGGAACTGCAGACAGCCATCCCAGTGACACAGCAGCAGCATCATACCAATCAGGTTCATGATACGCACCATAGCACTGGCAAGGTCGTATGTCATGTGGAAAACCTATGGCACAGATTTTCAGAATTAGGGGGGAAAAAAAATGAGACAACAAAAAACACATCTCTTCCATAAAATGTGACCTCTCTCGCACACAGAGGATTTGAAATGTACAGGAGAAACTGTGCTGATGGCATTGATGGATACCAGACCACATTCAATCTTATATAGGCTACCAGAGGCTATTTTAGAGTAACCATCTGTTATGCTCATGACTGATGGGGATGTAACATATAAAAAAATAATAATAATGCAGGATAATATCTCTCATGGAGTAAGCTGACTGTGTTAAAGTGTGTTTAAAAGGAGAGCCAACAAATTAACTCTGCAGCAGCACATTTCTTTTCCTGGATACAGAGCAAAAATGTAACAATGCAGACAAGTTATAAGAAATTGTTAATGCAAGAAAAACCTCGGTATGCACAGTGACTAAAGGGGGCCTATACAGTTACAAAGATGGATGCTCAGGTTAAACATGGAGGTATGAATTATTTTGAATTGTGAATCATGCAAAGCTATTCCAGTTGAGTCCTAGAATAGAGGAAATATAGAATGAGAGAAGCATCTGAGAGTATGCTGCAACTCTGGAAAACACTGTAAGAAATTTGCAAAATGTCAGAACCACTACTTCAAAATATTTAAAAAATATTCACACTTGAAAAATTAGAAGCAGTGAATTTGTTTTGGGGGGTTTTCCACCCTAAAAAATGATTATCAAGATTATTACAAGTTAACTTTCTGTTGACTAATAATTTTAGACCATGACAAAATGTTTTAAATATCCAACCAGTCATCTGAAGTTAGCCAGTATGAGGTTCCTCATCTACCTCTTCCCACTGGTGGATATAGCGAATGAGTCTGGAGAGGCGCAGCAGCCGTAGCAGACTGAGGATCTTTGTGAAGCGGACGATCCTCAGGGCTCGGGCCGTCTTGTAAAAGTCTGAGTCGATGCGTGTTTCTACGATAAGAAAGATGTAGTCCACAGGTATGGAGGAAACAAAGTCCACCACGAACCAGCTCTTCAGGTACTTGATCTTGATCTGTTGTGGGTCCAGGATGATCTCTGTGTTGTCCTCCTTGACGATGCCCGTGCGGAAGTTGAGGACCAGGTCCATGAGGAAGAAGGTGTCCGACACCACGTTAAAGACTATCCAGGGTGGCGTATGCTCATCCTTAAAGAAGGTGATGCCCACAGGGATGATGATGAGGTTTCCCACCATCAGCAGCAGCATGGTCAGATCCCAGTAGAACCTGAAAGACACAGTGATGGACAGATGGACATAACTCACACCCTAAACCACAGCAGGCCAGTCATTTAGACCCAGAACAGAGGGTATATTCTCCTCTGGCTCTGGCTAAAACATCTTTGGGGGCACCAAAAGTTCTTTTATGTGAAGAGAAATAACCCTTTTTATCTAGAGGACAATTCACACAAGTGAGATGCAACTTGAAAAGTCTGAGAACATTTGGTTCACTAGTTACAAAGTTGGTGGCATAAAACACAGAAAGGTAAACATCTGCCAACAAGCGAGAACATTTTGACGAATGGTACAAACTTATGTATTGCACTTCTTTTGTTCTTTATTTTGACCAAATTTAAGCTGAAATATGATATTAGGTTGTAAGTGTAAGTGGTCTCTGTTGAATGACCTAGATTAATTAGAAAAGTTTCAAATTAGCAGGAACAATGATAACAAGACAAGAAAAGCAATTATAGCAGGAGCAGATAAATGCAGTGCAAGAACTGAGAAGACAAGTTTACATTTCCAAGTTTCCCATAAGCTACAATCAAATTTTATAATTTTTTTTTTTTTTTAATATTTTGTTGCAAACAGAATCTAAAAAAACTGGATTACAAACCGCATACCTTTGGCATAAGAACTGAGCTAAACATTTTTAAGAAAAAAAATGCCAAAATTTGCTGGTTCCAGCTCCTCACATACGCAAAGCTAATGTAAACTAAATATTTCTGAACTTAAAATATTTACTAAATATTTCTGAGACACCTAAATAAAAATGAATATGTTATTTGTAGCTTTGAGAATTAAAATGATTTGAGAATTTGAGAAATAAAATGGACAGAATAATTGGTAATAAAAAAATGCATCCCTTTGAACTTTGTGGTCTGTCTTTGAATAAAACATTAAAACAGCAACAAACAGGGACAACTTGTAGAAACATTTCGTGACTAGAAACCAATTGTATCAGTGCGTGCTGCTTAGTTTACACAAAACACTTAAAGCAAGTTTGGGAGTATGTGCTTCATATTCAAAGCAATTCTGGCTGTGTGGGAACTTCAAAAAGAAATTAATCCCACTTTTTCACACAGTCTAAAAACCCAGCAGATTTGTGTCCAAATGAGCAGAAGCAATCTAAACAAACTGACTAAGCATAAACACTAGCAGAGCAAGGGATGGTTCTCTGATTCAGTTCAATAGTGGGCCATCGGGGAGAAGAGTAAAATTGGTTATTGAATCACTCATGAAGTATCAGCAGCAAAGTGTTCAGTTCAATGTAAAACAGAATTTAAAATGGCCACTATTAATCATTTACCAAAAAACAAAAAAATTAACAGTTATTTAGCAAATGTTCTTATTAAATTGCGAAATATGGTCAGTTGGAGCCCAATGTAAGTTTTGTCAGCTGCTTGATATTCTTATTCTTTTTTATTGCAAACGTTGTCTGAAAAGTTTTACTGCAAAGCTGATTTATAACAGAGGACAATGTCAGAGAACTTTATAACACCACAAGAAACACACAGTACTGTGCAATTCATCTGCACAAAGAACGTGTAAGGTGTGGAGAGGGAGTGTTTAGCACCTGTGTATGCGAATGCCACACGAGAAACCATACCATATATATCACCATCACCATACCATCCACAAATTTTAAACTTTAGCTATGATTTGGGAAGAAAGAAAGGTGTATGGAGGATCAAGCATGTCAAAATAAACAATTTAAAAAAGTAAAGTTATACTTTACTTATACGTTTATGTATAAAAAAAATTATAATTTGAGGTTTTAATTGGCTTTTGTATTTCTTTACTTTCTCTGTTGATTTTCTATTTTAAGCTCCGCCAGACAACAGAGACAATTGGCTAATCTAGCTGAAAACACTACTTTTTTTTTCTATTTGCTTTTTCAGGCAAATTCTCCCAGTGGGTCGCTGTTGCGATAAGTTGCAGGATTTTATACGGTTGGGAGCTGCATTGTGTTACTGGCAATGTAAAAAATTCTGGACTTGAGATATTGAAGATATAGCACAGCAGGAAGAGGCAGAGGAAACTGACGATGTGGATACATTTCTACCTATTCTAGTTTACTTACACAACATTTACAGTAAACTGTGACAAAAAGCAGAAAGCAGTGAGGGCATGGTGGCCATTTGTTCTAATCAGCTTTCTGTTGTTCTCTGCCAAACAAAGAATTTGCATTTCTCTCGACATCTGCCCGTTGTCTCTGCACTGACACACTGGTCCTAATTGCACTTCCTCTCTCTGGCTAAATCCACCGTTATCTCCTGGGAATCCATGTCATCTCCAGAAGTCAGCTCCCATCAGACAGATGTTGAGTCGTTAGCATTACTGTTCTGCAAACGTCACTGTGCTGCAGAGCACTGAAACAGCTGGATAATTTTTTTTTTGTTAAAAAAAGGTCTGCAGGGGACAGTACATTACTGACATCCCACACGGACCACCCTGTTGACTCTGCACGCAGAATTCAGCCCATGAAGCAGAGAAGTTGCTGGTGTAATCTGATGCTACCATCAAAACAAAGCTGGTGGTTGTAGGGTCTATGGACCTTGACTGGTCCAGAGACAAATCTTGCACTATTGAGGTCAGAGTGCAACTACGTTAAAGAGCATGAGAGCAAAAAAAGAGAGGGGAGTTACAAGCAAAGTGAACACAAAAAGGCTTAAAATGGTGAAAGGAGCTTAGATCAATCAGGACAGCTGAAAAAGGGATCACATTTGTACTAGAGATACTTATCTCTTGCTGCCAGAGTGCAGCTGAAACACAACAGCCTGCATGCAGCTCAGTGGCTTAACACACACCTGTACTGTGGCTCAGTCCCACCAGCAATCATATTAACCATATTTATGCACTGTGCCAGTTCAGTGTGTCTGCTGTTGTATCCTTAAAAAGCTTGAGCAAAAAACAGCAGTTACTTGCTAAAAACAGATTGTGTGTGCAGTATAGGAAGATAACAGGAACCCATACATGGGCTATACAGTGCCAGGCTGACGGTCATGGATGCACACAGGATGTTAGCTCACAATCACGGCGTGAAGCTGCCTCTGTGCTTGATTGTCACAAAATCTAAGAATAAGCTCTGGTGCTGCAAAGGCATCTGTAACTTAAAATGGTATCTGCAGGATAAAACATTCACCTTAAGAGACCCGTGATAAGCACTAAAACACCTCTCCTGCTCACACTGCAACCCAAAGTGAGCATAAAGTAACAACACCTCATACCTCACACACAGAGTTAACAGCTGGCCGTCCTGATTCCTCACAGCACACCATTTTCATTTCAATCTCTCTTTCTGTGTGTCTCTATCTGCGTTTTTGTGGCATGTCCCCTCCCCATCCACACCATCTCTGCTCCATTAGACTAATTGTGCTGTAATAATCTCCCACTGATGTGTGCTTCTAATATCTTGAATGGTCATGTTACCCTATTTTGATTACCCCATTTCCAAGCCCCTGCTGCACTCTGTAATCCATTGCCCTCACTAAATGATAAAAAAAAAAAAAGTGTAATTCAGATGAGTGGAAAAAACTGCAGTGACACACATCGGCATACAGCTGACTGGTGAGCACTAAGGTTAAATGTCAGGAAAATCTTTTCATGGTGGACATAACCAGAATTCTGGTTTGCATGTAGCATGCCATGAAATTGTGCAACATGCCCGGGAAATTTGGGACCTGTGTTTGGTTTTGTTTGGTGCACAAAAAGATGCAGAAGCTGTACAGAGTTGATTAGTTACTGTGTGAATGACACCATGTGCACACACATACTAGGCCAAACAAAAGAAGGTCTTATGTATGATATAGCCACGTTTCCTTGTAATAATGGCTTGTTCAAAAATGTCAATTTTCAGAGCGTAAGCCATTTATCTACTCAAGGTGGGTTACTGATGCACATTTAGTTAATGATTTACCTGTTCTGCACAGGCTTACACGCCTGATAATCACGCTGCTATCATAATATCGTCACAGTAGTCAAAGAAGAACATGTATGGGGATTAGTGTTTATAGTACCTTTAGCATTTTTTCATGTCATTTTATAGCTCATTCATTTTAGGCAATGATTAGTTTTAATACATGCGCAGGCCAAATGAGCCTTACATGTGTGAGAGGATCACTGCAGCACTTTTTTGTACGATAACACTACCTGTGATAAAAAGGTTTTCTGCACAAAAATTACCTAAAATCACTGTAGGGGTGGATTATCCAGAAGCCTGCAGACTTCACGCGTTCCCTCTCATGCTCCACGGCCCTCTCACTACCCAACATCCGCAGGGAGAACTTGTTGACTCCCGGCTGGAGCATCGCCCCAAACTGCCGGTGCATGAAGCCAGCTTGGTAGAGCCGTTCATCTTCGGGTATTATTTGCTCGGTGCCCTCCAACTTGATGAAAGTTGACTGGTCAAACAGTGATGGTTGCCCAACTATGCCAGTCAGTCCACCCGTTGCCCGTTGCAGGGCCCCGGGGCCGTGCTCACCGGGGAAACTCTCGTTGACTCCAGCGTCAGCCTCCGGGATAAGACGCCTCTGCTCCGCCAAATCTGACCCGTGAGGATGCCGCCCGGAGATGGAAGAGATGCTGCCTCTAAAAAAGCGGCAGTCCCCATTCAAGTTGGTCTTCACGGTGACGTCCCTTTCAAAGTCTTCGATCCTGGCCTCCCCAATGCTCTTGCAACTGCTTGCAGGAGACAGAGAGGACAAATTTTTTAGCCCAATACTTTTCCTTTTAGTGTCCTTGTCGCCGTTCTCTCCGTCGTCAATCACAAAGGGTTTTTGCCCAATGTTTTGCGGCAAGCTGTAGAGCCGTTTGCGCATGGAGGACTGGAATCTCTCCATTTGGAAGAAGCAGAAGAGGTGCGCTCTAAGGACAGCCCGTGAAAACAGAAGGATGAATCATGAATCTCATACACTTGGGGTGCCGCTGGAGGCAAAACAGAGGGATCCGCAGGACAGGTTGTATCTTATCTGACTCTTGGGACGTGCCGCTCTCCTCCGGTTCAAACATTGAGATGCGTCAACAAATACGCGGCCGCTGCAATCAGACACTCATGTAAAAGCGTTAAACGAGAAATGCATGTAAATCCAGGTAAGCTCATTGAGTGCAGACGGGAGCGCATCAGGATGCAGCATGCTGAGCGTCGGACGTGCCGGAGAATGCTGCTGCTGTTGCTGCTGCTGAGCTCCTCAATGACAAAGCATGATCCCCACCTCCCCCGAAAGCCTATCTGAGCTCGCTCTCAGCGCAAGGTGAATACACACATGCACGCAGCTGCCACTGGCTTTCACAGAGCGCTGACATCACTAATCCATAAGCCTCGCGCTTTCTAATAACGTGAATATTGATGGAGCTAATCTATCGGGTTGCCATAGGAGCCAGGATGGCACACGCGCTCACCCCGCCCAGGCAGGACAACTGAAGAGGATGATTCAAGGATGCGATCTAGCACTGGAGTTGGTAGTTAAATAGTTGAGAGGATGCAATACAAGGTCTGCTTTTTGTGGACCAGGCCTCACACTGAAGAAACGATTCTGACATTGACCAACCAATGTATGATGCTGGCCACTAAACTGACACTTAAGTTTGATTAACACGAGTTTAGGGAGCTGCAGAGTGTGTTTAGGCATGCGTGATGGATTGCAAGAATCCTTTTACTGTACTGCCCGAGATGCACAAGTCTTGCGCTCATCGTGATAGTTTCTATTAGACAATACGGATTAAACGTCCTTGGCACCTCATACACAGCATCAAAGAAGAAGGCGCATCTTTATAATGTGCATGGCTCTGCTGAATTACATGTCTACGTTTTGTAGGTTCAGCTGTTTGTGAAAAAAATGAAGGAAAAAATAGTACAACTAAATGGTGGGAAAATCTTAGGAGTGATGCCTGTAGTCCATTAGCCCACCAAACCAAAATGCTCCCTTACCCGCCCGGACTTCCCACCAGTTTGCAGGCTTAAAATATCTCAAATTAAACACTGAATCGATTGTATCAAGTTTTATTTTTCCCGTAAATACTGTATAAAAAATGCCGAATGCTTTATTCAGACTCATCAATGGGGTTAATTGCTGCCTGGTCACATATTACCTATATTTTCGGTAAATGCATTGCAACAGTGTTTCATTTTTATTAGCTCAACAAGACAGTTTTAGTCAAATGGAGAAGTGATGAAATACTTCAGCACTGGCCAACATGGCAAATTAATTTGATGAAAGGTTGCTGACAGCTGGCTGCATTAAGGTTGTATGATTCAATCCAAATGTCACTAAAAATGATTTAAACCATACAGCAATCTCATATGGCACACTGCCAACTAACAAGAAGGGCTGAACAGTTTGTTTCCCTTGAAAATTTTCCCCTCGACATAGCGGTAAACTAATTAAAATGATCATTTATGTGCTGCTTGTGCAACAGAGACAACTCTTCTTTCACTTAATTCATTTATTTTAATTTCCTGTCATCAGTGGCCACATAACATGGGGATATAAAGTAGCACACAGTGCAATATAAAAACATAACAGGTTATCCTGTTTTATTTATTGCTGCTTGTTAGTGTTCTAAATGGATACCCAGATAAGGACTTAGCAGTCCATGCCCCCTTTTTTTAAAACACCACAATCATCAGGCTCAATTATATTTGGCAGGCAGTAAAGGCAGATTGACAAGGTTTTATTTCCAACAATTTCTGGTACCTGCCAGTGTAGACTTCACAGCCCATAAACAGGTGTTTCACATGGCTGAAAATCTAAATTTTTATGCCGTGTCATTTTTGTACCTCACGTGCACTGTGGGTTTGATTAAATTAAACTTGACTTCTTGCACAACACTTTCTAAGTTGTGACGTGTCACTTTTAAATTGCAATAATAATAACTTTAATATCACATAACATCCAGTGTTTGGAAGAAGTACCATATGGAACTATTTCACAACTCTTATGCGTGCTTCATTCAGTTTATCATTAGGGGCATCACATGCATGATTTTCTTGCTGTCATGACCAAGAAAATGGTCATGACACCTTGAATAATTAGTTTAGTTTGAATTATTTTAGCACCTTTATGGGATATGAAAAGGTATAGAGAACTGTGCCTTTTAACAGGGACATACCACTCACCAGCCATTTTGTTAGGTACATCAGTCCAGTTGCTCATTAATGCAAATATCTAATCAGCCAAATACATTACAGCAGCTCAGTGCATTCAGGCATGTAGATATGGTCAACATGACCTTCTGAAGTTCAAACTGAGCATCACAATGGGGAAGAAAGGTGAGTGAAGTTTGAATGTGGCATGGTTGTCAGCAGCAGATAGGCTGGTCTAAGTATTTCAGAACCTGCTGATTTGCTGGGATTTTCCTGCACAACCATCACCAGGGTCCAGAAAGGTCCAAACACCTGAAAATATCACGTTATTTGCATGAAAATGCCCTGTTGAGAAGAGAATCAGAACAGAATTGCTAGACTGCTTTGAGATGATGGAACAGTAACTCAGATAACTAACCCGTTACAACCAAGTTTACAAAAGAGCATCTCTGAATGCGCAACACGTCCAGCCTTTAAGCAGATGGGCTACAGCTGCACTAGACTGCATCTGATGCCCCTTCTGTCAGCTAAGAACAGGAAACTGAGGCTACCATTCACACAGACTCACCAAAACTGGACAATAGAAGACAGAAAAAAATGTTGCCTTCCCTGATGAGCCTCAATTTCTGCTGCAACATTTGGATTGCAGGGTCAGAATTTGGCATAAATAACATGAAAGCATAGATCCATCCTGCTTTGTATCACTGGTTAAGGCTTCTGGTGGTGGTGGGGCTGGTGGTATAATGGTGTGGGGGGGGTATTTTCTTGGCACACTTTGGGCCCCTTGGTACCAAGTGAGCATTGATTGACATTCACAGTTTACCTGAGTATTGTTGCTGACCAGGTCCATGCCTTTATGACCACAGTGTTCCCATCTTGTGATGGCTGCTTCCACTATGATAACGCACCATGTCACAAAGCTCAGATCATCTCAAACTGGTTTCTTGAACATCACTGCGAGTTCACTGTACTCACAGTTACAGATTTCAATCCAATAGAGCAACTTCAGGATGTGGTGAATAAACTCATTCATTAAAGGTCTACATCTAAAGTTATGTCACACTGCAGTCATGTGATGCTATTTGCACTAATAATTGGTTTATTCCACTTCCCACAAAAAAGTCTTTATTTTAAGTCAATTAATCATGCGTCATTTGTGACACATGATTAGTTGACATTTGAGGCAGCAGATGTAAATAAAGCCCAAAAATACATAAAACATTAATCTTTCCATTAAGGTTGGAGAACTCTCTTTATTTGTTATTAAAAAAAACCCGCTGGCGTGTCCATCAGACTGGTTTAAAGTTCACCTGACATCCGAGAGATTAATCCGCACGGAGGGAACAACAAGTCATTTTTGTCGGGAGTTGTGTTCCCTCCTTTTTTTTCCAGGTTCACAAAGTCACAGATGTCTCTCGGCTCTAGAACAGGACTAATTTTATTAGTGTTTGAATCCTGCTGACATATTAATCCAGAGCGCCGCATTACATCAAAGGAATTAGACCCAAACAATTAATAAGAACTGTTTAAAAAAAAAAAAGTCACAGTACAATAGTTTATTATTCTCAAGCTGGTAATAGTTTTTAAGATATTCCAAAAAGTCCATCAGGGAAGAGACTGATGCTACCAGCCAGGGGCACAACAAAATATCGCTTCCTTTGCTGTGCTGCAGCAGTTTCCAGCACTATGTGACATGCTGCCCACTACTGCTCAAGAATAACACAGGAGAGAAAAAAATCTATGCAGTATTTATAATAAAGGTTATAAGATGTCACAAAATTTTTTAAAGTCTTGCAACAGGAGTTGATCTTCCATCTTTTTTCAGACAAAAGGACTTGGTGTCTAAAGTGCAATGAAACACCTTGAGAGATCAAGCATGTCTCATGTGACTCAGTGTAAATCCATATTCATATTATGCATGCACTAAAACCATGAATTAAGCCTTTAATGGTTGACTTGACTTGGCAGGAGCCCTCGGTCCAGCCCCGCACATCACTGAACATTTTACTCGCCACCACAAAAAAACAAAACAAAACAAAAAACAGTGGGATTTTGTATTTATTTTACCTGTGTGTAGAATATTTCAACTATTCAAAATCTATTTTCTTCAGGTTTCACTGCCTGACAAATTATACAAAGCTCCCCTCATTTTGGCAGAAATATGAAGTCAGGATATTTGACTTTGCACCATAGAACAGTTCTATAAATATCAGGGGTCCGTGAATATCTGAATCTGCTGTTTAAAACTCATTTCCTGAAAAAGTCTGAAAACATGACCTCAGTGGCATCCTCCTTTAATCCTAAAAAGAAGGACTGCTTCATCCCTTCGGCTGTCTCCCAAACTCCTTTCACTCTGTACCAGTTTCTGTCTTTTCAGATCTAATCTGATGCTTGAATTTCACAGGCACTGAAAAGAACGCTACTCTTATGGTTTTCCATCTGACAATTTAAGGCTCCCATGTACCCACTGAACATTTTTCTCATGGTTTGCAGGTCTTTGTTGTTCTGATGTTCATCACTGCGTACCCCTGCTCATTGTGACCTACTAAAATCTCACTAGATGGAGCTGTTCTCCACTTTGGACTGCCGGTGTGCAATTCTTAGGAGCACAACTCAGTGTGTTTTGCGAAGAAACCAACTTGCCAGACACATTTTTTTTTCCTTTTTAAGATATTTATTTTCAAAAACGATTCGGGATCTTGGAATTGCTTCACATGTGTCAGCTCGGACGTGGGCTTTCCTTTCACCGCCTCCCACGCCAGCTGTAGAGAATTCATGCAGCTGTGTAGTGTGCCATCAACGCTCTACGGTGATCCTACTAGTTTAAAGCTTTGTCACAGAGAAATCAAAAGCTGCAATGATTTGCAATATATTGATATGGATGATAATTGCATAGGATAATAGCCATGCTGTACAATACACATAATTATAAAATAATATGTCAGAATAATTAGTCCTAAAGTAGGTTTATACAGTTTTTCATAATTTTCAACATTTAAGTGCATCATATAATATGGATAGTCTTTATATTAATGGTGATCTGATACATAGTTATTGTGATTCAATACAGTACATACATACAGTAAATCTTAATCAAATTTAGAGGGACATTGCAAAGCCCTTAAATGTAATAGATACTGTCTGATAAAATGAATGAATGGTATGCAGCAGAATGATAAAACTGTACACATCTGTCATACCAGATTATGGTGGTATTTTCTTTTGCTGAGTGTTGTTTTTTCTCTCTAAAACGCACAGTACAGATTATTAAAATGAAGCCACTCTCAGAAAAAAGAACAAAAAATAATAATAATAATAAAGCCATTTCTGTATCAAACAGAAGGTCAACATCTTGCATGCATTACTTTAGAAGTAGTAAAAATGTAAAATTAGTGGTTAAGAGGAGGGGGGAAAATAATAAACATCAACAACTGCATGCAGCCACAATGGTTATAATGTTAACAATTCCATAATGGTTTGTGTACCTCCTGACCTCACACAATAAAATCATAAGGCATGCCTCATTTAATTCCTCCACAACCATACTTTTAATGGCAGATACATCCTATAAACAACAGGTATGGAGTCCACTCTTGTTTACCTTCATATGGTCAATACATGTGTAATGAGACCTGCAGAAAAGAGAAAATTTAACTTATTACCCAGTCTGAATCTGATCTAGCAATATATTAGTTATCCTGCTTAAGAACAGCATTCAGCAGTTATTTCATATAGTCAATGATCTTGGGTTTGTGGCCAAAGGCCTTTATCACCCAGGCTCCTCTTAATAACTGAATACTTACTCAGCAGAAATGCTGCTCAGTTTGTGTTCCTCTGACGGAGATTCTTGTCTTTGTGGTTGTTGGTTGAGTTAGTTTTCCTTCACAAAGAAGTAAAACACACAATCAGCTCTCAATTCAAATGATGGATGTACAAGATGTGACCAAGCAGTTCTGTGAACAGATCCCTAAACAAGAAAAAGCCTTATCCAATGTAAATATGGCCAATCTCAAATTCAAGGTCATCTTCTCATGCACCTTTGGACCGTTTTCAGGAAGGCTGCTACTTTTCAGCCACACCCCTTTGCACCTGCGACTCGGCAGTGGGCACTGGATCTCCTCCAGTGTGTCAAAACACTTGATTGGACACTTCAAGCTTACTGTATGAAGTTTAAAGGAAGTTTCAAATTTCAAGTGGACTTATTTTTCGTGCGGCCAGAAAACTGTGTTTTCAGTGAGCTCACAATGGCACGAGATGTCACTCTGACACAGGTGGGAAAAAAATCAGGTCAGGTTGAAAAAGAAGTTGATGTTTGGCTTCTCTGCAAGTCTGAGGTCCATGATAAAAATCATAGAGCAGACTGTATAGGTAGTCTGAATGGCAGCCACGCTGGAAGCTGTGTGGACGTGTCCGAGAAGATGATCTTTAGAGGAGACGAGCCAAATTTAAATAAAGCTTTTAATCATACTTCACACTAGGCTCAAACATTTATTTACTAGATACATAAAAAGTTATCTATCTCAATTCTAAAAGCTGTAAATTCATTGTAGTCATGTATGAAATAAAACACCTAAAGCATGGCTTTCTGTTTCATGACATAAATTAGACATTGCTGGCTGCTGATCAGACTAATTAACCAATTTTAAGCTTTGGATACAGCGACAGGCCTGTCACTCACTGCTTTTCTCAAGTCTGGTCTTTAAGCCTTGAAGCCTATAATCTATTTTTAACCTAAACAGGACAATAATTTTATAAAACGAATACAACATTGAATTAAACAAGACTTAAAACTAGCGACTGAGCCAATAAACACATCAGGAAAATATTTACTGAGGTATTAAGTCATGTTTGAAGCATATTAGTTTTTCCATTTATTTCTACATGGGAGTTGAACTTCTTTTTGCAACCAGAGTAGTTGCTGCCTGCTGGACATTAGAAAGAATGTGGGTTTAAGGCACTTCTGCATTAGCTTCATTTTCAGCCCTAAGGTTATGTCCATCTTTTATATTCAGTCTTTGACTGCAGCGCTAGTGTGCAACAAATAGCTGCTTGCATGGACACAAGTTTCATTTTCCACTCTGGAGAACAACAGCAGACCTGGAACCAGTTATGTAAATATTTTTTTGAATTTTTAAGCATAATTTTTACCCTTTGAGAGTTTAGCTATACTGTAAGCCTCCTTCTTAAGAATTTCTAAACCATTTAGAACTGATCAGTGCCATTTAGTTATATAAAGATGTAAATAAATTATGTTTTATTAATGTACAAAAATATATTGACTATACAATAACACTACCAATAATACTTACCATTATTATTATTATTGTTGTTATAATAATAATAATAATTATTATTATTATTTTATGCACTTAAATTACAATTGTTAAACTATAGCTTAGGTCACACATCTGCTTGAAACTATGTTGTAGTATGTTAAAGAACATTTAATAAACAATGCACACTGCCCATTAATGCCAAACATGGGTGGCTTAAGCAGGACTTTTCTAATCCAGAGTACTTGTCAGTCACGTCAACCAGTGTCCAAACATGACCCTAAAATACTGTCCTGTGATTTATTTTGAAATACTAGGACATGATGCTCACCGTTATTTGTGACCCAGTTTTGGGAACTACTTCACAGTGAGCTTTAGAGACTGTCTGGAGTAGATACATCATGATAATCTACAACAAAACACACATTACTTTACCAAGCTAAACAGAGAGAAGGTGGTAAAAGGTGAAATGTTTATACTCACACTGGTCCAGCTAGGTCATCATCTGAGGCAGCAAGGGAAAAATATGGAGAAATAAACACCAAAAAATAAAATCATCGCAAAGAAGCTGCACACGCTGATGACGTTTTTTGATTAAAGCTGACTGATGCATAGTGCCCAGGAAATCTCCAGGGTTTATAGGTACTGCAATACATATATAATGGCTGTGATGCAGAATGAAATGTAACTCATAAGATCACTGACAAAAGACACAGAGCATAGTTAAACATCACACTAAAATGCAAGACCAAGTGAGAACAATTCCATACGGGCAGAATTCAAATTTGAAAAAAAATACTGTAGTCATGCACAAACAAGCAGCACTCACAAAGAACATCTGTTCACTCAAAGAGATTAGTGAGAAGCAGGTCCGTGAATATCAGCCCCGCGCTGCTGTAATAACTCAGTGAAGCCGTTTCAGTGACGAAACATTTCAAATTATTTACACCGCTACATGCCATTTCACTGCTGCAGTGATTATGAGGGTGATGCAAAGATATGGCATCATCATTTTGTAAAATAAAACCTTAAAGACCAGGAAGTTCTGAACAGTAATGTTGAACATTTAAAAAAAATACTTTAAAGAACTGATTAATGTGCTGCAGACTAGAGGATGATGAGGCTGAATGCTTATTGAAATTCAGGAGGCATGCAAAGTGTCTCACTTACCACAAACATGGTTTACGTTAGGCAGTTGGAAAAAGGGGAGGATGGGAGATATTACAACAATCTTATATATACAGAACAGATGGAGCTAAATCGGGTCCGAGAATTTCAAGTAAAACAATTCAGGAAACAATCTGCTCTCAAGCAACCTGCATACATTGTGATTTGCTACCAAAAGGCTGTAAGGATTCTCAAGGTGACTTTATCATTTCCATTTTCTGCAACATATTCTGATAAATCATAAACTATAATGAGAATACATTCAAGTGCAATAACAGCAAGTGTTAGTAAGAGTCACCAACAGCTCTTGGGTCTCTAACCAGCATGTGACAACACCAAAATTCTGTTTGAGAGGAAAAGGTTGCCCAAATACCGTTAATGCATAATGTATGACATAGCCCGGCTCTCAAATGAAGTGCTCAGTACGATCAGAAAATCGCAGGTGGGCTTACTCAGGTTGTAAAGCTAAATTACGGGTCTCGTATTTAAGTTTGCATTAGCTTGAGGACACCACAAGGTCCCTGGAAAGCCATTAATAATTGAAACCATCCACCTCCGCAACACTGCAGTATCATATTTCTCATGAATATTAAAGGCATGATATTGTCCTGACAAGGTGCAACAGTGTCTGCGTACTGGGTCAACCTCGCTGACTGAATTACTGAATGTGGGCACAGCAATGGGCACAGTGTCAGCTCAAACACTGCTGGTGCACCTGGTAAAGAAACAACTTAAAGCTCACAACAAAAAGAAAGGGTTCCTCCTTTTGCACCACACAGACAGAGCTTTCATGTGACAGATCCATTAGTTATTTAATTTGTATTCAGAATGCAGTGAATTTATCCCCATATTATATATATATATATATATATATATATACACGCACACACACATTCCTAAGCATCATCAGCGGTGACTCACCGTCTTGTAAATCTTCTGGCTTCTTGCGCTTCTCATAAACAACAATGATGATGACCAGGATGATGATCTCAGCCAAAACCCCCAGAAGAGGCCATAAGGGGGCCAAGTGGCTGCGAACCCTCAGCACCGATTTCTCAAAACGGCTGTCAATCATGTTGGTGGCATTGCAGATGTACTCGCCTGGATCATCATTAATGTCCAGGTTCAAAATGTGGAGCTCTGTGTAGTTATCTTTGCTGATGATGAAGATGCGTGTTGCATTTTCCAAGTCCTATGGAACAATTGGAGAGAAATACAGCAAATCATACTGACAACTTGGCAGTGAGATGGACCGAGGTTTTTTTTTAATGTTCTAGTTTTAGATGATGAGGTGATGTAAAAAAAATAACACGTGACCAGGCCACCTTCTTCCAGTGCTCTACAGTCTAGTCTGGTTCTGATGCTCACGTGCCCATTGTTGGTGCTTTTGCCAGGTGACAGGAGTCAGTATGGGCATCCTGATTGGTCTGTGGCTATGCAGCTCCATACACATTAAACTGCAATGGACTGAGTATTCTGACACCTTTCTATCAGACCCAGCATTAACCTTTTTGGCAATTTGAGCTACAGCAGCTCGTCTGTTGGATTGGACCACATGGGCCAGCCTTCACTCCCCACATGCATCAGTGAACCTTGGCCGCCCATGATCCTGTCGCTGTTTCACTACTGTTCCTTCCTTGGATCACTTTTGATAGATAATGACCACTGCAGACAGCAGCTGACAGAGCTGCAGTTTTGGAGATGCTCTGACCCAGTCGAGCCATCACAATTTGACCCTTGTCAAACTCACCCAAATCCTTGGGGTGCACTGGAGTCTTTGAAAGTCGCCTTGAGGCGACTGTTTGTTGTGATTTGCCGCTATATAAATAAAATTGAATTGAATTGAACTGAATTGAAAGTATTTTTGCTATTATTTTCAAAGGCATGACATGATTGTTATTATCTAATGTTTAAAAAAAAAATAAGTGTGACGTTAACTCCTTCAGTGACATGCCCAAAACGTATTCCTATTCAAAATTCAATTTAATACTTTTCAGGACTTTTTCAGAACTTTTAAATACATATTTATGTGCTGACATCCTGCTTACAGTTCAGTGTTATATTGGTGGGTATTCTGTTTGGTTTCATTTTACTTTTATTTTTAGTCTATTGTGATTTTTATTGGTTCTGATTCTTCCGTTTAAAACATTTAAAGAATTAATGCACAACTTTTTCCATTTGCTGTCACTGTGTAGTCATAAATGTTCTTCTTGAGCATTAATATTTACAGTAACTCCAACAGGTAACTCATAAAATCCTAACTGTGTTTGACTGCAGCTGTGGGATTTGTGGACTTTAACCTCTTAACCTTCTGCCTAGGTAGAAGGTTAAGCCTCCTGCTTAGGTCGTCTGAATTACTATTTACAGTTACTGTACATATGAGATTCTCAGTGCAGTGTCCAACAGCAAATATCACAAATTATATCCACAATATAATGATATAATGTAAATTCATATGACATACCTTGTCGTTCCTGCGCCAGGACCAGACAGGGTGAGGATAGCCCACAGACTTACAGTAGAGTATAGCATGCTCCCCCTCATTCTTATTCTCACTACGCTTGTGGCCTACAATCTCAGGAGCAGCTAAAAAACAAAGTAGATTCAAGAAATTAATTTTAAAAGATAATAATTTCCTTTTATTTTCAAGTTGAAACTGCTAGTAATGCTCTTAGTGTTGGCTGCATTGTTTCTAACCACATTGCTCATTTATGAAGTAATCAGAATCATTTTAAAACAGCTCACAGCAAAAGAACAAAACATAAGCAGAGTTTTGTGCGTTTGAACTAATGCACAGAGACAAACACTGGTGTGCATGGAAGTGAAGTTTAAACATAAAACATTACATTTAATCTAGTAGGAATATTTGAGCCAATGTAACCTTAAGCTTTATGCATTATCCTGTATATTATAAAATTGAGTGTAATAATAGAAATGCTCCACATAATATTAAGAAAATTGCCCCCAAAATCCAATTTGCCTCCATAGCAATGCAACAGCAGAAAAGGCTGACCAGATTTTACCGTTGAGACATAATCCCTTTCCATCAGACAAACAAGACACCATCTGCTGCCACTGAGCCGGGCATTGGCTTGATGGAGGTGTCAAGGGCACCGGCTGCCCCTGAGCAGCCAGCAGAGCTGTTTGAGATCACAGGTCCTCACATGACAGTGATGCTAGTGCTCAAGGCCATTTTTTATCGATGGCATCTCTGATGTGGCCTCAAAATCACAAAGATGGCTCTAGCTGATGAATCATCACCTACATTTAACGTCGATGTTGGCTCTGGCTGGAGAACCAATCTCGAAGTTGTAGATGCACGAGTACACTCCAGCGTCGTCTCCTCTTGGTCTGTTCAGCCTGCAAAGCAGAAATACACCTCAGGTGAACCCACTCCAGGCAAAAGCCAAACTCTGCTTTAACGCCATCCCTTCCTCTCACACTCGTGAAAGCGTTGACCTGTAGCTACCTGTACTCGGTGTTCTTGTTTTGGCTGTGCGTTTCTGGGATCTCATCACCGTTCTTCATCCAGTAGCTTTCCGTGATGCTCTGGGCACTGGTCAGGTTGCACTGCAGTATGAGAACGTCTCCTTCCACTGGAAGGGTGGCTGAGTCGGAAGCAGCAATTGATGGCTCTGTAAGAGAGGCATAGCTCAGCTACAACCGAAGTAATTCTTGCTGGGATTCGTGGGTGAAGGTGTGCTGGAAGATGTAGAGCTCAGTCAGACACCACAGACAATTGCGCCTTCGTCAATACAGCTCAGGAATAGAGTTTCAAAGTGGGAGGCATTATTCTGGGCATCCAGGACTGCTGAAGAAAAAGTCCATTCACCACCTTGTTTAGCTGGACGTGAAATTCTTGCCATTGAGCAACTATATTGCCAAATATAGCTTTACAGAACAATATGCAGCTTTTAGATTACAGGCTAGCTTTTGGTTAATTCTGTAGAACATTATTCTCTTTAATCATACTTTCCCAGCCCTGCTGGTTAAAGCTATGGTGTCGCTACAGCAGGTACTCCTGTTTTGTGTGAGGAATATTGATGATTTTCATGTCACTGGTGCTTCTTTAAAGGATAAAAGTGAAATGTGTGCATACTGTTACAATACATATGGATAAAGGTGGGTTTCACTTTACAGTGATCCCTTTCTAGAACATTTTCATGAAGCATAGTTATGTTATTTATACTGAAATTACCTCCGGGAGTTGAAATAAAAATGTTTTGGCGCTTCACACAAATTATTCAGTTTTTCAGGAAAACTTCCTTCCACTGGTTAACCTGTAATCTAGAGATAAAATTTATTAAAGGAATCCCTTAAAAAGAAGAAAGTAAAATACATAAATAGTTGAAATTTAACCTGCGGAAACTCCTCACACAAGTTGGCTTTTAAACAGTGGAGATCTTAATTGGAGAGTTGGTATTCTGCTTAATCCTGATTATCTACATCTTGTTTGCACAGTTAGACACTGGTGAATCTCTTAATCTGCATTCATGGCCTAAAACACCTTTTACACACAAAGCACCACAGATATGTGCTGGCAGCTACTCTGTGATACAGAGCCAAAAAAATAAAAACAAAAGAAGTACAGAGATTTTACCCCCTGTTTTCATGTCCTTTTATAAGGTAGTTTGTAGAAAAAGGTACACTTCTATCAGAGGAATTATCCTGTGCAGAGAAAGCATTTTGATGCTGATGAGCAAACAATAAACTACTTCTAGCACTGACACGAGTCAGAAATAAGATGTGCTATGTGCTAACATTTTAAACCAAAGGGGGGAAAAAAACAGGTTACTGCAATGAGAGAAAAATCACATTTTGATTAATAATTCTGGGAAAATAGAAGGAAAAACAGAGGAAACAGAGGAAAAAACTGGGCTCTGCAAGCTCTAGTTTGAAGGACCAACTGAAATGAGGGATGAGCACAAAAAATACTCCTTATTAAAGATAACATGAAGATGAGAGGATGGTGTTTTTCCTCATTTACCAGGTCTGTGGGGGAGGGTGGCACCTACTTAGGAAGCTACTGCTCCTCTGGAGAGGTTTGATGGAGGCTGAATCACACAGGATCTGGGGGAGGACTGCTCTACACTGACCACTCACTCTGCAACACTGTTATAGTGGCCTGAGCACGGATCCAGGTGGTGGCTGGATTTTGGTGGAGGTCATTACGTCGTGGATCATTGCTGGCTCTGCACTCATAGGTCCCCGAGTCATCTAGTGTGAGATGTGAAACCCCCAACACGCTCACTGCATTGATGCCGTAGGCGGTGCTGATGGACACCCGCCGCTTCCGGGCGCCATCCCATAGCTGCCTGAAAGAGTCAGCTTGGTTGATCTCAGAGTACCACCACTGGATTTCTGGGGTGGGGTTACCTACCACATCACAGTACAGCTCAAAGGTGTCGCCTGTGAGCTTAGTCTCAGAAAGGGGTGATTTCACAAAGCCTGCCGGCGCTGGTGGTGGTTGTTTATGGGGGGGGGGCAGCATGTCCAGAGACAAAACAAAAGAGAAACAGGTGCAGGTAAGAAAATAACAGGTTAAAATAAAAAGGAACCAGAAAAGCATATGACAAAATGAAAAGTACAGCAACAAATATGAAATAATGAACAAGACATACAAATTGTGTTCAAATTAGAAATAAATAAATGGTAGTTGCTTAACTCCCCAATTAATCTAATCATTTCTTGTCTGATCATGTTGATAAATTCAAATCAGAGATGCAAATATCATCCTCATTTTCCTTCATTAATTAATCTTTTTTTTTTCCAATTAAAAAGGGACTCGTTATCAGAGGATCCTTGAAGCTCGTCTCACCACCTCAAGGCACTTAACTTTCATTTCAGTGGTCACTGGGGTGTACTGTACAGAGAAACCAGCCAAATCTGACCGAAAACCACATAAAAGGTTTCCTGATTTGGAAGGAATTCTTCTACCATCGTCTTTGCTGTTGCAGAACTCTCCAGCAGATTTCAGTTCAGCATTACTTTTCATTCTTAGACTCAACTAGAGTAGTTTAGCATGAGTCAGAATTCATAATAATCCTTGTTTATCTCATTGTGGGCCTGCCAGCTCAGCGTCTGTGTGAAACAAGCCGTTTTAATTCTTCTCCTCTTAATCTAGCTTTCTACTCATTGGCTGCCTCTCATAAACAGAAGGTCTGAACAGCAGGTAGGTGAACAGCAAGAATAGAACAAACTGTATAAACAGAGCCTTTAGAGCAGTCTGAAGCCTGAGCTTTTGGCTCTTCGGGATTACTTGCACGTACACTGAGTTTTGACCATGTTTACAGAGAGCACCGACTATGTAACAGCATATCAGAAAAAGCATAGTGCATCCACTTTAATTGTTTAGTCTGTTTTTAAAAACAGAGCCCAGCGCAATGTGGCGATGTCTGATGCAAACAAAGTTTTTCTCAATTGACAAATCAATTCATTGACGGTTCCTTTTAGCTCTGATGACATGAACACAAAACATCAAACGGCCATAAGCAATCACACTGACATTTTTTGCTAAGAGGCAGCCTCAGATCTGCCTAAATTATTATTGCTGCTATTCCTGGGAAGCTTTAATTCAGTTCTTCTGGGGCGTCCCTGCAAGGCTGCTCTCACTTGGTTTTATGCAATTAATGGCATCATATAAATCTGTGACTGGCTCGCACAGCGCTCGCATCAAAAAGTCCTCCACATGACCTTGTCATTTTCTTGCCTGTATAATAAAAAAAAATAAATCATCAGTGCTTAGAAAACCTTGTTTATGTAATTACTGAGTAACAAGGACATGGATACAGCAAGCTGCTGTTTATTTTACTGGATTGAAATGTCTCTCTTTTAAATGTAAATGCCATTAATCGTGGAGGAGAAGGAGGACAGTGATAGTTATAAGCATGTCTATAGGCTCTGCAGAGAGACAGAAGATTTATAGAAGCTTCAGCTCTGGGTCTCTGGGGAGTATGTGGGCACATGGTGATAGCCCCCTGCGTTTCCATAGAAGCACTCTACAGCAACAAAGTAGGAAGAAGAAGAGAGAGCCAACCAGATGAGACAGGCCATCACAAGACAGACGATCACCTGGTTTCTCTGTCAAGCTGCTGGCATCACAAGACTCTGCTGCACAGCCTGTAACTGGTTCCTGCAGGCCAGCTCATATACAGTAGGCACATTTAGATCCCTTCACGCATGCAAACCAGTAAATAACAAGACGGAGACTGAAACCCAAAACCAGCACCTCAGCTCTTAACACAGAACTGCTGAGAGACAGACCCTGCCAACTCCGATAGGCTAGACGTGTTAAAAGTGCTGAGACAGTGGCCTCATCCACGCACGCCACCGTACAGCACATGTCCGAATGATGCAGCTCATGTCAGGCTGATGTTGGTTTAGTTTTGGCATGTGGAAGTGCCTGTTTAATGTGCCGGATGTTTTTCCATTAGTGAATAACAAGCTAATTTAATATTTCAAATTGAACATGATGTCCAAAGACAAGTTCTCACACAGAACTCCAAACTTTAAATGCAACCCAAGGTCATGTTCCTGGTGCAGCTTAGTGAGAACATTCATGGTTGCCATGGTCCAGGGATTTTTAGAGGCGGAAGCCTATACTACCCAGGCTGGATATAAACTGGTCATCCGATGGCACTGGCCTGTGAAATTTTCCTGGCTAGAAGCCTGTCTTCACTCTCATCAAAATACAAGAGAAACTGGTGTATTTCCTTGAAAATTTGATTCAGAAACACAAACAGCACGGGCTGTTGGCTATAAATTGCTAACACTACCCACTTGCCACTGGGACACAAACTTCAATACCAGAGCAGTAAATTTATGTCAGAGTAATGAGTAATATCACAAACTAACCACCTCCTATTACCAGGTTTAATTCACTTTTTATATAAATTAATACATTTATATAAATATGTAACTGTACATATTTCAAACGGCCCACACTTTTGGGAATCACTGATCCACCCTATCATAATCCATAGTAGTTTTTTTAATATTCATGTTTTCTTCAACCTTGACTTTAAATCAGCTGTTCAATCGATTGACTAATCACTGCAACTTAGCTGTGGGACAGCACACGACGGTTTCATTTTTTAATTCATCATCACTCCAGGCCATCTTCACTGAGGTCTAAATTATCAGTACTGAGCTACAAACAACAGCTCCTGCTGTTATTAATGTTTCTTTTTTTTTTTTTTTTTTACTCACAGTCTCTAAAGGAATAAAACAATGACATGTAGTTCCTGTACTGCTGTCACAAAGACTGAGGTTCACTCTTATTTTATCCCCTCCAACAACGTTTTTTTTTTTTTCTTTCATTGGGTAGAGTTTCCACAGCTGCTATGTTTCTTGCTGCTCCACTATTTCAGTTACTTTGGGAAAGTTGCTGATGAATACCAGAGAAAACAAACATGCTATCCTCTTCCAATTTTTTGGAGTGATTTTCCTGGGAGATTTTGTATCCGGTACAAGAAAGAATTACATCATCAAGCTTTGATGATGAGAGGCAACCAATCTAAAAGCAGATGGTGCCAATATTCAACAGCCATTACATTGTGCCGCTTTCACATTTAAATTAATAAAAGCCCAGTGTAACATCGTAAAACTGTTTGATTTGTCCCAATAAAGCATATCACATCTAAGAATTATGGTCATTATCAAGCAGTCTACTGATATATTCTATATCAATGTGAAAATTATTTAAAGAGAGGCCCAAAAACCTACTATTACCATCTAATGTTTTCAAGTAACTTTATACTTTAAATCTGTTTGTTCTTAGTTTGCTTCTAAATCTTTTCTGAGGTTAAATGTCTCTGAAGCACCTGTGTGTTTTATTTGGTTTGTTGTGTTTCTATGTATTTGTGGTGCACAGATTCTGCTTCAGTTTGTTTGTAATCTTGGTAAATATGTGGCAGCAATTGTTATGCGCAGGCTGTTCTAAGACAAAATGAAATCAAACCATCTCTTATGTGATGAGTTCATGGTGAATTCAATAAGTGCCGCTGATCCTTTTGATGTATCTTTCATTTGTTTTTGCTCTTATTTTATTTCAACTCTCCAATTTATTTCTCAAAAACAACTTTGAATATTTATGTGAAAAACATATAAATTTTAAAAAACGAATATTCCTCGTATACATGCTCATGGACACATGACTATAGCAGCCTATAACAGTGCATCCTTACTAATGTGGTGCTTAAACCACACAAAAAAAAAAGACAACTAAACTGCACATTATGAACCTTCATCAACGTGTCTGTGTTTGCTCCTGCCCGCATCCACACATTGGCACTGTATGCCAATTTCAGGTTTATTATTCAAACTGCAGCTCTAACAGCACAAACTGACACCAGATGGTCTTGAATCCATTTAAATGTGTCTAAAATGAAGGAATTTTTGGCCACAGTCCCAGTTTATGTTCCACACACTTACTGAAGAAAACCAAACGGTATTATATACATTCACATGCTGGACAGTAGTAACTGTACAGTGAAAATGGTTTTAATATATTTGTATTCAAAGTTTTGACGTATTTTAATAAACGTTTTGAAGTGAATGTACTGAAATGCAACATAAGGGAGGCTGACGTGTTATCGTAACAGTAATCATACTTACATGCAATCAGATTATACTGAATTTAACAACTGTATTGTTAATGATTTATATGTTTATAATAACTTATATTTACAGCCCTACAGCAAATTACATAACTAAGATCTTATTTCTGGCAGTTATCATGCTTTATATGCTTTACAGAAACATGCCATGATAATTAGTTCTGTTAAAATATTATAATACATTCTCACATCTTTTAGTTTTACATGTCTGTAATCTTTTCTTTATGTGCAGTCATTTTAGGCTCTGAAAACATCTGCAATTGTAATTGCAAATCATTTTTAAGTCATCAGGATAGCTGCACTCTTTATTTAGAAAGCAAAAAAACTAGAATTTAAACTCACTAGCTCAAAAAAAATGTTTGTTTTTTTGAGCTTCTGTAAACAATAAACAGTTTAGTTGATACCGTTTGAACACTCATATCCATAGGGCTGGAGATCACAAGATCGGATCACGTTACACTGCACAAAGCAATAGTGTCAACACACAACAATTCTGCATTACTCAAGACACTGCAAGACCAGTACAGTGTATGCATCTCAAACAGCAAAAAGGAAGAATTATTTATTTAATCTCTGCACTGTTTTGCTAGGTAATATTATTCCATTAAATATCAATTCAATTAACTGGCACTCTGATTTTCTTTCCCTTCCTGTCCACCATTTCCCCCCTGTGAGTTTCATCTTCTTCACTTTATTCATTTAAAACATTACCAGGAGGAGACATGAAGAGGTAGCTCTGCTAAATCAAACTGGATGGGAATCTATCTAGAGCATCTGTATGTTGTGATAAAAATATTGATATTGTGTGTTAATATTCTGTATGACCACAATCTGAAAAAAAAAAGTAAAATAAAAATAAAATAAAATAATAACATTAATAAAGAAAACCACAGTATTTGAAAGGCAATAAAGAAGATTGATTTCTACCCCCTTCTGTCAGGTGTAAAGCCAGTATTTCCAATCAAAAGTGTGAGCTTTGTCAGCTGTGATTGGAGAAGAGATGTTATGAGTGGGTGCACAGTATAGGAGGAGATGTGTAATGCAATCCTACACATGGACCACTCCGGGGAAGGCCAAAGCTGAATCCATTCTCACTCATCCGCGCACAGTGCTTGCAAAGGGATACAAGCAGCACTGCACACTTACAGTATGCACAAACAGATAGTGGGCTGAGAGGGGGGTTACGCTACCCTGAGCTGTTTGGGGAGCGATGAGATTTACGAGCTGAGGGTGAATTGGGCAAGTGGAACTGCGCTGAGAAATCAATGCCATTCTGCAGTGCAGTGCGTCTCAGCAAAGAGTTAACAGATTCACTGTTGCAAGAGGACATTAAAGCCATAGTTCCCAGCGCAGCATCTCTGCTCTAAAAATAGGACCATGCAGCAAAATGGACTGATGCTATTTACAGAACTGCGCTTCTAAGGTCCTACATAATTACACAGGCCTACATGTTACGAGGACTTGGACTGATGTAGAGAATTATTTCACTCTGTAGCAGAAGAATTTTTTTTTGAATTCCTAAGCCGTATCCTTACATATCTGAGCAGACCCAAGCGTGACAGCACGTTGATTGGATGCGCGAGAGTGTGTTTGTGTGCTCGCATAACAGATTTTAAACTTCAGTGTGGCACGATCTCCCTGTGCACCTAATGAGCAGAACTTGTCCTTGCTGACTGAACGGCTCGTTTCGACTCAATATTCAGCTCCACACTTCAAAGGACGTTTTAGGGACATTGCACAGGCCTCCTTATGGCCCACTACAGCAATACAGATTGTAGCCCATTAATGATTTATTAACCCTTCTTTTCTAACGCTGGGGCAACAAGATGCCGATGGATCTGTTAGGTGCGTCTTTCAGAGTAACGTTAAAGGATTATCTAATGAGGCTTGAGGAATCTTGCAACGATTCATTTAAATTACGAAAAAAAAAAAAAAAAAACCCTCAAAGTCAGCCAATGCCAGTGCCTTCCTTAAAACCGCATCCTCACCATGATGTGTACCATGATGTATTTTTCTATAGGAAGAGCTCGTTTCCTACCGTTCTGAGAAGAGACGGACTGCAGCATCAGAGCTCCAAATATCGCCAAAGAGAAGGACATGACTGCAGCTCTGCGATTGCCAGGTATCATCTTCGGAGACGGTGGACGGAAAATGCCGGTAGGAGCGCGCTAAGGTGACCTGCGCCGGTTATGATGGAGCGGGCTGGATTCGCCGAGGATCGCACCTCCAGATCCTTCAGTCGTGTCACGTACAGAGGGAAGCGTCGCTAGGTAGACAAGTGTGAGCCCACAGAGGTACTGCTGGATACCTGCGCCGCTCTGCTGACAGCCCGGTGCAGCTATGGAACCCCCCTTTTTTTTCTTTCTTTCTTTCTTTTCTTTTTTTTAAGCCACCCGTTACAGCTTTAATCCCGCGAGATCTTGGAGGAGCGCAGAGACAAAACGGTACGTCCAATCGCAAAGTGGAGCAGAGATCAATCATGTGAAAATAATAAACATGATATTAATGATGATTTTTTTTTTGTTTGTTTGTTTGTTTGACAGGTTTTGCCACAATTTTTCATCAACTACAGTATTTTTTTATTTTTATTTTTTCTTGTAGTCAAATTAAGCCATTGTTAGTCTGTCACCTACAATTTGGCTCCTACAATATCCGCAAACCAATCAGAGGCGAGCATTTCATTGATACAAAATCCTTCGTTGACCAGTCATATCCTGTGTCAAGCAGGTTCTCACTCAGGCTGTTTAAGCCTTGAACTCAGCAGCACCTGTGGCTTTACGCAAACTTTTAATCCAATTTCTCTGAACAAATACAGGGTAATAGCAGGCTCACACCTACAGCACAGAAGCACACGTCACTTGGTCAACCACATCAGTAATAGGCCTATTTCCTGTTCTCACCAAGAACAGCTAAAAATGTTCTTCACCTAATTCACTTGTTACGGATTTGTAACTTACTAAATGTGGGGCAAATAGTATGCTCTCTATGCTGTTTTCACCGGCCACTTTGTTAGTTATTTAGAATCACTAATTACTGTGCCACTAAAAATACGAACATTTAAAACATAATAAATAACTAATTCAAAACAAGAACCGAAACTCATCAAACCCTGGAACCTGGGACCACGGCAATCCAAACTGCAGTCACCAGATCAGTTAATTCAGTTGAAAATCTATGGGAGATTTCGGCTTGATGTTATACACAGTATTCTTCACCACCATCATCAAAATACCAAAGGAGAGAATATCTGTTCCATTCCTACAGTAACATTTCAGAGATTATAAATATGGTGATATATTGTGGCTTAACACCTTGCTTAAGCTGTTTTCAAGCATGCACTGCAGCCCTGACTTTTACTAGACATTACCCAAGCACAAGTGCATGTGAGAATGCAAATAGGGCATAATCATAATATATATTGGACAGGGCCCCAGCCCTATTTTTTTTAATTTGCTCAAAATATCCCTCAAATATACCAATATGAAAATTACTGTGCCATGACAAGTAACCAGACACCACCATCAGAAAGAATCATTGGCAAATGTAATCATAACTACACAAACTGTCATTTCTATTATAAGGCTGCACTGAATTTCTGGAGTGTTTTGCCAAGTTTTTGTTACCCCAGCAGAAGCCATTTCTTAACAGTTATGAGTAGGCATCAACAAATAAACTATATTGTCTCTCATTTTCCTTAAAACTTATACATCTAAATATATATAAATATAAACTTATCACATTGACTAGATTTTCCTCAAATCAAGAGCCATTGATATAATCAGTTGTTTGGCTGTCTATTTTTGTTTACTATATAGAATAACCCTTCATTTCAGCCAATGTCTTATCAATTTTCTAATATTTTTTCTAATATTTTTGTTTTCACTTTTTTTAATGGGGGTGGCAAGTGGATAGAGAAACACCTAGTTAAATATTTGAGCCCCCACAAGACCGAATCTGTGGTTACAGCCTTGGACTGACAGTCAGGTTTTTGATGCGTCAACTTTTGTTTTGTTAGGATTGGTCCTTGTCTTTCTCCCCCCTAATTCTTTCAGAAAAAACATCAGGGCAGGCTATGCTGTAATGACGCGAGACTTTGACTTCGAGAATCTCAGCAGCACTGAACATGCTGCATCATGCTGCATGATAGATTACAAAAATTTAGTTCATTAGTTTTCTCTGCCAGAAAGCCATAAAGGTAATAAAAATATTACTAGCGAGATTTTCAATACTTTCAGCACTCTGGAGCATGGCAAAGAGGATCTGGATAGTTTACAGCATTATATTGGTGAGTGTTTCGAGCAAGTTGTCATGGGCAAACCAGACAAGGTGCCAACTCCCTCCGGCAGCAAAGGAACTCCCTCCACTAAGAGAAGCTGCCCTAAAGACTCCCTGGATGGGGCCTCTTCTCATACCAGCAACATGGTAAACATTTTGGAGTCCACAAATTAAAAACCGTTTTGTTTTGCAGAACGCCTGGCCGCATAGGCCACAGTAGTTTGGGCCATCCATGTGGTTTTGCTTGTTAAAAAGGAGGGGTGGCCTCCCATCCCTCCTTTTTAACCGGACTATAGTCATTATGGTTCACAATACACACATACACACACTACACACGTAGGACCTTGGGAGGCAGGTGGGTTACCCAGAGGTAAGTGGGTGGTGCTACTGAGGTGACCCCACTCACCTCTTCACTGCTGTCTGCCCCTCTATTTTATTAGCACCTTAGACATTGAGGATTTAAGGGGCAGTGTAGATGAGAACTCTCAGCTGTCAGGTGCTCATGTCACATCTGCCTCAATTTTATTTTCATTCTAGTTTTCACACAGTCATACTCATCCCTTACACCTCACACATCCACAGCATTACATACCACATGCACTCAACACATCACCTTTATGCTGGGTGACGGGCAATTCTTGGGTGCTTGGGGCCCTGGGCCTTGGGGTTGCTGACCTCTGGCGGGGTCTGCTGCCCACTGCCACTGGTTCTCTGGGGCCCTCTGGCTGTGGGGGCTCTGGCTGAACTTCCCTCTTCCTTCTGCTGGGGTGGACATAAGGATGTCATCAGGATGCGTGGCCTTGGTTCTTCAGTGCTCCTGGGGTGCGACGGATGGCCTGAATCTTCTGGGTTCTTCTCTGTCTGTCTCGGGCTTCTAGGGGCATTGTTACAGCTTCTCATCCTTATTATTAAGTTAGTTTCATGACAAACACCCAATACACAAACACTTACACACACACAGGTTGCAGATGCAGTGGTTGGCAACCACTTGTGCTTTGTCTCACCCCACCACCCCTTCTTTCTTCCTTTGTCTTTCTGTTCCCTTCTTTTCTCCCTCCTTCCTCTGTTGCTTCTTTCCCACCTGTCAACTATAGCATAGTTGCGCTCTATTATATCAATATCAATAATTCAATAAATAAATAAATAAACTCCCCAAAATACAAGAGGAGCCTTTGTAAAGATCCTCTGGTTCTTAGCAGGCACAAACTGGATGGCTGCTGAGCTGTCCGGTGTTTTTGGCATAATGACCAAACTGTTAACATACAGAATCATCATGGGACTTGAGGTGTGGGTATGGTTGTACATTAGCAGTTCACGGGTGCTATGCAGAGATTTGCTGTCCAGATTTGCTGTTGTTGTGCAATGGCACCAGAGGGCACTTTTAAGAATACAGGGAGCAACCAGTACACCTTGTTAATGCTTGCTTTTGGGCCTCTAGAATGGGGAAGAAAGCCGATTTAAGTGACTTTGAATGTGGCATGGTTGTCAGTGCCAGACAGGCTGGTCTGGAGTATTTTAAAAACTGCTCTGATCTGCTGGGATTTTCCCACACAACCGTCTCTAGGGTTTACAGAGAATGGTCTGAAAAAGAAAATATTCACATCAACACGTCATTGGCTTTTTGAAGAAGCACACACTAGTGCGTCATAGCCAAAGAGGTAAACAAATGGACACATAAGCAGGACATTTAAACCAGTTTCTCTTGAGGCCTTTTTTGAATGGATGATTTGGAAGCAGCAACCAGAAGGGCTGAAAAATAACACAAATGCTAAATTTCCAAAACCTTCAGTTCTAATTTTGCCAGGTTAAGATGGCTCTAATCTAATTTCCTCCCCTTTGGAACAACACAGCGTGGGGTCACTGAACTGGACCTCTGTACCCTCATACTTTGGTTTTTGTCAGTTCCTTTTCTATAATTTCAGCTATTTCTCAAATAATATGACTCATAAATTAATCGTACTAACAGACCATCCAAGAACTTTGTGCTCCAGTTTTGGTGAATTAAATTCCAGCTGCAGTAATTAGCAGATATGTGTGACTGTACAATTCTGAGCTTTTGTGTGTTAACTTTCAATGCATTGTGAGTCATAGTAAAGAAAGAGGGCGCATAACATGATATAGATGGCACCTCACTGAGAGGACACCAGCTTTCATGGAGGTGTAGGCTGGGAGAAAATACATTTGGGCTCTGATGATTTTTGTGTCTTTTATGGGCTGTCACACAATACAGTGGCGGAAATGTTGTATGAAAATTGATGCTGTGACAGAGAAGATGGTATGAAATAGTTGTGATAAAAAAAATTATAATCATACATTAATGTGTGGAAAGCGTACTTTTACTGAAGTACTGACAGGACATTGCCATTTAATAGTACTTGTACTTATTCTCCACAACATTTAACAATGTAATATATTGTTTTTATCACTTTACTGCATGTATATATTTCAGTTCTTAAATAAACTGTGAAATGCAGGATTTGAGTTCAGTGAGACACTGCTTCTTTTAAGAAAATGATAAAAAAAAAAATACTTCTACCAGTGATGTGTCATATATTACCACAAAGAGACAGATTAAGACATGCTATTCATTGCCATGTACACAGTCCAGAGAATTACATCTGTTTGCTAATTGTCGCTGTAAGCATTTTTTTAAAGCACTCGTCTTCAAAGAGCTCACAGAGCTGACAAACAGGGGCTGGCATTAAATTGCTGCAGAATTCATGTTCTGCACTTTTCTCCCGCAAAATGACATGAACTGAATTTGTTACAAACTGTTACAGAATGACACTCCTGCTAATGCAGGACTACACTGACCATTTATAAATAAAAATCTGCTCAACTTCACTGGCATGAAATCAATATAGGACAAATAGGTGCAGTGCATCTTGTATTGCCATCTAGTGTCTAGTCAGTGCATATGTGAGTGAATAGCTCAGGAGCAGTACACATCACTGCCATATTTTTTTTTTTATGTGAGCAGGAAACCATTAAAATTCAAGGAAAATTATTAAACAAAAATATTACAATAGTCTTTATTCACAAAGAATTTTTCAAAACCCTGGTACAAAGATGTTTATACAAGGCAGCAAAGGACAATAATAATCTAGGTGGCCAGATTAAAACAGATAAAATTTCCAGTTATATAGAAGGTGCATTGTGAGTTTCTTTTCTTTCATAAGGATTTTTTTTTTAAACACAAAATCATGTTGAGACGTTTGGATTTCACACAGAAAACAGACATTTTATCAGCTCCAGCACTGATGTTACACGATGTTTAGTATTCAGAAAGTTAAGCATAAAAATTACTCCCAAGATGGGGCTTGCCCAGTTTAAAAGTGATTCACCTTTGGAGTTGATCCAGATCCATGTCTGCATCAGGAATTTTTTAAAATGATTTTTTACCATTATGAGAACTCATACCTGCACAAATCTGAAATCAGAAAAATTCAGAGACGTCAGGTGTGGGGGAAACTTTTCAGCGTGATTGCTTTTGTTTTTCTGATCGTTCATGTTTAACTTTTTTACCAAAAAAGATCATTCTCCACAGTAGTCTCAGAGAGAAAAAACAGAGGAGTATCATGAACAAAACAACAGTTAGCAAAAATGCAATGACATCAATAGACTTGTATACAAACCACGACATTTTGTACGACTGTGTCTGCAGATGACGGGCCCCTCTATGTCTTATAACATATTCTATCCAAAACACTGCCTGATCCAGAGGTTTCACGGGCTGATCTCTGTGCAACCTTGAGAGCATCTGCATGATTTCCCTGTAAGTGGAACTGTAAATAACTGTCATCAGTGCCTCTGCAAAGATATCTCTTTCGAGCATGGCAATATCCACAATCACAGCTGCTCCCTTTGCCCTGATTCTGGAGAGATTATCGGGCTGATCAAAGAATAGGGGAAGTCCAACTACAGGAACCCCGTGGTAAATAGCTTCCTGAACTCCATTGGTGCCTCCATGGGTCACAAACACTCTAGTTTTGGGATGTCCTAAGAGGTCATTTTGTGGCAGCCAGTTGACTAGTAACGTGTTGTTGCCCAGGTTGGTTGGCCTTTGTCCTATATACCTCCATATAACCTTTTGAGGCAGCTGACCAAAGGCTGCAGCAATTTCCTCAGTAATATGCTGAGGAAGCTTCCCAACTAAAGTCCCGAGGGTCATCACAATGACCCCATGATCACCAGAGCTCTGGACAAAAGCTTCCAGGTCAGCAGGAAGCGGATTTGAGGGCTTGCATTGAAATCCACCCATGTAGACTATGTTTGGCAATGTTGGACGTGGGAATTCAAAGACAAAATCATTTCTCATAAGCCATATATCAGCATCCAGGAAAAATGTTGAGTAATCCACATCAGGACCAAAGTACTTCATAACAGCTGGTTTGTAGTTAGGTTCTGCCATGTGCGACATTGTGTACATGCCAACACTATAACTCAACAAATTCTTTATTCTTTGAGGGAAGATCATCTTATCTGTTAACTCTGTTCCAGTAAAAGGAATGTATGCCAGAGGCGAGGGAGCAATAAGTAAGTGAGCTTCACCTTGAATGGCCCACCTTACGTTGAAAACAAGAGGAACTTGGAGCCGGCGTGCCAGCATTGTCCCTCCACCAAAGCCAGGGTCAGTCAAAACCACATCAAATTTGGCTGCATGTAGAGACTGCATCAGCTTTTCATCTTCAAACATCAGAGTGATTGTTTCACCCATCCTTTTATGAAACTGAGTAAACTGGTCTAAAATCACCCTCCTCATCTCAATCTTAGTCCACATGTGGGACCAAAAAGATGTAGGTTTTCTCTGAAGTCGGATTTCCAGCTGCTGAAACAAATATGTTTTAATGTTTTCCTCAAATCCACTAGAGTAGGGAAGCATGACAGAGGTATAGAAAGGAGACTTATCACTGATGTACCAGCTATCAGATGGCCGTACCACAGTGATCTCATGACCTTTGGCATGCAGTTCCTCTATGAGCACTTTCATGTTTACCCAATGGCTTCCATCCAATGGGAATACCAGGATTTTGCCCCCAAATGAACTGGGTAGTTGAAATGAGAGTAGCGTAAAGAGGACGAAAGGTAAATAAGCCATCTTCATGATGGCCCTCAGATACCTTAAAAAAAAAAAAGTCAGTGAGAGAGTAGTGCCTGATCTTTTTTGTACAATTTTGATATTTCAGTCTTTTGACCATAGATATCTGCTCCACTGCATTTAAGAGGCAAATACTCTTTACTCCTTTGCAATATTTAACAGTAGCTCCTTTTTACCCATTAGAAGTTATAGAAACCTAAGACTGGGGCCTCTTGCGTTTCTGATGTCTTTTTGCTGTATGGTGGTTTCTCTACTAACCATCTCATGGGGTTTCACTGATAAAACTGATATAGGTCAAAAGAGTTCAAATTATTAATTATTTCACAAAAGTCAATCATTAAAGTTCTCCAAAAGACTAAAGGCAAAAATGAAATTATATGTATTGTCACTTTTTTGTTAATTTTTTAATGTTGAAGGACCCAAATCTAGAACCCTGTGGATTAAGATGCCTAGTTGCATTTAAAGTAATCAAAAAAGTAGTTCCACTTAAACCCACTTCAACAGGGCTGCTTATATCTCACTGCATCAGTGCTAACAATCTAACAAAATCGCTTTCATCAGACATAAACATAAGTATTATATAGACATTTTAACTTTGGATATTTTGAGTACATTTTGCTAATACTTTGATACTTTTATTCAATTGAATTAAATAAATTATTTTTGTTGTATTTTGCATTGTTTTGCTTGCTGAAGTAAATATCAGTGTCAATAATTCCTTCACCAGTAATGGCACTGAACTGTATTGGCTAGGGAACAATCACTGATCCAAATATTAGCAAAACAAAAAAAATCTAAGTCTTAAATTTCAGAACAGACGCTATATATTAATGTGCCTAAATTGATTGTATCAGTGTTTAATGCAGTGCAAACTCAACAATACAATAAATAATATTCTAAAGCCTGTGCTTGACTGAAAGCATCAAAATCAGATGAAATTTACATTTACACAGAAAAACCTGCACACAAAAAGTAACCCCCATAAACTATATTTCATCGTAACATGCAGGCTGTTTTTACTTTAACTGGTTTTCTAACATTTTTACATTTTAAGATATATTAATGCTTACCTATATGCTTCAGAAAGAGAGCCCCAGCTTCTTCAATTAAAGTTCAAAAATGTTTGTCAGATAGTGTTTTGTACAAGGTGTGTACTGGACATACACCTGTTCCTACAAGAATAACAGAACAGGTGTATCTGTTGTGCCATCTAGGGTCCAGTCACTGGATAACTTTGTACTGCTTGATTGTTTACCAGAGCTAAGTATTAAACTGTAATCGCCATGTAGTATACACAACTGCTGCACCCATGACCTGAAATAATGCTGAGTTTTGCAAAAAGCAGAGATCCATAAAGAGCATGCTGAGTAGCTTTTCATTGCATGTTGCTTTTATGTATGACAGGACTTTGTATGGTGGCCCTGAGCTCAACACCCTGCAACTTACTAAAACATGCATGCAAAAGAAATGAATACTAGGTGAGACACTGCTAGTTTGACAACACGTGTTACAGACCTCCGGTGGGGTCATTTAGTAACGTTACCCACAGGTAAAATGGCTGCTCTCCCGTCGGTCGACGGAAAACAGTTTACATCTCTGTTCTCTGTTCGAGTAAACAACTTACAACATTCAGAGGTGGCAAAAGTACTGACATTCTGTACTTAAGTAGAAGTACAAGTACTTGTGTTAAAAAATACTTTGGTAAAAGTCAAAGTACTGGTTCAACTTCTTTAATTAAGTAAAAGTAAAAAAGTACAGGCTCTGAAATTTACTCAAAGTAAGAAAGTAAAAGTAGCTCTTTGGAGGATGTTTCTACCTGCTATTTTTGTGTAAAGCTAACTGAACCTTATTATATATTATTGTAATAATATAAAATAATACATGAGAATGCAAACGTTATTCCAATCTTAATTTTAATTCTAATGAATGCACTCAGCTTGAATCTGTTATGTAGGACACAAGCTGTGAAAGGGAATTTAAGCACAGCTCTGTTCTCTGTGTCCTCCATAGTAGAGGGTGACTGTGCCTCCACCTAAACACCAACATGAGGATACTCAGGGGTTACAGTGGGATTCAGAAGGTGGAGGAACCCTAGGATCAGCTGTAGTGGCTCTGCATGGGGAGAAGAATCACAGCTTTCTATTGTGAGCTGCAGTAAATGATGTTGGTGTGCAGGCTGTGATCAGCAGTTTATTTTCCAGTCCTTACCTTTAACTCTAACCTCTCTTCTTCCTCTCCTGTCCTGAATTTCTGTGAATTTCTCTCTCTTTGCTCTCCCTGTAAATACAGCAGCTCTGCTTTTAGCTAGCAGACACACTGTGTGACAAACTGCACACACATTGTGTGTTTGCTGATATTTGTTGAGCATTTAGAAACGTTGCATTTATCTGCCACACATTACTCCCTCCATGCTCGCGCCTCTTCAGTAGCACTAGCTAAGCAGTTTATGTGCCGCAGCGCAACTTACGGACTGGTTCAAAACACCTACATCACGTGACCGTGGCTATGCGAGGCTTCAGTGCGTTTCACTCCTGCTGTTTCCAGGCGGCTGAGGCCCCAATAATTCAATTGTTTTTCTTCTTCTTCTTTTTTTTTTTTTATTTAATGAACCTTTTTTTTTGTTTTTGAGCTAGGCCTTGTAATTGCCGAATTATCATTATTTTTTAACCTACGCTTCTATTTAATACAAGCAGACACACGCACGTATAACTTATTGTTTCTGTGGACTGTGAAGAACAATATAGGCGATCCATTTACAAACAGGAGAAACATTTCTTTCGGTGCAAAAGTGGATCAACGAACTCACGCTGGAACAGCTGACTGTGAGTGCTGAAAATCCTCAATCCTCCGTTTGTTTCTGCACGCGCTGAATGACCTCTATTTATTTTCAGAGACATTAGTGGAACTTCCCCAAGTCTGACCTGCATCCACCCTGCGCTCAGTGTCCTCCTCAGTCATGTTGGTGACCACGATCGCTGCAGAAGCGATGAACCAAATAAACTGAGATCGCACTGCAATAATTTACTGGTGACATCGGTATTTAAATTTTTCATTACCATATTGTATGAATTTGTATAATTTATAGTTGAAATGTATCAGTAGAATTGAGCTGAGGGGTCACAGTGACTGACTGGACGGGCCTGGACCTCCGAAACCGTCCATAACGCTGATGCTGCGACCCGCACACTGCACAGCAGGAGGTTCCTGCTGAGAAGAAATACATTTGTTTTTAAATCAAGAAAAACTATGTCCAGGCGAATTATTTCTTAACAATTCTCATGACAAATGAGTTTTTGTTTTTCTTTTTGACCCCCCCTGCGACTTCTGGTATAAATATCTCACAAACAGTGTTTGTATTGGTCAGTGTGAAGATGTGAAAATGACTGTTGAGACTGGCCAGAATGAGCCCATGAAAACTTAATTTTAACCTTTATTTTAAAGAAGGAAAAGATTTTGTTTTTCTTTAGCATTTCTTTTTGAATGAATAGAAAATAAAGACAAAGGCTACCCCAGCTTCGAGCTTTGTTTAACAGTGTGAAAACCTGATGACACGAACTCCCAGAAAGCTTAAAAGTCAACCAAAAACATCCAAACTTTTATTTATTTATTTTTTCCAGTGCTGGCAAGAATGGCTCCTGACATTTGACCTCTTAAACTTTAACACATAACATTTACTCAAAATATTCAGATTACCTTGTACCTCCCCTCCTACTAACATCAGTAAATGAACTCTTTATAGTATACCGGGAGGATATATCTCTGTGCACCATGAGAAGATGGAATGGACTGTGGTGTCCAAATGAAATAAGGTACTGAGTGATACAGTGGCATACTGGAGGCTGATGTGTTTGGCGATTCATGTACATCTGCGAAACTAACTGATGAATGCAACTGTAGAGAAGGCTGGTCAAGTGATTCATAGGTGAACCGTGCAGCTGGTTGCCTTTCTCTCGTTGACCTTCTCAACCCAGGTACCTCAGCTGGAGTGGTCAGGTCAGATGCAGACTGCATTTGCTTTCCAGGCAACAGTTCAACCCCCCTTCTGTCTTCTGTGAGGGCTGCTTCTGTGTTCATTGATCCCCCCTGTTCTTCATTACCATGCGTTCCTCCAGTGGCGTTCCCTCTGCCTCCAGCGGCATCCCTTCGCTGACCTCTGGATCCGACTCAGCCAGGACTACACGCCTTGAGGGTACATTAGCAGAGTCAAAGGTATCCACAGCACTGTCTCCATGTAAACAACAGCTGGTGTACAGACAGTATGACTGTGAACAGCCACTGCTCTCCGGACCTGGAGTACATGACTGTTAAATGCAGGCCCATCTATCTGCCCCGTGAGTTTACAGCTGTTTTGATCACTGTTGTTTATCTTCCCCCTGATGCTAATGCTAACTCGGCTGTTAGTCTCTTACATGACACGGTTTGCAGTCAACAGAGCAGATATCCTGAGGCTGTACACATCATTGCAGGAGACTTTAACCATGTCGATTTAAAGACTGTTCTACCCAAGTTCCATCAGCATGTTAAATGCCCTACAAGAGGGAACAACACACTGGATAAAGTCTACTCTAACATCAAGCTGGGTTTCAGGGCTGTGCCACTGCCACATCTGGGCCAGTCAGACCATCTGTCCCTGCTTATGATTCCAGCATACACCCCCCTCAGCAAAACTGCTCTTTCTACATCTAAGACTGTTCAGACCTGGCCTGAAGGTGCCTCTCAACAGCTGCAGGACTGCTTTGAAACAACTGACTGGGACGTATTCAAGCACCAGGACCTGGAGCAGTATACCTCGGCTGTTCTGGACTACATCAAGTTCTGCACCGACACTGTAACTGTGGACAAGAATATCCGGGTTTTTCCAAATAGAAAGCCATGGATGAATGGAAAGGTGCAGAGCTTACTCAGAGAAAGGAACATCGCCTTCAGAGCTGGTGATGGGGCGCTTTACAGCGCTGCCAGAGCCAACCTGAAGAGGGGCATCAGGGAGGCCAAGGCTGTGTATAAGAGGAGGATTGAGGACTGTTTCCAGAGCCACGACTTCAGGCAGGTGTGGCAAGGGGTTCGGCATATTTTGAACTACAAACCCAGCCTGTTAGTTGATCAGCGTAACATCAATCTGGCAGAGGAGCTGAACAGCTTCTTTGCACGCTTTGAGGTACAGCAATCAGAGACAGCCATCCAACATCCCTCAGCAGGCAGCAGCAGCATCCTCAGGCTGCAAGAGCAAGAGGTGAGGCGTATGCTGGAAACTGTGAACCCCAGGAAAGCTGTGGGGCCCGATGGTGTCTCTGGACGGATACTGAAGGTCTGTGCGGCTCAGCTGGCTGGTATTTTTACCAGCATTTTTAACCAGTCCCTGAGCCAGGCTGCTGTCCCTTCCTGCCTGAAGTCCTCCATTATCGTCCCCATCCCCAAGAAGAACACTATCAGAGGTTTGAATGACTACAGGCCAGTAGCACTAACACCAATTGTTATGAAGTGCTTTGAAAAGCTTGTCCGGGCTCACGTCATCTCCAGTCTCTCTCCCAGACTAGACCCCCACCAGTTTGCCTACAGAGCCAACCGGTCCACAGAGGACGCCATTGCCACGGCCCTCCACTCTGCCTTCTCTCACCTGGAGCAGGGGGGGAACTACGCTCGGCTGCTCTTTGTGGACTTCAGCTCGGCGTTTAACACCATCCTTCCTGGCAGACTGGTGACTAAACTGTCAGATCTGGGGATACCACGCTCCACCTGTCTTTGGATCAAGGACTTCCTGACAGACCGTTCCCAGAGGGTAAGAGTAGGTCCCCACCTCTCTTCAGCCATCAGCCTCAGCACCGGCTCTCCACAGGGCTGTGTGCTGAGTCCCCTACTCTTCACCCTCTACACACATGACTGCACCTCCATACATGCCAGTAACTGCATCATTAAGTTTGCGGATGACACCACTGTGGTGGGGCTCATATCAGGCGGGGATGAGTCAGCATACCGGGACGAGGTGCAGCGGCTGTCAAGGTGGTGCAGTGAGAATAACTTGATCCTGAACACCACTAAGACAAAGGAGATGGTAGTAGACTTTAGGAGGACAACACATGTCATTCAACCTCTGTTCATCGAGGGGGATGAAGTGGAGCTGGTTTCAGATTTTAGGTTCCTGGGAGTACATCTGCAGGATGATTTGACCTGGAGTATCAATACGACCAGCATTGTCAGGAAGGCCCAACAGAGACTGCATTTCCTGAGGGTTCTTAGGAGCAACTATCTGACCCAGAATCTGCTGGTGTCCTTCTACCGTTGCTGTGTAGAGAGCATCCTGACCTACTGTCTGTGCGTGTGGTTCAACAGCTGCACAGCAGCAGACAGGAAAACACTCCAGCGAATCATCAACACGGCTCAAAAGATCATAGGCTGTCCCCTGCCCTCCCTCCAGGAACTGTTCAATGCCCGCTGCCAGAGGAGGGCACAGAACATCCTCCAGGACCCCTCACACCCTGGACACTCCTTGTTTCAGCTACTGCCATCAGGCAGACGTTTCAGGACAATGAAGGCCAGAACAAACAGACTGAGGAACAGCTTTTATGCCAGGGCTATCATTGAACTGAACTCTGTGTGGTTTGGACAGTGATGTGGGGTGGTAGTGCTGACTGTGTGCGTGCGTTGGTGTGTGTATTGGGGCTAGATTCATCTTAATTTACTATTGTGTACTGTATTTTAGTAATCATTTTTATCACTCATATTTTTATTATTTTATTATTTATTGTCTGAGGCACCTAGAAAGGAATGCATTTTAAATTTCATTGTGCAACTTCTGTGTACAATGACAATAAAGATTCTGATTCTGATGTCCACCTCTCAGATCGTATCCTAGTCCATAATAAATGGAACTCATATCCTCATCTGAACTTGACTCATCGTCTCGTTGCGCCTTCATCTCTTGTCGAGTTGGTTTAGATTCTTTTCTTTTGACCCCTGAGGGCTTACTTCCTTGGTTTGTGGCAGGTAAGTCCATGGAGAGGTCATTGACAAGATGCAGTACATTGCGATGCAACACACGCACCTTCTTTCCATCCATCTCCGAAGCCACCCTATAGACTGGGCTTTCTCCAATCTGCTGTTTCACCACATAGATGGTGTTTTCCCAATAGGACTGCAACTTCCCAGGACCACCTCTTTCAGTCAAGTTCCGTACCAGTACCCGATATCCGGGTTGTAGCACAATTCCCCTTACATTTCGGTCATAATACTTCTTCCCATGAGCACTTGACTTTTGACTGTTTTCAGATGCGATCCGGTAAGCTTCAGTCATCTGTTCTGTCATGGTCCTGGGCCGGTGGCCCAGTGTTTTATGTTCATGTATAGTTCTGTTTTATTATGGTTTCTGTCTTCCCGTGCTGATGTGCTGTCCTTAGGTGTTTAGTCTGGGTGTCAAGTTACTTCCTGTTTTATTTTGGTAGGTTCTTGGTCTGTGTGCTTTGGGTTTAGTTTATGTCTTGTACTTCCCTTCCATCTGTTTTCCATTTGTTCATTACCTTCTGTGTATTTAAGTCTTGTGTTTTCCATGCTTGTGGTGGCGTCATTGATGTTGATGGTAGTTGTTGTCCGCTGTCCGTCTCCCGTGTTCTATCGCGTTAGTTCCAGTGAGTTCCAGTCTTGTCTTTTCTGCGTCTCTCCCCCATCTGGTGTATTCCGGGAGAGCCCATGTGTGTTTTTTTGTACATTGTGTAAATAAACGTGTGAGAGCACTACACCCGTCCCGAGTCTGCATATTGGGGTCCTCCTTCCTGCCTGCACAGCGGCCTTCCGTGACACTTCCGTGACAGAATGACGCGACCACGAGTGGACCCCGCAGACTCTGACCTGTACAGTGGCACTCGCCTGGTGCTGGGGGGACCAGCATTTTGGAACGGTCCCCGGCGACGCCGCTCATCACCCCTGCCTAAACCGCAGACGGTCCGCAATGGCGGAATTTTCTTGTCTCCTGCCACTCATTTACCTGCCACTCCGCTCGCTGGCCCCTCCCTTCCTCAGTCGACGTAGCCACGGAGGCAAAAGTCTTCCCGGAGGAAGCAAAGGGACATTTCCCCGGAGCCGACGCCCGGAATGACTCCGGAGGAGTCGTTTTTTCGATTCCTGGGACACAGGGGTCCCTGGCCTCCTAGCACTTCCATTTCACCGCAGCCTGCTTCCGAGGAAAGGAGGTCAAGCTCCCAGCAGCATCGGAGAGAATTGCCGCGGGAGCAGAGCGGTATAACGCCGTGGAGTCAGTCACCACAGCCTCAGGTTTTCACACAGCCATCACCACTTCATACACCGTCAATCGTGACCGTGAGTGACTCTTTTTCTATGCCTGTTTCTATGCACCCCCAAAAATAAAGTAATGGAGCCGGACTTTTGTAAACAACTGCTTAAACAGCCCAGTGAGGGGTTTAAGCAGGACACCAGTAAACATGTATTGGATTTGTGCATTCAGTGGTTTAGGCAACCTTGTGACAAGCAAGGGAAGGTTATAGCACACACACTTCATGGACTAATGACAGAATACCCCTGGCTTATAGACTCTTTACCCACTTTAACTAACAGTTATGTAGAGCAAATACTGAGTTGGGCTGCATTCTCTTTTTCTTCCAAAACCCATAAAATGATTACTGCTGATTCATTGGCCACAGGAGAGACTGCAGACACTAATTTCCATGCAAGCTATGATCCTGTTTCGCGGGTGGCGGCAGCCACGGACGGGCTGACCTCTGCACCCGTTCCTGTTCCGCGGGTGGGGGCAGCCACGGACGGGCTGACCTCTGCACCTGTACCTGTTCTGCGGGTGGGGGCAGCCAGGTCCAAGCCTTCACAGCAGTCTTCATTGTCATCTGCAGCGCCACGCAGCCAGTTTCCCAGTCTGCTTCCGCACAGCCAGGTTCCCAGTCTGCTTCCACGCAGCCAGGTTCCCAGCGAGTCTCAGCAGCTTCCACGCAGTCAGGTTCCCAGTCTCTCCCATCGGCTGCTGTAGAGCCTCTAGTCTCTCAGTCTGAGTTCCAGTCTGCTCCCCTGTCACCATCATCCTCACCACCATCTGACTCACCCGATCAATCCGCAAAGCAGCCCCAGTCGTCGGAGGAGATGGCTGCGCGCCCTGCAAAGCAGCCCCAGCCTGCGCATCCAGTGTCTGAGTGTCCCAAGGGTCCCTCTCAGCCAGAACCCGTGCTGGAGGATCCCGCTGAGACCGAGCGTCCCAAGGGTCCCACTCAGCCACAACCCGCGCTGGAGGATCCCGCTGAGCCCGAGCGTCCGGAGCGTCCCGCTAAGCCCGAGCGTCCGGAGCGTCCCGCTCAGCCCGAGCGTCCGGAGGGTCCCACTCAGTCCGAGCCTCCTGTCTCGTCTGTTCGTCGCTGCCGCCATTGGAAGCACGGTGCCTGTCTCGCCGCCGCCGCATGCCACGCGGTCGGCCTCCTGCTTTGTCTGCTCGTCGCTGCCGCCGCTGGGAGCACATTCGGCCTCCTGTTTCGTCTGTTCGCCGCTGCCGCTGGGAGCGCGATCGGCCTCCCCTCTCGTCTCGTCACCGCCGCTGGGAGCGTGGTCAGCCTCCTGCTTCGTCACTTCGCCACTGCCGCTGGGAGCGCGGTTGGCCTCCTGACGAACCTGGTGCTCCCTGGTCTGCGAGTTCTGCCCCTTGGCCTGGGCGGCCCCCTGAACATTATGGACTATTTTTCTGGCCTTGTGCTGTTTTTTGTTTGGGCCTTATGTTTTTGTTTTCCGTTCTTACCTTGGCCCTCCTATACTGCTTCATCCGTTTTCGCCTTCATCCCCTGGACTCTGTTTTGGACTGCTTTATCCGGCCTTGGGCTGCCACCTTGTGTTCTCGCTCTGTATTTTTGTTTTGTTTTGGACTTTATCCCTTCCCTGGCAGACCCCCTGAACTGTTTTTGACTTCTGTTTTGTCTCCCGGGTTTGGTTTGTTTCGGTCTGTGTGCTTTGGGTTTAGTTTATGTCTTGTACTTCCCTCCCATCTGTTTTCCATTTGTTCATTACCTTCTGTGTATTTAAGTCTTGTGTTTTCCATGCTTGTGGTGGCTTCATTAATGTTGATGGTAGATCTTGTCCACTGTCCGTCTCCCGTGTTCTATCACGTTAGTTCCAGTGAGTAAGTCTTGTCTGTTCCGCGTCTCTCCCCTGTCTGGTGTATTCCGGGAGAGCCCGTGTGTGTTTTTTTGTACATTGTGTAAATAAACGTGTCTGAGAGCACTACACCCATCCCAAGTCTGCATATTGGGGTCCTCCTTCCTGCCTGCACAGCGGCCTGCCGTGACACGTTCCTTCCATTGTTTCACGTAGTTCCTTGCTGTCTGTGGCTCTTCTCCAGTCTCCAGTTGGAATAGGAGGTCTACTGGCAGCAGCAGATACCGACCAAACAGCAGGAAGAAAGGTGAATAGCCAGTTGCGTCATGGCGTGTGCAATTATATGCATGTACCATCTGTGGGAGGTAATCCTTCCACCTTTCCTTCTGTTCTCAACTCCAACATCCCCCACATCATCATGTAGGTGTTTGAGGATGACCGATCTGAAACTTGTTGGCAAGACTAGCTGGCGCTTCTCTGTTGTTCTACGATACAGGATGCCATTCTCTATACTCAGTCTTGTCCACTCATGCATCATTTTCCTAACGGGACCTCTCACCTTCTTCATTTCAGGGGAGTACTTGACTTGACTCTTTCATTCCCAAAATGACACCGATTATGGGATCTGATCTTTGAGCTTGCCTTAGTTCAGCTAACTCGATGGGCGGACCCACCTCTTGGATGCCTGGTTCGCCCTGGCTGTGCTGTGCTAGAGTCAGAGCAGCGATCCAGGCTATATCCCCCCGCTCACCTGCTCCACAGCCTTCCCAGGTAGCGGCAACCGCTTCCCTCGGGAGCCCATTCGTACACTCCCCAATATATCTTTCGATATCAAGAGGCTTTTTCAACAGTGTATCTGCATCGATATTAACTCTACCAGGTTGATATTTTATGTCAAATCTAAAGTCGGACAGTTCTCCCACCCACCGGAAACCAACCGCATTCAATTTGGCGGTGCTCATAACACATGTTAAGGGATTATTGTCTGTGTAGATGGTAAAGTGCGGGGCGTAATAGAGATAATCCCTGAATTTCTTGCAAACAGCCCACTTGAGAGTGAGAAACTTGAGTTTGCCTGAGTGGAGTCGATAGTTTCTTTCCGCAGGTGTTAGCATTCTTGAACCATACCCTATTATTCTTAGCTTCCCACCCTGTCTCTGATAAAGGATGGCTCCAAGTCCGTCATTGGAGGCATCCGTGTGAAGCACAAAAGGGAGCTCAAAATCCAGATAAGCGAGGACAGGAGGGGCTGTCAACCTGTCAATCAGCTTACACAGAGCCTCCTGATGTTTCGCGGTCCACTCAACCGGAGTCTTTGAGGGTAATTGTCCACCCTTTCCCCTTTGTCCCTCCGTTCTTTTCTGGGGTTGCAAGAGCTCATCGATAGGTTTCGCTATCCTTGAAAAATCTTGGATGTAGGAACGATAATACCTCAAGAAGCCAGTAACCCTTCTTACATCCCCAACTGTCGCTGGTGTCCTATCTTTCAAGGCATACACAGCCTCAAGGTCTTTTGGATCAATTCGCACCCCCTCAGCTGAGACCAAACGTCCCACGTACCTTACTTCTCTCTTGAACAGGTTGCATTTTGCAGGTCGGAGTTTAACTCCATGTGCCTGCAAGGCTCTTAGGACTTTTCTCAGTCCTTCCACATGGTCCTCAAAAGTCTTCGCATAACACAGAATGTCATCCAGGTATGGAATACAGCATTCATCCCATAAGGGAGCCAGCATTTCTTCCATACTCCGCTGAAATGCTGCGGGTGCGTTGGTCAGCCCAAAGGGGATCTGCACTGACTTATAGAGATCCCAGGGGGTGATGAAGGCAGTCAGGTGGCGTGATCCCTCAGCTATGAAGCCCTGGTGATACGCCTTCCCCTGATCTAGCACAGAGAACCAACTATAACCCCCCAAAGTGTTAATGAGATCCTGAATTCGCAGTAAGGGGTGTCAGTCGGGCACAGTGTGCTGGTTCAAGAGGCGGTAATCTATACAAAGTCGAGGGGATCCATCCTTTTTCCGCACACACACGATGGTGCAGAATAAGGAGATCTAGACTTAACGATCCATCCCTTTGCCAGGAGGTCCTCAATATACTCCTTAACCTCCTTGTAAAGGGGTTTCGGGGTGGACGTATACGATTTCTGAATTGGGGTCGTTACCGTCAGGGTTATTGTCATTTCCAAGCTAGGAATGCACCCCATGTCATTCTCATCCTGTGCAAATGCCCCAGACTCCTCCCTCAGCATTTGCTTCACAACTCTCTGTTCATTCCCTGTTAGTTGGCTAATGTCAACAGGCGGATCCCATTCCTCTGCAACTTTATTCCCATTGCCCTTCTGAATGCTTGTGGACTCAAGGTGACCAACTCCCAAGGGTGCCTTTGGCAAACTGGTGGTTGGTAATTCGGTTTGCACAATCCCGGCAATCGATTCAACAGTCCCAAGAGCTACCCGACTGGTGAGCGTCACATCATGCTTGGTGTGATTCCCAATAGGGACCCTAATATACAGGACTTTTGCTTCATAAACTGTTAGGAGACTGTTGCCTACATCCAGCTGTTGCAACTGTGGGTTGCTCTCAGTTGGTTCAAAGAGTAGAAGAGGATTGGAAATGTCAAGTGCAGAAGGGACTTTACATTTAACGTACTTGACCTGGCCAGCTGGGATAACTACATCATGCAGTCCTACTGTGAGTACACTCTGACTACTTCTACAATCACTGGTAAGCTTGGTCTGGATGAAATTGACCAATGCGGTGGGTTTGTCATCCTGGAGGTTCATTGCACTCCGCAGGAGACTCACTAAGGTCGGCATATATATATATATATATATATATGTGTGTGTTAGTGTGTCCAATTAATTCTGAAAGTGGGGGCTCTCTATTACCTGCTAATTTCCATCAAGTAAAGACTGCACAATATAGGTGATTGCTCTATAAAGACCCAGAAACTAGAGATGCACCAATACATCACCCCAAACATCATTATCTGCCAGTATTGGCCATTTTGACTGAAATCAGCTTATCAGCAAATGAAATGACATTAGAGTGGGTAGTGAGTTCCCTGTTATCTCATATCAGTTGCACTGGACAAATGTTTAAAGATAATGTGATGATAGTGAAGACCCAGAAGACTGCAACAAGGACACAGAATATCTTTACCACCTCATGCCACAATGCATTGTATGTATTTGTTAGATTTTTACTTATTAAGCTCATTATTGTATTATACACTGCTCAAAAAAATAAAGGGAACACTCAAATAACACATCCTAGATCTGAATGAATGAAATATTCTCATTGAATACTTTGTTCTGTACAAAGTTGAATGTGCTGACAACAAAATCACACAAAAAGCATCAATGGAAATCAAATTTATTAACCAATGGAGGCCTAGATTTGGAGTCACACACAAAATTAAAGTGGAAAAACACACTACAGGCTGATCCAACTTTGATGTAATGTCCTTAAAACAAGTCAAAATGAGGCTCAGTATTGTGTGCGGCCTCCACATGCCTGTATGACCTCCCTAGAATGCCTGGGCATGCTCCTGATGAGGTGACGGATGGTCTCCTGAAGAAACTCCTCCCAGACCTGGACTAAAGCATACACCAACTCCTGGACAGTCTGTGGTGCAATGTGACGTTGGTGGATGGAGCAAGACATGATGTCCCAAATGTGCTCAATTGGATTCAGGTCTGGGGAACCAGCGGGCCAGTCCATAGCTTCAGTGCCTTCATCTTGCAGGAACTGCTGACACACTCCAGCCACATGAGGTCTAGCATTGTCCTGCATTAGGAGGAACCCAGGGCCAACCGCACCAGCATATGGTCTCACAAGGGATCCAAGGATCTCATCTTGGTACCTAATGGCAGTCATGCTACCTCTGGCGAGCACATGGAGGGCTGTGCGGCCCTCCAAAGAAATGCCACCCCACACCATTACTGACCCACTGTCAAACTGGTCATGCTGAAGGATGTGGCAGGCAGAAGATCGCTCTCCACGGCATCTCCAGACTCTGTCACATGTGCTCAGTGTGAACCTGCTTTCATCTGTGAAGAGCACAGGGCGCCAGTGAAGAAGAAGAAGAAGAAGAAACAGCCAGTGGCGAATTTACCAATCCTGGTGTCCTCTGGCAAATGCCAATCATCCTGCACAGTGTTGGGCTGTGAGCACAACCCCCATCTGTGGACGTCGGGCCCTCATACCATCCTCATGCAGTCGGTTTCTAACCGTTTGTGCAGACACATGTACATTTGTGGCCTGCTGGAGGTCATTTTGCAGGGCTCTGGCAGTGCTCCTCCTGTTCCTCCTTGCACAAAGGCGGAGGTAGCGGTCCTGCTGCTAGGTTGTTGCCCTCCTACAGCCTCCTCCACGTCTCCTGGTGTACTGGCCTGTCTCCTGGTCGCACCTCCAGCCTCTGGACACTGGACACTACGCTGACAGACACAGCAAACCACAGCTCGCAACCCACTTGTGTGGGTTGTAGAGTCCATCTCATGCTACCACGAGTGTGAAAACACGACCAACATTCAAAAGTGACCAAAACATCAGCCAGAAAGCAGGTCCCCACCTGCAGAACCACTGCTTTGTGTTTGAGTTTATTTATTTAGTAGGGACAATGCACATTAATAAACAATCCTGTAAATGTGCCAAAATTAGCCAAAAGGCTATTTTTCATCTGTTGTCCCTGGACAAACCATTGAGTGTGTCTTGCTAATTGCCAATAATTTCCACCTGTTGTCTATTCCATTTGCACAACAGCATGTGAAATTGATTGTCAATCAGTGTTGCTTCCTAAGTGGACAGTTTAATTTCACAGAAGTTTGATTTACTTGGAGTTATATTGTGTTGTTTAAGTGTTCCCTTTATTTTTTTGAGCAGTGTATTTAGATTTTTATTCAGTTTTTTTATACATATATTTAATTTTTGTGCAACTTTCATCTTAGAGATGTTTTGTTTTCCCATGTTGTATTTATTTAATTGAATCATTTTACTCTAAAATATTTTTGTTACCTTTCATCTTAAATAATCTTATCTTGCAGAAGCTAGGCAATAACACCACAGATCTGGGGTATGTCAGTCTGTGGTGTTTTTATGGTTCACAGGATTGCTTTGCATGACAATGGAGAGCACAGCTGATGTGTGCTGTTGTGATACAATCATTCACAATTAATCAAATTACCAAAATAGCTGATATAGCTACATGTGTGAAACTTGGGGACCCTAAAGGTCTGATTGGAATTATACTCAGTATACACACACAAAAACCACACACACAGATTTATATATATATATATATATATATATATATATATTTTTTTTTTTTTTTTTTTTTTTTTTTTTTTTTTTTTCATGTTGTTAAATTGTTTCTGTAAGCTAAAGTCACCACTATGAGTCCACCTGTACTGCTGCCAAAACAAATAAGAAACAAGGTAAATACATTTATGTATTTATGTAGTATCACAGCTGTCAAAATGCTGGCTGAGAGTCTATGTGCACCACACAGGTTTATATAAAGCTAACTCTCCAGCCCTTTGTTGTTGTTCTCACGCTAATATGCGAGATCCGTACAGCCGACTCGACTGCGCGGTCGCATTCCGCCCCGACTTCCCCTCTGCCAGCGGCCTGGTGGTTTGAGATGAGTAGAAGATGTCGGTTTCGGGGCTGAAGGCCGAACTGAAGTTTTTGGAGTCAATTTTTGACCCAAACCACGAACGATTCAGAATAATAGACTGGAAACCCGATGAACTGAGTTGCCAATTCAACGTAACGGGGGAGAAGCTGCTGATCATCCACTGCAACATCACGGTGAGTCCAGGCCAGCTCTGCGCACAAGCTAACCAAGCCTCTGACTATCGACTGAAATCAAATCGGTCCGCGCAAGGCGCCGTGTTTACAAATTAACTCCGAATAAAGTGTTGGCTTTCATTTACACACGGTGTTAAGCCATTAAAATCCGAGGAACCCGGTGGATTAAAGGGGACAACACACGTACGATGTTAGATTCAGTTTGAAAAATTATACAATAAAACGTCGATTAGTAACGACGCTGCGGTGGCTTTTGCTAGCTTGTTAACTGAAAGTAACATTAATGCTAGCTTGTTTTGTTTGCCAAAATAACTGCGTTACTGTTTAAAGTACTGCAGCGGCTAACTTTGTTACTTATGGGCTGTAACTAGTTTAATTTAAACTTAATTTAGTTCAGTCATACAAGGGCTTTCACTACACCGCGGCTGTTTTCAGGGAGTATTTCACTGAGTACGTGTGTTTAAACAGGTCCCGTACACGGCTTTAATTGACGTGAAATAGAAGCGGTTTAATGGAATGCTGTTCCACTGTGCTTTCTGCCTTTTTCAGTAAGTAGACCGATCCCTCTGACGAACTTACTGGCACATTTTAAAGCGGGTACGTTAGTGGCTCCTTTATCTCGACACTAAAACCTGCCTAAAGCGACACGACGCACGTATGAATGTGTTAAATGTATGTGACAATATTGCTTTTTTTTTTTGACGAGCTATGAACGTCAGCCGAGCGGAACGGTGTGTTTTAGTTACGCAGTTACTAAAATATATACAGTTTAAAAAAAAACGACGGGCCTGTTCATTGAACCGTTACATTAGTGATTAAAATCAAATTCAAGCTTGCTTAAAACAGACATTCTCAGCCATCACAGAAGGTAGATAAAGATAGGCGTAAGTTATCAACAGCCGAGGCGCTTTCTTTCTAATGGCACTTGTTTTGCTTGGTTCAGGTAAGCAGATGATGAATCTTTCCGACAGCCTGACCACATCCTCCTCCTCTCAGCAGAAGCACGCACACACAGTTGCACTTACTACTCATTTTGGGGACATGGAAGGGCATGTTGAAATGTTCTGAATACCTTGGCATATTGAGATTAAAGCTCACAGTCTGTGTCCCTTAGAGTCAACCCATCCTAGAGGTAAACCAGATTACACTCAGGTACATCACATTCCTCCTGTTTACAAGGAAAGATGTAAGTTAATTTTGGGTCCCATGTAGTGGATGTAGTGAAGTTTGACATCATTGGACCTAGTTTGAAGCAGGTCAGCAAGAAGAAATCCAAGCTATGGAATGATTTTTGGTATAGTGGCCTAGCTGTGTAAAGAGCCTATTATGGTTGCTGCATTATCATGTCATGAACAAACAGTAACGTGACCACAGCCCCACCAGCATTTATACCGGCACTGAGATCGCTGGTCCTCTCTGTGTCCTTTCCTTGAATGATGGGTGTCACCACTCAAAAACCTCCTCATCAGCGCTGGGTTGGAGTAGAAGAAGTTGAAACTGAAAGCAAAGAAATCCAAAAATCTCATCATTTTGAGCTGGTGCACCATCTTCCCTCTGTGTATGATTTGGGAATCTCTGTACAGCTGTACTGATATATCATTGAAATGGTGGCAAAAACTGACAGTCATACATTCATGTCTTCACCCTGGCTGAGCCACCAGCATAAGTTACAAAAATTGAGAGATGAAAACCAGACAAAATGACACCAAAGCGCAGTTTGCGGCATTACCGTTCACAAGGGTGACATTAGCGGATGTAATGGGCCTTTAAGCTGCAGTTTAGGACCCAGTTTTCTCCAGTTTAGTTTGCTTCAGAAAGATGAGACTTTTTGGAGAAAGCTTTGGAAAGAAGAAAAACAAAAAACCTCTGATTTATTTACTCCCAGTTCTATCCTCTTCTCTTCTGTACCAGCACTGGTGCAGAGGTTTTGTCTGACTGGCGACACCTATTGTTCAGGAGAAGAGTGACTGGACTGTGTTGACGTCACAACTTGTGACACAATCAACATATCGACCATGAAGTTGTCTTTAGGCTTAAGGCATTGATCATTGTCAACACAAACTGTGACGTCAACACAAACTGTGACGTCAACACAAACTGTGACGTCAACACAAACTGTGACGTCAACAACGTGCCCAGTGTTCCAACTAGGGATGTTCCTGGCGACTAATTTCTTAGTCAGCTAAACAAGTGGAAAAAATTAGACTAACCAACTAGTGTAAAACTAAGAAACACTCAGATATCAAATAAAATGTTATGCCTATTTAATAGACAATGTCATAAACTGCTTAAACAACGGCATTTGAAACCATTAATCATGTTTTTTTTCTACGATGAATTGCACTTTAAATGCTGCTTAACTGTGCGGCACCAAACATTGCATTATGAAAGCTGCATGTTATACTCCAAACAACGAAGAATAAAAACTTAAAATTAATTGATGTTAAATGTATGAAAATGCGTTACTGCAAACAATGTTCACAGATCATTGAATATGAGAAAATAACAGCTGAAAATTGAATAAATTGCATCTTAAAAGTGTGGCGCATTGTGCTGCGTATTATGTACGATGCTCGTTGTTCTACAATTTACCACACGCATCAAAACAATACAATACAATACAAACATCCATCCATTTTCTTCCGCTTATCCGGGGCCGGGTGGGCGGCATCCTGAGCAGTGGAGCCCAGACCTCCCTCTCCCCCAGCCACCTCCTCCAGCTTACCGATTCAGATTTCAGCTGCTACAACGTAATGGGACAACGTTGTTGCCGGCATTTATACCTGTACAGGTGCATTGCGTGTGTTAATTACCTTTCGGTCAGTGTCCCAGTGTTTTACATACGGTGTCGGCCAACAGAAACAGAAAATGCTGGCACTTTTTTCCCTTCCTGGGCCCTACTCTTTGCTGTAGTCAGTTTTTTTTTTTTTTTTTTTTTTAAAGACGCAAACACATTTGTCCCTCTAGTTTTTTTTCGCTTCTTTGTACAAATTTGGAGGAAGTAGCTGGAAATGCAGGAAAAGGTGGGTGTATCAGGAGTGCACTTCAGGTTACGTTATGGCATTTTTTTCTATGACTATGTAAGGGCTGCAGCTCCATAAGGGCTGCATAACATTTAGGTAAAACATTTACCAGCAGTGGGTTAATTAAAACCTTAATAATTAGGCTTACCCACTAGTACATCTGTACCGACTAGTAACAATAGTGGCGATTAGTCATCTAGTTGTAATCACGCACATCTCTAGTTTCAACATAACGTTTTTCCGCACTGGCCTTCCTGGCTGGTAGATCAGGCTTTTACCGGCCCACAAAAGGTAATATAATTACTTTATGTACTGATAGCCTCATCTATAATGGGGTTCTTGCCAGAAATTTATTTTTCTGTGTGAAACAAACAGCGGTGGATGGAGCAGCCACAGTTATCTTTTTTCACATTGCTGATCAGGTGGTTGATGAAGGACCTCCATGTTTTTCAGTAAAAGTTTTAACGGTGGTTACAGGAACAAGCGTTGCTGCTTTGGATGCTAGAAAAACATCTCCTTTCACTCCACCTGAGCTCACCATCTCAGTAATGGCTCCACTTCTTTGCACTTGTTGCGCATGTGCAGACAGACTGCACATAAAACAGCTGCTGTTGTGTTTTTGTTGAAAAACTGGGGGCTGCATGCGCTTAATCCTGTAATGCTCTGTATTCACAAGCATCCTCCTAAATACGTTTGTATTGCAGGTCTATTTTTAGTCACTAATCAGTGATTAAAGCATAAAAAATATTTCTGACAGAGCCCCCCGTTGCTGAGGAGAGGGTCCTTCTGGCACCGAACAATTGCTAGTGCTAATGGCAGCCCTCACTAGCAAACTGTGGTTATAGCGATTGGTTCTGGTGGTTACAGCTGAAGTAAAGAAAAAAAATAACAGCTGAAATTCTCTGCACAGCGAGCACAACACACACGTGCGCGCACACACAGAGCAGAGGGCAATGGAGGTGTGGAAAAAGTTGTTAGCGATGATCCACTCGTGTTAAAGTGTTAAATGACGGAAATCCATCGCAGTGACCAAGAGGATGAAATGCTCTGCTCACACTGAGACACCCAAGCTGCAGAGTTAAAACAAAGCATCGAAGCAACAAATTTGTGCCTTGTGACCTCTATCACTGATGACAAGCGAGCAGAGTTTCCCACTTGACGCATTATTTGAGCATTAATGTATTTTGAAGTGACATACAGAAAAGGCTGACAGATTTACTGTCAGGCTGAGAAGCCCAGCCATCGTTGCTAATCAGGAAAAAGGGGATAACAGGGAGTAACACCTAGTTGGTGCACGCTGTTGTTGCCCTCACAAACTTTGGTATTGTTTTGACAGCTTGTGAACGAACCCCTTGAAACTTTGAGAACTTTGAAAAACTAATCAAAATGCAAAACAAAAAACCCTCTCAGATCAATTTGCTTCCTGTGTCAACTTCTATTTCTGATGCAGATTGTTTTTTTTTCCTGAGTGGCAACACCTATTGTTGAGGAGAACATTTCAAGCCTGATGTGCCTCATGCCTCAGTATAAAAGGTTAAAGGGTTGTTCTGACATCTCAGTGCGGTGGCCATAAACCAGTGTTCCTCAAACTGTGTGACATGGCAGGTTGGGAGCAAATGACCTGGGAGAAAAGTCATGCGGAACAACATCGGATTAATTCTCACGGCATTTTTATTGCATGAAATATGTATTTGATACAATAGAAAAACAGAACTTAGTATTTGGTACAGAAACCATTGTTTGCAATTACAGAGGTCAGATGTTTCCTGTAGTTCTTGACCAAGTTTGCACACACTGCAGCAGGGATTTTGGCCCACTCCTTCATATAGATCTTCTCCAGATCTTCCAGGTTTCGGGGCTGTTGCTGGGCAACATTGTGTTTCAGCTCCCTCCAAAGATTTTCTATTGGGTTCAGGTCTGGAGACTGGCTAGGCCACTCCAGGACCTTGAAATGCTTCTTATAGAGCCACTCATTAGTTGCCCTGGCTGGGTGTTTTGGGTCATTGTCATGTGGAAAGACTTAGCCACGACCCATCTTCATTGCTCTTACATCCTGTCCCCTTTGCAAAAAAGCACCCCCAAAGTACGATGTTTCCACCCCCATGCTTCACATCTGGGATGGTGTTCTTGGGGTTGTACTTATCCTTCTTCTTCCAAACAGCGAGTGGAGTTGAGACCAAAATAGGACCCCCCCCCCCCCCCCCCCCCCCCCCTCCCCCATGTAGTTCTGGGTTGATTCCTGACCTTTCTCAGAATCATCCTTACCCCACGAGGTGAGATCTTGCACGGAGCCCCAGACCAAGGAAGACTGACAGTCATCTTGTCTTTCTTCAATTTTCTAATAATTGCACCAACAGTTGTTGCCTTCTCACCAAGCTGCTTGCCTATTGTCCTATAGCCCAGAGGTCCCCAACCCCCGGACACTAGGCTGGTACTGGGCCATGGGTCATTTGGTACCAGGCCGCACTTAAAGAATAAATAACTTAGATTATTTCTGTTTTACTTATTATCTGAGTCTGAACGATGTTTTATTTTGAAAAATGGGCGGATTCTCTCCATTACATCTGTCTATGACTTCCTTTTGATGTGTCGAGACGCTTGTCTCGGTCACGTGATATGTCACTGCTAAAATTAAACCCAAAAGCTAGCAAAAATGAGTTGCAGAGAAACAAGCTCAGGGCTCACACTGATTTAGCATTGTGGTGAGTTGTATTTTTCATGCACTTTATACAGCAAAAATCGCCGAAGTCAAAGGTGCACAAGTCAAATTTTCACTCTAGTCGCATGTAGGGCTGCAACTAACGACTATTTTGATAGTCGATTAGGCATCGATTATTGAAATGATTAGTCGACTAATCGGATTATGAATCACATAATTATGAAATGGCACTTATTTAGCTATCAGCTTTTACATTTAGCATAAGGTTATTTAAAATGTGGTAGTAAACACAGAAGATGGATACTTCGTTCAAAAATTTTAATTAGGTTTGCTGCTGATATAAATTTAACGGTCCATTTTTCCAACCATTAAAAAATATATAGTACTTTTTCTTCCCTGTAAAAACAAAGTTGAGACAGTTTCACCAGTAGCCACCATGACTAAACATGCTGCTGAATGCTATCCGGGCTTTAAGTCTGATGTCATTTCCGGGTCCAAATGCTCCTAAATAAACAGCAATGACATAACCAATGACTGATCACTATTAAAGATGATTGTAACAAACCTTATAAGCTGCAGCCATTTCCGCTTCTCTTTCTCATCGGTAAAATCACAGCTGAGTGTGTTTCTTTTCGAGTCAGATCGGTTAAAACAACCAGGGACACAGCATTGCAGCATATTGATCATGTGACAGTTTGGACCCAGAAATGTAATTCTGTCATCCGTTAACAACCGGATTGCGCATGCGTGAAGGGCGCCAGAGATAGACGGACAGGAAGACATCTCACTCGGTTAAAAATCATCAGTAATAAAAACGACTGTTATCGACAATTAAATTCATCATCAACTATTTTTACTGTCGATTATTGTCGACAATGTCGACTAATCGTTGCAGCCCTAGTCGCATGGCATCTGCAGGTCCTGATTGTTCCTAACGTTAATTCCAACAAAATCATCACCTAAATCAGTTGGATTTTTGCCTACGTTGGATGAAAAATCTGGTCATTTACATTTCCAATTATCATTTCCAGTGATCGCATAAGTTGGAAGAGTTAAGCATTAAAGCCCTCCTCTGCTCCCGTTCCGCCCACTTTGCATGCATTGGCTCGCACAAGTAAATCCAGAGATGAAGTAGAAGCAATTGCAGTGAAATTTGATATTAGACCTCAAACTGGGCCATTTGAATCCAACTTAGGCGATTTCTACTGTATTTGTGTATCTTATTTTGAAGGCATGTTTGACGGTACCATGGCATCCAGAGAGCGTTGTGGGCAGAGAGGATATTCGTGTTGTGGCACGATGTTACGAGGACGCTGCTGATAGAGTTGTGTACGAATACACAGTGGATTCACATCTATTAGAAAATATCACACTTTTGATTATGGTCGTATCATTTATTTTGATGTATTTATCTGCCACGCCTTAAAGGCCGGTCCGTGGAAATATTATCTAACACTAAACCGGTCTGTGGCTCAAAAAAGGTTGGGGACCACTGCTGTAGCCCACCCAGCCTTGTGCAGGTCGATAATTTTGTCCTTGGTGTTCTTAGACAGCTTTTTGGTCTTGGGCATGGTGGAGAATTTGGAGTGTGATTGTGTGGACAGGTGTCTTTTTATACATGCAATGAGTTCAAATGGGTGCAATTAATACAGGTAATTAGTACAGAATAGGAGGGCGTCTTAAAGAAAAATTAACAGGTGTGCGGGTTGGTAGGTGACCAAATACTTATTTTATGCTATAAAATCCAAATTAATGATTGAAAAATCATACAATGTGATTTTTCTGGATAATTTTATTCATTTTTTTAAGATTCTGTCTCAGTTGAAGTGTACCTACGATTAAAAATTACAGACCCCTCCATTCTTTGTAGGTGAGAAAAATTGCAAAATTGGCAGTGTATCAAATATTTATTTTCTCCACTGTACGTTAGCACAATGACTAGCAAAACTCTCCACTGTCACCATCTGTTGTGTATGCTGGAACACCCGCCCACAACCCATCTTTAGTGTTCTGGCTGACAGGAGGTGGTTCTCATCCAAGATTTTACGGAACATGGCCCTGTCCAATGTCCCCTCAATGCAGTGAAGTCATCCTGTACCCTTAGCAGAACAACAGCCCCAAAGCAAAATGTTTCCACCTCCATGTTTAACTGTGGTGATGGTGTTCTTTGGGTCATAGTCAGCATTTCTCTCCCTCTAAACACGGTGGGTCAAGTTGATGCCAGAGTTCAATTTTTGGTGTCATCTGACCACAGCACTTTCTCCCAATCCTTCTCTGAATCATTCAAACCTCTTTTCCACTAGTACCTACTCAGCACGACGTGATTTGACACGGTTTTGTGTGTTTTCAGTTACAATTGTGTAACACCTCAGTGATGGGTGGAGTCAATATAGCAACGTGGGCAGAAGTCTCTTGACGTAATTTGTATGCAGCTCAACCATTTTCCTCACTGCCGTGTTTTAAAAAATGGTGCATTTGATTCTGATGAAGGAGTCGCTCTCATGACTCATCTAGTGATGACACTCCCTGGTCAATTGGTGACATGCTGTTTGTTGATGTAACATTTTCGGATTGCTTGGAACCCTGGTTGAGTGGGTACTAAAGTACCTGGTACCAAGTACTAGCACCTAATGGAAAACGCTACGAGTTGAGCTGTGTAGGTGCTAATGGAAACGTGGCATAAGATGTTCATTGGCAAACTTAAGATGGGCCTGTACATTTGCCTTCTTGAGCAGGGGGACTTTGCAGGTGCTGCAAGATTTCAATCTGTGATGGTATAGTGTGTTGCCAATGGTGTTCTTGGTAACTGTGGTCCCAACTGCCTTCAGATCATTAACAAATTCCTTCTGTGTAGTTTTAAGCTCCCACCTTTCTTATCCTTACCCCATGAGGCAAGATCTTGCATTCAGCTCCAGTCTAAGGGCAACTGATGGTCATTTTATATTTCTTCCTTTTCCAAATAATACCACCAGTAGTTGCCCCCTTCTCACCAAGCTTCTTGCTTATGGTCTTGTAACCCTCTTTCAGGTCTAAAGTTGTGTCCCTCACATCCTTTAACACTTAGGCCTTGCCCATGATGGTGAAAGAAATAGATTCTATGGACAGGTGTGCTTTATATACATAACGAGTTGAGATTAGGAGTCTCTGTAATTGATCTGATTGATTTTTGTAATCTGTGTGCCGCATGGGCACACAGCCTCTCTGTAAGAGCCAGAATTCCAGCTGGGCTCTCGGGAATCAAATGCTTATTTTATTCAATGACATGCGACTCAATTTATAACTGTTTTTTTTTTTTTTGTTGTTGTTTTTTTTCCTGGAGTTTTGGTTGATATTCTGGTTGAAACCATTAATTTCTTTGAAAGTTAGCAAACTTACAAATACAGCAGGGGATCAAATAATTATTTCTGCCACTGTACATGTAAGCCCATCATGTAAAAGTGACAGATTTAGACAGGTATGTTTCACTTTTCAGACCCAGAAGTTACATGCACCATTTACTGGCTATAGTTTCAACACTCACCTATGGTCATGAGGTCTGGGCGGTGACTGAAAGAACAAGGTCACAGATACAAATGGTTGAAATAGTGGTTTCCATCATATGATAGCTGGGCTCAGCGTTGGAGACTAGGTGAGGACCTCAGATATCCAGTGGGAGCACAAATTGGAGGTTTTCTCGGTGCCCCCAACTGGGAGGAGACACCGGGCCAGACTTAGAACTCGCTGAGATTATTTATCCCGTGTAGACCGCGACGGATCAGAGATCTTCCAGTAGTCACTGGGGTAAAAATTTCTCTGGAATATCATGTTAAGGATTTCTGCTTCTGTGGCCTGACCTTGGATAAGCTGGAGAAATTGGATGGATGAATTGATAGGTCTTCTGTTACTGAGACAAACGTACTGCTACACTTGATTGCTAGAGTAGTAATACAGGAGTTAATGTACAGGAAGTGTCTTTCAAACACAAAGGTGTGTTTTCCACAGTTCTCTTCAGAAAGTCTTACATTTTCCAGTTGTTGCAGCTCAGATTTTGATAATCTGAGAGTTACCGTCATTTTTTTTTTTTTTACTTATTTGCTCTATAAAATATCTAAAAATAATGTATGGATTTCTTTAAAGTCCAGCACAGCTTCCCAGAGTTCAAGGTCAGACCAAAAATGTATGTGAAGATGTATAACAGCACAAATATCATGACATTTAGTTAGTAAAGATATAAAATAGCAACAGGAACATGGAAATTGTTGACATTTTGTTTGAAAGATCAGTTTATCAGCTGAACTATAACATGGAGATGACTGAGAAGTTGAAAGGCATCTCACTAACACTACAGTCTGTTGCTGATGGAGGCATTATAATTACCAGTTTACTAGTATTTGACTTATAAAGAGCATTCACGTCAGCATCCAAGTCATGGCTACAATTAGATGTCCAGCTTACACAGTGTGGTTTACAGTTTGTAGCACAATATGTTTTAACTCTTTCCCACGGCAGATGAGTTATCTAACATTTTTAAGTTGTAAATACTAGAATGTTTTTCATCTCTAGCACATGCATGTATCAGCCACCCACTTAGATCCCATTTTAAAGCCTTGAGTTTGGCTTTTTGGCTGTCACCATCTTTGTTGTTTGAAACCAGACATTACAGTTGAGGGGTGAATGTGACTCAGTTCTCCAGCATGATTACTCACAGACTTTGGAAAAACAGTGGATTTATTAACCTTTAAAACAAGAAGAAACTTGAATTTTAATGATCATTATCTGAAAAAATACAAAAATGAATCTATCAGTTTGAACACAAGTAATCCTGCCATAGCCTGATGAGGAGTGAATTTAGACTTTATGCAAAAGCAAAGGTAAAGAAATGTGCTGGCAGGGGAAAAGACAAGGATCATTACAAAACAGAATGGTCACACTAATCATTTTGTTCCAATTTATATTGCTTTATTAATCACTGGAAACCCAAATTGTAATTAAAATGTGATTAATTGCCCAGCCCTACCCTAAGTAATACCCTGCTATATAGTCCATTTTACTCCACCCCCACCCCGATATCTTTACCTTTTTGAAAAACAATATCAAAAATGAAGCAGAAAGTAACTATCCATATCCAGTCATCTCTTCTTTGTGTAGTATTTTCTTCTTTTGGTGTCTTCACATTACCAATACATTATATAGTAGTGCTGATAGGTTTTTAATCATTTGAATGCATTTGCTGCTTTGCACAGCTGAATTTTTACTCATGGTTTTAAAATCTGTATTAAGACTTAATTGAAGTGTCAGAGGAGCACTTAGCCATTTGTCTCGTGTGCTCTCATGTGCTCTCGCTGCTCTCGCTGCTCTCACTCTTCAGTTAGCAGAAGGCTGGTTTTGTTCAGTGGGTGGCTGTGTGGGCTAAGGCTTTTGTTTGTAAGTCACTTGTAACTCTGAAAGGAACTTTTAACACTTTATGTTAATAAGATTTCTAACCCTGGGTGACATTTTTGTTCCTTAAAAGCAGTAGTGTTGGAATGCAGTTTATAGACAGTAAATCCATTAACACTCCAGCATGACCGGCTAAATTCCCATGTGTTAATGTTGCTTCTGTTGCAGGAATCTTATCCCTCAACGCCACCAATATGGTTTGTCGACTCTGATGATCCCAGTCTGGCCGAAGTCTTGGAGCGCCTAGAGGATGTGAGGAAAGGCAACACGTTGGTACGATGGGTGACATGGATCCTACTTCGCAGTGGGCAAACTAGTGGATGCTTTGATCCTTTTTTTTTTTTTTTTTTTTTTTTTTTTTTTTAAGTATTTTTATTGACTGTTTATCCTCTCAATGTTTCTTACAGCTTCTTCAGCAGTTGAAGCGCCTTATTTGTGATCTCTGTCGGCTTTACAACCTGCCACAACATCCTGATGTAGAAATGCTGGACCAGCCTCTACCTGCTGGCCCGATCACCCAAGACAGAAAAGTAAGCACAGTAAATCAGAGTAAAGCTCTTTTGTTGAATTTACAGTAGGCACTCACTGTTCTTCAATTTCCAACCTGTCTCCTCTTTACAGCACGGACTATCAGATGAGGTGACATCTGAAGAGGAAGAAGAGGATGAAATGGGAGAGGTGTCTAAATAGGTTTATGCCACCAATAGCATATTCATCTATTTGTTTAATATCTTTTTTTTTTCTGAAAAAAATATATGTTCTGCCAGCAGGATATTGATTTGGACCAAGACCTGGACCATTACGAAATGAAAGAAGAGGAGCCGGTGGATGGAAAAAAGTCAGAAGATGAAGGGATAGAAAAAGAAAATCTGGCCATCTTGGAGAAAATCCGTAAAAGTCAAAGACAAGATCACTTGAATGTAAGACCTCCCTCTGTCAGGCTGGGTGGTTAATCAAACCTTAATCTCAGTTATGAACAGTTACTCCTTTGTGTTAATTTTCACTACAAAATAACCCAAATAATTATAATTATTTTATTTGTTTTGGGGTGGGATTTTTTTTTTTTTTTTTTTTTTTTTTTTTTTGGGCCATAATCGAGCAAACTTGTATTGAGTTTAGTGACAGTCATAAAGGGAAGAAATTGGGATGCGTCTGCCTGTACGTTCTCAAACGGCCAGTTAAATATCAACATCCACTACTCAGTGCAAAAATGTGGAGAGTCCAGGAAAATTGTGCAGAACCTGAAGACCTCTGGTATGCTTCCTGTTTGTCCAGTTGTTTACCCGTCAGTTGTGGTTTATGTTGCAGGGTGCAGTCTCTGGCTCAGTGCAAGCCTCAGACCGCCTAATGAAGGAACTCAGGGAGATCTACAGGTCACAGAGTTATAAGACAGGTGAATACAATGAGCCATTTTTCAGTGGCTTGTATTGCTATTGCACCTTTCAGAAATTTGAAGTTAAGCTGTGTGTGTGTGTGTGTGTGTGTGTGTCTCATTTTACAGGTATTTATTCAGTCGAACTAGTCAATGACAGCCTTTATGAATGGCATGTCAAGTTAAGGACGTAAGTTCTTTTTAAAAACATTTTTTTAAATTATTCTATTTATATTTCCAACTTTGAAAATATTGTTTTTATTTGAGCTGTTGCTGTTGTTTGTTACAGGGTAGACCCAGATAGTCCATTGCATAGTGACTTGCAGGTCTTAAAAGAAAAGGAAGGAGTGGATTACATTCTGCTCAATTTTTCTTATAAAGTGAGTTTCGTGGAAATGCTTGTCAGCGGCTTTTTAAAGTACGCAATTGTATCAAGTCTTTTTTTTTTTTTCTTTTTCTTTCTTCCCTGTGACAGGATAATTTTCCCTTTGACCCACCTTTTGTACGGGTTGTCTCACCTGTGCTCTCTGGAGGGTAAGTGTACATTAGCCTTCCCAGCCCAGTTTACATACATCATCATACACGCATGCTGTGTTATGCCTAGCACATGCTTTGTGGTTTGCTTGACTGACTTCAAATGGTCCTTTCTATTAAAAAATATACATCCCTCTGTTTAGAATAAATGATGTAAATTCCTGTTTTGTAGTAGCCAAAACATTGAACACAAGCATTTAAAAATGGCTTAAATAAAGTAGCTTAATAAAATGATATAGAATATGAAATGGCTCAATAAGGTAAAAACTGCACAAAAGCTTGATTTTTGGCAGAAAAATAAAGTAACATAAGACAAAAAGGTTGAACATCGTGTTAAGTGCAGGGCTGAAATAACAATTATCAGAGAACACATGATTGCCTGCTACACACGTTGTAGTGTAAACAAGTATGGTATGACATATGAAGATTTACTGTCTGTCTGTGGCAGCAGATATGAATCAGTTACAATTAAAAGTAAGGATAAACCATTGCCATACACTTTACGTTAAAGGCTGCTGATAATTTTAGCAAGTAAAGGCATAGACTAGAAATTAACTTACTGGCGCATCTGAAATTTCTATTCAAAACACCCACCCCACCCCCCCCCCCCCCACCCCCCCAGTTATGTTCTAGGAGGAGGAGCCTTGTGCATGGAACTTCTCACAAAACAGGTATGTAAATGAGATTCATGCATCATGTGCATTTTTTTTAAAAAACTAATAAAGCCCAGGAACTGGATTCATTTGTGTTTGTGTTTTCAGGGCTGGAGCAGTGCCTATTCCATAGAATCTGTCATTATGCAGATAAATGCAACCTTGGTTAAAGGAAAAGCCAGGGTGCAGTTCGGAGCCAATAAGGTAACAGATTGCCTAATGTGCTAATGAATTGGTATGATTTAAAACAAAGGTTGTTTCAGTAGTAAAAATAAATAAAAGGCATGGTTCATGCTGCACAGCAAACTATTTCTGCGCATTAATGTGTTTTGTTTTATTGTGTTGTTTTTTTTGTCTTTCAGAACCAGTACAATCTTGCCAGAGCACAACAGTCATACAAATCCCTGGTTCAGATTCATGAAAAGAACGGTAAGGAAAGAGTTGTGAATGATTGAGGCTCAGTAAACACACAGTGGTTGTTGTTGGGGTCTCAATACATGGATACATGCAGTCTGTATAAACAAGGAGGCTCTTCTCAGAGAGACTGAAAGGAAAAAAAACAAACAAAACAATGTTATTACAGGACAAAAAATACAGTAATAATGAAAATTCATACTCATCCTACAATTTTCTATACCAGTGATTCCCAAAGTGTGGGCTGGGGGCCCCCTGGTGGGCTGCAAAGGTACTGCAGGTGGGCAACAGTAACACAAATTCAGTTTGAAATTACTCACAAACATGTACAGTTACATATTTATGTAAATCTGTCCATTTATATAAGAAGGGAATTGAAACTACTAATAGGAGGTGGTTAGTTTGTGATATTATTCTGACCTAAATTTACTGCTCTTGTATTGAAATTTGTGTCCCAGTGGCAAGTGGGTCACACATTGGCATTAGCACTTTACATATGACTGGGTAGCATTAGCAATTTATGGCCAACAGCCTGTATTGTTTGTTTTTTTTGAAAAAGCATTTCATAGAAATACATCACTTTCTCTTGTATTTTGATTAGACTGAAGATTTCAGTTTGGGTGGATTTTCATGTATGATATGCACTAGTAGTGAGTACCACACAGCTTCATAAATAACAATGCTCCTTTTTCTGTTCTTCCAGGCTGGTACACACCACCTAAAGAGGATGGATAAGGAGCTACTACCACTATGCACTGGGAACATGTCTTTGAGTCATCTTGCTTTCTTTGGAATATTTTCCCTGTCTGACTTACTGGGAATAAATCACCATTCTCACGGAAACCATCTTGTTGGCTCATTTGACAAGTATTCCCATCACCCTGCTCCAGGAAAGACTTTATTCCGCTCTCACGTTGCTTCTCCCCCTCAGTGTTTTAGTGAGGAGGATGATGTGAGGTTATCACTAGTTTTGTTTTCTAAATATGCTCATTTGTTTTTGAAAACAAAGAACTTTTCTCCCTTGAAATTTGGGGAAATGCTTTTTTTCTTCAGCGGCTTTGACAAAGCGGGCTTCACAGTCCATTTACCCCTCGTTAAATGGGAATTTTAAAAGAAGATTGATACACAAGCGGCACCTCATCACAACTGCTTTTGTTTTTCTTTTTTTTCCTTTTTATTTGTTTTTGTTTTTTTAAATTAACTGGTACATAAATGCAAACATTGTTCTAGAAATGTTATTTGGCAGTTGTTTTTATTATTTGAGTATCCTAGACAACAAATGATACAATTTTGTAAGTTTATCTTAAAATTGAGAATACCTACTACTCATTGTCCTTTTTGCTCTTGCTTTTTTTATGATGTGTGAAGAATATCCGCTCAAGCAGAATCAGAACGCTGCAGTGTTGTTGGTCAGTTATTGCTCAACAAATCAACCTGCAGTTAAATAGAAAATAAGGCCAATGGATGTGAAATATATCAGAATCTCCATATTTGTGTATCTTATAGTGGGAGGATACATAAGATACAAGTTCACCAATGGGGCTCCTGTTGCCTTATTTTTGTTAAAGGCCCTGCACGTGCTTTTTTTTTTTTTTTTTTTTTTTTTAATTTTATTTTAAATTTTATTTTTATTTTTAATTTAAATGATTATAGCTGTAGAGGTTGATTGCTAGCTGGATGCTGATAGTGAAGCCCTCTGTGTGTAAAGTTAACAGCATGTTGTACAGAAGCCCCCTTCTCAACTGCTGCTGTTAAAAACTAGATGGATTTGATTGCAGTCACTTTATTAAGCAGAACTGCTGAAGGGGGGCTTTGAGGAAATAAATTGAGGTTTTCTAGATGTTTATTAGTTATTCCCCTTTTTTTTCTTTTTTTTTTTTTCCTTTTAAGCAAATTCGTCATATCATCCTCATCAATTTTTATGCCCCCCCCACCCCCCCCACCCATTTAAAAATGCTGCCCTGTCACTCGACATGACTTGCAGCTAAATGTGCGTCACCTGTCAGGCTTCCTCTGCTACCACAATATCCCACAGGTGTGTTTCAGTGTTGTGTTTGGAAAAGATGATTTGTGTGATTATTAAACTACATTTGAACTTTGACCATGCAATATACTGTAGTACACCGAGAGTACTGCTGTTCCCCCAAATTACAGGACACACACTGTATCAATCTTTTGGCTCTTTTGCAGTTTATTTGTTAACACTGTCTGCAAAAGTATGTTTGAATGGCAACTCAGGTAACAAACAATACTTAGGAGGGGGATCTGTATATGTACACGTTGAGCTGCGGGTGACTTTCTGGGTTGAATTTAGTGCTCTGTTCCAGCAATGTTTTGGCTAATTTGCCCACTGATCTGACATCTGAAACAGGAAACTAAATGAGCTTTAAAACACGGGTCACATGTTTTTGTAATAAAAGCAATTTGCAGAGAGAGCTGGATTGCAAGGAGCATGTTGACCACTGCGTGTGATGGCTCTCGCTGTTTTGTTTTTAACTTCAAACTACTCATGTGAGATTTTAGTGTGTGATCTTAAGTTTCCCAGGTTTTTTTTTTTTTTTTTTTTTTTTTTTTTTTTTTTAAATGTTCCCTGGGAGGTGACTATTTTCTGATCAAAATTTTGTTGTCACAGGTGTGATGTAGATGAAGGTGGGGGCATTATCAATTTTATCAGAACACTTCCTCACCAGTGATGGGCCTGTTATCATCAGGTGTAGAGAAAAGTTGCACCATCTGTTACAGAGCCTTTGTCCATGTGTGTGAATTCCCCCCTCTGAAATGCAGAAACTCTGGACGTCATAGATATTAGGAGATGATTCGAGTTTTGACGGTCATGCCGTGGTAATCGGGTGCTTCTCTAACTGGACTGTGTGTCAAAGATTCATTTATCTTATTTCATTTTCTGGCACCAACAATTCTGGCTCTGTTGGCTCATTTTGGGTTTATTTTTATTTTTCCTTTTTCCATTTGAAGAAATTTTGACCGTGTACAGTAATTTGTAAACTTGCATCAAGTTTATGAATAAAGAATTTTAAGATTATTACTGGTATTCCTGTGTATTATTGGAGTTGTGAAATTCCAAACTTAATGCCTCCCATGTTGGATTTTATTAGGTATTATTCAGTAGCAGATACTGTTTATTTATGATACATTAGCCTCAATTTTTGTACAAAAAGTGAAATTTGTTATGATTTAAAAGCAGAAATTTAACAACTGCTAAAATCTATTGCAAATTATGATGCAAAGCACTCCATCCTTGTTATATATAGTATTAAATTTGCTGATTAGGTGGTACAGTTTTTGTAATGTGTATGTGCTTATATATAATATAATAATAAATGACTACATGTCAAATGATCACATTTCAGAAGATGCAGTAATCAGTAGTGATGTTAAAATCTTATTGCCCAGAATGGAAGCTGTATTCAGATCCTTTTTATAATATAGCTTCAAATTAAAAGGATAAGCAGAAGAAAATAGATGGATGGATGGAAAATAAGAACCCACTGTGATGCAGGTGTCACCACCCATTTAAATGTTTTGGAAATTTTGCTTTTCAATTATTTCCCCCTATTTTAACCCATGGACTCCCAAAGTGACACATAATGAACAACCAGATGTGGTCATGTGACAGGTCATGTGAGTTGATGTTGACAACATTTCCAAGATGTCTGTGTGCTTGGACTGGCACATGTCACAGAGCTAGCTAATTTAAAAAAGCTTATTTTTTGTTTCAAAAGGTAAGATTCAAGCCATTTATCAATTGTTTTCCTTCAATTACAAGTCCTTGATAGCATTTATTCTGTCCTGATCACGTTCTTTCAACACTTATAGAAAACAAATGAGGAAAACATTAGTTGTGACATACTTTACATCACATTGTGAAGTATTTATCATAAAAAGAAAAAAAAAAAACTTTGGCTAAGTGAAATTAATAAACAATTGCTGTTCCCCAGTAAATAAATTAATAAACAAGTTTCTACTGTAAAATATATTGTCTATATCTCATTACCATTTTATTTGTTTTTGTAGCATGGATAGCAAAAAGCAGTACAGTGTTCAAGATGCAGTGAGTTTGAGGGATGTGAAGATAGCTCAGATGAAGAGCTTACTGTGCCATGGAACCTCAAGACAAAGCTCAGTGCTGGAGCAAATCAAAGCATTTGTGGAAGTCAGGCCACAAATTGTGACGGAGTTTAACACACACATGGGAGGAGTAGACCTAGATGCATGTGTTGGTAGACACAGTACCACATGAGGTCATGGAGGTGATACCTGTACATGTTCTGGCAGACCATAATGCTTGCCATGGTAAATGCATTGTTGCTCTACCGTCGTGACTATAAACTACTTGAGGTCAACAAGCCAATGAAACAAAGGAGCTTCCAGGCAGAGGCGGAATTCAAGCTTAATTCTCTTGCACTCACAAAGCTGTTGATCAGTGTTGCCAAGTCCGCTTATTATAAGCGACTTTGGGCTTGTTTTTTTTCTAGAGTCGCTTGCAAATCTCGTGAGTCGCGGGTTGCGGTTTTTTGGGCTTGTTTTTGAACGTGGAGTTGCTTATTTGGGCTTGACTTTCTTTCCGAGTGAAACTCGTTGAATATCTCTCGGCGCCCTATAATAAAGCAAAAGACAAGTGGCAGGTAGTTTGTCCCTTCCAAGCCCCAGTTTCCTGTTTATCGCTCCTGCACAAGTTGACCAGGCGCACACCCAAACAAACACTCCTAACAGCCCGGAGTGAGGAGGCAGCAAGAATGAGCTCCAGTAAGTGGGGAAAATATAGAAGAAAATATAATAAAGAGTGGGAGAAAGAGAGCACACTTACAGAATGGATCTGAGCTCAGATGGGAGACAGTGGCGCTAAAAGCGGGTATGCACTATATGCAATGCATAGGGGCGCCGCACAAGAGGGGGGCGCAAACGATGCGACGAAATTATTTCTCTAGTCGGCATTTTCTGTATTTAATAGCTGTGCATATGAAATGATCAGTAACAGAGGAACGGCGCTGATTAGGCACCCCTGTGCTCCTTCACCTCCCCTCCTCCTGCCCCCCCCTCATACACCTCTGAAAGTAGCTGCGGTCCTAATGGGAGACGTGCCAAAGGCATTCTGCAGATTTTGCAAGTGTGAAATATGTGCTCACCATACTGATTTAGTTCAACATGCAGATACAGAGAAGCACACACACAAAAAACTGTGCACCCTTCTCTTCTATGAGGCTAAGAACCATGGGTTTTACTGCTCCAAAACACAATGAGACAAAACAAAGAAGTGAGCTATACTACTATAGAGCTATACTGTTTAAAATCGGCCTCAGTTTTACACAATGTTGTGGGTTGCCAGTTGGGCTTCTTTTGGGCTTGTTTTCATAGAGCTGGTTGCTTGTTTCTGTTGCGAGATCTGGCAACACTGCTGTTGATCATCACTTGGTGCCACATCTCCACCTACACCACCAAAGAGAGTTCAAGTTGAAGTTCCTGAAGATGTTCTCATGGGCCACATTTCACACTGGTCTGTGAAATGTGGCACGCGTGGCCGCTGCAAATTATGCAAGATAAATGCAACCATGACCCTCTGTGAGAAATGTGATGTGTGTCTTTGATTCACTGAGGAAAGAAATAGTTTCAAGTGTTTCCATTCAGCCTAGGCTAAAGTGCCATAAGTGGTGCTAACAACAGTTCAAACATGATGCAGCTGAAATTAAAGTTAATGTTTTAATGCACCTTGGAATTTTGAAAAAAAAAAAGTCAAATGTTTTCTTTGTGATCCGTTCATTCAGAAATATACGCAAATACGCGAACTGTAATTAATTGCAGCACTTGAGCAATTACTTGATTTCCTGAAGCAGCTTTTAGGAATACATAAATGCTTTTTACACTGCAAGAGATTTTAGGGAACACTTAAATTACACATTTGATCTTGATGAATGAAATATTCAAGGTGAAAATCTTTACTGATGCAAATGCGTGCAGTGTAATTTGCTGAGAACAAAACATCTAACGGTCACAGAAAACCAAACTGAGCAACCCTTTGAAGGCTGGATTCAAAATGACACCAGAAATCAAAGTTATAAATTGAAATTGTAGGCTGATCAAACTGATGTCAAAATGTGGCTCAGTAGTGTGTATGGCCCCCACTTGATGGTTTGCACTCCTGACGCTCCTGATGAGATGCTGGATGGTGTCCTGGGGATCTCCTCCCAGACTTGTATCAAAGCATGAATGAGCTACTGGAGAGTCTGTGGTGGTATTTGGTAGTGTTGGATGTACACTTTCATAATATCTAATTGGATTCAGGTCTGGGGAACATGAGGGCCAGCCCCTGGTATCAATGCCATCACCATCCAGGAAATACCTACACACTCAGGCCACATGAAGCTGTGCATTGTCCTGCAGCACCAAAAGGCATTGAAGTGGTTCAGAGGATCTTATCTTGGTACCTAAAAGCACTCAGCACCGCTGGCCTCCCCAGACGATCACTGACCCACTGCCAAAATGCTCATGCTGGATGATGTTGCAGGCAGCATAATAATGAGCACGGTGTCTCTAGACCCTTCCACATTTGTCACATGTGCTCAGTGTCAAACTGCTCTCTGTGAAAAATTAGAGGGAAACCAGTGGCAGACCTGCCAGTTTTGGTGTTCTCAGGATGTCTCGCCCTCATGCCACCCACCCTCACAGTCTGTTTCTGACAGTCTGGTCAAATACACTCCTCCTGTTCCTCCTCACACAAAGGAGTAGTTACTGGTCCAGCTGCCGGGTAGATGCCTTTCTATACAGTAGGTCTCTCCAGCTCTCCTCATGTAACGATCCATCTCCTCCACAATGTTCACACTGTGCTGTGAGACCCAGTAAACCTTCTTGTGACGGCAGTGGAAAACCATTCCCTTTTTGGGAGTTACTGTTGCTTCTCCAGTGCACCTGTTGTCACTTTCATTTGCACCAAAGCAGCTGAAATGGATTCACAGCGGTCTATGTAGAACAGATATCCTATCTGTTGTAAAATGAATGAAATAACTGAATAAAATGGACTGAGGTATGAAAGGATAATTCTAAGTGCCACTGATTCATTTGGAGGCAAAATGTTTCCAGAACTGTATAATGGCTTCTTATTCACAGATTCACTGTCCTTAAAAGCGAAGCATTCATAAAAGTATTTGTGATTGTCATTCATGTTTAGCTTTTTTTTGTTTGTTTGCTTTTAAAAACACTATTCATCACCCCGTTCAGACAAATTTGGATTTTTAGTCAGTTTCAACCCTGAGAAGAATGAAAATTTCACCCTCTATAACAGGATATGACATTTACAATATTTTAGTTTTGTTTTTGGACAGGAGAGTGAGTCAAGGTCAGCTGCTTGAGACAGCTGGGTATAACCAAAAGTCAGTACTTCATTAAAAAAAAAGTCTGCTGTAATCTTTCAGGTCACAACTACATTAAACCTGTATGCAAACTCATCAACAAAACAGGATGCAACAAGAACTATTTAATATCTATTAGGGTAAGACCAAATAATACAAAAGTAATACACAAAATGTTTTCCTCATTCACTCGTGGAGACGCAGCCCCCTCAAACGGTTCATTCACCTAGTTGGGCCTACTGAATTTATTTATCCATGGCAAATATTTACCTCACCTCAAGTAATTATATATTCATATATACTTATGATATAGTACATGTTAATACATTTTACACAACATACAGTACATGTGGGAATATGATGGGGAAGCTTTGATACAGTGGCATTAAGTGTATTAGCTGCTTCTGCTACACAATAACTACACAGCTGTAATTTCCATAATCACATAAACTGTGCTGTATGTACATATGATGGAAATTTTGGACTGATCCAAAATTCACCACAAGAACTTACTACATACGCAGGAAAAGTAGCTTATTTGTTCAACTTTGTGCAAAAAAAAAAAAAAAAAAAAAAAATTCACATTTATGTTATAGAAATGGCCAGCTGTGCATTTACTAACAGATGAGCGGATGTATAGTACTTTATACAGGGTTACACTTCATTACTTCTGTATGTGTATGTGCTGGTGAAAATGCTATGCAACTGTAAAATCATACAAGCGGTGTCCAACTCGAAAACAGGCTAACTGTTCATTTTATGACACTTTAGGTTGGGGTTGTTAATATTTCACCCTGTATTTAAAGGCTGCACAGCAGGACCCCAGCTAGTATTGCTCCACTTTGAATGCATTGTGCACTGATGCCAAGAGGAAAACCAGTGCAAACGTTACTTACTTTTTTCCCAAAAACAAAAAAAAGAGAGAGAAAAAATTATAATTAAAAACATTTACGCACAGCCACAGAAAGACACAACAAAACATGTGCTTCAAACTCTCCCACACATCATTCAGATACACAGAAAAAAAAGAGGTTGGTACAAAAACCAAACAACTTAGAAGTAATACAACAAACAGCCTACTGAATACCACGTCATCACAATCAGACAAGACGACTCACAGACTTTAAAGTAATGAGCATTCAGGTATCTTCACTATTTTAATTCTAATACTGTATTACTGTAAGAACCATCTACAGAACGTTGAAGGTTTCAAAGACTCAGAGAAACCAACACGACACCGTCTCCGACCGAACACATCAGGCCTCACCGGGGCTACACACAAATGTCCTTTTGTGAAGTTTCACTCCATAAAGAAATAACTGGATTGAATTTAATATTCTGTTTTCTTTTATATAGATTTCATATTACACCGACTCATGGAATAACACCAACATCCACGAAATAACACACTAAGGCCTGAAATCCAGAACTTCAGAAACAAGGAGTCATCGAAGCATTTACATGTAGGGGTAAGTGGGAGAATTTGCCAAAGGGGGAGTAAACATCCATTACTCCATACAATGTTATGACCACCTACAACAATTATTACTATTATTTACCATAACCTGCAAGTGTTTTGGTTTTCTTTCAGTTTGACCTGTACAATAACATCGATTTGGAATGTTTGACCAATAAACTGCAATCTTTAAATACTGCGTGTGCTTCACTGTAACATGAAATAAAAGAAATATATTAACTAAACTCAGCCTGCTCAACATATAATCAGTATGTACCAACAAAACCAAATGTCCTGAATGGTCTAATAGGGGCGTTATAAGGAGACAAAAGCCCGACATACTGAAGCTCTATGGGCTTTACAGGTAGAATTTAAAAACAGCTATTACATTTTTCCTGAGAATGTCAAAAAAAAAAGACTTAAACTGACAAAAAGGTCACCAGAACAAAAACTCCATATTTCTATTTTTAAAACATTGATTTTAGTTCATGGATGGATGGTTTAAAAAAATTTTTTCAACAAAAAAAAAAAAAAAAAAAAAAGAAGAAAACAGAAAAAGATGATGAATTTCTTGACTGGTATTAAAGCAAAATTAAAAGAAAATACCAAAGTTTAATTCAACTGTACCATCTTTAACAAATAGGTAGTTTGACCTAATTTATTTCTTGCTGTAAGTAAAGAAATGAACAATAATACCACTGTCATATCTATATGATAAATATAACATTTGCTTTGGTTGCTAGCAGACTGCTACGGTTGCCAATAGGTTGCATGGAAGATGCCAACTTGTCTACAAACACTGTGTAGCTACTCTCAGCGCTGTGACGGTACTGTGCAAATTGCAGTGCAAACTGGAAACAGAGCGTTTGCCTTCAAAGTAGAAGTTGTGCCTCAGCGGTGCTCCCAACGTGTTTCAAACAGCACAACGCTCTCCATTTCTAATTTAAGACACATTTTTTCAAGTTTTACTGCCACTTGGCAAGTAGTTAGTGACAGTTTGCAGACAAGTCAGTGTCTTCGAGTCAAACTAAGGGCGACTGCGGAAACCTGCTACTGACTAAAGCAATCACAAGGGGGTTGTTGGTGTAGCATGCTCTTTTTGACTGATTTCACAGCCAGCAACCTCCAGGTACCACTCGCCAACCAGTTGGGCAGTTGGACATCGATTTACTCAACGGTGAGAAACAGTTAGTGTGGCTTTGTTAAAATGTAACAAAATCTGCCTCTGGTCGACACACGGGGAGTGACAAACGACAGCGATAATTGGCCCTCATCGCCACTGGGGTGAAACCCAACACACGGGACGCGATAGCGACGGCAGCATTGCGAATCGCTGTCTCACGTCACTTGTCTCCAAGAAATTTGATTGGTTATGAAATTGGAGGGATTTTGACATTTCAGTATTCGTAGTGATAGTAAATATTGATGTTATACACATGCTAAGATAAGACTTCACTAATCTTACAGTGGAGAAAACTTACCGGACAGATTCACCCTGGCACCAACCAGTTTCCATACGGCTGCCTTTTTATGTGTATCTTGATAATCACTGTGTGAAGTGTCATATAATATAGGAAAGTCAAACACAGCTAAAATGATGCTTTCCTCTATGTTGAAAGTGGTTGCAGACTGCAGCGTGTAGCATACTCTCCGCTCATTGGTCAGTCAATGGAACCCTCACTGATTGGTTTTAGTGCCATGCAACTGCGACAAAAGTTGAACTTTGCTGAGTCGGGTCGCCTGCCCGCATGTGCACGTCTACATGTACGAGCTCAAAATTTCACATGCACGAATTTCGCTGGTTGCTTGGCTGGAGGAGAGCAAGCGATTGTCGCCTCATTGCACAAGTTCCATAGGAAATGAATTGAGTGGGAGCAACAACACTCCCCATGTGTCGAGCCCATAAGAGCTTCTTAAGTGACATAAAACAAGTTAGTCAGATAATTAGAGCTGCTGCTAAGTGGATTTTGCTATCTCCGGATAAAGCTAAGCTCTCTGTTTCAGCTATTTCCAGTCTTTTGGCTAATCTAAGCTAGCTAGCTACTAGCAAAGGTATTCCATTTATTGTTGACGCATGGGGATGATATTATACTCCCATCTAACTCTCAGCAAGAAAATAAATTAGGGTGTTTCCCAAAAAGGTCAAATGGGAAATAAAAGTTTCTTGACATTTGTATACAAGACTTTAGCTGTCAGGCGAATAGCTAGTCCAGTACAGCAGTTGAGAAATAAACGTTTTAGCAATGGTGATCTTCAAGGCTAATAAAAGTAAACACCCTTAACAATATAGCTGTTTCGGTCCCTTAAATATCACATTAAAGGTCATTCAAAAATTTACAGAGTGACATTGGAGACCACCTACTCAAATAAACTGATGATGCTCAGGGGATTGGGTTTACCTATATTAGGCTGTCTCTGTTGGAAAGCAACATTGACCAGGTGAAACTGAGCAGCATAAAACAACAGTAACAACAGTTTTTGTTGTTGTTGTTTTTTATATTACTGTCAATAATAATGTGAATCAAGTGAAAAACTGAAATCCCAGTACATTTGCACCAAAAACATGACTTCTACATTGTTCTGTTTGAGTTTAGCTTACAGTGTTATCATGACGGGCACCTAATTCTGAATTGTGTTCTTAATTGATCCCTTTTTAGTTCTCCCACTCGGCCACCTGGCCCCCTCCTCTGCCCTACATCGGTTCGTCGTAATTGTAGGTGGGAGCTGCTGAGTACTGGTTCTGCTGCATGGCACCCTGAGCAGCCCCCATGGCCGCCTGCTGGGCTGCCTGCTGGACATGGGGGTTCTTCCAGGCACCCGTAGCCCACTCCTCCTGGGCTTTACCCAGGCTGCCACCACTGCCACGGTAGAAGTTATGCACCTATGAAAGACAGAACGGAGAGATGGGATTCAAAAGACATTTTATTGTCTTTTAAGTATAAATTTATTTCTTTTGACTTGTAAAATTTACCAAATTACCACAAAGAAAAGTTACATTTTATCATTTTTCTGTAGTGGCACCACACTTTTTATATCAATGGCAATGTCATGACCATGTATTGGCAACTTTTATTATCAAAAAGCAATTCTAGACCCCAAAAATCTGTATGAAGCTGCAAAATACAGTGCCGTGAAACTATACTTGCCCCTTTCCCGATTTCTTAGTTTTTTGCATATTTGTCACGCTTGAATGTTTCGGATCATCAAACAAATTTTAATATTAGACAAAGATAACCCAAGTAAATGCAAAATCCAGTTTTGAAATTAGGTTTTTATTTGTTGAGGGGGAAAAGTTATCCAAAGCTGGACTTATGTGAAAAAGTAATTACCACCAAATTGTAATCATGTAATCAAGTGTAATGGGTTTGGACTTGTAAACTCATGTTTATTTTATATTTTTGCATCTGAGTAATAGTTTGAGTTTCATTGTTTTTGCTGGTCTTGTGATCCTTGTTTTCATGAGTGTCTGTTTAACTTGTTTCAGTTTTCAGGCTTCTGTTTTACATTTCGTTTGTCTCGTCTGTTACTACCTGTTTTACTTTGCTAGTCTTTGTCTCTTGTGGATTGTATTCTGTTTTGCTTCCTTGGTCTTGTTAGTCTTATTCTGTTCACCTGTGTTCCCTGATGTTTCTGCTCCCTCCTCATTACCCCTCGGACCCCCTTGGTCCTAACACCTGTCTGCCACAGCGTGGCATGAAGCTGGGTTTCTTTCTTATTTTTTTCCAGCCAAAATCTATCACTCACCTTTGAGAGGGCGATGAAGGAGAGAACAGCCACTGCAGTGAACATGATGGTGGGAATCAGCATGACCACAGCTGAGCCAATGTTGGTGCTGAAGAAGGTGATGGTGGCCAGCCAGCCACTGAAGAGGAACACAAAAGAGTCATCATGCAGTCACAACAAGATCTATTTCAATGATATAATAAACTTGATGTTTTTATCTAGAGCCCATATATCAGATTTAAAAATCTGATATATGGGACGATTTTTTTTCTTTCTTTTGTACACACAAAATATAAACAGATTTCCCTAACATTTGTTATGTGTAGCTATTTATGAGTCCTCACTAAGATAATATAATAGTGCAACTTAAAAATAAGCTTGTTTTATTGTTACAAGTTATGAATTCCCCATGCTCTGTTGCCATCAGCTGGTTGTTGTGTTTGTTGATGCAAACAAGTGTGGCCAATAAGGAAGTTGCAGAACACCCTCTGGTGGGCAAACTTTGCAATATCAACGTTCATAACATGGTTGAACGTGTCATGGTCCTGGGCCGGTGGCCCAGTGTTTTGAGGTTCTTTTGTGTAGCTTTCTTTGTTGTACTTTTCAGGTTATGTTTCTTAGTGTTTCTTATAGTTATATTGTTGTTTGAGTATGCTGTTTAGTTTCCCTTGTTGTTTTTTGTGTATGTTCCCTTTGTCAAGTTTTCAGTGTTAGGTCTGCGTCTGTTATATTTAGTCAGTTCCTGTTTTACAGTCTCGTGTTCCCTGTGTTTTGTGTTTAGTTTTTCTTCCCCTTTGTCATTAGGTTCATTTGGTTCACCTGTCGTCCCCTGTTGTTTCCACTTGCCCTAATCCCCTTGTGTGTATTTAAGCCCTTAGCTGTGTGCTTTCGCTTAGAGTTTTGGTTTTCTTTTCTCCCAGGCTTCCAGTTGATTTTTGGCCTTGGTTGAGATTTTGTATTTTGTATTTTTCGAGTTTGGAAATAAAGCAGTTTTTAGTTAAGTCGTGGTCGAGTCCTGCATTTGGGTCCACCCCTCCCAGCTCACAGCCCCCACCGTGACAGAACGACGCAACCACGTACGGACCCATCGGACACAGTTTTCCAGAACTATGTGGATCCAGCTCCTCATTACACGGGGACAGTGGATTTTGGCATCCCCTGCAAAGAAAGAGGAGTATCGGCAAAAGATTTACCGTTTGGTTCGCTCCTGGCCCCAATATTCATACTATTTACCGACTTGGATTAAGGACTTTGTTTCCACCCTCGAGTCTCCATCTCCACCCTTGCCACACTCTCCAGCTACACCACCAGCAAATGGCTTCCATGAACAGTAATCATCTGTCTGGGGAGACTATGCAGCCAGTATATCAGGACCATTATTCATTCAGTGCCAATATGAAGGACAATTCAAATGCTGCAATAAGGGCTGCCATCTGTGTTTCCGGCCCCGTGACTGAGTTTCCCAAGCCAGCTAAACCAAACTATCAAACTGTGCATAATACTCATGTTCAACCTTTCCCTGAAACTGATGTTTATAAAACCCCACAAACACCTATTCCTGCTCCAAGGAGGAGAGTAGCCAAGGATGGGCTCTCTCCGGCACCCGTCCCTGCTCCTCGGGTGAGAAGCACCCAGCCCTCGTCCTCAGTCAGCGCTTCAGAGTCTCCAGCTCCCTTAGCTCCCCCTGCACCCGTTCCTGTTCCGTGGGTGGGGGCAGCCACGGACGGGCTGACCTCTGCACCCGTTCCTGTTCCGCGGGTGGGGGCAGCCAGGTCAAAGCCATCACACCAGTTTTCAGCGTTAGCTGCAGCCGCAGGTATCAAGCCTCAGCTACGCTCTATTGTGTCTCCATCTCAGTCAGCTGTAGCTCCAGCCTCCTTTTAATCCCAGTCTCAGTCAGCTGTAGCTCCAGCCTCCGCTCTGTCTCAGTCAGCTGTAGCTCCAGCCTCCGCTCTGTCCCAGTCAGCTGTAGCTCC